>NC_135883.1:122539094-123139094 GCF_964194155.1 Cetorhinus maximus | reverse complement strand
TTTTTTAATGTAGCCCCTAGCTATTTATACTCCTTTAACAAAAGCTCTCTCTTAGTCCTAAGTATTTCCTTGGTACCTACGTGAATGACTACTAAATACCTCCCACTCCAAGTTCCTTTCTAACCTTGAGGAAACGTACTTAACCCTGGCATAGGGCAGGCGACACAGCCGTTAGAACTCATGCACTTGGCTGCAGAGAATAATATCTATTTCCCCTAACTATACTGTCCCCTGCTACAACTATACTCCTTTCCACTCCCCAGATTTGAATAGTCCCTGCACCATGATGCTGTCATCAGTTTGCTCATCTTTCCCACAGTCCTTGCTCTTGTCCACACAGGCTGCAAAAACCTTGTACTGTTGGACAAGTGTGGAAAGGCTGAGGCTCCACCAATGCTACATTCTGGATCTTCATACCTGCATCACTCATGGTTACACCTTTCTATCCCTGACCATGGACCAAATCGTAAGTACTTAACCCAAGGGGTGTGACTGCCTCCTGGAACAAAGCACCCAACTTTCACCCTCCGTGATGCAATGCATGTCCAAAGCTCGGATGTCAGCTCATCAACTCGGAGGCAAAGTTCACTGGGCTGCAGATACTTACAGCAGATGTGGTTGCTGTGGATCATACTGGTGGCCACATCTCATGCTACAGCTGCAACACATCACCTGCCCTGTGTGTTTATGTTACTAATTAGAGTGTCAAGTTTAGAAATATCACTCAAATGAATGTTTGGAGTTATATTAAGTAGTTTAGCTAATTAAAACTATAAACTTAATACAGTACTTGTATCTCCCTGGTCCTAGTTTAAACTACTGTCCCACTGAGAAAGGAAAATGTAAATCTAACCAACCAATCACCTACCTGCTCATTTAATTAATGCTCTCCCCCTCGCTGACCACTCCCTGCCTTATAAAAGATCAGAACAGCTACTCTTCCCTCAATCATCAATATCTGCTTACACTACATTATTGGTCTACATTGTGTTGCACACACAATATCCTAAATCATTGGAATATTGTAATTTTGAATCCGTTTGAAAAGAATGGTTTGTTTAGTCTTTGAAGTTCTCCTGAACTAATATAGCAGCTGTCTATACACATAGATTTATCCTTTATTTGAAACCCGATATGATCCGTCAGTCTTTGGGACATACGGCCTATAGGCCTAGCATCACACTGGCACTGAAATTCATATACCACATTACTCAGTGTGATAGGTAGAAGGTCTTTTTTGCTTAATACCACTCCTGTTGACACTGCACAGTAGCAGCAGGAAACAGCCAGCTTCACCTGTTGCTCAAATTTTTGAGATAGCTTGCCCTTCTAGGGTAATGTGAGGTAGACACAGCACTTTTCAGGATTGAAAGTGACGGCCTTAGGCCCGTTCAAAAAATTTCAGCAACAGGTGAAGCTAGCTGTTTCATGCTGCTACCATGCAGTGGCAACACGAGTAGTATTCGCCATTAACAAGATGCTGCCGTCAAGCCAGAAGGATGTTCTGCCTATCACAGTGTGGTGCATTTGCATGTATTGGAAGCTACATATATTAATACACAGTTCTTTGCAGACAGAAAGAACATGTACACACATTGCACCCATTTCCACTAAATAAAATAAGTGGCAGCCATTCATTGACTCATTCCTCAGGGTGATGCCTTGACCAACCAGGGTCAAGCTGCCTAGTTTAAATTTCAAACAATGCGTGGCAGTTAACTGTTAGTCACCATCACTGGTGCATCCTCCATGGCGATGCCTCCACCAGAGTCCATTTGCCAACCAATCAGCAGACACTCACATTGCCGTTTGCCCCTTATACTGGTATTCTTGCGAAATGTCCTGATGAGTGCAAGACAAAAAGCTTTGACATATCTCTCTTTTCAGCAATACTCAAGTTCTGTACTGCCAAACGACTATCAGCACACAATTTTTGCACAAAGGGAACCCATTCATAGGATAATGTTGTGCAATGTCAAGCTTCACGATGTCCATTTGTGAATTGGTCAATGATGGACAGTGACTTGCATCCTGACCTCCCTGGTTAAATCCAGGAATCATTCCAAAAATGTTTCAGTTGATGCTGAAGCATGAAGATCACAACAGATTTTACAGACAACTGTTAGCAAGGAATCTAGATATCCACACATACCTTGCAAAGCTGGTCCATTTAAAATTGGAATATGAGATTGTGTATCACTTGAACAACTTCCCTCCGTCTGATGCAGGAAACTTTCTAAATGCCTCCTTTTCTGAATGCGTTTGTACTCCTGTTTTATGTTGTACAGAATTTGTTCTGAAAAAAAAGGAAAACAAAAAACCACTTTAAAATCTGTAATGTGTGCATTTATAAAAGGTTCAGCTAATCTGCTCCAAAAACATTTGTGTGGCAGCATCACATTCAGAAATTTTATTTGTACCGTTTAATGTAAGTACAAAAATCAGACAATATACATAGTTTGTCTTGTTGAAAAAGATCAAATTTCCCAGTTTCTAAAAACAATGATTCAAAATAAAATTAAGATAAAAAGGATGGAAGAATCTTACAAGGGAGATGGAGTGTGATGGCTGTACAGTAATTGGTACAATCAACACAATGCCAATGCCCTGATGCCTTTGCAATCATATTCAAGTTGGCAAACTTGTCCCACCAAGAGCTATCTCCTTCCTGCTGTGGCTGAATGCAACTGATATGTAAATCACAGTCATATGCATCTTTTTCCTTATACAAAGTATTATATTAAATAAGAGACATGGATCAAATTTGTTTGGTTTGTCTGGCACCTGCAGCAACCAGTGATTTTTCTGCAAATTTTGCAATATAAAAAGTCAAATGTACTGAACTCAAAAGCTGTTTTAATGAAAACATCTGGTGCAATGGAGATATCAGACGTCTATGATCAGGTTTTACATTGATGGGCTGGGACGTGAATGCAATCATAACACCTTTGCAGACAACAATCTATATTTCAAAAGAGCTCTGCTCTAGTCGGTACTTTAGTGTACCAATGCCTTAGAAATAGGGTGCATTACAAATACAGACAATACTTAAAATACTAATTTTAGTTAACAGTCTAGTGATTCTGGGGAAAAAAACATTGTTGAGACATCTAGCTTTAAGACAGAATTGAAGGCTACATAGAAGTTTTTCAAACCATTCTGCCAAAATCAAGAGTTGATGCTTTATTCAGCAGAGAATGGATTTAGATTTGGAAGGCGTCCCTTATGTTAGCACCGTGAGACTAGGGAGTGAAGAAAAATAAAATACTCAGGGCTCTTGTTCCTGATCACTAGCCAGTACATCCACTGCAAAGTGCATTTCTGTGAACATGAATGAGGATCTGCCCATGCTCTCTACCGGAACTCACTGCTTAAGATCGGCCACTTGGACATAATTCTGAAAGACAGCCTTAGTCTAATGGCACTGCCTTGTGCAATGGAATAGATAACAATTTAACAGGCATTTAGGAAATTTTAAAAAGGTGCGCAGAATTGAATTCCACCAACTATTCAATGTCAGAGCAATAGAAAATGTAAACAGGCCACATATTAAAAGTAAGACTGTACAAAGATGAAATAAGTTGACATCCCATGTGTATAACATTAGCAATATTTAAAACTTGTAGTCCAAATGTAATGCAAGGTAAGATATGCAAACCAAATGGTTTCTTATTAAACACCTTCCCTTCATATCACATTTTATCCCTTCCCCAGCTAGGACCATGACCAATCCACTCACAGGGTAAGTTATCTATCAGACATAGAAGAATAAATAACCAATGGTTTACTTTGTTTTGCTCTGCTGTGCCTTCAAGCAGTATTTCTCCTCCACACAAAACCTTCTCAAAGTTAAGCTGACATCGGCAGCTCATCCATGGAGAAAGGCACACTATTGGTAAACCAGGTGTAAATTAAGTGTCAGAGTTAAAAAAAAGTGTTAAAAACAAGATCTCCTGGGACTAGTTGGAGCCCAATTAGAAATAACCTAGACATTTAAGTACAGGCAGATGAAAAATGTCAGTTCCAACACATTCCCAAAAATGAAGAGGAATAGCATTTTAAAATGACGTAGTTGTCACTGGCAGCTTCCTGTAATGCAAGCACTGTCGGTGAATTGCAAAATTATCAGACAAGTTGCTGTAAAAAATACTTTTAACATGTTTCAAAATGTGTTATACCATCGACAACCACATCCCATGAACGAATAAATATATTAAAAAAATGGGGTGCTATAGTCTGTTAACCTTTCACTTGCGGCCTAGACTTAACACCAGCTCAGCTCAAAGCAATGAGAATCTATGGGCAGTCACAATCTAGTTCCTCCTCTTAATGCAGGAGGATCTTAAACATTTAATTGGGAGATCACATTGACTAGTTTATAAAATAAACATCTTCAATTCGACGCAATAGAAATGGGGCTACTTCTGAGCCTGAGGCGCACACAGGAGCGGATTAGAGAGGATACATCTAACCTATATCTAAGCCAAGAATGCTCAATGACAACACAAGATAACAAATCAAGAAACATTTCATTTTTTTCCAAAACCAACATCTCACTTTATAACTCAACTTGCTGCAGATTTAGAAATGTATACAATGACTACAGAACAAAGATTCACTTCCACCATTGCAGAGAATCTTCCTGGCAATCTCAGGTCTAACCAGGAAGGAGACACATACTGTCTAGTGTACATAGTCAAACCTCAAGTGCAAAAACATTTTTGCAGTTACCTCATGCCCTTGTCTATACCGAGCAACAAATGAATTAAAATGGCTATTAAAACTGTTGATCTGTAAATTTGGTTCTAACAGAAATCAATCAAAATGCACAAACAAGTTTCACATAAGGATTTCAACTGTAACAGTTTAACAAAGTTACAGAAAAGAAAACATGCTGCACCAGAATATGGCTCACTCAAGCTTTACCACAATAAAATCAATACAGAATGTAGTCGTATCTGTGGATTCTGACAAATCTAGCACATTTCCACTTTTGGAAAGTAACAAGTCTTGATCTTGTACAATATGGATTCGGTTATACATAGCAAATAATTAGATAATCTGTATCCTACTCAACATTTGTAGAATACACCCTCAAACAAAGCAAACATTCTGAAAGCAGGCCACACAAATTTGAGGCATAATTCCCCTTCAGGGTTAAAGAGTCTCAAAGTTAGGCAAAACTCATTTTAAATGGTAAATTTAGGCAGGGAAAAAATTTCACATCAACAAGAACAGGCTCAAAGCGTTTTCACAGCAGACTCCAGGTCAAATGGTGACATTTACTCATAGGCTGTCAAAGATCTTGTCAGTTCATCTCCCTCTGAAAAAGCAGTTGTCCCTCCTCTAATCTCAGACATAGATCAATTGATGTAAATCAGATTATTTAAAACCACCCAACAACTGCACTCCCCTGTTTGTTGACAAAAACTCACATCCCACTGCACTGACATCAATACAGGACCACACTTCAGTCTGGGGTGGGGAGAAGAAGTGGGGGTTAGAAAGGGGTGGACAATGATTGATTTGAGAGGGAGGGGTGGGGGAAGGGAGGAGAGAGGGGAGGGGAGGAGGGTGGAGGAGGGGGGAGGAGGGGAGGGGAGGAGAGGAAGGTGGAGGAGGAGGAGGGGAGGAGGAGAGGAAGGTGGAGGAGGGGAAGAGCGAGGAAAGAGGGGTGGGGGGGAGGGGAAAGGCGAGGAAAGAGGGGTGGGGGTGAGGGGAAGGGCGAGGAAAGGGGGGGGAAGGGCGAGGAAAGGGGGGGGGAAAGAGCGAGGGAGGAGGGGGGGAAAGAGCGAGGGAGGAGGGGGGGAAAGAGCGAGGGAGGGGGGGGGGAAGAGCGAGGGAGGGGGGGGAAGAGCGAGGGAGGGGGGGGGAAGAGCGAGGGAGGGGGGGGGAAGAGCGAGGGAGGGGGGGGGAAGAGCGAGGGAGGGGGGGAAGAGCGAGGGAGGGGGGGGGAAGAGCGAGGGAGGGGGGGGGAAGAGCAAGGGAGGGGGGGGGAAGAGCAAGGGAGGGGGGGGGAAGAGCAAGGGAGGGGGGGGGAAGAGCAAGGGAGGGGGGGGGAAGAGCAAGGGAGGGGGGGGGAAGAGCAAGGGAGGGGGGGGGAAGAGCAAGGGAGGGGGGGGAAGAGCAAGGGAGGGGGGGGGAAGAGCAAGGGAGGGGGGGGGAAGAGCAAGGGAGGGGGGGGGAAGAGCAAGGGAGGGGGGGGGAAGAGCAAGGGAGGGGGGGGGAAGAGCAAGGGAGGGGGGGGGAAGAGCAAGGGAGGGGGGGGGAAGAGCAAGGGGGGGGGGAAGAGCAAGGGGGGGGGGGAAGAGCAAGGGAGGGGGGGGGAAGAGCAAGGGAGGGGGGGGGAAGAGCAAGGGGGGGGGGAAGAGCAAGGGGGGGGGGAAGAGCAAGGGGGGGGGAAGAGCAAGGGAGGGGGGAAGAGCAAGGGAGGGGGGGGAAGAGCAAGGGAGGGGGGGGGAAGAGCAAGGGAGGGGGGGGAAGAGCAAGGGAGGGGGGGGAAGAGCAAGGGAGGGGGGGGGAAGAGCAAGGGAGGGGGGGGGAAGAGCAAGGGAGGGGGGGGGAAGAGCAAGGGAGGGGGGGGGAAGAGCAAGGGAGGGGGGGGGAAGGGCAAGGGAGGGGGGGGGAAGGGCAAGGGAGGGGGGGGGAAGGGCAAGGGAGGGGGGGGGAAGGGCAAGGGAGGGGGGGGGAAGGGCAAGGGAGGGGGGGGGAAGGGCAAGGGAGGGGGGGGGAAGGGCAAGGGAGGGGGGGGGAAGGGCAAGGGAGGGGGGGGGAAGGGCAAGGGGGGGGGGGGAAGGGAGGGGGGGGGAAGGGGGGGGGAAGGGCGAGGGGGGGGGAAGGGCAAGGGAGGGGGAAGGGCAAGGGAGGGGGGGGGGAGGGCAAGGGAGGGGGGGGGGAGGGCAAGGGAGGGGGGGGGAGGGCAAGGGAGGGGGGGGGGAGGGCAAGGGAGGGGGGGGAAGGGCAAGGGAGGGGGGGGAAGGGCAAGGGAGGGGGGGGGCGGTGAGGGCAGGGGGGGCAACGAAGGGGGGGCAAAGGAAGGGGGGGGGCAAGGAAGGGAGGGGGGGCAAGGGCAGGAAGGAGGGGTGGAGGAGGGGGAAGGGTAAGGAAAGAAGGGTAGAGGGGGTGGGGAGATGTGGCTATAAATGGGAGCTGAGTTATGGGACACACGCCCAACCTTAACCCGGGGCTCTGGGCGAGCTCAGGCGCCGCCCTGCCAGTCAGTGAGACAGAACCGAGCTGCCGGCCTCTCCTTCCCCCCTCCGCCCGGCACTAACTGACCTGTGGTGAGGCGGGGGGTGACCTCCCGGAAGGGAGACGGCTCCATTTTCAGGTATTTCTGCGGGGAAGCGGCCGAGCTGAGCGGGGTGCAGCGCCTCCTCTTCGGGGATTGGGACGAGGGGCTGAGCAGAGGGTCGAAATCGATAGTCCTTTTGAGAGTGGCTCCGCAGGCCATGGTGTCTCGGTCTGGACCGGGAGTTATATGGAATGAAGGAGGAGCGGCTGTAGAGATCCCGCGGCTTCTCTTCTCGGCGACTCTCGGGCTGGCGGCTCCGTCGTCACTACAAAAAAAAGCCGGCTGTATTTTAACCCTCGGCCGGAAAGCGATAATCTGTCCGCTCCAATATCCACCCGGGATAATAGCGCCACTCGCCGCGGCAATCGTGCGGCACCAACCGAGTTTCTGTCGGCCAGCAGCGGAGCGGATGGCAATGGATTATCACTCCCCACCCTGGTCTCAGTCTCCCCCTGTCTCCGGCCTTGCACCGTGATGGCGGCCCCGGCCACAATAAACAACGCCAGCCTCGCTCTGGCCCGCGACGCGCCGCAGCGCGCAGGCGCCGCCCCGCCCACCCGGGCCGCGCCGCCCGCTGGGAGTTGTAGTCCCTTTCCCTGCCGCTCAGCCGCCCGGAGATGAGGAGGAAAACTACAAAACCCAGCGTGCACAACCCAGAGAGCCTCCCAGCTGTTGCATTTAAATCCCCCATTGGTAAATTCAAGCAGTAACAAGCTCTGTCTGCCGATCAATGAGATCACTTCTAGTTCACTAGGAAATCCCACAAGTGTCTTTAAAAAAAAAATAAGGAAGTGGTCTCGAATATTTCTGTTCATTATGCGCTGGAGAAATGTTAAGAAATTGTGTTTTCCTTCCTATCCCCCTCTCTGGATCAAATTAAATTGCAAATTAGTTTTTCTCTAGCAACTCAAATGGAAGAGAAAGTGTGGTTTCCACCTTTTCGAAGTGATAACTGATAACCTTGGCATGTTGCCGGGTTGGGCTGTTTGGGGGGTGGTTGTTGGCGGTGGTGGAATGAGCTTTTCTGTACTCAACAAGTGAAGAAACAAGTTTGATATATAAGTATATGGAAATTTCTTCATTTTTTATGGGATATGCACCATTTTGACATTGGGATGTACAGAATTTTGACCTATGAATAGCCCAAATACTAGGAGAGTGAAGTGAGAGTCTACATTTAATTCATTCATTAGGGCTGAAGATGCACAACGTTACAGAGGTAGAATAAAAACAGAAAATGCTGGAAAAACTCAGCAGATCTGACAGCATCTGTGGAGAGAGAAACAGAGTTAATGCTTTGAGTTCGTATGACCCTTCTTCAATAGTTACAGTAGACTGCTTTTGTGCTGGACACAAGCTGAAGCTCGAAAATAAACAGCCTGGTTTACTCTGAGACAGCCTGGCTGGGGAAGGAGATGGAACCAATGATATGCATATAGAGCTTGTGGTCAGGCTGCAAATGATGGCTTTGGTTTTCTCAGTGTTTAGCTAGAGGAAATTGTGGGTAATCCAAGACTGAAGTCAAATAAGAAGTCTGACAGCACTGCAGTCATGGAACCATTGCAGAAGATTGCTCACCTTCCTTCCTCTAGCCTATCTGGCCTAATCTCCTCGAAGGCTCCCCCTTCCCTAGCATGACCTCACAATGTTCTTTAGTTTCTCCCCTCATGCCCTCTCTGAGTTCATTTTGTCCATCCTCCTACTCCCTCAAACTTTTTCTCACTAAAAAGCTAACCACTCAACCTTCCTTTCTGGCTTCCATGTTACCTGATATTAATAGTTTTCCTTCCTCTGCTACTGTTCTCCTCTCCTTCAAGTATGCTACTGTTACCCTCTTCTTAAAATAAACAACCCTAGACTCCACAGTCCTTACAAACTACCGCTCCATTTCCAACCTTCCTTTCTTCCCCAAAGTCCTTGACCTTGTTTTTGTAGAATCATAGAATGGTTATAGCACAGAAGGAGACTGCACTTTAGGAAAGATGTGAAGTCATTGGAGAGAGTGCAGAAAAGATTCACGAGAATGGTTCATGAATGAAGAACTTCAGTTATGAAGATAGATTGGAGAAATTAGGACTGTTTTCCTTAGAGAAAAGAAGGTTGAGAGGAGAATCAATAGGGATATTCAAAATCATGAGGGGTCTGGACAGAGTAGATAGGGAGAAACATTTCCCACTCATGAAAGGATCGAGAACAAGAGGGCACAGATTTAAAGTAATTAGTTTACACAGCGAGTGTTTAGGGTCTGGAATGCACTGTCTGCGAGTGTGGTGGAGGCAGGTTCAATTGAAGCATTCAAGAGGGAATTAGACCGTTATCTGAAAAGAAAGAATGTGCATGGTTATGGGGAGAAGGAAGGAGAATGGAACTAGGTGAGTTTCTCATTCGGAGAGCTGGTGCAGACACATTGGGCCAAATGGCCTCTTTCTGTGCCATAACAATTCTGCCTTTCCCTGTGACCCTGCAAATTTTTTCTGCAAATTTGTCGCCCCTCAAATCCTTGCCCATCTATCCCCAAATTCTGTGTTTGAGTCATAGAGTCATTATGGGCAGAATTTTCCCGTTCCCGTTATGGGCAGGCCCCGCACGTCCGTGCATAAAATGATGAGCTGTGACGTCGGGCGAGCATCCTGACAACACCGTGCGCCATCGCGATATTTCATTGGGCGGGCGCGCGATGATATCCACTGCGCGTCCGCCATTAATTAATGGGCCACTTAAGGCCCTTGACTCACCAATCGACGATGATTTTTCGGCGCCCGTGCAATCTTTGAGTCGGTGCACTGGTGCAACAGGCAGTCGGATAGGACACATTTGTATGAACCTAATCCATGAGCGGGATAAGAGGGCTCATTGGGGTTGCGAGTGTGCTTTCTCAAGTATTGATTTTTCAAAGTTATTGAAACTTGCCTGTGTGATCTGCAATATTTCAAAATGCATACCAGCTGCTTTGTCTGGACTCTTAACCGTCAGGTCCTCACTCTGCAGTGAGGAATCTTTTTTGGGCCTGCAGGTTTCAGGAAGCCTTCCCTTAGTCTGAGAATGGGAGCTGAACTCTCCACTGGAGGCACCTCCTCTGAGGAAGAAAGGAGGGCTAGAAAGGGGAGGAGGCCAGGAGTGCACATTCAGCCTCCTGGGGGAGCCACCTTTTGGAGGACAGGCGCAGGCACAAGGGACACAGGGCCAAGAGGTAGACCAAGGCGGAAGGGGCCGCAGAAGACGCCACTATCCTGCTGCCAGAGTATACAGACGGCGAAGCAGCTACCTCAATATGTCTGAGGTGCAGTGCCAAAGGAGGCTCCGTCTCTCCAGGGAGACAGTCAACTATATCTGTCAGATGATTGGGCCTGGGATCTCCACTAACTGTGTGGGTGGACACCCCATGCCAGTGGCTCCAAGGGCCACAGCTGCCCTCAACCTCTATGCCTCTGGCTCCTTCCAGGGGTTGGTGGGCGATCTTTGTGGTGTCTCCCAATCAGCTGTCTACACTTGTGTCAAGCAGGTTACAGACGCTCTGTTTAGGCATCCATTGACCTTCATCCACTACTGTTGGGACCAGGCAAGCCAGAGGCTTCGTGGCCATTGCTGGCTTCCCCCGTGCCCAGGGTGCAATAGACTGCACACATGTGGCCATCAAGGCGCCAGCAGGTGAGCCCGGTGCCTTCGTCAACAGGAAGGGCTTCCTCTCCATGAACCTGCAGATAGTGTGTGATCACAGGATGCTGATTCTGCAAGTCTGTGCAAGGTACCCAGGCAGCTCCCATGACGCCTACATCCTCAGACAGTCCCAGGTGCCGAGTCTCTTCAGTGCTCCAGCCCGGCTGGATGGATGGCTGCTGGGTGACAAGGGCTATCCCCTCAGAAGGTGGCTCATGATGCCTCTCCACCATCCAAGAACAGAAGCTGAGCAGCGGTACAATAGGAGCCACGCCTCCACAAGGGCTGTGGTAGAGAGTGCCATTGGTCTTCTCAAGATATGCTTCCGACGCCTGGACCAGTTAGGGAACGCACTCCAGTAGCCCTCAGATTGTGTGTCAGTGATAGTGGTTGCATGCTGCGCTCTCCACAATCTTGCGCTGGAAAGGGGGGATGCAGTGGATGATGGAGACGCAGTGGCTGCGGCTGCACACGATGAGTCCAGAAGTGAGTCTGAGGATAAGCACGCACAGGGAAATACTGAGGGGGTAGACGCTGTTCCGGGCATACTGCAGAGAGGCAGGGACACCCAGGAGGTTTTAATCCAACGAATCTTCAGCTAGCACACCACAGATGGACCTCCAGGACAAGCCTGGGCTGTAGGCTCCATACTCGATACCTAAGTGCAAAATCTGCCAGATTAGGAACAGTAACTAAGGGCCTTGCTAATAAAGCTGAATGTCCCACAAAGCACTCCTAACATTTTTGGAAACCTTACACATGCAGAAGAAAATAATGTACCCTCAGCCATGGTCACATGTCTGAATTTAAGCAATATCACAAGCAAAGAAACTTAAGCCAAAAAAAATGACAATGGTGTTCCAATTCAAAGCAAATCATAGAGACCTCATCTCGGGCCAACACAAAAGCACTGGTGATAAACCCGTGGTGTGCCTAAGGTGCCTTATGTTTACGATTTCGGGTGCTACGTCTTGGTGCTGCCCCCTCACTGGGAGTGGCATCTGAAGCAGCCTGCTGACTCTGCTGTCCTGTTTGTCTCGATGACCTTGGCAGTCGGCCTCTGGCCCTTGGAGCCTGTGCTGGCCCTGCCTGGGAGGGAGCTACCAGTTCCACAGCTGGCATTTCCCCAGTTGTCGCAGCCTCATCGGATGCTACGGTCACTGGCAGAGGAGCGGAGGAGCTGCCGCCCTCATCTGGAGCGCCCTGAGAGGAGCCTGCAGAGATGATAGGCAGCATCTGTGTCGACGTGAGGTCGCTTCAGACCTCCCTGCTCACCGTGGATAGATGGGCACCGAGCTGGGAATCTTGGTGCCCAGACCATCTCCCACACTGTCACTGACCAGCTGAGGTCAATGCCGATGTGAGGGCTTGCTGGTCAGAGTACATCCTCAGGAAGCCCCGATGGGTCTCCTGGAGGAGCCTCTCCATGAGAGTTGCCACTCTCCATGGAGGATGCAATGCGCTCGAACATGTGGCTCATTGCTTCGGCAATAGTCCGCGTAGACTCCTCCACCACGGAGGCCAAGCCAAGCATAGCCTCGTGTATCTCAACCAGATGCTCCTGCACACCCGGTCGCATTTCCTGCACTAGCTGCATCGTGGACGACTCCAGAGTCACATCATCAGGCACCGACTGAGCATGTGCCTGGTCCCCAGCAGTCCTCCGACTGCTGGTGCCATGGGCACTCTGTCTCTGCCAGCTCCTCCAGTGACTGTGAAGTGCCATCAGCGCTCTGCCCCGGGACACTAGCCAATGTTTTAATTCCCACTGAGGTGCTAGTATCTGCATTGGTGCCTGCCTGGCTGAGATGGTGTGACGCTGGTGAGACTTCAGGCCCCTCAGGTGTGAGAGGGGGCCTCTGCTGCTGTTCCTCCCGGCCGTGCTCCACTGATGCTGAAAGAAAGAACAAGGACATTGGATCAGTTAGCCTTGGTGAATTCCTGCAGTGCATCTTGTAGATGGTACACACTGCCGCTACTGTGCGTCGGTAGTGGAGGGAATGAATGTTTGTGGATGTGGTGCCAATCAAGCAGACTGATTTGTCCTGGATGGTTAAGCTTCTTGAGTGTTGTGGGAGCTGCACTCATCCGGGCAAGTGGGGAGTATTCCATCACAATCCTGACTTGTGCCTTGTAGATGGTGGATAGGCTTTGGAGAGTCAGGAGGTGAGTTACCCGTCACAGGATTCCTAGCCTCTGACCTGCTCTTGTAGCCACAGTATTTATATGGCTAGTCCAGTTCAGTTTCTGGTCAATGGTAACCCCCAGGATGTTGATAATGGGGAATTCAGTGGTGGTAATGCCATTGAACATCAAGGGGCAATGGTTAGATTCTCTCTTGTTGGAGATGGCCATTGCCTGACACTTGTGTGGCGCGAATGATACTTGCCATTTGTCAGGCCAAGCCTGGATATTGTCCAGGCCTTGCTGCATTTGGACATGGACTGCTTCAGTATCTGAGGACTCATGAATGGTGCTGAACATTGTGCAATCATCAGCGAATATCCCCACTTCTGATCTTATGAAGGAAGGAAGGTCATTGATGAAGCAGCAGAAGATCCTCACACTTTTCTGTATTAAATTCAATATGCCACTTGTCTGCCCATTCTGCTAGCCTATCTATGTCCTGTTGCAGTTGATTCAGAACATTCTTCCTGTCAGCCACACCTCCAAGTTTGGAATCATTGGCAAATTTTGCAATTTTATTTTGAATTCCTCCAATCAGGTTTCCATCCCTTCCACAGTACTGAAACCCAGATCTACCAAAGTCATAAATGACATGCTATATGAGTGTGACAAGGGTAAATTATTCCTCCTTGTCCTTCTCAACCTGTCGTCAGTCTTTGGCACAGCTGACCAGACCATCCTCCTCTCCATTGCTGGGTGGACTGCACTCACCTGGTTTCATTCTTATCTATCTAATCATAGCTAGAGAATCACTTGCAATGCCTCCTCTTCCCTCTCCCGCACCATTACTCTGCTGAATTTACTCCCATGAATTTATCCTTGCTCCCTCCTCCTATTTTAAAAAATTTATTCAGGGATGTGGGCATCGCTGGCTAGGCCAGCATAATTGCCCTTGTTCAGAGGGCATTTAAGAGTCACATGTAGACCAGACCAGGATTAGTGAACCAGATGGGTTTTTATAACAATAGTTTCATGGTTATCATTAGACTTTTAATTCAAGATTTTTATTGGATTCAAATTCCACCATTCCAGATTTGAACCCAGGTCCCTGGGGTATAACCCTGGGTCACTAGTCCAGCAATAATACCACTACTCCATCACCTCCCCTGTATTTCTCAGCTACATACAGCCCCTTGGCAACATCATCTACAAACACAACATCGTTTTCCACATGTACATTGATGACACCCAGCTCAACTTCATCACCACCTCTCTCAATCCTCCACTGTCTCTAAATTGTCTGAACAGAAAGTTCCTCCAATTAACTATTGGATAGATCAAAGTCACTGTTCCTGCTCCTACCAGAAACTTTTTGTTCCCTCATCAGTAATTCTACCCATCTCCCTGGCAACTGTCTGATACTAATCCAAGCTGTTTGCATTCTTCATGTCATATTTGACCCTGAGATGAACTTCCAACCATATATCTGTGCCATCACTAAGGCTGTTGTTTTCATCTTTGTAACAGTGCCTTCTGTCTCAGCTCATCTGCTGCTGAAACCCTCATTCATGCCTTTACCACTGGTAGGCTTCACAATTCCAACGCACTCCTGGCCAGCTTCCTATAATCCACCTTCCATAAATTTGAGGTCATCCAAAACCTCGCTGCCCATATCCTAATTGCCGAAGTCCCGTTGCCCTATCACCTCTGTGCTTGCTGGCCTACGTTGGCTCCTGGATGAGCAATGCCTCGATTTTAAAATTCTCATGTTTATTTTAAAATCCCTCCACGACCCTCACCCGTCCCTTTCTCAGTGACCTCTTCCACACCTATAACCTTATAGATATTGGCACCTCCAATCCTGGCCTTCTGAGCATCTCCTCCAATCTTACAACCCTTCAAGCTATCAGTGCTCTCCTGGCCTCTTGTGCATGCCTAAATTTAATCACTCCAGTATTGTCAGTCGTGTTTTCAGATGCCAAGGCCAAAGGACTGGAACTCCATCCCTAAAACTCTCTGCCTCTCTACCTTGCTTTCCTCCTTTAAGACACTCCTTAAAACGGCGCTCTTTGGCTGATCTTTTGGTCATCTGCCCTAATATCTCCCTATGTGGCTCAGTGTCAATTTTGTTTGGTAACAAGGTGCTGTGAAGTGTCTTTGGATGTTTTACTACATTAGAGGTGCTGTATAAATATAAGTTGTTGCTGGGGAGATAGAACTGCATGCCATTAGTGTGAAAGCTGAATCCATAAGGTGGAAATAGGACATAAAACGGGTGTATTGAGGCCCAATTTCAGCAATGAAATGAACATATGTAAAGGTGGATGCTCTAAGCCCCTCACCAAAGTTAGTCTGCAATGAGTAGGGCAGGAGTGGGGCCTGGTCCACTCAAGATTCTTAAATGGCCACTGATGCCAAATGGTAAGTGCTTTCTTAAATAAATAATTTTAAACAATGTTGTTGTGGAACCAGCAATGCTCATGAGCTCTGAAGCTAGACCACAATTAACACCTCTGCTGTTCTCCTTCCCCCACCTTCAGCCTGAGGGCCAGTGGAAGGAGGAACTGAGACTGGATGCACTGTCTTTGCCCTCAAAATGATTTGCATCCCAATGTCTGCAGACCAGCACATTTGTGTAGGTGAGAAAGAGGAGAATATCAAGGATGAGTCTGATGCCTTACATCATATCAACAATTTCCAGTTTCCTGGCCCTAACTGTCTCTTCACTATGGACGTCCAGTCCCTCTACACCTCCATCCCCCACCAGGGCGGGCTGAGCTCCACCATCATTAAGGATGGGGTTGTTCACAGAGTATCCTCCTTTTGTTAGTTCTTTAATTGTCCACCACCATTCATGACTGGATGTGGCAGGACTGCAGAGATTTGATCTGATCTATTGGTTGTGGGATCTCTTAACTGTCGATAGAAAGCTGCCCTGTTGTTCAGCATGCATGTACTCCCTGTGTTGTAGATTCACCAGGTTGGCACATCATATTTAGGTACACTGCAGAAGTTCCTCAGGACAGTATCCTAGGCCCAGTCATCTTCAGCTGCTTCATCAATGAACTTCCTTCCATCAAAAGGTCAGAAGTGGGGATGTTCACTGATGATTGCACAATGTTCAGCACCATTCGCGACTCCTCAGATACCGAAGCAGTCCATGTCCAAATGCAGCAAGACCTGGACAATATCCAGGCTTGGGCTGACAAGTGGCAAGTAATATTCATGCCACACATGTGCTAGGCAATGACCATCTCCAACAAGAGAGAATCTAACTATCACCCACATTCAGTGGTATTACCATCAAGGAATCCCCTGCTATCAACATCCTGGGGGTTACCATTGACCAGAAACTGAATTGAATTGGACCTCCTGACTCCCCAAAGCCTGTCCACCATTTAAAAGGCACAAGTTAGGCATGTGATGAATACTCCTCACTTGCCTGGATGAGCGCAGCTCCAACAACACTCAAGAAACTTGACACCATCCAAGGCAAAGCAGCCTGCTTTATTGGCATCTCATCCACAAAAAAATTCACTAACTCTCTCCACCACCAATGCACAGTGGTAGCAGTGTGTGCCATGTACAAGATGCACTGCAGGAATTTACCAAGGCTCCTTAGGCAGCACCTCCCAAACCCACGACCGCTACCATCTAGAAGGACAAGAACAGCAGAGAGAACACCACCACCTGAAAGTTCCCCTCCAAGCTATTCACCATCCTGATTTGAAAATATATCGTTGTTCCTTCATTGTTGCTGGGTCAAAATCCTGGAACTCCCTTCCTAACAGCACTGTGGGTGTTTCTACACCACATCACAGAATTGTTACATGTAGAAGGAGACCATTTGGCCCATCGTGTCTGCACCGGCTCTCTGAGCATTTTAACTTAGTGCCAATCTCCGGCCTTTTCCCTGTAACCCTGCACATTGTTGCTATTTAAATAATCATCCAGTGCCCCACTGGATGCCTCAATTGAACCTGCCTCCGCCACACTTCCAGGCAGTCCACTCTAAACACTAACTACTCGCTGTGTACTGCAGTGGTTCAAGAAGGCAGCTCACCACCACCTTCTCAAGAGAAATTATGGATGGGCAATAAATGCTGGCGTAGCCAGTGACATCCATATCCCAAGAGTGAATAAAAACAACGTAACAGTGTAAGCATTACATTTCACCATGCCATGCTGTCCTACAATCCTCTTTGAACCAGGGTTGATCCCCTGGCTTGGTGGTAATGGCAGAGTGAGAGATATGCCTGGCCATGAAGCTACAGATTGTGGTGGAATACAATTTGACCACTGTTGATGGCCGACAGCACCTCGTGGATGCCCAGTCTTGAGCTACTGGGATGTTTATGTAGCACATCCACTAACAACCCATTCTGAATATTAATAAATGACCATACATTACAGAGGGAGGTTGTATTAAAAGCCTTTGTTGTGTGAAATCTGTTTAATATTTTAGCATGACAACAGTTTCAGATTTAAATTGCAGCTTGCTTTTGGTGTCCTGCTGCGACACATGGCAAGCAGTCACACGGTGGTAATATTTTCAATGGGGCATCAGGAAATGAGTAACATGCTATGGGGAAACCTATTGTATAACTTGAGCAGCTGCGTGACAATGGAAACCTACTCCACAACCTTATGTTGATACCTTTCTTTTGATCTGTCTTCTTGCACATTTGGATCCAGGTAATCCAGGTTGGTCTGCTATCTCCTACTACATTTTTGTGGGATTGTCCCCTCTTTCCATTGATTTCTGCAGCATCAGCTCCAACCAACATCAGTAAATCTGCCAGTGTGTGTGGTTGAGAAATTACCATTTCAGATGCAGATTCTTTCCCTTCAGTACCAGACAAGAATGTTGCAGCATAAATAGTTGGTGGAGCCATTTAAATCCGTCTCAGCTGTTATCCTTGTGTGAGTGTCCCATTAGGCAGCCACTGTGGGTGGGAATGCAGGCAGAATAGGCAAAATATGCAAATCTCAAATGTTAGGGATAAATGGCCATGCAAATACAGTGTTGAAAGTTAGGTAATGCATTGTTTTCGGACTATGATGCCATTTAGTCTGCTAATTGAAGTTGGGCCTGGCTGGTTCTATGTATTAATTTTGAAGCTAAAGGACATTATTAGGGAAAGAAAATTGGTGAAAAAATTGATGTAAGCAAAGATAAGAGGGATGAGCAACAGTGTAAGCGTTACATTTCACCAATCCTCACTGACCACAATGGCTACTTCTCTTAATCCAGACAATGTGACATTATTTCTTCCTTGTTTGCTTCCAGGTGTAAAAGCATAAAAACGCCTCTGTAATCCTGAGGCATTGATGCAAAGGTCTAATAGCATTCCATCAAGTTTTGGTTTTAATTAATAAACCGAAATACAAAAAGATTTAACAATATAAACAAAGGCTGGTATCCAGCCAATATCAATGTCACAAAACTTGGTATCACTGTTGCAACAAATTTACAACTATATCCCAATCACCCATTCCAAATAGCCAAATGGCCATTGCAGGATGTGTAAATAACAAAGTTAGGGTTTTATTTTTGGCTACTTGTTTGAATTAAAGCAGCGCAAACATACATCATTAAAGAAAGGGAAGATTATAGTATAGATGCTAGCCCAGTCTGTAATATTAATATTATGAACAATGTTAGTACAGAAGAAAAATCCAGCCATTCAGCTGTATTTTAGAGCAACACTGGAAAGACTTGTAGTTATTGCCTATCCCTCATTTCCTCTGAAGTGTATTGACCCAATCACATAGTGTAGACGACAGGCATATGTTAGTTTTGATCATGTAGCATTAAGGAACATTTAGGTTTTTTGCTGTATCTGTTAAGAAATTACCAGACTTATTAAAGTCAGTTGTCACAACTTACCATTCTGGGATTGGATCTCATAACCTTCTGGGTTAGAAGTCCAGCACTAAACCACTGGGCTGCTAAACCTAGATTGTGTGTAGCTCAGAATAAAATGAACTTTCCAATAAGATGCCATGCCAAAAGCAACAAACGGGGAAAAAAAATCACAATTAAGAAAAGAATTGTCTGAAGCAAAATAAAAAAACATCTATTCCTGATTCATTTATTAATAACTACAGTGAATCATCTGGCAAGTATGAAGAGATAAAGGGTCCTCAAGCCACCGAAAGCACTTTTGTCTCCCCACATACTCTACAATTCTCAGTCACCTATGTCACCATAAAACCTCCTAGATCATTCACTGTAGTCTTATGAATGTGGTCTCCATAGTAACCCAGGTCCTGACATCAGGTTATATTATGATGTGTCACTGTCTCCGTGGTAATTTAGGAATCTATTTTCATGGTCTCCGTGGTAATTTAGGATTTTTTTCTCATTTCATATGGTAACATCTCCCACCATATACAGCAGAAATGGCAATATACAGTGTCTGACCTCCCCATTGCCACACCTCCAGTACATTCATGGTTTGTCCTTTCAGGCAATGTCACTAAATTATAAAATAATTTTAAGTGGTCTTCTGTTATTTTTGCTCTCCCATGGACTGGTTGGTAGTGCAAAGGAACTGGAGTTGGATCATAATGCTACCACAGGAAAGAGTAAGTACATTTCCATCCATGCTAGTTATTACAAAGGGTTTTAACCAAAGACACACTTGCATTTATATAGTGCCTTTTATATTCTCAAAACATCCTAACATACTTGGCAGCCAAATAAATACTTCTGAAGTGTGGTCAATATTGTAGCGTAGGCAAAAGTGAGAACCCCAATTTGTACAAATTAAGATTGCACAATCTGCAGTAAGAACAAATATATTTTTGTGGTGTTAGTTGAGGGATAAATATTGGCTATGGCAATGGGAGAACACACCTGCTCTTCTTCAGATTGTGCCATAGGATTCTACATTTAAGTAGGAGGGCAGATTGGACCATGGTTTAACATTTCATCTGAAAGATGGTACATCTAACAGTACAGCACCAGCCTAGATTTGGTGGTCAAGTCTCTAGAGTGAGGCTTGAACCCAGTACCATCTGATTCATTAGTGAGAGTGTTACCACTGAACCATTGGTTTGAGAGTTAACTGTACGTTTTTGTGAGTCCCAAATCACATGTTGCCTCCAAAGTGTGTGAGTAAGAATCGTAAGAGAGTATGTGCAGAGTCTCTCAAATGGCGGGTTTGGGGTGGTGGTGATATGGGGTGGGGGTTGGGGTTGGTCAGTATGCGATGAGTTCATGTTTATACTGGAGTTGTAATGTATGGAAGAATTGGATCCAGATCCCAATAAAAAGCATTTCAGGAATTAGGTCATAGTTTAAGAAACAGGACCTTGAGAGGCCATTGTGACCAGTTCTGGAGGATGAATGAATCATACCAATCTAAACCAGAGCAAAGCTGGGACCAATACCCTCTGGGGAAGAGTAACTGGAGATGTGAGGGTTTAAATCAGTATGTCAGGGGAGGAAAATAATCAAGGCCGGAATTTTCCAGCCCCCACCCCCCCCGCGGCGGGTTTCCCCATGGTGGGGCCGGCGAGCCATTGAAATCTCCGTTCACGTCGGCGGGACCAGAAGATCCCACCAGCGTGAGGGGCCGGAAAATTCCAGCCAAAGAGTGTAGCGTAGGAAGCTCGGAGGCAAAGTTTTTGCTGTTTAGGTAATAAGGGATGAGAAGGGTTGAAAGAGATTAATCATAGAATGGTTTCAGCCCATCATGTCCATACCTTCTCTCTCTGAGAATTACTCCACTGGTCTACTCCCCTGCTTTTTCCCATAGTCTCGCAAATTTTTTCTCTACAGATAATCATCCAATTCTCTTTTGGAGGCCATGATTAAATCTGCTTCCACCACACTCTCAGGCAGTCCATTTCAGATCCTGACTACTTACTGCATAAACATGTTCCCTCATGTTACCATTGCTTCTTTTATTTTAATCCATGAGGTTATTAATTATTAAATAGCTAGAAGAAGCAGCCATAATAGATTTTAGAAAGGTAGATTAGGCTTGCAAACCTAATAGAGTTAGGGGTGACTTTTACGGTCTCTGTCGACGTACTTGAAAGTGGAGGGGAGGCTCGTAAGAGAAAACGGATGGTCTGCCTGCCACCATCCTGCCTGCCCCTGACCTGTCTCCCGTAATATGGTGGGCGGGCAACATATCAGGCAGCTTGCATGCGCTTGGGCTCTTGAGGCTCACAATTGGCCAATTAATGGCTATTTAAGGGCCACATACCACCTCTGCTTCAATTTTAAGTGAGGCTGGGAAAGGCGGAGATAAGGCAAGCAGTCCGGCAGTTTTCACTGCGCGGTCTGCTGTCAGGCACAAAGTGGGGTACCTCCTTTGGGAGTTCTCCAGTGCCCACTGGGGGAACCCCCTCTGCCCTCCCTCCCCCATCAAGATCCTACATCCCCTTTTTCCCTCCCCCTCCCCACACAAAGGCCTTTAAAACCCAACCCCCCCTCCCCAACCTTGCTGTGGTCTGCCAAGTAGGCCCAACCCAAATTCCTGACTTACCTGTAGTCCAGGATCCATCACTTTTTCATCTTCGTGGACTGCCTTGTAGTTCCAGCAGTGGCCACTACTCAACTCTGGATGAGTGCAGCTCCAACAACTCTCAAGGAGCTCAACACCATCCACGACAAAGCAGCCCGCTTGATTGGCATCCCATCCACCACCTTCAACCTTCGCTCCCACTACCACCCAACAGCAGCAGTCAGGACCCAGGAAGTTGGGGGGGCTAGTGGGGGATGCAAATGGTGCCAAACACCAGGGCTCGGGAGCCAGGGGTTCCCAGGGCTTGGTGTTTTAAGCAGAGTTTCACGTTGTCCAGCCTGAGCAGCCGGAGCTGCAGACCTAAAAGACCGGCTCTTATAAAAAAATTAGAACCTTCAGCCTGACAGTTCTGAATTATTTTTAAAGCTGGTCTGTCAGGTCAGTTCACTGCCAGTTACTGCACTGCTGTTTCTGACCTTTGGCAGCTTCGTGGTTCCGATTCTTTGAAAATCCTGCCAGAAAACCATGAAGCTGCCCGAAGGTCAGCAGCAACAGCTCCTTTTCACAGCTACTGCCATGAGAGTGTGTTCAATTGAATATCTGCTTGAAAAATGGTAAGTCAAATCTCTGTAATAATTTTAGAGCTAACTGGGTGCTTTGGTTGGGGCTGGGGACTGGGCTGATGGTTGGGGGTTTGGGAGGGAGTGGTGAGGGGTGGGGTGGGGTGAGGTAGTTTAGTATCACAAAATTAAATACTGCACACTTCTCAAATTTCTGTTTTGACTTTAAACCAGCATATGAATAGCAGTCTAATTTTTCATTATGCTCTAAAGTAGTTTGGTACAATTCTGATGACATGCTGTGTTGATGTGCTGGAGCCTTGAGAATCTTGGGCCTCATCAAAATAAATGTAAGAAAGTAAAAACCAGGAGTGATGCAAAACAGAGTGTTGACTCGCTATCGCCCATTTTATTACTCTCGCAAAGCCAGGGAATGCAATCCCTATTTGTCACTAGGAAATTGCTAAGGAAAGGTTTTACAAATCTCTACTCCATCCCTGGTTCACCCCAGATAGGCTGTAAAATCATAGTGTGCAACACAACTTTTATGATAGCATCTAGGGGAAGGAGAAGCAATCTAATTCTTGAGTTAAGGCTGAATTTTGTACCATGGTCAACAATTCAATGTACATATTTCCTGAGTTGCTGGTACATGTCTGATTGACAAATCCTGGGGATAGTGTCATTAGCTTAAAAGGGACAGATACCATTTATGGTATATTGTGGGTTGGTGCCAGAGAAGTCAAAATGGCAAGGTTGTATTAGCTACGGAGTTGAATTGTTTTGTAAATGTAGTGATTTCTTTGTAGCCACTTCCCTAACATCAGTTGATTGCTCTGTGATTAATTATCCTTAGAGAATGAGCATTGGGCCTGTAGCACTTCTACAGCCCACTCTGCCTACTGCATGCAAGTGTAATGAAAGAAAGACAAAACCTACATTTATACAGCACCTTGCACGATGTCCCAAATCGCTTTATAGCTAATTCAGTATTTTTGAGTTGTAGTCACTGGTATAATGTAGACAATGTTATAAAATGGTGGAGCAGGCTCAAAGGGCTGAATGTCTTACTCCTACTCCTAATATGTATGCTCATATGTCATTTTGGATGGATGAGATGAGCTGGGCTAGATGGCCTTTGTCATGCATAATTATCTTGTGAACAGAGGGCAGAACCATGGCTGGAGTTCTGTTTATTTTGTTGCTAATGGAAATTTACTATGAGCAGGCTCTGTGGGGTGAATTTGCCAGGACAGGAGTGCAAAATGGGCTCATAGTGAATCAGTAATCCATTGTACACTGCACATGTTCTCAAGAGTCCTTTCCATCGACCTCACTCTTGTCCTTTTGCCTACATACCTATTATTCCACTCTATCTTGTGCTTTTAAGACCTTTTTGAGGTATTGAAATATCGTGATAAAGTTGTGTTGCATAGTAGGTATTGAAAATATATTGTCGAGGGAAGCAGCAATCAGCTGCTGAGTCTTCAGACTTGATGATCAGAAAACACAGATACCATGGTGAACCATTCAGCCTTTGTCCTCTGGCCTCTTAAACGTTGTGTCACACAGAGACACCTGAGGGCTCCAACACTTCTCACTGACAGTGAAGCCATGTTGTTCAATTATTCCACTTTGTTACTCAGGAGATCTTTTTACTCTGTAAGATTACTGATAAGATAGTATCCAATTAAACCCCTTTCATTAAATAATTATATTGAATAATATCATGCAACCAGGCAGGTGAAAGTCTTCTTCTTCCACAGAATGGAAAAGATCTTGTGCAGTTTATCTGGGTTGCAAGTATTGAATCTTTCCTCCAAATGCAAATTTGATGTCACCATGTCTATATGGTGCAATGTGCAGAACATGTTAGTGTATCACTGAAATCAGGGCTTTTATCTGCACAGTGTTATAAATAACTAATGGGATTTTTTTCCTGTCAAATTAACAATTTTTTACGAGGCTGTTAAAGTAAAATTTGTACTCTCTGGTTTGTTTAATAGTACCGGTGGGATCAACTATAAGGTGCACACAAACAAATACTGCTTTATATCTTTGCTGCTCTTAATATTAATGACCCATGCTGCATATATATTGGGTGATGTTTGTAACCAGATGTCAGCACTGGGCATTGTCGTTTTACAAGGATTTTCTGTGATTGTTTAGTGAATTGATTGGTAAATCTTGAAAGAGGGAAAAAAAATCATGCATGATTGAGGGGAAGGGTTAAGGGAGGGGATGGAATAAAGGGCCTAGAAACAGGTGGAAGCATCAGGGCCCATGATTTCACTCCCTGGCCCTGGCAGCAGTGTGTACCATCTACAAGATACACTGCCGCAACTCGGCAAGCCTCTTTTGACAGCATCTTCCAAACCCATGACCTCTAACACTTAGAAGCTCAAGGGTAGCAGATGCATGGGAACATCACCTTCAAGTTCCCCTCTAAGTCACTCACCACCCTCACCTGGAACTATATCGTCATTCCTTCAGTGTTGCTGGGTCAAAATCCTGGACTTCCCTTCCTAACAGCACTTTGGGTGTACCTGCACCACATGGACTGCAGCTGTTCAAGTAGGCAGCTCATTACAATCTCTCAGGGGCAATTAGGGATGGGCAATAAATGCTGGTCTAGACAGGGATGCCCACATCCCGTGAAAGAAAGGAAAAATTCCGGCGTTGCTGGGACTAGAGAGCCTCCAGCCAACCAGATTAACCAGCAGCTGTCTGGGGCAGGACTTCCTCCCAGATGTGGGGGCACAAGTCCCACTCTGACCCTATTAAGGCTGCCCCCAGCATAGTGCCGCTGCAGTGCTGCAGCCAGGTTTCTGGTCGGCATGGTGCTGGAGGACTTTCCACTCGAGGGTGTGGGGAATTTACTGGTGGTTGGACTGGATGTGGAGAGGCCCCAATGTGTGGGCAGCCAATTTGCATAATTCAAGGACCAATTAGGGGCCATTTTATGTTGCCATCGATACTTTGCCGATGGTCGGGCGACCCGCCCCATTACCCCCACTGCTGCCTGTTGCATGGGAAGGCTGCCAGCTAAATGGAGGCAGCCTCCCTGTGGAGCCCAGGGGGTGGTGATTTAATGAGACAAAGAAAGGACCACAGGCAGGGATGACAACACTTGTGGCCCAATGACCTTAAAAAAAAAGGGGTTTGCTCTCTGTCACTCAGCCTATGAATTTTAAAAATTATTTTTTAATTGACCTAGCTCCTGAGGTTTCCTGCGTACAGGGTTGCCAACTGTGATTAAATGTATTCCTGGAGGTTTCATCACATGACTTCCTCTCGCTCCAGCCACTATTTGGCCAACACACCCATCCTTGTGTTGCACTGCCTTCCTACGCCAATTGGAAAGCAAAAAGACTCATTACCCAATTGGATGATGCTTGACTGTTAGCCAAACGGCCTTTTTTTTCCATTTTCAATATTTTTACATCTGGTAAAGAGAAATGTTCAAAGAAAATGACAAAAGAAAACAATTCACTCCCTCCACTACCGACGCCCAGTAGCAGCAGTGTGTGCCATCTACAAGATGCACTGCAGGAATTCACCAAGGCTCCTTAGGCAGCATCTTCCAAACCCACGACCACTACCATCTAGAAGGACAAGGGAGGCAGATGGATGGGGACGCCACCACCTGGAAGTTCCTCTCCAAACCACTTAACTTGGAAATATATCACCATTCCGTCACTGTTGCTGGGTCAAAATCCTGGAACTCCCTTCCTAACAGCACTGAGGGGAAAGTATGAATTCCATCCTTACATCGTCAGGAGTTTCTCAATCCGAAGAGATTCTGGGTTGAGGGGGAAGTGCGATGTGAGAAGAAGGGTTTTGTTTTCAGATACCATCATCTTCAAAGGATTCAGCTCTGCTGCTGACCACAGCCTCAATAATGGCCAATAGCACCTCCTCCATGGGGTTTAAAACACGAAGGTGAGCCTGCCCCCCATTGGTTAGTTCCTGCTGCCTCTGGTTGTGCAATCCCTTCTCCTCAAGAGACAGGGGATTGTGTCAGTGAGTGTCATACAATTTGCTTGCGTGATGTGGTTGTCATGGTTGAATATCTGCCATTGTGTACAAACTGTGTGGTGCGGATTTGAGGCTTGCAGCAGTGCTAAGTGTGTAAGTGTGAGGTGAAGCATATGAATGTTAGGTATGACTCCTGAGGGATAGAACTTGTTAGTAGGTGAGTATCTGGTGTGGTGATGGGCAGTGGCTGAGGTTAGCGGTACAGTGTGGGATACGGCATTCACCACTTGTTTGACATTACTAAACTTCTTCCTACACTGCTTCCAGGTCCTTGGGGCTACAATGTTTGTATTGACCTTCACTAGGCCCCAGCCTTCTGAATGAGTGCCTGGAGGGCCTCCTGCACCAGAAGGATATAAGACGTCTCTCCTCGGTTCCACCTCTTCAACCAAGATCTCCATCGCAATTTCCAAAAACCTTGGTGCACGCTGATTGCTGTGCAGAAAACTATTCTCAATGATCTCAGCATCTTCAGCTGGCACAAGGTGCCTTTCTTTTAAGAGGTACAGGCTACCTTTAAGTAATGTTTGTCACTCATCTACTGTGACCATTGCTGTGGCATTCAGCCAATGACCAGTGTGGGGAGCAGTGTCAGAAATCATGGAAACATGCATGCAACTTAAAGCTGGTGTCCTGTCGACAGGCGGGAGTTCCCTGTACCCATTTTCAGGGTAGTCCAATTTAATCCCCATGATCTTTCTTATCAGAGTCTGCACTGATTGTCTGTCTCTGATAACTCCTCCTCTATCCATGTGATCGTAGAAAGTATCTATCTACTATAAACCTTCAAGCATATTGCCTATGACTGAAGTCAAGCTATTTGGCCTATCTATAGTTGCCTGGTACTGATTGTCCTCCTTTTTTGAAAATCAAAAATACATCCTCCCGGTCTGGTGGAAAAATCTCCAACTCTTAAGCTGTTGAAAATACAAGCAAGGGGCTTCAAAGCACGAATTCCACTGTTTTAAAAATCTTTGGGTGGAAGTCATCTGGTCCAGCAGCCCTGTGTGATTTAAAGCTAGGATTCTATCTAGGATGATAAGATGATACCGTTTTCATGGTGACCGTACAATTCATTGTTGGTAATTGTACAGCTCTTGCAGCCAGTCATATATATAGCATTACACAGGTGTAGCTCTGTGAACACTAGGTTCAGGAGCTGCTGCAGCCTTTAAACTGATCCTCTGACCAGCAGCTTGTAGCTACCCAACTTGCTTCTCCTCATTCATGCTCTGTACTTCATCAAATATTCCCTCTTGCAATTCATTAACAAACTGAATGAATGGGCTGGGTTTTCCCTCGGGGGCTGGGAAATAGGGGTAGGAAATGTTTCCGGGTCCCAACCTCGCCATTGGGGGAAAGAGTCCCTCTTTGGGATTGGCACAGCGGTGTCCTCTTACTTTGTGTGGAGACAGGGTCCTTGTCCAATTAAGGGCGGCGGTGGACTCTGGAAGCTGGTGGGCCACTCAGAGGTTTTCTAGTTTAAGACCAGCAGCCTCATTGGGTCAGGAAACTGGAGGCCAACTGGAAAATCCCAGTGGGCCTCCTGTAAGCCTGTTTAACAAAGTTTTTAATGAGCCTAATTGGCTACCCGCCTCTTGGGGCTTGCCTCTTGAAACCAAACCCACCTTGACAGAAGTGGCTGACACCAGGAAAGGGGTCACGAAAACATAGGAGCGTATGAATTAGGAGCAGGGGTAGGACATTTGGTCCCTTGAGCTTGCTCCGCCATTCAATAAGGTCATAGCTGATCTGATTGTGGCCTCAACTCCACATTCCCGCCTTCCCCCGATAACCTTTGGCTTCTTTGTTGGTCAAGAATCTATCTACCTCTGCATTAACAATATTTAATGACTCTGCCTCCACTGCTGTCTGGGGAAGTGAGTTCCAAAGACTCATGACCCTCTGAGAGAATAAATGTCTCCTTATCTCTGTCTTAAATGGGAGACTGTTTATTTTTAAACAGTGCCCCCCTAGTTCTATTCTCTCCCACAAGGGGAAACATTCTTTCAGCACCCTGTCAAGCCCCCTCAGGATCCTATATGTTTCAATAAGATCACCTTTCATTGAAACTCTGTTTCTCTCTCCACAGATGCTGTCAGACTGAGTTTTTCCAGCATTTTCTGTTTTTTTTGCTTTTCTATTCTTCCTGCCAAAATGGACAAGTTCACATTTCCCCACATTATACTCCATCTGCCAAATTTTTGCCCACTCACTTGACCTATCTATAATTTTTGCAGACTCCTTATGTTCACTTCACAACTTAACTTCCAACAGATCTTTGTTTCATCAGCAAAGTTAGCAACCAATCCCTTCATCCAAGTCATTGATATAAACTGTAAGCGGTTGAGGCCCCAGCACTGATCCCTGTGGCAGTCTATTTATCGTATCTTGCCAACCCAAAAATGACCCATTTGACACTACTTTTTGTTTCCTGTTTGCTAACCAATTCTTCATCCATGCTAATATGTTACCCCCTACACCATGAACTCATGAGCTCTTATTTTACGTAGTAACCTTTGATGCGGCACCTTGTCAAATGCCTTTTGGGAATCTAAGTACAACCCAACCACAGGTTCCCCTTTATCCATTTTGCTTATTACTACCTCAAAGAATTCCAATAAATTGGTCAAACATGATTTTCCTTTCACAAAACCTTGTTGACTCTGCTTGATGCATTGAGATTTTCCAAGTGCCCCACTATAACCTCCTTAATAATAGATTCCAGCATTTTCCCTATCACAGATGTTAAGCTAATTGGCCTGTAGTTTCCTGCTTTCTGTCTCCTTTCTTTCCTAAATAAAGGAGTCATACTCGCTATTTTCCAATCTGATGGGACTTTTCCAAAATCTAGGGAATTTTGGGAAATTAATACCCAATACATCTACCATCTCAGCAGTCACTTCTTTTAAGACCCTAGGATGAAGTCCGTCAGGGCCTGGGGACTTGTCAGCTTTTAGTTCTAATAATTTTCTCAGTACCCTTTCCCTGATGATTGAATTGTTTTGAGTTCCTCCTGCTGCTTTCACCCCCTGATTCACAATTATTTATGGGATGTTACTTGTATCTTCTACAGTGAAGACTGATGCAACATACCTGTTCAATTCAGTTGTCATTTCCTTACTTACTTACTTACTTACTTATTTATTCATTCATTCATTCATGGGATGTGGGCTTTGCTGGCTGGGCCAGCATTTATTGCCCATCCCTAGTTGCCCTTGAGAAGGGGGTGGTGAGCTGCCTTCTTGAACCGCTGCAGTCTATGTGGTGTAGGTACACCCACAGTGCTGTTAGGAAGGGGGTTCCAGGATTTTGACCCAGTGACAGTGAAGGAACGGTGATATATTTCCAAGTCAGGATGGTGAGTGACTTGGAGGGGAATTTCTAGGTGGTGGTGTTCCCATGTATCTGCTGCTCTTGTCCTTCTAGATGGTAGTGGTCGTGGGTTTGGAAGGTCTAAGGAGCCTTGGTGAATTCCTGCAGTGCATCTTGTAGATGGTACACACTGCTGCTACTGTGCGCCGGCGGTGGAGGGAGTAAATGTTTTTGGATGTGGTGCCAATCAAGCGGACTGCTTTGTCCTGGATGGTGTCAAGCTTCTTGAGTGTTGTGGGAGCTGCACTCATCCAGGTAATTGGGGAGTATACCATCACATTCCTAACTTGCTCCTTGTAGATGGTGGACAGGCTTTGGGCAGTCAGGAGGTGAGTTACTCATCATACTATTCCTAGCCTCTGACCTGCTCTTGTAGCCACAGTATTTATATGGCTAGTCCAGTTCAGTTTCTGGTCAATGGTACCCCCAGGATGTTGATAGTGGGGGATTCAGTGATGGTAATGCCATTGAACATCAAGGGCGATGTTTGGATTCTCTTTTGTTGGAGATGGTCATTACCTGACACTTGTGTGGTGCGCATGTTACTTGCCACTTGACAGCACAAGCCTAGATATTGTCCAGGTCTTGCTGCATTTGGGGATGGACAGCTTCAACATCTGAAGGAAGGTCATTGATGAAGCAGCTGAAGATGGTTGGGCTGAGGACACTACCCTGAGGAACTCCTGCAATGATGTCCTAGAGCTGAGATGACTGACCTCCAACAACCACAATCATCCTCCTTTGTGCTGCGTATGACTCCAACCAGTGGAGAGTTTTCCCCTGATCCCCATTGACTCAGATTTGCTAGGACTCATTGACGCCACACTTGGTCAAATGCAGCCTTGATGTCAAGGGCAGTCACTCTCACCTTACCTCAGGAGTTCATCTCTTTCGTCCATGTTTGAACCAAGGCTGTAATAAGGTCAGGAGCTGAGTGGCCCTGGTGGAACCCAAGCTGGGCATCGGTGAGCAGGTTGTTGCTAAGCAAGTGCCGCATGATAGCACTGTCGATGACCCCTTCCATTACTTTACTGATGATTGAGAGTAGACTGATGGGGTGGTAATTGGCCGGGTTGGATTTGTCCTGCTTCTTGAGTACAGTACATACCTGGGCAATTTTTCACATAGCTGGGTAGATGCCAGTGTTGTAGCTGTACTGGAACAGCTTGGTTTGGGACACGGCAAGTTCTGGAGCATAAGTCTTCAGTACTATTGCCAGAACGTTGTCACGGCCCATAGCCTTTGCAATATGCAGTGCCTTCAGCCGTTTCTTGATATCTGGTGGAGTGAATTCAATTGGATGAAGACTGGCATCTGTGATGCCAGGGACCTCCGGAGGAAGCTGAGAGGGATCATCCACTCGGCACTTTGGCTGAAGATTGTAGCAAATGCTTCAGCATTATCTTTTGCATTGATGTGCTGGGCTCCCCCATCGTTGAGGATGGGGATAGTTGTGGAGCCTCCTGCTCCATTGGATTGCTTTGTCCACCTATTGGTGGACTGGGTGTGGCAGGACTGCAGAGCTTAGATCTGATCTGTTGGTTGTCGGTCACTTAGCTCTGCCTATCACTTGCTGCTTATGCTGTTTGGCACGCAAGTAGTCCTGTTTTATAGCTTCACCAGGTTGACACCTCATTTTTAGATATGCCTGGTGTTGCTCCTGGCATGCCCTCTTGCACTCTTTATTGAACCGGGGTTAATCCACTGTCTTGATGGTGATGGTAGAGTCGGGGATATGCAGGGCCATGAGATTACAGATTCTGTTCAAATACAATTCTGCTGCTGCTGATGGCCAACAGTGCAGCTCCTTATTAATTCCCCAGATTCATTCTCCAGAGGAGAAATGGTCACTCTACTTACTCTTCTCCTTTTTACTATTGTTTTTATATTTCTAGCTAGCTTTCTCTTGGGGCAGGATTTTCAGAAGTTCAGGAGCAGGCGCGTGCAGGCGCGCCTCTGATCTGTGCCCCCGATTGGGGGCGCGCTGCCATTTTACGTGGGCGAGCCAATTAAGGCTCACCCAGTGTGAGGTCCGCAAGGAAGCGCTATGTGCTCCCTTTGCAGGCGGAGGGGGGAAGGTGGGGGTGGGGGTGTGGGGATTCCCTAAGCCAAGAGTGCGCTCTTCGCACGAAAGAATGCACTCATCTCCCTGAGACTAAGTGCTGCCTCAGGGAGATCGACTCCACCAAAAAAAAATCTTAAAAACAGAAAAAAAAAATTTCCCTGACAAGTCCCCTCATGTGACACTGTCTTATGAGTTGGGACGTGTCCATCACTTTCAGTTTCAATTTTATAAAAAATTTATAAACATACATGAAACCTCATCCCGCCCGTGGATGAGGTTTCATGTTTTTTCCAATGCCCGCCAGAGCTCCCGGCCTGCCCGCCCACCTTAAGGTTGGACAGGCAGGTCCACTAATTACATTAATTAGGCCATTGACAGGTCGGTGGGAGCACAGCTGATTCGGCTGAGCCCCCGCCGACCTGAAAATTGAAATAGTGCGCGGTGACATCGGGAGTTCCGCCTGACGTCATCCCGCGTCATTTTACGCGGCGACGAGTGGGCCCCGCCTCCCACTCACCGACTGGGAAATCCTGGACTCGTACTCTAATTTCTCCCTCCTTCTTAATCTTTAAGTCATTCTTCGTTGTTCTTTATATTCTGTCTGAGCTTCTGACCTGCCACTCACCTTTGCAGATTTATACGCTTTATCTTTCAAAAGAAGACGGCAACATGGGCTGACGCTGGTATTTCTGGGCCCTGACCACCTCTGTTTCTGCCCTTTTTGAGGCTTGAAAATTCAGCCCAATGTGTTTATTATGGCACCTGCCACAGTAGGAGTGGGTGACGCAGAATGCTGTGAGGTGATCAGCCAAATGTTGAAATTGGATTCTGCCACTTCCTCTTCTTGTGAACCTACACTGCAGAGAAGGAGACAGATTTTAGAATGCAGGTGCCAAGAAATACTTAGAACAAGAAGACATTCCAGGATGTTTTACAGAGAGTTACAGCGAGTGTACAGCACAGAAAAAAACCACGTGGTCCAACTGATCTATAAACTAGCATTTGGTTCCACCCTCTTACGACTCATAAGGAAGTTTCTCCTGTTTTTAGCATTGGATTTACCAAATCTCTATCTTAAATCTATGAGCTCTAATTTTGGGCTTCCCACAAGTCGAAACATTTCTTCTTTTCTAGAGAAAAGAGCCCCAGCCTGTTTAGCCTTTCCTGATAAGTATATCCTTTCAGTTCGGATACTATCCTTGTGAGTCATGTTTGAATCCTCTGCAATGCCTCTGTATCCGCCTTTTTGTGTGCGGTACTCCAAGGGATGGATTTTTCCCTTGTTGGACGGGCTCAGCAGAGGCGGTCGGGAAGCCGCCCGCGATCGGGGCCGGACCGCGACATCACCAGCATGGAACACGTGCCCCTCAGGGAGATGAAGAGTTTAGAACATTGAAAGTAAAGATTTTTAAAATGTTATAAAACATGTCCCCTCATGTGACTCTGTCAGATGAAATTAATGAAATGTTAAAATGTTTATTTTATTTTTATGTGCTGTTGGAAAACTCATCCTGCCCATGGATGAGGTTTCCTAAAGAATGCAAAGGCCGCTTGGCCTTTTTGCCTGCCCGCCAACCGTAAGGTTGGACGGGCAGTGAAAAATTTCTTTCAATTATAACTTTAATGGCCCAAATTGGCCTTTTGATTGGTAGTGGGCACGCGGCCGACTCCCACACATGCCCACCGGCCGAAATATCGAGCGAGTACGCGATGACGTCGGGACACTCGCCCAACATCATCGAGTGTCATTTTATGCTCGGTCGGGTTGGGCGGGTGCCTGCCTGATGAGCGTTATATTCTGGCCCAAGTGTGGTCTAACCAAGGCTCGATTCAAGTTTAACAAGGGCAGGATTTTTCAGTTGGCATGCGGGAGCGGGCCTGACACGCCGATGCGTAAAATGACGCGCGATAACATCGGGCATTCATTCCAACGTCATCGCGCAGTCCCGCGATATTTCAATCGGTGGGCGCATGCCGGAGTCGGCTGCATGCCCGCCGATATGTAAACGACCCATTAAGGCCATTAAGGAAGTAATTGATGTAATTGTTAATGCTGCCCGTCCAACCTTAAGGTTGGCGGGCAGGCGAAAAGGCCAACCTGCCTTCACGTTTTTTAGGAAACCTCATCCGCGAGCAGGATGAGGTTCCCTAAAGCTTTTATTAAATAAATAAAAAATGTTCCTAAATATAAAAACATGTCCCATCTCATGTGACATGAGGAGACATGTTTAAATATATTTTTAAACCATTTATTTAATTATTTCAACATCGATTCAATCTCCCTGAGGCAACCCCATGAGCCTGAGCTGATGTACTATGCCAGTTTTGTTGTTTGAAGGTTGTCACATGTAACAAACTGCAAGACAAGATTCTTGATATGACAGTAATGCACAGTGTCCTAGTAAAAAGGGGCATGTCTGTGCATTTACAAAGTAAAAGTTGCCAGAGTAGTTTATTCTCACTGTGCCCCTCTCCCAAACTCAAACTTAAGTGAACTTAAGAAGCCTTGTAAGCAAACATTATAAAATTATAAAGGACAACTTACCCTTGGCAGCTTTCCTGAGGCCCAATGACTTTGTTGATTGCCGCTCTACATTTTTGGGGCATGATTAACATCAAATCTCTTTTAGCTTCAACTTAGCTGTTTTGGCACCATTTGTGGAGCATGTGTAGTGCTTGTTTTTCCCTCCTTTGTGTAGCACTTTACATTATAGTCTGCATGAAATTTCTTCTGCCATTGTGCTGTCCACTTACATACCTTGTCCAATTCATTCTGTAATTTGTGAGATGCTTACTCTAATTCCATTGCCTCCCCCCAAACCCCGGTTTGGCATCATCTGCACAAGCGACCACTTTGCATTGTTTCTCTGAATCTGTGTCATTTAAGTAAATTATTGAACACCGAGGTACCAAACCCAATACTTCACCTGTCCCTACTCTGAATATCTTATCTGGCAGCAGTTCAGCCAATTATTTTTATCCACACTGCTTTCAGTTTGATTTATAGCATTCCACATGTCGCTTATCTAAACCCTTTTGGAAGTTAAGGTCCACAGTGTCATCGGCCTTCCCACAATCCATTTGGATTCTCACTTCTTCAAAGGATTAAAAAGATTGGAAAATCTTCAATTTTCATACTAACTGCTGTTAGATTATTATTGTACAGCGAATACTCAGATTTATTCCTCATGCCTGATAATATTAATTTTTATTGAAAGACCTGCATTTATATAGCAGCTTTCACGGCCTCAGATTGTCCCAAAGTGCTTTACAATCAATTAAGTACTTTTGAAGTGTAGTCACGGTTGTAATGTATGGAAAAGTGGCAGCTAATTTGCGCACAGCAAGGTTCCACAAACAGCCATTTGACAATGGCCAGATAAACTGTTTTAGTGATGCTGGTTAAGGGATAAATATTGGCCAGGAGAACTCCCTTCCTCTCCTTTGAAATGGTGCCTTTTACCTAAGAGGTCTGGCAGGGCCTCAGTTTAACCTTTCATCTGAAAGGCAGTGGGCCAGATTTTCGCCTCCCAATAGAAGTGCGAGTTGGACTGCGAAATACTGAACTGGAAAAGCAATTTTCTTCTGCCTTCCTGACCCCACGCCATTTTGAGGCCTTTCATGGGTTGGGAAGGCCTGCACACGCACTTGTTCTGAGGTTGGGGTTCACATTGTGAGGACCACAGGAAAATTGTATTTCCTACTGCACACCATTTTTCTGTGCTGGTGCAGGATTTGGAAGCCTTAAAAAACACAACCACCTTGGAGAATTCATGGCCACTGGAGGAACACTGCCGAGGTGTCTGGAACATTCTGAAAAGTAAGTATAAAATATTTCCACACCTTCAAATGTCAGTATTAGATGCTGTAATATAATGTAGAAGGGTTTTTTTAAAGCAGTGATTCATTACAGGCACCTGTCCTTCAAAGGTAAGTTTTTTAAATTGTCCACCATTATGTAAATGTTGACATGCATTACAGTACTTTTTCCTTTTGAGAAAGTGCCATAATGCATTCAAAAATGTAGAAAAATGTGTTGGTAAACTCTCCTTGTCTTGTTTGGAATTGGGGTTTTAATGTACAGACAGCTCTGACTGTTTAAAAAAAAATCCCCTCCTTTTGAAAGGTAAAATAAATCTGAGTGCATGGTCTGCTCCATTGATTGACAGAAATCTGCTTTGAAATGGAAAATAGATCATCTGTTCTTTGAATTTCAGGCCCTGGGAGTTGTAGTAAAGTTTTGATAGCTGGAGCCATTATGAATGTTTGACTGAGTTCCAAAAGCTCGATGGTCCACTGACACAGCTACTTAGGGGAATGACTGACAGTTTTACAAGCTTGTAATAACATACTCAGCCTTTGCTGTGGTTTCAGGGTACATGGTGGTTTGTTCCCAAACCTTAATGGCCACTTAAAGAATTAGCTTTTCTTTGCAGTATCAATGACAGAGGATTTAATAAGAGTTTTATTACATTGCCGCAGGTTTAATATTTTACAACTGCATTTAAAATAATTTACATTGTTATTGCATGGCTCTTAAGGACTGTACATAGTGGATACTGGATGAGTGACCAAGGAGGAGACATAGGTATCATGGAAGGGGCATGGATGATCTGAGGGGGTATGGGGTGTCTGAGGGATCTGAGCAGGCATGGGGTGACATAGATGTTCTGAGGGGGCATGGGGTGGCATGGGGATCTGATGGGCATGGGGTAGCATAGGGGACCTGAGGGGCATTGGGTGTCATGGCTGGGGAAGTGAGGGGGTGAGAGGCGATGTTTGGGGGGCCTTTAAATGATGTTGAGAGCTGGGCTGCTGTGTTGGAGAAAGGAGGCAGGCCTTCTAACCAGCCTGCCTCGCCACCCACACTTCCTCCTGCACTCCACAGCGGCATGCAAACTGCACTGCAGACCCGAACCCACTGTTAGAAAACAAAATCCCGGACAAAGTTGGAGAGTTTGGAAGCCACAAAAGTGCACGAGTCATATTTTCCCAAACCCACACAAAAATCCAGGTTGGTACTCCAACACAGTGCACCACTCCCTCGGAACTGCACTAAAGTGTCAGTCTAGATGATGTACTCAAGTCTCTGGAGCCTACAGCCTTCTAATTTATAGGCGTAGATTCATAGAGTGGAATCTTCCGTCCTTGGCTCATGTCTAGTGCACTGCCTGAGAAAGGAGCGAGACACCCATTCTGACTCTGAGGATGAAGCTGTGCTGAATCTTCAGCTATGAGTCAGTTAAGTGGACAGCGGGCGGGGGCCTTCCTCCACACTGAAGACCCTGGAAGACAACCTCCTGCCCGCCAAGAGCTGCTGGCCAATCAGAGGCCGGCAGCTCTTGCACTCGACGGTGCCACGAAGGAGGCCATGGCTGCCGCTGAAACAACACCCATCAAAATCTTAGGATTGCAGAGAGACACAAGGAAAATGTAAGCGCTGATGGGGTGGGGTTTGGCAGCAAGGGCAGGGGGATAGCTGCCAGTGGTTAGCCCCATGCCCATGCCCTCGATCATGCACAGATTAGTGCAGGTTGCGGGACCCTCCCCCTGCAGCTGACATGCAGCTCGCACAGTTTTACCAGTCGTTCAGGCGGCATGTCAGCAGGCCCACCTGGAGCTTGGAAGATCGCAGTGGAAGCAGGAAGAAGCCCTTAAGTGGTCGTTAATTTGCCACATAAGGGACCCAAGTGGAGGCAGGGCGGGGAGGTTTCCTTCTCGCCCAGAACTTACTTCCGGTGTAGGCAGGAAGGCATTGGGTATTTGTCCAAATACCAACCCACCAAATTTTCAGGCCCACCCGCCTCCTTCCCCACCTCGTGCAGGAGCAGAAGCTTCTGGCCATAGAGTCCTTATGGCATAGAAGGCCATTCAGTCCATTGAGTCCATGTTGGCTCTTTGTAGAGCCAGCCAGTTAATTCTATTCCCCCACTCTAACCCCATAGCCTTGTAAGTTTGTTTCCTTCAAATGCCCATCTAATTTCCAATTGATAGCTAAGTGTGCTACCAAGTGAGCCACATCTGACACTAAGAGGTCGTAACCCAGTAAAGTAATAGTGGACAATCTTTTACTTCCCCCTTTCTCTCACAAACATGGTCATTACACAATCAGGAATTAAGTTACCTACTTCATGTACAGTGTACAGTTAATTCCCCTCCACTGGAAGCTACTAGCCTTTCTCTGTAGTATTGTTGGAAAGGACACAATATCACGCAGAACATGCAGCTTTTATGAATAGTTTATTGCAGTGAGCCCCCTACTTGTTTCAGACATCTGGGTGACAAATGTTTTAAATATCATCTTGATAACACTAGAGAGTGTTATTGTTTTTAAATGATTTATTTATAGTGACACTACTTCGCAGTCTGTGAGATGGACAGCTTGAAATTTCTTTGCACATTATGGCTTTACCTACGGGACAAACAATCAGGGTTTTATTAGTGTTTTATACCTACAATGCAGCCGAACAGCTGGACCGTGATGCCTGTGTACACTTATGTTCCATCTTTAGTTATTATTGAATCTCACATGGTACTGGTCATATTGTTAAAGGCTCTCCGTTATAGAGGACAATAAAATACAATTTATAAAACAATGTATAAATGCTAAAATGCAGTTGCATGTCTTTTTAAGGATACCAAATCTAATTGCAGCTAAACTGGGTGAATTCATACAGAGGTCATTTTGGCTCTAATTTTTTTTCTGTCCCTAGACTATGTCCTCTTATACTTTTCTCTGACATATAGACAGAAATTGCATGATTGATGTACAATAATGGCATTATGATGAGATGGAAGTTATGTTGTTTTACCAGAACAAGGGTGTTAGGTTTTGTAATTTACAATGTATTTTTTATTAGGGTCACTGATTGACGGTCATTAAGTAAATCAGTTGGGGATAATGTAAACTTTTATCACCAAAAACTGGTGACGGTCAATCAGCCAAATTATACCTCTCCGAAACTCGGGAGAGGTACAAAATGGGTTTACAATTCTCTGTTATCCATTATTTACCTGGTGGTGAAAGCCCCATTGTGGCATTGCTACATGGTATTCCAGGACAATTCTATCTCTAAATCAGTGGCCTTGATTATTACTTGTTTCTTTATGTGTGCTCGCAGTTTTATCCTGTAAAGTGTAACATCTGGATCGAGGGTTGAAGGATACACGGCAAGCTGAAAGGCAACGTGGTATGCTGGGGGCAGGCCACTGGATTTAGCAGCACTTATCTTCTACTTTAGCAGCACAGGAGAGGACTAATCTTCGGTTTGATTCCATATCCTCTCCATTACCAAGACCATCTATTTCTTCCTCTGTAATGGTGTCTATGTCCACCCTGTCTCAGCTCATCTGTGCTTGCAACACTTATCCATGCTTTTGTTACCAGAAAATTGATTATTCCAGTGCTCTGCTGTGCAATCTCTGATGCCCACTCTCCATAAACTTGAACTCATCCGATGTGCACCAGAAGCCCTACTCTCAGGTACTTAAGCATGTTAAGTAGGTCCGTTCAAGTCTGACCTTTCTTCTGTGTGGTCAGCGGTCCAGGTACGCCCCCTGTAAAATTCTGCCAGAGATTGGGACTTCTGCCCCTCTGTGAGGAAATTCCACCCTCGAGACCCAACAGTGCCAGAGCCAGCAGTGGGCACTGCTGGGATTGCAAGTAGGCCCCGGGATGAAAACAACATTGATCCCGGAGGCAGAGAAGTCCAGGATTTTGGACAGGGAAGGATTGCGGGGTCTAGGGAGAAGCAAATGGGGGTGGGGAGGACAAGTTTTGGTGGCTAGGCAGGAAGTGACAAAGGGGAGTAAGATCTTGGGGGATACCCCTGATGCACACTGGTCACCCCCCAAAGCAGGTACTTCCCCTTCCTTCCTGCCTTTCAACCAGTTTTGTTAAAAAACTGGCCTTCCAACTCCCTCTTGCCTGCCCATGCCAACCATATTGTGACGCGGGAAGCGTAATATTCAGTTCATTTGGCTTGTTAACAAGCTCAGTTGCTCATTAATTATTTTTCTCAAAATAGTGGGCAGACTACCAATTTTGGTGGTAGCCTGGCTAATGTTTTTTGGGGGAAACGGGCAGAGGTGGGCAAGAAGGCAGTGGACTAGCTAGCCTGTCATATTTTACCTGTCCCCTCACAAACCCCGCTGAAAACACAGGGTTTGGAGCGTTGGGTGGGAGGACGTGCGTGGTGATTTGGGGCCTGGTGGTGTGAAATCCAGCCCAGTAAAAGTGTTGTCAGAAGAGGGGATGTTGCCTGGCTCAAGCTCCGGGGACTTGATTTTGAATCTCACCACGGTGGCTTGGGAATCTAAGTTTGGTAAATTAAATAAATCTGGAACAAAAAGTTAGTATCAGTAATAAACTGTCACATAGAAAGGCACGGATTGATCAGGGATAGTCAGCATGGTTTTGTCAGGGGAAGATCGTGTCTTACTAACTTAATAGAATTTTTTGAGGAAGCAACAAGGAGGATTGATGAGGGTGGTGCAGCGGATGTTGTCTACATGGATCTTAGTAAGGCACTTGACAAGGTCCCACATGGCAGACTGGTCAGAAAATTGAGATCCCATGGGATACAGAGGAAGGTGATGAGTTGGATTCAAAATTGGCTCAGTGACAGGAAACAAATGGTAATGTCACAGTCACAATAGATGGATGTTTTTGCGAGTGGAAAGTGGTTTCCAGTGGTGTTCCACAGGGCTTATTGCCAGGGCCCTTGCTGTTTGTTGTATATATTAATGATTTGGACTTAAATATCGGAACCATGATTGAGAAATTTGCAGATGACACAAAAACTGGATGAACAGTTGATAGTGAAGAGGATAACTGTTGTCTCCAGATTGATATCAATGGCTTGGTTAAATGGCCAGAAAAGTGGCAAATGGAATTCAGTCCAGAGAAGTGTGAAGTAATGCATTTGGGGAGGACAAACAAAGCTAGAGAATACTCAATAAATGGGAGGATACTGAGAGGGGTAGAGGAAGTGAGAGACCTTGGAGTGCATATCCACAGGTCCCTGAAGGTGACAGGACAGGTGGAGAAGGTGGTAAAGAAAGCATATCGAATGCTTTCCTTTATTGGATGAGGTATTGAATACAAAAACAGGGATGTAATGCTGCAACTGTATAAAACACTGGTTAGGCCACAGCTGGAAAATTGTGTACAGTTCTGGCTACCACATTACAGGAAGAACATAATTGTTCTGGAGAGAGTACAGAGTAGATTTACAAGAATGTTGCCAGGGCTTGAAAATTGCAGGAATGAAGAAAGATTGGATAGGCTGGGGTTGTTTTCCTTAGAACAGAGGAGGTTGAGGGGTGATCTAATTGAGGTGTACAAAATTATGAAGGGCCTAGATAGGGTAGACAGGAAAGATCTGTTTCCCCTAGCTAATTACTAGGGGGCATAGATTTAAGGTGATTGGTAGAAGGATTAGAGCGGACATGAGGAAAAACTTATTCACCCAGAGGGTGATAGACATCTGGGATTTGTTGCCTAAGTTGGTGGTTGAGGCTGAAACAATCAACTCATTTAAAAGGTACCTGGATCTTCATCTGAAGTGCTATAACCTGTAAGGCTACGGACCCAGGTGCTGGGAAGTGAGATTAAAAATTGGTGGCTAGTTTCTTTTTTCTCTTTTTATGGCCAGTGGAGACGTGATGGGCTGAATGGCCTCTTTCGGCGCTGTAACTTTTCTATGGTTCTATGTTTCTAGCTATGTCCTGATTACAAAAGCAGGACAAATTCAACCTGGACAATTAGCAGCCCATCAGTTTACTCTCAATCATCAGTAAACTGATTGGAGGTGTCATTGACAGTGCTATCAAGCAGCACTAACTCAGCAATAACCTGCTCAACTGTGCTCAGTTTGGGCTCCAACAGGACCATTTGTGTCCAGACTTCATTACAGTCTTGTCCAAACATAGGCTAAAGAGCTGAATTCCAGAGGGTAGGTGAGAGTGAATAACCTTGACAATAACGCAACATTTGACCAAGTGTGGCATCAAGGAGCTCTAGTAAAATTTAAGTCAATCGGAATAAGGGGGAAAACTCTCAGCTGGCTTGCATCATACCTAGCACAAAGGAAGATGGTTCTCATTGTTGGAGGCCAATCATCTCAGCCCTAGGACATCACTGCAGGAGTTCCGCAGGCCTATGTCTTCAGTTGCTTCATCAATGATCTTCCCCCCATCATTAGAAGTGGGGATGTTCGCTGATGATTGCACAAAGTTCAGCACCACTCACAGCTCCTCAAATACCGAAGCAGTCTGGAACTACATGCAGCAAGACCTGGACAACATTCGGGCCTGGACTGTCAAGTGGAAATTAACATTGGTGCCACACAAGTGCCCGGCAATGACCATGTCCAACAAGAGAGAACCCAATCCAATCCCCTTGACATTCAACGGCATTACATTGCTGAATACTTCCATCATTAACATCCTGTGCGTCATCATTGACCAGACACATAATTGCCCCAGCTATATAAATACTCTGGCTCCGAAAGCAGTTCAGAAGCTGGGAATTCTAGCACAAGTGATTCACCTCCTGACTCCCCAAAGCCTGTCAACCATCTACAAGATATAAGTCAGGAGTGTGATGGAACACTGCCCACTTGCCTAGCTGAGTGCAGCTCCAACAACACTCAAGAAAATTGACATCGTCCAGGACAAGGCTTGATTGACCCTTCATCCTCCACTTGAAACCTCCACCTTGTTCCAGCACTGATGCAGCAGTGTGTACTATTGACATGATGCATTGTTACAACTCACTGAGGCTTTTTCCACAGCACCTCGCAAACCTAGAAGAACAAGGGCAGCAAGTGCACGGGAATGGCATCACCTGCAAGTTCCCCTCCAAGTCACTAACCATCCTTATCTGGAACTATATTGCCATTCCTTCATTGTCACTGGGTCTAAATCTTCAAACTCCATTCTTAACAGCACTAAGGGTGTATCTACACCACATGGACTGCTATGGTTCAAGAAGGTGGCTCACAACCATCTCCTCAAGGGCAATTGAGAATGGGCAGTAACTGCTGTCCTTGTCAGCAAGGCCCTCATCCTGTGAATGAATAAAAAAGAAGGTTGCCAGGATACTCAATGAGATAAAAATAAAGAGGAGGGACAATGAAGCTTGGCAGTAGTATGTAAGTCACCTGGTTTCGATAGGATGGATTAGAGGATATTGCGGGAAGTATGGTAGAAATTACTCAGGTGTTGGCCACAATATTTCAATCCTCATTAGATACAGGGTTGATGCAAAAGGTGGGAGGATTGCAAATGTTACACTTCTGCTCAAAAAAAAGGGGAGAAGGATGAACCAGGCAATTACAGACGTGTCAGTTTAATGTCAGTGGTGGAAAAGATTTTAGAAACAATAAACTGCGAGAAAGTTAACAGCCACTTGGACAAGCAAACACTAATAAATAAGAGCCAGCAAGGAGTTATTAAAGACAAGTCCTGTTTGACCACCTTGGCTGACTTTTTTGATAAGGTACCAGGGAGGGTGGATGAGGGCAGTGCAATTAATGTTGTGTATATGAGCTTTCAAAATGCATTTGGTAAAGTACAGCATATTCAACTTGTTAGCAAAATTGAAGCTGATGGGGATAAAAGGGGCAGTAACAGCACGGATACACCATTGGCTAAGGGATACAAAGCTGTGGTTAATGGCTGTTTTTCAGTTCTAGGGAATTATATAATGGGGCTCCCCCAGGTTTAGTACATACGAACACATGAGTTAGGGAGCAGGCCATTAGGCCCCTTGAGCCTGCTCCACCATTCAATAAGATCATGGCTGATCTGATTGTAACCTCAACTCCACATTTGCGCCTACCCCAAGAACTTTTCACCCCCTTGCTTATCAAGAATCTATCTACCTCTGCCTTAAAAATATTCAAAGACTCTGCTTCCACCATCTTTTGAGGAAGAGATGGCCCTCTGAGAGAACGTGTGAGGATCACTGCTGTTTTTGATATCCATTAACGAATTGGATTTGGGCATACAGGGTACAATTCGGAAAATTGCAAATGACATGAAACTTGGAAGTGTCTTAAACACTGAAGATGACAGAAATAGACTTCAAGAGGATATCGACAGGCTGGTGGAATGGGTGGAATTCAATATGGAAGAGACTGAGATGATACATTTTGGTAGGAAGAATGAGGAGAGACAATAAATGCTAAATGGTACAATTTTAAAGGGTGTGCAAGAAGACAGAGACCTGGGGGTGCATAGGCACAAAACTTTGAAGGTAGCAGGACAGGTTAAAAAAAACAATTAATTCAACATATGAGATTCTGGACTTTTGTACAAAAACTGCAAAGTTATGCTAAACCTATGTCAAACACCAGTTCAAACCCAGCTGGAGTATTGTGTCCAATTGTAGACCCCACACATTATGAAGAACGTGAAGGCTTTGGAGAAAGTACAGAAGAGATTTAATGGAATGAGTCCATGAATGAGGGATTGCAATTACAAAGCTGGACTGGAGAAGCTGTGGCTGTTCTCCATAAAACAGAGAAAACTAAGATGAGATTTGACATTGGTGTTCAAAATTATGAAGGGTTTAAAAAGAGGAAATAAAGAAAAATTGTTTTGAATGGCTGAAGGGTTGATAAGCAAAGGGCACAGATTTAAGATGGTTCTTCTTCTTCTTAGGCTCTCCCTCGGGGCCAAAGGTGGTTTGCTTCCACACTAAAAATGAGTTCTTAGGTGACTAAAGGGTCCAATGCTCGACTTACAGTCTCTATCACAGGTGGGGCAGATGGTGGTAGGGGGAATGGGTGGGCAGGGTGCCCGGGTTGCCATGTGCCCCTTTCGCTGTCGATGTTTGGCTTCAGCTAGCCCTTGGCAATGAGACTCAAGGTGTTCAGCTCCTTCTCAGGTGCTTTCCCTCCACTTCGGGTGGCCTTGGTCCAGGAATTCCCAGATGTCGGTGGGGATGTTCCACTGTTTCAAAAGGGCTTTGAGCGCTTCCTCTGCCCTCCTGGGGCTCGCTTGCCGTGTCGAAGCTCCGAGTAGAGCGCTTGTTTCGGGAGTCTCATGTCAGGCATATGGATGATGTGGCCTGCCCAACGGAGCTGATCAAACATGGTCAATGCTTTGATGCTGAGGATGTTGGCCTGAGTGAGAACACTGATGTTGGTGCGCCTATCCTGCCAATGGATTTGCAGGATCTTGCGGAGGCAGCGCTGGTGGAACTTCTCCAGAGTTTTGATGTGCCTGCTGTACATTGTCCATGTTCCTGAGCCATATAAGAGGGCGGGTATCACTACCGCTTTGTAGACCATGAGCTTGGTGCCAGGTTTGAGGCCCTGATCTTCAAACACTCTCTTCCTCAGGCAGCCGAAGGCTGCACTGGCACATTGAAGGCGGTGTTGAACCTCCATGTCGATGTCTGCCCTTGTTGACAGTAGACTCCCAAGGTATGGAAAGTGGTTCACGTTGTCCAAGGCCTTGTCATGGATTTTGATAACTGGGGGGCAGTGCTGTGCTGAAGGGGCAGGTTGGTAGAGGACCTTTGTCTTACGGATGTTTAATGTAAGACCCATGCTGTCTTATGCCACGGTGGGAGCGTTGACGATGGCTTGGAGCTCGGCCTCCAAGTGTGCGCAGACGCAAGCATTGTCTGCATTCTGTAGTTCAATGACAGAGGATAGGACAACCTTGGATCTGACCTGCAGGTGGCGGAGGTTGAACAGATTCCTGCTTGGTCTGTAGTTTAGCTCCACTCCAGCGGGGAGCTTGCTGAGGGTGACATGGAGCATTGAGGCAAGGAAGATTGAGAAGAGCATCAGTGCAACAGCCTTACTTGATCCGATCCAAACGTGGTGTGGTGGATCCATTGGTCAGGGTCATGGCTTGCATTTCATCATGGAGCAGGCAGAGGATGGTGACAAACTTTTGGGGGCAGCCAAAATGGAGGAGGATGCTCCATAATTCTTCATGGTTGACATTGTCGAAGGCTTTTGCGAAGTTAAAGAAGGCCATGTACAAGGGTTGGTGCTGTTCCCTGCATTTCTCTTGCAGTTGCTGCGCGGTGAAGTTCATGTCCATTGTGTCCTTATAGTGGGCGGATTCCGCATTGCGACTCTGGGAGGAGCTCTTCAGCCACAGGGAGAAGGCAATTGAGGAGGATTCTTGCGATGACCTTCCCTGTGGCCGACAGCAGGGAGATTCCTCTATAGTTACCGCAGTTGGATTTGTCACCTTTATGAAGATGGTCACTATTACGGCATATCCGAGATCTCCTGGCATGCTCTCCTCCTTCCAGATAAAGGCAATGAGGCCATGTATTCACGCCAATAGTGCTTCTCCCTCATGCTTTACTGCTTCGGCAGGGATTCCATCTACTCCTGATGCCTTGTTGCTCGTCAGCTGTCAAATGGCCTTTTCTACCTCGTGCTGGGTTGGGGTTGTGCTGAGGTGGTGGTGGGTATCAGGCTGCGGGATGGAGTCAAGGACACTTGTGCTGAAGACAGGGTTTCTGCTAAGAAGATCTTCGAGGTGCTCCTTCCAGTGAGCGCCGACTGCCTCTCTGTCGTGGATGAGCACCTCTCTGTTCTTGACCAGCAGTGGAGTGGGCCTTGGTGCTTGGGCCGTAGGTGGTCTTGACTGCGCTAAAGAAACCTCACACGTTATGGTTGTTGGCTAACTGTTGGATCTCCTGTGCTTTCTTCCCCCACCATCTGTTCTTTAGGTGGCAGGTTTTTTTGCTGGACCTCAGCCTTCAGCTGCCTGTAGAGCTGGTTTCTTGCTCTCGAGTTGGGTTGCAGTTTCAGGCTCAGAAGTGCCTTGCGCTTGCAGCTTATCAGCTCCTGGATCTCCTGGTCACTCTCACCAAACCAGTCTTGATGTTTCCTGGCCAAGTGACCAAGCAACTCTTCGCAGGTGCTGATCATGGAGGCCTTGAGGGCAGACCAGGCGCTGTGGACACTCTGAGTCTCTGGGTCACCAGGAGTCACCAGGTTGGCAGTGAGGCGCTGGCTGAATAGGGGTCTCTTATCAGGGCCCTTTAAAGATGATTGACCAAAAACTGAGGTGACATGAGGAAAAATCTTTCAAATGTAAGATTTGGAATGCACTGCCTACTCGGGTGGCAGATACAGATTTAATGGTAGCCTTGAAAAACAAATTGGATAAGTACTTTAAAGATAAAAAACGCAGTGATATCAGGAAAAAGTGGGGGCAGTGGGACTAACTGGATTGCGTTTTGAAAGAACCAGCACAGACTCAATAGGCCCAATGGCCTTCTTCTGTGTGGTACTATTCCATGTTTCAATGATTTTAATTCCCTTTCCTTGTTTTCCTTTACTCAGGCAGCTGCATTATTAGAATACTTTTGATCTAAAGGAATAAACAAAATACAGTTGACTTTTTCTTTGTGGAATGTTTAAACCCTTTCAAACGGAACCTTTTCAAATAGCCCTAGGACAGCTGCCTTAATAAGCCAATGCTTCTCCAATGTTTCTGTGTGTGAGGCCTCCTGTAAATACTCCAGAGGATCTTCTCTAAAATACTGGTGCAACTTGAAGACCCCTGTCCTAATTCCCAAAACACAGAGAAAAGCCGTGCCACCATGATAAAAAAAAAACGCTTATTAATAAATAAAAAATAATGCAACCGTAGGTTAACAGATACAGATGCACTGTCAGAAATTTGATGATATTATGAAGTGCTTGGCATTCCCTTACCCACCTTGGGCCTGAGAACTCCAATCTGAATACAAATTCTATAAACTAAACATCAGTTGTATAAGCTTTGCAAATAAATGCATTGTGCTCAGTACAATATAACAATAATAACAGGAAGTTGCAATGACCTCAAATGTTCAACAGTAAAGGAACACTGAGAGTGAGAAAGACATGTGGTTTACATCTGTTTTTTGCATGACACCCTATCATGAATGTGTTTTTTTAAAATTTCAGATGCCACAAAAACCTTCGCTGCTGAAGAATATGAGGAGATTGGACCCTGTTCAGTAACATGTGGTAAATATTACTATGGACTCCTTCATTTTTGACAACTGTACTCAAATAGAATCCTGCAAACCTATAGCCACCTTGCCTAATTTGGATCACAATATACAATGTAATTTAGGAGGAAAAGCTGAATGCTGCCATGGAAACAAACGGCTCTTTCACTAGTCATGGTGTATCCCGCTCCCATGCTCATGGAACTAATCACTTACTCCATGGTTGACAGCATGGTCTCTATGCTCCGTATGAAGCCCCGACACAGATTGGAGCAGTACTCTTATAGACTCTTAGCTGTTGCCTGCAAGCTTCCTGGCAGGTAAACCAGTGCACAGCATTTCCTGTTGCATGTCTACCAGCTTTCTTCAGTTACCTGGGCCCTCAAATTCAACATCTGAGTCTTTTGCAGCAAAGCTAGGACACTATCTCTTTTGCCTCCACTTCCCACTGTCTTTGGAGGTGTTTTCTGCACCTACCTCATCCTGGGTTCAGTAAGCTGGCTCCTGTGGCATTAAAATCCCCTGCCCCAGCTCCTACACATCTGTGGCCAGTGATTCATCATGTGAAACCCCCTCTTCTGGTCTAACCTTTAAACTACACACGGTGCCAGTCTCTGAGCTGGTGCTTGCCCAGATCAGATTGAGCTGACCTTCATGAAGGCTGCCCTTCTGTTCCCTCAGTGCCACATAGGCCTTGACATCTACACCTGAAATGAAAGAGAGAGGCAAGGGTTAGCTTTTATTGTAGAAGGTAAGCAGAGTGAGATGACGGTGCAGAGTGTGGGACCTGCTCAATCCACCAGAGTATTGGGTGAGTGGGTGGCTAGCTCATTTACATGCTAGTGACAGGCACTCACGCCACTTTTGGGGGTGAGAGCCAGGGGAAGCAGCTTGGTCAGCTACTCATGCCACAGCCAGCAAGATTCTTATCCAGTTGTCCCATCAGCCCCTTTTACAATTGGGCCAAAAAGAATACTAATGCCATCATTTTTCAGGCGGTCCAGCGCAAGATCCAAGCCTGGACTCACAGGTTGGTCTCGTTTACTAGTCAAAGGGCCTAAATGTCGGGTTCCTGGATTCAGCTCCTCTTCTCTCATTTATTCAGCTGCCTTTGCTTCTTGCCCCCTTTCCCTTGCCCATCAAGCCAAACCTCTCCTAGCCTCCCACTCACAACTGCCCTCCTGTCCCCGACCCCCTGTGCTAGGTCTCAATCCGCAATTCTCATTAGTTTTGAAGAATTAGCTCTGAAGAAGAGTCATACAGACTTGAAACGTTAACTCTGTTTTTCTCTCCACAGATGCTGCCACGCCTGCTGAGTTTTTCCAGTATTTTCTACTTTTATTTCAGATTTCCAGCATCTGCAGTATTTTGATTTTATTCTCATTAGTTTATTTCTCATCTCCTTTCATGCCCTGTCCGACCTTATCTTCTCCCTTGACCTGCTCCCTTGACCTCAATAAACTACTTATCTTCAAACTTCTCTTTCAAAACTACATGCTAACCTAAAAGAGAATGATTTCTGTATAGATTAAAGGGTTAATAGCTATAACGGTAATAGCTAACGTTCATCATCAATGATGTCAGATCACATATCATTCGAACTTAGTGAGAGTTGCTCCTGGAAGGAGCCTCGTGCTTATCTATTTTTGTACATAGTTGAATATAGTTAATAAATGTTTGGAAGTTCCTGGATGCCTTGTTTCTAGTAGTCTCTGTTAATCAAATCCTGAGACCGTTTATGATGAGGCTTCCTGGTGGCAGTGGTAAACTTACTGAATAGCAAGAACTCCGATGAAGTTGCCAGTGGCGAGAAACTGAAAATCATTGAAAATAAAGCTGCTGGGAACAACTGTGGAAAAGAAGGAAAAGACAATCATTTAAACTAACAGACAATTTTGAGAAAGTCCTACTTCTACTCGACTCCTTTGACCATCTGAAAGGCCCTGACCAAGCAGTACAGTGGCAAAACTGGCTTTGCAGATTCAGCAGGTATAGGATTCAGGGTTAACACAGTAACCTGATAAAGAACAGGTCAGCACGCTCCTTTATTTCATTGGTAGCAGCGCAGACACCATTTAAACAAAACAGGGTGCTAATGAGGACACAGCAACCTATGCAGAGGTTATTATGGCCTTTGATTCGTATTTCAATCTTAGGAGGAACATTGTTATAGACTGGGTGATGTTTAACAGGTGCACTCAGGAATCCAGAGAAAGTATTGATTTTTTTCATTAATGACCTGCTTCGTTTGGCTGATAGTTGTAGTTATGGGGTTCTAAAGGATTAACTCATCCAAGACTGCATTGTGGCAGGCGTGCATGATGAAGCCCTAACTGATTTTTCTGCAGTCCAGAGAAGAGCTAACATTATCCAAAGCAGTTCAATTAGCGAGACAGGCTCCACCATGGAAGCAGAACTAAGTTTTAATCCAGGGGGACAGAGAACCTCTGTGGAGTCAGATCACTGACTCAATCTAGTTTGTGAGTAATGGAGGTACCCCTGACTCACTAAAAAACAGACCAAGAATGAAGAGGAGGCAGTCGCCACCATTATCCAGTGCTCCAGTTGTGGTGTAGGAAAAACCCACTGGTGCGAAGACTATCCTGCTGTAAATGCAGAGTGTCAATCCTGCAGGAGCAGGGGCCATGTTAAAGCAGTGTGCTGCAACAGAAAATCCACTACTCCAACATTTAAAGGGAGACCAATCAGATCAAGCGATATCCAGGAAATCGAAGATACAGATGAACACAAAGCGCCATTCTTGGGTGAAGTTGCAAAATCCAAGGTGATCTTTTGGAGTGTGGATACCACTGTCAATGGCCACAAAACTCAGGTGCAAGAGTGTCTATTTTTTCTGATACAGCACAATGGCTGAAGCCAAAATTCCTCAAACCATCTTCACGTTCCAGGGGGCAAGAGCTGATGACTGCCAGCCTTCGGTATAAAGAAAAAGAAGTTACAGAACTTCATTATGTTATCCAAAATCAGGAGTGCTCATTACTGAGCTAGAGAGCCCACTCAGATTTGCAACTTATTTATAAGATGGAAGAGTTGAACAACCAGGACAAACTGGATAAATTCAAGAGGGAATTTCCATAAATATTCACTGGTCTGGGGAAGCTCCAAACAGCTTACCATATTACCTTAAAGCCAAATGCCAAGCCGGTGTGTTTGTTTACCCCATGGAAGGACCCACACCCTCTCTTGAAAAAGAGATATCGCTAGTAACGCAACCCATTTCTTGGTGCTCACACATGATGCCTGTACCTAAGCCTAATGGCTCAATTCGCATATGTCTGGACCTTTCACAAAACTCCTGTAGCACTGAAGGAGAACATTTGGCCTGACATACTTGTGCCAGCTCCAAGAGCTGTCCAATTAGTCCTAATCCCTTGCCCTTTTCCCCACAGCTCTGTAAATATTTTCTTTTCAAGATTTTATCCAAACTTCTTTTGAAAGCCAGTACTGAGTCTGCTTCCATCACAATTTCGGCACAATCACAGAATCACAGAATCAAACAGTGCAGAAGAGGCCCTTCGGCCCATCGAGTCTGCACCGACACGTGAGAAACACCTGACCTACCCACCTAATCCCATTTACCAGCATTTGCCCCATAGCCTTGAATGTAATGAAGTGCCAAGTGCTCAACCAGGTACTTTTTAAAGGACGTGAGGCAACCCACCTCCACCACCCTCCCAAGCAGTGCAGTCCAGACCATCACCACCCTCTGAGTAAAAAATGTTTTCCTCACATCCCCCCTAAACCTCCTGCCCCTCACCTTGAACTTATGCCCCCTTGTGACTGACCCTTCAACTAAGGGGAGCAGCTGCTCCCTATTCACCCTGTCCATGCCCCTCATAATCTTGTATACCTCGATCAGGTCGCCCCTCAGTCTTCTCTGCTCCAACGAAAACAGTCCAAGTCTTCATAACTTAAATGTTTCATCCCAGGCAACATCCTGGTGAACCTCCTCTGCACCCTCTCCAGTGCAATCACATCCTTCCTATAATGTGGCGGCCAGAACTGCACACAGTACTCCAGCTGTGGCCTCACCAAGGTTCTATACAACTCCAACATGACCTCCTTACTTTTGTAATCTATGCCTCGATTGATAAAGGCAAGTGTCCCATATGCCTTTTTCACCACTCCACTAACATGCCCCTCCGCCTTCAGAGATCTATGGACACACACGCCAAGGTCCCTTTGTTCCTCAGAACTTCCTAGTGCCATGCTGTTCATTGAATGCTTCAGATTAAAGTGGCCAAAATTTTGCTCTTGGCACTGAAGGAATGGCTTTTGCTATTCACCTTGTTGACAACTTGCCTGAGGCTTTTCACAGATTTGTCAGTGGAAATTTCCATTAATCCGCTATCTTTTCCAAGGTGGCACCCTCCACAGTGGGATCTGTGATACCTGTGAACAAGAGCCACATATTCATATCTTATGAAGCTAGGGCTTCATAGTGACCTGTACTGGTTAACTAGCAAAATTTTATATGTAGCCTTTTAAGAACCTTTACCCTATAGAGATTGGCAAACAACATGAAGCAGTGCTGCTGCTGTACCAATCAATCAGATTGAAGAGTCCTCACTGAGACATGCAAAGTCCAAACCAGGAATGATAAAGTAGGAACTATAAATTAGATTTCAATAAAGTATAGAAAGGGAAATAAATATTGGGAAATACTGATGAGATTAACTGCAGCACCAATTTTCTTCTGAGCTAATGGAACTCTACACTTGTAAAATTAATTTTCAGGACCAGAGAGGTGTTTAGTGGAAATTATTACTTATTACACTATTTAAAAACTCATTTACCTCCTGAAAGCACCAGCCCTAACGTTTTCAGCCATTTATTGTTTGAAATTACTCAAGTACAGCAGGTTTATGCCATTGCAGTCAGTTAGTCCATCAGTGGAGACTGCAATACCCTTTGAAGGTGTAGGGCATCCATAACAGTGAATTCTGGATTTATGGATTCAACTTTGTGTGTACAACAAAAATTGACCCTGTCAGAATTTTTCCTTTATAACAGTAAGCGCTGATATCCTCATTATTATTCACTTTATTTTTACTACGGTTCTATCCAAATTTTTACTGATGTCAGTGTAGATTGTCACTCATGTTGGGCCCATAGCCGTACTGTACATTATGCCTGTGTGTGTGCATGTATTTGTGTCTGTGTGTGTGTCTGTGTGGGTATCTGTGTGTGTCTGTGTGTGTATGTTTGTGTGTGGCGGTGGGGATCTGCAACCCAATGCCTGAAAGGATGGTGGAGGTAGAAACCCTCTTAACATTTAAAAAGTAATTGGACATGCACTTGAAGTGCTGCAATCTATTATGCAATAAACCAAGACCTGGGATTTGGGATTAGCCTTTCAGGCTCCTTGTTGGTGGCACAGACAAGATGGGCTGAATGGCCCCTTTCAATGCTTTAAATTTCTACAATCCATCTCAAATTCTGGGCCAACAACTTGCTGCGTGAAGCAATTTTTGCTCATCTCCCCTCTGGCTCTTTTGCCAATTCCCTTAAATCTGTGTCCTCTGATTACTGAAGCTGTTGCCCTTATTCTTCTCTGCTTTGAGCAGAACAATCTCAGCTACCTAGTCCCTGCATGTAACTAAAGTTCCTTGTCCCTGTTACAATTTTAATAAATCTCTTCTACATCCTCTCTCCTTCCTAAGCTGTGCAGCCAGAATTGAACTCAATATTCCAACTGAGACCTAACCAATGTTTTATAAAGGTTTAGCATAACTTCCTTGCTTTGGACTCTGTTCAACACTATTCCCTGCTCTCCAGTGGTGTAGTGCTTCCGGAACAAACCAGATTGGTGCTCCAGCAACTCAAACCAGGGCCTGGGGAGCAGAGTGTGGGGGAGTGGAGGCCTGGGGCCCTGGGGAGGAGAGGCTGGCTGCGAGGCCTGGGAGTGAGAAGCTTTGGTGAGGAGCCCTAAGTCGGGGGTGGGGTTGGGTGCATGGGACGAAGAGGCCGACTGTGTGTGTGTGTGTGTGTGTAAGAGCAAGAGAGAGTGTGTGTGTGTGGGTGTGAGAGAGATGTGCGTGTGGAAGTGAGTGTGTTTGTGTGTGGGAGTGAGAGAGAGTGTGTGTGGCAGTGAGGGAGTGTGTGCGTAGAGTGAGAGAGTATGTGTCTGGGAGTGAGAGAGAGTGTGTGTGTGGGAGTGAGAAAGTGAGTGAGTGTCTGTGTGGGAGTGAGAGAGTGAGTGTGTGTATGGGAGTGAAAAAGTGAGTAAGTGTGTGTGGGAGTGTGAGTGAGTGAGTGTGTGTGTGGGAGTGAGAGAGAGAGTGAATGTGTGTGGGAGTGTGTGTGTGGAAGTGTGTGTGTGGCAGTGAGAGAGTGTGTGTGTGTGTGTGTGTGTGGCAGTGAGAGAGAGTGTGTGTGTGTGTGAATGAGAGAGTGTGTGTGTAGCGGTGAGAGAGTATGTGTGTGGGAGTGAGAGAGTGTGTGTGTGGGAACGAGAGAGAGAGTGTGTGTGTGTGGGAGTGAGAGAGAGAGTGTGTGTGTGTGGGAGTGAGAGAGAGAGTGTGTGTGTGTGGGAATGAGAGAGAGTGTGTGTGGGAGTGAGAGAGTGTGTGTGGGGGAACGAGAGAGAGAGTATGTGTGTGTGTGTGGGAGTGAGAGAGAGTGTGTGTGTGTGGGAGTGAGAGAGAGAGTGTGTGTGTGTGGGAATGAGAGAGAGTGTGTGTGGGAGTGAGAGAGTGTGTGTGGGGGAACGAGAGAGAGAGTATGTGTGTGTGTGTGGGAGTGAGAGAGAGTGTATGTGTGTGGGAGTGAGAAAGAGAGTGTGTGTGTGTGTGGGAGTGAGAGAATGAGTGTCTTTGTGGGAGTGAGAAAGTGAGTGAGTGTCTGTGTGGGAGTGAGAGAGTGAGTGTAGGTGTAGGAGTGAGAGAAAGAGTGTGTGTGTGTGTGTGTATCTGTGTGGGAGTGAGAGAGACAGTGTGTCTGTTTGGGGGAGTGGAGAGAGAGTGTGTGTGGCAATGAGAGAATGTGTCTGTGTGGGAGTGAGAGAGAGTATGTGTGTGTGTGTGTGTGGGAGTGAGAGAGTGTGTGTGGCAGTGAGACAGTGTGTCTGTGTGGAGTGAGAGAGTGAGTGAGTGTCTGTGTGGGAGTGAGAGAGTGAGTGTGTGTGGGAGTGAGAGAGTGAGTGTGTGTGGGAGTGAGAGAGTGAATGTGTGTGGGAGTGAGAGAGTGAATGTGTGTGGGAGTGAGGGAGTGAATGTGTGTGGGAGTGAAAGAGTGAGTGTGTGTGCGAATGAGAGAGCGAGTGTGTGTGGGAGTGAGAGGGTGAGCGTGTGTGGGAGACCCGTTTGTGTCCAGGACATGGTCCTGCTCCTTCAGGAGTGAGCCAATCCTGACAGCGGCCTCCACCCAGGGAGGTGCCACCTGGCATTGTGATGCAGTTGGCTACTGGAAGTGTTCAAGGGGCAGCCACCATTGCAGTAGGATGAGGTATACAGGAGTGCACCACCAACTCACTGAGAGAGAGAAGCACGTTCTGCAGGTAAATCCCCACTGATTGCTAGTACCATCCTAGCACTGAGGTGACGCCAAGTTAGTCCACTTCAAGCCTGCATCTCCTCAGAAAGGACAATGTATTCTGCTTCTCAATTAATGTCCTTTCTTCCTTTGAGTTATCGCAAGCAGGAGTGAATTAGGCAATGGCCTCCATTATAGAATCTCAGCACCAGAGCTATGACCTCTTTAGGCTTCCCATCCTGATAAATATTTTATAAGGATCAAGGCTTGGGTCATGTAACCTAAATTCTCTAGGAATATAGAGGTTTCTTTAGACCCCAGAAGTTTTGTCAATCACTTAATTTATCCTATTTGAAGCAAAGCCGCAATACCTAAAATGAAAAGGCTATGTACATTACGAAATGGTGACAAATGGTCAGAAATTAGGCTGTGTTACCTTATTCAATAGATAGAATGGCAGGGAGAAGATAGTTGTGGGTGCAAGCAAGAATTTCTTCCTCACTCAACATTTGGGAAGTAACGAATTTAATCAGTGGCAGTACTCCTGAGATGATATCCGATTTCCATGTGGGAACCGTAGGATTTCATAGCACAGAAGGAAGACACTCAGCCCATCATTGTAACTGCACAGTTCTCAGAAAGAACCATCCACATCGTCCTATTCCACCACACTTCTCTACTTTTTAATTTCAGATATGAAACGTATGATGGATTCTATTCCTGCCACTGTTTCTGGTGGGAATGTTCCAACTCCTAACAACCCCTCAATTCATATCAACAGTCATCGTATCATCAGGATTCATTTGGTTTCCAAGATCACTGCTTGCAGACAACTTGGTACCTGCTGTGAGAATGGCTCAATTTTCAGGTGTAAAGAAAGGTTTCAGAAATGGAGAGTGGTTGATGGTGCTGGTCAATGGAAATGACCATAGAGAAGAAAAATAAAGTTATTTAAATATATAGCCAGAAAATCTTATGTCCTTTTCATACATATGCTAAGCTGAAATCTAAATGTCATAATGAAGGTACATAGGGAACGTAGCTTCAACAATAAGGATGTCACAAAGTATAAAACAATGGCAAGGTTGCATGTATAGGAAGTTAACCAAAGCCAAAAATACATTGAAAAAAACAACTGATCAGGTGGCATTCCCATGGTAAAGCTTTACAAGTTCTGTTAGTGGCCAGAAAAGCCACATAGGTCCTTTGAAAGATTTAGCACAGTGGTTAGGATTGAGGAGTAGGATATAGCTGAAATGCTAAATATATTTTTTATCTTCATTTTCACTATTGAAGACGATACAGTGGTCGGTACAATTGCTTTAGACTCCTTAAATGTAAATGCATAAATGGCCTTAGCTTGGTTTGAGGCACTGAAGAATCATCAGGTTTCTGGACCTGATGACATTTAACCTTGAATGCTTTGGAAAATCAGAGAGGTACTATGTGAGCCATTAATTTAGCTGACTAATAGTTTTTTGAGATCTGGACTAGTTTGAGTTGACGGGAGAAAGAGCTTGATGCATGAGTGCTTGCACACATGTGCCAAGCCCCATTCATTGACATATAGATAGGAATACAGGAACAAGAGTAGGCTATTCAGCTCCTTGAGCTCGTTCTACCATTCAGTTAAATTATGGCTGTTCTGTATCTTAACTCTATTTACCCAGTTTTGCTCCATAATCCTATAAGCAAAATTTTCTGTAATTCATGTTTTTAATAAGCTTTAATTAAATAATTAAACTGTGGCATAATGAAATTCTAGCTATGCTAAAGGCTAATGATTCAAAACACCATATGATTCGAAATAAAATGCCTATCGGCACTAATATTTTTCACTTAAAAAGCATAGTTTTACTGACGTTTAGGGACTTAAATGATTAATACGTAGGAAAACAATGTAATAGTAGATTTAAGTATGGCCAGTACATTTTCTTAGGGCTCCCACACCTCAAAATTTCCCACTACACCACGGCTGCTGTCTGCTACTTCCTGCTACTCTCTGCTTAGCCAACTTCACATCAATGCCTCCACTGTTCCATTAATCCCATGGCGTACAACTTTGCTCAGCAAACAAACTCAGAACCCTGGAGTGGCCACAGGTCATGAAGGACCATCTGCCAGGATACTGAACTATGTGAAAAGCCAACAGTGTCCAAAACTGATCGATGTTGTGTTGTAGCAGAAGAAATCTTTATCTCAAAAGGGTTAACTTTGACCTGTTCTCTAGGTATTGGAGCGAGAGAGGTCTTGTTGACCAAAGGATGTCCAGCCGAAGAAAAAAAGTGTGTCATACGAGTTGAAGAATGCCGGGGACCCGTGAGATGTGGCTGTGAGTACCTCCTGTTGTGAAGAACAAAAATAGTTTTGCAAATATAGCGGACAACCTCTTCATTGCTAATGTGGCTATCATGCACGCTTTGTGTTTTCATAGCCTCTGTTCAAAGAAATTGTATGGTATTCCTGAAAAACTGTTCATTTAGTCCTCAGATTTGCAGCAGAGGTGGATATACTTAATTTCTAAATCTGACAACTTAACCCTTTCATTCCTGCTGACAATTATACTTGTTCTTGGGGTTACAAATTACATTGGTTTTTATTTCAAACGGAGTGCATTATCTAGTTTCAAATACATTTGCTTCATCTTTTAATTGTCTAAAAGTAGAAATCTGACAAACAAATAGGGGAAAGGGGAATTTTCTCAGCAGTACTATAGGTTTGCACCAATGGCTATAGTCCTGCCATAAGCCCCACCCATTTTCCTGTGTTGGATGACAATTCAAAAGTAGGACAGTCTCCTGGTAGGTATACCTATATCCCCATCAGCAGATAGCCTGCCATTGCTGAAGTAGAGAATCAGGATGGATTCGACGCTGTAGCTGCAGAAGAGGTTCCCAGCAAGTTAAAGGGGACAGAAAAGAATGGGCACAAAATCCAGTTTTGTGGCACTGCTCAAGTGGCAGTATGGAGGCCTCACGTCTCTCACCAGGGGCGCACACAGGCTAGCTGATGTGACCATTGGATCCCAAATTTGGGCAACACTTGTCCTGGCAATGAATGCACATGTCAGTCTGCAAAGATCAGGCACAAGGATGCAAGGTAGGCCCTGCAGTGGGGCTCCTTAAAGGGCCAAGCACCCAAAGTGAGGTAAGGTAATTTTTGACAACATTTTTCGATTGCAAGGCATATGGAAGTATTCTTGGGTGCTACTGAAGGTAATTTGTGTTGCGCTGTGGGATTTGCTGTGGAGTGTTGCTCCATCCTCACAAGGAGGTCAGAGGAGTAGGTGACTTATCCACACAAAGATTGCCTTTGGTAGAGAGACAACAGTGACAGTGCCTCTGGGTCTGCAGCATGACAGGGAGATGGAGCCAAGACTGTGGGCAGGGTAAGTTCTACGCTGTATCCTATGCCAACATAGATGCAGACCCATTCATAATCATTGATAGCGATAGGAGATTGTCTGGTAGGCCAGCCAATCAACCCTGTGTCACGGTGTATATACACATCAATGGTCTCCTGTTGCCACCTCCTTGGGCTTTTCATCTGGGTTGCAGCAGAACTCATCTGCGACCTTACCCTCCAAGCCCACTCATGCCCGGTGACTTACCATGTGCTGATCCCAACTCTACTAGCCTCCGAGGTACATGCAGTGCCAATATTTGAGCTGGTGGCTGCGAGGGTCAGATCAATCTCCATTGTGCTGAGCTGTTGTTCTCTTTCCTCTTCTGGGTTGCGCTGTGGCTGGACAGGTGGCAGTTCTTGGGTCTGGAAACACACCTAAGGGAATGTTGTTTTGAGGGACGGATTAGCGGGGTGTAAAGAAAGAGGTCTATGACCACACCATGAGCTGCTTGCCAGAAAGTAGGATGAGGAATTGCTGCAAATTGAGAAGGACCATAAGGCAGGAATGTATCATCATCCTCAATGTTCTTAGCGATGTTGGATGCCATGGGTCCTATTGCCATGGGTCCCATGATGTAGGGAACCAGTTCCTCCATAGGCTCAAGAGGGGCAGACATCCTTGCCCTCACCTGTTTTGCTCTGCTTCCTTCTATTGTATGCCATGTTGTCCTGCAATAGAGAGGTCAGAATGCCAATGATTGTGTTGCACTGTGTTTAGCTGATGTGCCTGCCATTGCTGAATAGCTGGAGGTATGTGGAGGTAATGAGAGCTAAATGTGAGGCTGGCAGCATTGATAGGTTTTTTTGTAGGGTGCTTTTTGTTTCCAGTGGGGTCCTACAGGGCTCAGTACCAGGATCCTTGCTTGTTGTGGTGTATATCAATGATTCAGACTTAAATGTATGGGTTGATTAAAGAAGTTTTCAGATGACACAAAAATTGAGTCCGTCATTAGTAGAGAAGAAGAAAGGTGTAGGCTGCAGCCAGGTGTCAATGGACTGATCAGGTGGGCAAGAAAAACAGAAAATAGAACTCAATCCAGAGAAGTGTGTGGTAACGCATTTAGGCAGGGCAAACAAGGCAAAGGAATACACAATAGTTGGGAGGATTCTGAGCATCGTAGAGGAACAGAGGTATCTTGGAGTGCATGTGCACAGATCACTCAAGGCGGGGAGCAGGTTTAAGAAGGCATATAGGGTATTTTCCTTTCTTACCATGGCATAGAATATAAAAGCTAGGAGGTTTTGCTAGGACTGTATAAAGCACTAGTTAGGCTACAGCTAGAGTACTGTGTACAATTCTGGTTGCCACGTTACAGGGAGGCTGTGATCAGAACGGAGATGGTATAGAAGAAATTTACCAGGATGTTGCCAGGGGCGGAGAACTTTAGCAATGAGGAATTGATTGAATGGGTTGGGATTCTTTTCTTCGGCGCAGAAGAGCCCTGAATGAAGGTCTATAAATTTATCGGGGGCCTAGATAGAGTGGATAGAAAGGACATATTTCCCTTAGCAGAGAGGTCAATAACCAGGGGTATAGATTTAAAGTAATTGGCAGCTTTAGAGAGGGGAGTTGAGGGGAATATTTTTCAACTGGAGGGTGGTGGGAATTTTTCGATGTCTTGTGGCACTGCTGCAAGGTCCTTGGGTGCAGACTCTGCAGACTCCTCATCACCAGAACTCCCTCCTGAGGCTTGGTTCTTGAGGGTCCCCTAACCCCCTGTGGAACAACGGCATCTCTCTTCCTGTCCCCTGCCAACATTAATACCTCCAGTGCCCCATCCATCACCGTGTAATCTTCTCTCTGCCCTGGTGTTTGCTCTCATTTAAACTGCGGTAATATTCTTTGGTGCAACTTCTCTTTAAGAGGGACAGACTGCCTTTAAGAAGAGCAAACTGGCTGCACCATCTGATTTATGAACAACACTACTGGGGTCCTCTGCTGAGCACAGAGGCAGCCAGTAGTGTTAAGAAGAAGGCAGCAGGCTGGAACATGCTCAGCCAGTCATTACAACCATGCAGTTGAGGTGGGTGCATCAAAATTTCCTGCTGCCCAACTTGATCTGATCAGGTATGGGCAGTTTGAGAATCACGACCCAGCTTCCAAAAATGGGGTGCACTATTTCCCAGCTCAATAGTAGGGGAGGTGGTGGTGGTGGTATTGTCACCGGCGTGGTAATCCAGAGACCCAGGGTAATGCTCTGGGGTCCCAGGTTCAAATCCCACCATGGCAGGATGGTGGAATTTGAATTCAATAAATATCTAGAATTAATGTCCTTTAGGGAAGGAAATCTGCGTCCTTACTTGGTCTGGCCTATATGTGACTCCATATGTGACCGACAGCAATGTGGTTGACTCTTGAAAATGCCCTCTGAATAAGAGCAATTAGGGGTGGGCAATAAATGCAGGCCTAGCCAGTGATGCCCACATCCCACGAATGGGTACAAAAAACAAATTTTCAGCTAAGGCAGAGGACCAATAAAATATGTCTTTGGGCTAATATAATGGTCACTATTAAATATGTGTTGGTTTTGGTGACTTACCATTTTTGCCCAGGGTCTACTGCCACCCTCCATCTGGCAGTCCCTTTGGACTCAGGACAGTGTGGAGGGAAGTGGGGAAGACCACAAGCCTTGTCACCCTGTTAACATTTGGACATGGTGAGTGAGAAAGATATATCCGATTCAGATTCCAGTGAGATGAAAGGGTGGAGGAGGGAAATCAAGTTCAGGGTGGCAAATCACTAGTTGGCCTTCCAACCTGATCATGTTCCATTTTTCACCAATATCCTGTACAATTTCAGGTGAGATCAAAATCTGACTCTAGTTGTGCTCAATTTCCTTTTTTGATAGGCCAGTGTTTCCCTATATAGTTGTAAACCTAACAAGATATGATTTACAGAATTAAATTTTACAGCAATTTTCCATTCATTTTCATTGCTGTGTGCAATGTACCTGACACAGTTATTATCACAATGCCTCTTATTTATTTTCTTTTGTATTCTGATGTATCCTATATGGAACCAACACATTGTAGAGTTTCAAATGCTGGAGTTTCTTAATGATTGTTTCATTTCCGATGGCTGTTCTCTCCATTCTGTCTGATATGTTCCTTCAACACTTTAATTGTTCAGCTGGGAGTATGACAAACATCGACTAATGCAATAACAGTCATGAAGCAAACTAATTGAAACCCTCTGTTGTACTGTTGCTCTCATCCACCATCTCGCCTCCCTAATCTTTCAGGTGGCTTACCAATGCTTTTCCTGCAATGGACATAACTATTTTCTTTAGCTCTTATTGTAATTGCCAATCCAATATGTGCTTTATGGCCACATTTAAAAAAAAAATCCTAACTTCTGTTTTATGGATTTTCAGTCTTCCTTCCCATTTTCCCTGATGTGTTGAATGCATTTATGTATTTGCTTGACTGCTTAATGGCTGTATTTAGCTTGACATTTTATGTAATTTCCAATTTCTTTAGGGTACTTTGGTTTGTCCAGTGCATCAAGTGACTGCTCCTCAGGGGTGATGTTATTCTTTTTGCTGATACCATGCCTTGACCCCCCCTGCCCCCCCACCGCCCCCCATCTACCCTGAAAAATGCTCAGGTCACATTCTTATCCTTTGGATAGGGACCATGCCTGCCAGTTGGGGAGCTCCCATGCCAGTACTAATACCTCTGCCTGCCAGCCCTGGGTTCTAGGCCCTCTTTGTTCCCGCCCCCTCACCCCCTCCCTTGTGGCTGATATCACTTCTTGTTTCAAAGCTAAGCACCCTGGCTAAAAAAGCAACGAAAAGCGGTTCTCATTTGCTGATGATGTAAGGACTAGGGGACATAGATTTAAGGTTTTGAGCAAAAGATACAGGAGGGATGTAAGGAAGAACTCTTTGTACATAACTAGTGGTAATGGCCTGGAACTCGCTGCCTACGAGGGTGGTGGAAGTGGAGACAATGATTTCAAAATCATTGGATGGGCAGGTGAGGAAAATAAACTTGCAGGCGATAGAGTTGGGGAACGGGACTTACTGGAATGCTTTACAGACGGCTGATATGGACTTGATGGGCCAAATGCCTTCCTTCTTTGCTGTAACGACTCTATGGGCTGGATTTTACCCACTGGACGTGTATTTGGTGAGGGGTGGAGGCATGTATAGTATGTCGGTGACATTCCTGCACATCTCTGATCCGGTCCCCATAATATGGGGGTGTGGGTAAAGCGCCCACAAGCATGCTCGCCCTTAAGCCTGTTGAGGGCGTTAAATGGCCAATTATTTCCCACTTAGGGCCCTCAATCAGCCTTTATTGTCTTAATACACTGGGCATTAGAAGGCAGGTGAGAGAGGGAAAGCTGTTATTTTCAACAAATTTGGTGAAAAGGCGGGAAGGAAAGGGGTCACATCATTTGTGGGGGTGCCTTGTGTGCATTGGGGGCACCCCCCAAGAAGTTAAGTCACTTTGTACCCTCCTTGCCTGGCCTCCAAAATCTGACCCTCAGCCCCCTTGTCACCCCGCTCCCTAGGGTGCCTGATCCCTCCCAGCACAAAAATGTTGGGACTTACCTGGCTTTGGCATCCACCCTCAATCTTCGTGGGACTGCTTTCAGTCCCAGCAATGTCCACTACTGAGGTCTGGTGCTGCTGGGACCACTGGAGCTGCCGGCAATCAGATTGGCCGGCAGGTCTTGCGGATGCAACCTCCTCCCACTGAGGGGTGGAAGTTGGTCAGTTCAGAACCGACTTTTCTTCTGGGTAGCAGGGGCAAACGGTATCCCCTATCCCCCCCTTACCCCAGTCCCTCTCTCCACCTCCCCTCCCACCTCAGTAAAATCCAGCCCTATGACTCCATGTCACTCATTATTGGGGAGCCAAACTGCTTTTCTGACATGAAACCCATTGGGGCCCAGTAATGTCCTTTTTGAGGCTGGAGTACCTAATGTCAGTGGCATCCCAGCCTCCACTGATGGGTACCTCTGGGGCTGGGGAAACAGGAACGGTCAAAATGGAAGCCCCATCCCCAGCTCTGCCTCCATTGTTCTGTGCCCATTGGCTCTGTAGGTTTTACCCCTTTCGAGGCTGAGTGGGAAACCCCAGCATGAGCTGCATCATGACCTGTTTCAGGCGTGATCCATTGGAGTCACAGCAAGAGTCTTCTGGGACAGTGGGGAAAATTAAGTACCGAGCGATCCAAACTCCCCTCAGTTGCGATCACTCTCTTTCTCAGCTTGATTATCACTTCCCAGCTGAAATTAGGAAAACTTGGCTGGAAGAGCTGGTGGAAAAATGGGAATTTTCAAGGCGGCTTGGCTTTGTTTCTCACAGACCAGAACTTTAAACTAAAGCTGGAATGTTGTGGGCTTGCTTGGCAAGCAGTCCAAAAAAAAAAAATCTCCTGCTCCAGAAGTAAGTGCAGTCCAAAGTTATAAAGCCTTGTGAACTGGATGATGGCGGTTGGTATCTGAACTCTGCAGTAATGTAGAGATATCGCCAGATGTCAGTCACTTCCTAGATTATTGCCAGAACACCACCGTCAAAAGCTGCTAGCCTTTAAGCCAAACTGTTGTGGTTAGTGTGAGAAACGCAAGAGCTGCTGCAGCTGCACATCTGTATTTCCGAGTAGTGATATTTGGAATAACAGGAGCGCTGCTTCTTTAGCCCATGTGGTTCTGCTTTATACAGGAGCTCAAATCCAGTGTTGACTATCATTTTCTGAACCACCATTACTGGTGAAGGAGCTTGTGCATTTTGGTCCTCAGCACGAATTTCTCAGCTCTTTCTGTATTGCTAGGGTCGATTTTTTTTATTATGGTTGTTTTCAGCTGTTTTGTCACTTAATATGTAAATGTGACTTTGAAGTATAACCTTTCCTCTGGCCCTTTCTCTTAATAATTTTGTAAAAGAGATTAGTCCCATATTAGGTCCACGAAATTTAATACATTCCAAATTATTCCATTTTAGTATTGCTGAAAAAAGAGAAATGTTGAAGCTTTTTGTCTTGCACTTGCAAGAGAACCAAATAAGGAGTAAACAACAATTTATACTGTATGTGAAGAGAGTGCTGATTGGTTGGCAAGTGATATTGTTATGGGGAATGCACCAGTGATGTGACGGTTAACTGCTAAACATTGTTTGAATTTTAAACCAGGCAGCTTGACCCTGATTGGTCAAGGCATTGTCCTAAGGAATGAGTCAGCGAATGGCTGTCAGTTATTTTGTGTAGCTGAAACAGGTGCAATGTATGTACATGCCCTTTCTGTTTGCAAAGAACAGGGTCCTGTGTATTAATACATATAGCTTCCAGTACACACAAATGAGCCACACTGTGAGTCTGACTGACAATCTTAAATTGGTTATCAGTGTAATTCTTAGCACCTGAGGATTATTTAGCAATGATTATTTTTAAATGTATTTCCATCCATTGTTTTACCTTTTAGCCTATTTCGATCCCTTCACCCCACCCCACCCCCACTAGGGCTATCTGTATCTTGCTTGTCCTGCTTTCTACCCTTAATGTCACCTATTAGCACATTCCTTAGATAATATTACCACCGTCAACACCTCTTTGTCCTTTTGTCTATGACATCTTTTGGTTATCTCCACCTATCACTGGCCCTCTATCCAGCTCTACCTGTCCCACCCCCCTTAAACCAGCTTATATTTCACCTCTTTTCTATTTTTCCTTAGTTCTGTTGAAGAGTCATATGGACTCGAAATGTTAACTGTGTTCCTCTCCGCAGATGCTGTCAGACCTGCTGAGTTTTTCCAGGTATTTTTGTTGTTGTTGTTATTATTTAGCAAATGTTGTTCAATCACAGGATCACATCTAATGTTGGACACTGTGTTTCGAGTTTTCATTTATTCATTCACGGGATGTGGGCTTCGCTGGCTGGGCCAGCATTTATTGCCCATCCCTGGTTGCCCTTGAGAAAGTGGTGATGAGCTGCCTTCTTGAACTACTGCAGTCCATGTGGTGTAGGCACACCCGCAGTGCTGTTAGCAATTCATATACCACAATACTCATTTGTGTGATAGGCAGAACATCTTTTTGGCTTTGCGGCAGCATCCTGTTAGTGGAAAATACCACTTGTGTTGCTACTGCATGGTAGCAGCTTGAAACAGCTAGCTTCACCTGTTGCTCAAGTTTTTGAGATACCTTGCCCTTTCAGGGTATTCTGAGGTAGATCGGGCACTTTTCAGGGCTGAAAGGGAAGGCCTTTGGCCCGTTCATGCATTTGGATGATATGGTGCGAAATGATCTGATCAGGGTAGCCATTATCCTGCAGGATAGGAACATAGGAACAGGAGAAGGCCATTCAGCCCATCAAGCCTGCTCTGCCATTCAGTATGGTCATGGCTGATTGAACACTTCAATGCCTTTTACCTACACTATCCCTGTAGCCCTTTACGTTATTGTTAATCAGAAATCTATCAATCTGTACCTTAAAAAAACTCAATAATTGAGCTTCCACGGCCCCCTCGGGTAGAGAATTCCAAAGATTCACAACCCTCTGAGTAAAAAGATTTCTCCTCAATTTGGTCCTAAGTGGCTTCCCCCTTATTTTGAAATTGTGTCCCCTGGTTCTAGTCTTCCCAACAAGGGAAAACATCTTACCTGCATGAACCCTGTCTATTCCTTTAAGTATTTTGTAGGTTTCAACGAGATTACCTCTCATTCTTTGAAAGTCTAGGGACTACAGGCCCAGTTTCCTCAATCTCTCTTCGTAAGACAGTCCCGCCATCCTCGGAACAAGTGTGGTGAACCTTCTTTGCACTCCCTCTATGGCGATAATAGCATTTCTGAGGTAAGGGGACCAAAACTGCACACAGTACTCCAGATGCAGCCTAACCAAGCTCCTATACAATTGAAGTAAGACTTCACTACTCCTGTACTCAAATCCTCTTGCGATAAAGGCTAACATTCCATTAGCCTTCCTAATTGCCTGCTGCACCTGCATGTTAGCTTTCAGTGACTTATGGACAAGGATACCAGGTCCATTTGTACATCCATACTTTCTAATCTCTTACCATTTAGGAAATACCCTTTGCCTTTGATGAGACCTATTTCAGCATCAAGTTTGCATGGTGAGCAAATGGCTCAGGTCCCATTTACGAGGTTGCCAATAAGGCCAATCTTGTAGTGTGTGGAACTAAAAGAATCCAAATATATATATTGACCAGAGAAGGTAGACTTGTGGTAGACTGTGGTAGAGAATCCCCTGGCAGATTTATTAACTAGTACATAAAGGAAGGGGAGTTCATTTGACTGCTCCATTTCAAAGGTGAATTTGAGCGCAGGATGGAGCCCATTAAGACATGTAAAGAAATTGTTACATGCAGCTGCAGCTGAAGGCCTAAGGCCATCACTTTCAGCCCTGAAAAGTGCCCAATCTACCTCAGACTACCCTGGAAGGGTAAAGTATCTCAAAAATTTGAGCAGTAGGTGAAGCTAGCTGTTTCACGCTGCTACTACATAGTAGCAACACGAGTGGTATTCGCCACTAACAGGATGCTGCCCTCAAGTCAAAAAGTCGTCATTCTGCCTATTACACAAATGAGTAATGTGACATATGAATTTGAGTGCCAGTGTGATGCTAGGTATATAGGCCATATATCCCAAAGACTGGTGGATCGTATCAAACAGCATGTCCCAGCTGCTGTTCGCAAAGGGCAAGGTACAGACCATACCCAACCAGCCCGTGCTTGCAAACTTAAAACACAGTGTCCAAAATTAGATGTGATTCTGCAATTGGACACATTTATTAAATAATCCTCAGTGTGCTAAGAATTATGCTGGCAACCAATTTAAGATTGTCAGGCAGACTCGCAGTGTGGCACATTTGAGTGTGTTGGAAGTTACATGTATTAATACACAGGGCCTTGCTCTTTGCAGACAGAAAGAACATGTACAGACGTTGTGCCTTGTTTCAGCTTAACAAATTAATTGACAGCCATTCACTGGCTCATTCCTCAGGGTAATGCCTTGCGCTATCAGGGTCAAACTGCTTGGTTTAAAATTCAAACAATGCTGGGCAGTTAACTGTCAGTCACCAACACTGGTGCATTCTCCATGACAATGCCATTTGCCAACCAATCAGCACTCTCTTCACATACAGTATAAATTGTTGTTTTCCCCTTATGTTGCTAATCTTGTGAAGTGTCCTGATCAGTGCAAGACGAAAAGCTTAGACATGTCAGCAACACTCAAGTTCTGTACTGCCAAAGGACTAATTATTCCATTTTAATTGGAAATAGCCAATCAAGTCAAGGAAAGTCCCAGTTTACATTCCCAGTCATGCTTGTAGCTGTTCTAAGTCAGGTGGGCTGTCGGGATATTATAATTAGCCTCAATACCCTGGATTCAGCAGAGAGTCCCTGCTTCTAAGCACTATTCATGATTTGCATTGGAAAGTGTAAATGTGGACATAGGTGCCCTGCTATTCCTTCCAGGCCTGCTGAGGAAATACTTAGTTCCCACGACGTATGAGGAGGAAAAAGGGACTGAGATTTTTTATATTGCTTTAGGATTTTAAGGGCCTTCCCAAAGAGGCAGAGTTGGGGCAATGGCTACAATGGATACAAGACTTTGGGAGGAATAACTTGGAGAGGCAGCATAATCTAAATGGTATTACTTTGAGGAGAGTGCAAGAACCAGGGGTAGTTGGTGGTGCATATTCATAATTCTTTGAAGGCGGCAGGCAATGTTCCCTCACGTGTGCAGATACGCAGCATCCCCCAAGGTACTGATCAGGCCTCTCAGAAGTTGTCTCATTTAAGATAATGCTCTTGAGCAGCGGCGCAAAAAAGTTAGATACCACAAATTATACAGACCGTCCACAGCAAAACAATTAGAGAGACATTGGTGGCAGGGAATGTTGATTGGATAGTTAAGAAAGTGAGTCAGATACGTGGCTTTGTAAATAACACAAAAACAAGGAAGTCATGGTAAACCTTTACAAACACTGGTTGGTCCTCGGTTGAAGTATTGTGTACAATTCTGGGCATCACACTTCAGAAACGATGTCAAGGTCTTGGGGAGGATACAGAGGAGATTTGCCAGGATGATATCAGGGATGAGCAACTTCAGTTAGGCGGAGAAATTGGAGAAGCTGTGTTGGTTTGTCATAGAGCAGGAAAGGTTAAGACTTAACAGAGGTGTTCAAAATTAGGAGGGATTTTGATAAAGTGAGTTGGAAAAAGTCTTACCACAGCTATGTGTGTCGGTAACCAGAGGTTATATATTTAATATAATTAGTAAAAGAATTGCAGGGGAAATTAGGAAATCTTTTAACACAAGAGTGTTACTTAGGGAAAACAGTGGTGTTGTGGTATTGTCACTGGACTAGTAATCCAGAGGCCCTGCCCTGGGAACATGGGTTCAAATCCCACCATGGCAGCTGGTGGAATTTGAATTCAGTTAATAAATCTGGAATTGAAAGCTAGCCTCTGTAATGGCGACCATGAAACTGTCATTGATTGTCGTAAAACCCCATCTTGTTCACTAATGTCCTTTAGGGAAGGAAACCTGCCATCCTTACCTGGTCTGGCCTACATGTGACTCCAGACCCACACCAAGGTGGGTGACTCTTAACTTTACTCTGAAATGGCCGAGCAAGCCACTCAGTTCAAGGGTAATTAGGGATGGGCAACAAACGCTGGCCTTGTCAACCACATCCCATGAAAGAATAAATAAAAAAAGACCTGAAACAAATTACCCAAAAGGGTGGTGGAAGCAGATTCTATAGAAACTTTCATAAAGCAATTGGACATGCTCTTGAAGAGGACTATTTTACAGGGTTATGGGGAAAAAGCTGGGATGTGGGACTAAATTGGAGATCTCTTTCAAAGAGCTGGCACAGCTCTTTCCCCAACCTCTCCCTTTCACTTGCTTAACACCTAAGGTCACAGACCTGAATCGTTAACTCACGTTTCACTCTCTTTCCACAGATGTTGCCTGACTTGCTGAGTATTTCCAGCATTTTCTGTTTTTATTTCAGATTTCCAGCATCAGCAGTATTTTGTTTTTTGCATTAATGATTTGTTGGCTGCAGTTTTGTTCTTGATGTTTGGGACATGATGAGCATGGCAGTAAAGTTTGAGGGTTGGAATGGCAAGGCAGATATCATTGACTTAAATATGGCATAATTGAACTGATATAAGTTTAATTTAATTTACTAAAATGTAAACAGCTGGATTTTTTTATTGGGTAATTTTATTGGGTAATTGGGTGATTGGGTGATCTGGGCTGAATGATCCCCTTCTATGTCGTAAGATCTGGTGATTCTTGGGACTGAATGTTACGGTCCCTCCCTGGTGGGTTTGCTGGTGGAGGGGACCAATAAAATTCCTTGTGGGGAGGGGGGGGCATGGTGGCTGAATGATCCCCTTCTATGTCGTAAGATCTGGTGATTCTTGGGACTGAATGTTACGGTCCCTCCCTGGTGGGTTTGCTGGTGGAGGGGACCAATAAAATTCCTTGTGGGGAGGGGGGGGGCATGGTGGTATGAAGGGGCATGGAGGAGGCATCGGGATATGAGGGGGCATGTGGATATGTGGGATCGGTGGGGGAGTGAGGGGCGAGTGTTTGAGGGTCTGCACTGGGAATATGCCCCAGCAAATGGAGGCGGGCATTCTAGACTGCCGGCCTCGCCATCCGCCTGCTTCCGCTGCAGCCTCAGGCCTGCTCCTGGAGGTTCTGGGCCTAACTCCACCTTACCCCTGCTTCCCCAGAACAAAAATATGGCAGGCGAGGGCCCCCTCTTAACAGTGATGGATTTGTGGGGTTGGGAACTTACCTGGCTCCTGATACCTGTCTCCTTCATGAAAATTTGGGCCTATGATTTCAAGCACGTGTTTAAACTGCATTTGGGGAAAATATGGTTGAGCAGTATTTTATACATCTTGCCTGCGTTGAATCACAGGCTTGGATGTCTTACACCAGCATCATAACATCCATAGATCTGCTGAAAAATTGCAGCAAAACAGTGTCAGACAGGGAACTAATTATTCTAATATGTGTCTCGATATTTGGCATTGTGGTGTAATGCAGTAAACATTTGACTTAGTGCTGATGGCATTGATCACCCAATAAAAAAATCCAGCTGTTTACATTTTAGTAAATTAAATTAAACTTATATCAGTTCAATTATGCCATATTTAAGTCAATGATATCTGCCTTGCCATTCCAACCCTCAAACTTTACTGCCATGCTCATCATGTCCCAAACATCAAGAACAAAACTGCAGCCAACAAATCATTAATGCAAAAAACAAAATACTGCTGATGCTGGAAATCTGAAATAAAAACAGAAAATGCTGGAAATACTCAGCAAGTCAGGCAACATCTGTGGAAAGAGAGTGAAACGTGAGTTAACGATTCAGGTCTGTGACCTTAGGTGTTAAGCAAGTGAAAGGGAGAGGTTGGGGAAAGAGCTATAGGGAAGTTCTGTGAGGTAAGAGAGATTAATGGTTAGTGATGCAAGGCCATAGGGAGTGATAATGGGACTAGTACAGATGTGTCTAGAGGAGGCGTGAGTAGCAGAATCCTGAACAGCTGTTGTCGTGAAACAAAAAAAAAGAAATATGAGAGTAAAAGCAAAATCAGCAAATGAAGGGAAACAACATGAGGGCAGAGATTACGGTCTGAAATTGTTGAACTAATGTTGAAGCTGGAAGGGTATAAAGTGCTTTATCGAAAGATGAGATGCTGTTCTTTGAGCCAGCGATGAACTTAAGAGACTGAGGGGAATATGACGTAAATATTCAAAATAGGAAGGCTCAGGGATTAAGAGCAATGGGGGTCATTTGCACTGATACAAGTAAAATATCCTTGCTTCATCTGCTCACCCATAATTGTGCAATTTATTTGCAGAAGAATGGTGGAAGATTGGGGCTTAGTTCTCCAGATCTCTTTTAATTCAAAATTGAATATAGAGGAACATGTATATCTTCTAGGAGAGGGGGAAAGGCAGGCTTGTGCCCAAAACAGAACAATGTTGTTGGAGTTACTGCTCTGTGTGGCTCTGGCCCAAGCCAAATTTAAATGCTGAGCAGTGAGCTGTGTGCGCCAAGTGAACACCCTGCTGCAACTTGCTCATAAGAAAGGAGTTGACAGGCTGGGTCTGAGGGTGGGTGTAGGTGTGGATGGTGAAGCTAGGCGTCCATAAACATGCTGGACTAGAATTTCTTAGTGGGTCTAAGAGAAACATACCTACTTCTCCTGCGCCCACTAAAATAAAAGTTGAAATTTTCTTCGGCTTTTTCGAGCAACCGCCAGTCATAGAGGTCTACAGCACAGAAAAAAGCCCTTTGGCCCATCGAGTCTGTGCCGGTCAAACAAGTACCTAACTATTCTAATCCCATTTTCCAGCACTAGGCCCATAGCCTTGTATGCCATGACATCACAAGTGCACAACCAAACACTTCTTAAATGTTATGAGGGTTTCTGCCTCTACCGCCCTTTCAGGCAATGAGTTCCAGATTCCCACCATCTTCTGGGTGAAAAAATTCTTCCTCACATCACCTCTAAACCTCCTGCCCCTTACCTTTAAGGAGCTTTTAAGGACCATTGGTTAGGTTGTTCAATATCTGCCTGGTATGATTAGGCAGAACATACAAAGCACAAGCTCCATCCACTTGTACCTGAATTTCACATTAGGGATTGTACAACTGGCGGAGGACCTCAATTTGCATGTTTGAGGAGCCTGATGTCTCTTTCAGTTGGACACCCTAGCAGACCAAAAGTTGTGTTGCGAATATCTAATTCTCGGTTCATATGTTTTAGAATATAACTTCTATTTTCAGGTATATAACTTTTAAGTTGGAGGTTAAAAGGTTAATGTTAGAGAAACAGGAGCATCTGGTGGAGAAACTGTAATAATCCTGAAGTAAATGCAATTCAAACAAGCTTTGAGTTTATTACACTTAAAAGGTTAGTACCATGTTGACTTAAAAGGTTAACATCTAGAAAGGTAACATCATAAAATGCCAGCTGGGCTAACTTAGCTAAAGAACTGGAAACATGATGTCTGCAATCCTTGAAACTGAAGTGAGCACGGTTAATTGATGATCTGAATGAGAAGACTGCACAGCGCCCTGGTCCCATGGAGTTGTGGAGAGAAACACCCTTCTCGTGGATTCCAGTGTCAAAGAGGCCATCATAGATAATCATGTGCCGTACACTGCATGGCAGACAATTCATCGTTCGACGAAGATAGCAGTGGTGCCCTTTCACCAGAGCAGCCAGGAAGCCACGAGTCGCTAGGGTCACTGCCATCCCCCACAGAAGCAAGATCTGCTATTCAGGGAGATGTTTTTGTTTTGGGAGTTAGAGCTAAATTAGTTTAAAAGCATTTGGTAAAACCAGAAGGGTTGTAAAATCAATTTCTTTCTTCAGATCAAAGAAGGCATTTTAAATTAGTGATAAGCAATCTAAAGGTCTGTTTGAGGGTATCCTAGACCATGCTACGTTGTCATGGAGATGGGTGGAGCTTAGGGAGATTCTCTGGTTTCAATTTATCTGGGTGTTTGCTGAAAGAGTTTTTTAGTTGCAGCTTGGATTTTATGTGCATTGCAACTCACTGAGAGAAGATAGCCAAAGTTAGTTAGGCCTGCACTGAAAGCAGAGAAAAAGCTAACTTCATCATTCACCATGTGGAATGTGGTAGGTCTTAATCTCAGTTTGGATTTCATGAGGGAAAGGAAGCTGGAAGATTGTCTAGTTTGAAGCTAGTGGAAAAATCTACAGTGGTCCACACAGAGTCTTGGGCCAAAATGAAACAACCAGGGGATTTGCATGGAAGTATTGAGAATGTAGCCAGAACAAGGGACTGAGGCATCCACAGTCAAGAGGTGCTAAATGGAAGTTTTACCTCTGAGAATAGTTGGAACTGAGGAGAATGTAAGTAGTTTCCAGTGGACTGTGGCATACCTTTAGGTGGTTCCTACAGAAGTAAGTAACGTTTAAGAGAATTCTTGGGGAAACTAAGAAGTAAACCTAAGTGCATTATGTAGGTGGGTATAAGCTTTAAATTTGATTGTATATTCTTTGTTTAATTTGTTCAATATACGATACAGTTTGTGATTTTGTTTAAAAACATGAAATCCTGTGGTGTAGTTCTATTGGTTAAATCGCTGGAGCGTGCAAACTTTTCTTTAAATGTTAACGGTCCCTAATCGGATCATAACAATTACGTGTGACAATTTGGTGTTTCATGGACTTCCAGTCCAGGTAGCCTGTGACAGGCTGGGTGCAAATTGGATGGCCATAAGTGGAACTTTTGCCCCAAGGTTTGTTCCAGCCTTCAGTTTTCTGATTCTGCTTCAGATAGATTCAACCAACGCAACTGCAACATAGACAATCTCGCCGGGCTGATCAAAGTAACAATACTGCAGGCTTGACTCACTCAAGTCCCTGATTAAAGAAACAATCATTATCAGTTTCTGAGGCAGCCTGGTGTTTGTTAAGGGAATAATGTAGCTGATTTCGTAATATAGCCTTAGGAAAATGTGGAGCCTGGTATTCTACACATGTGTGCAAGGCTGCCTGTGATACTGGAGGAGTATGGTATGGTCAATCATGCCAAAGGTTGCAGACGCATTGAGAAGGATGGGAATGGATAGTTTACCGCGGTCACAGTCACAAAGGATATCGTACTGATTATAGAAAAATATTTGTATTGGATTCTCCACATATTGAAACATTAACATGGAGAGAGTTGTTTTGAAATGGGAACCACAATGAATTAAAAGTAGAAATGCTGGAAATACTCAGGAGATCAGACAGCATTTGGAGTGAGAGAAACAGTTAACGTTTCAGGTCAGTCATCAGAGCTGAAGAAAGCTAGAGATGTAATAGGTTCTGCGCGAGTGAAGGTGGGGGTGAGGGGTGGGGGGAAAATCAAAAATGAAGGTCTGTGATAGGATGGAGAGCAGGAGAGATTAAATGATAAAAGATTTCGTAGTACAAAAGGGCGGGCAGGCTTGTGGGCACCTTACTCACTTAATTGCCTGTTCTCACTGCCGCAAGCATTTAACTGGTGGTGGGAGAGGCCCATGCCAAGCAGCCAGACTGGCAGGTTTCTGCTGGGTTTGCTTTTTTGCGGTTATGGCCTTCGATGTCGCCAAACCACTAGCTCTTCTGTGCCTGAAGCTGAACTCTGTCAACTTTCCACTAAATTATGGGGAAACGTTTGAACTGATTGTACCAGTGCATTTTATTTTCACTCACTGAACATGTACTGAATTGTTCTCACCATGCATGCCAGTTGAGTGTGAGCAAACTGCCCTCTGGAGCCACCTCTGTCAGAGCACCAGAAATGCAATTACTTCTCCGCACAAACTGGGGAGGGCAAACTGCTGTTTCTGGATTGCACACCTGAGCCAGTTACCCCTCCCCATTATGTGCTGAGAAATTGATATTTATCGTTTGTTGATTCAGGCCGGTGGGTTTTTGGCACATTTATCTCTAGCCTTGCTGAGCATGTGCAAAAACCAGTACGTTGGCATTGATTGTGAACAATGATACTGTTGAACCCAACGGTTGCCTCTCCTCAATTTTCTTACATGCAAATAAGAAAGTAGAACCAGTAAGCTGTTATGGGCCAGTTAATAGTTCAAAGCATAAAAGTTGTATTGCTCTTGCATCCAACACATTGTATTTGTTCGTTCTGGTAGAAGAAGCTGAGTGTTGTATTGATTTTGAAATTTTCCATTGTTCCTCCAGCAATACAGAAAGACAGGATAGAGGGGAGTTTGTGTCAATCTGTATGAGAGTGGGACAGTATCCCAAACAATTCATCGCTAATATTCTTCCCCCATGTGAGCTGCAAGACAGTGGGAACAAGAGATTCCAAGGCCAAGCATCTTTGGAAGGAAATTACAACATTTTTGTGAAAATGGTCTCTCAACATCAAAGTCAGAGAGGCTGTGGTCATTAGTTATTGATCTCTTTAGGCTTCAAATTTGTATGATACATTAGTGTACTAGTGTTGTGTATCAAAGTGAGATGGCTTACAGATCTGAAAATGTGATTTCCCTGGGCTATGAGTTCATGCTCTGTACCTTCCTGTTAGGGGAGACAGGGCAAGTATTGAGTGGATGTGGAAAGGTGCTGAGTGGATCCTAACTGTTTATCTTCAGACTGAGTAGCAAACACAGAAGGTTGGGCAGTGCTGGCTCCTCCTGTTCATCTCTTAGTGACTTAGTGATAAACAGTTAGGATCCACTCAGCACCTTTCCACATCCACTCAATACTTGCCCTGTCTCCCCTAACAGGAAGGTACAGAGCATGAACTCATAGCCCAGGGAAATCACATTTTCAGATCTGTAAGCCATCTCACTTTGATACACAACACTAGTACACTAATGTATCATACAAATTTGAAGCCTAAAGAGATCAATAACTAATGACCACAGCCTCTCTGACTTTGATGTTGAGAGACCATTTTCACAAAAATGTTGTAATTTCCTTCCAAAGATGCTTGGCCTTGGAATCTCTTGTTCCCACTGTCTTGCAGCTCACATGGGGGAAGAATATTAGCGATGAATTGTTTGGGATACTGTCCCACTCTCATACAGATTGACACAAACTCCCCTCTATCCTGTCTTTCTGTATTGCTGGAGGAACAATGGAAAATTTCAAAATCAATACAACACTCAGCTTCTTCTACCAGAATGAACAAATACAATGTGCTGGATGCAAGGGATGCCAACTATTATGGATTGAGCTATTAACTGGCCCATAACAGCTTACTGGTTCTATTTTCTTATTTGCATGTAAGAAAATTGAGGCGAGGCAACAGTTGGATTCAACAGTATCATTGTTCACAATCAATGCCAACGTACTGGTTTTTGCACATGCTCAGCAAGGCTAGAGATAAATGTGCCAAAAACCCACCGGCCTGAATCAACAAACGATAAATATTAATTTCTCAGCACATAATGGGAAGGGGTAACCGGCTCAGGTGTGCAATCCAGAAACAGCAGTTTACCCTCCCCAAACTGGAATCAGCCTCCAATTTGTCCCTTTGCTGAGGAAGGTATGAACTATAGTATAATAGAATTCTGAACCAGATATAGGAGCAAATATGAACTGACCTGAACCCATTATCGTGAAAATAACCTAAAATGTTCCGGGCCTTGATTGCTGCATGGGATTGAATCCCCTGGAAGAGACTCTTTCGAGTTATCAACAGTCACAGATTGCAACTCTTTCGAGTACAATCACAGTTCTTGGTTTCCAGGAGTGGGACGTGAACCCACAACCCTCTGATTCAAAGGCGAGTGTGATCCCCTGGAAGAGAATGCAAGTGCTGCTGAGCCCACCAAATGAAGTCATCAACATAATCTTCAACAACTCACTTTAAACAAGCAATTAAGGAAAAGTAAATTCGCGATTCTGAGCACCAATTGGTTTAATCTTTAACAAGTGTTTTTTTATTCGTTCATGGGATGTGGGTGTCGCTAGCTAGGCCAGCATTTATTGCCCATCCCTAATTGCCCTTGAGAAGGCGGTGGGGAGCTGCCTTCTTGAACCACTGCTGTCCAAGTGGTGTAGGTACATCCGCAGTGCTGTTAGGGAGGGATTTCCAGCATTTTGACCCAGCAAATGTGTCTGCGCAAGAAAACTCCAGCAAATATTTCAGATCTTTGTTCCTCTTACTAAAATATTTCTCTTCCTCTTGGAGCCTATGTGTATCACCTAGCTGTGCTAAGGTGTTGTGCAGAGGTTTCTCTGCCCTTTTACAGTAACCAGCCTATAGTTAAGGGTGTGAGCGATATGAAGCTAAGGTGCATAAATGGAGGTCAGCCGTGATCTGAATGAATGATGGAGAAGGTTAGAGGGGCTGAATGGCTGTCCCTTGTTTCAATGCGCCAATAGGGAGCATGTGAAAGCAGCAATTTTCCTCATGCCAAGTGCTCTTTATCTTCAATTTGGTGCCTCCTGTGGTTTGTCTGGGAGGCAGCAGGAGCTCACCATGTGGGAGGTTCTGCCCCAAAGCTTTCATTCTGCTCTCCCTGGCAAGTAAGGCTAAAAAATTGCAATGATTTTAGGACAGAGTGTCTTGACCTATTTTTTCCCTTTGCTCTTTTCATTCTATTTGAAGATATTTCATTTTTCTCCAACATCAAGCTCGCTCAATCCACAAATACTTATACGATGAAACACCGGAAATATTAAGAAAATAATACTTTAACATGATCATAGTTCTTGGTAATATGATAATCTCATCATACTTATCTGTAGCCTGAGCTAAGTGCATTGAATGCTACTTTAGCCGTACCAGCCTCATTACTCTGGGTTCCACGCAATTAACTATCAATGAAATTTGAAGCATTATTCCAGTTTAGAAGCATGTGTGCACTGTCTTGTATCAAGAACAACAACTTATGTTTATTTCGCATATTTAATGTACCTTAAATCGCGGTGCACAAATTAACCCGGCATATAAAATGACCCAATTTTGCCTGGCCCTAAAATTATGTTATTGTATTTACTCGGTGTGTGAAACAACTGCCCTTTTTAGCCAAGACATGCTATACTTGCATTAGTAGTCAGTCTCAATTTTTCTCCCCACGAATGCATGCTTTACTTACTGGTACCCTATAATTGGGCATAAGGGATCAGTCTGGCGATACGGGCTGTGTTGTGAAGATATGCAGGAGTTTAGGACAGGCCCACTCTGTGTTGGAAGGAGATGGCATTTCAAAATGGCGACCACCCACGCCCACGCTAGCAGTTCACTTTTAAACTCAGTTTATAAGTTGACCCATGTTTTTGGAGGGATTTTTTGAGGCTTCAAAAGGTCAACTTGTACTTCGACATCATGGTAATAAAACAAGGCACTTCACAGCAGCATTATAAAACAAAATATGACACCAAGCCACTTAAGGAGATATTGGGCTGGATTTTAAAATGGGGTCAGGAAGCAGACACCTGGATGAATTCCGGCTCCAGACCTGAACTCTCACAATGCTTTTTTAAAATTGAGCAATTATAGGCACTAAGCGACTCTGGGAGGCACCGAGCGCGAAGAGATGGACACTGCCCCCCTGTCTGATGCCAGCGGCAAAGAAAGTTGGCAGCCATGTTGAGGTGTGCTGCTGCCTGTGCTGAAGAGTACAGGCAGCTCATGAAAGGGTCAGGAGGATAAGGACGGTGCAAAGTGGTCATGGATGCCATGTTGAGGTACAGTGCTTGACCCGGCACTGGTTGAACTCTCAAATTTCACAATAAAACACAGATGGAAACAAAATTCCCTTTGCCTCACTGTGACCCCAACAACTGTCCACTAATGTGCACCAGACTGATTTCATCCAGAGAAAAGATTGAAAATCCCATTCCGGATAGGCCCCTTAACAAGCCCCTCAAGGAGCCGGTAATTAGCAGTGAACAGGTTTCCCAATCCCTCCCCACTGCAGATCCTTTGAAAATTGATAACTGCCCCAGAGGCAGCAGGAATGCAATTTTTAAATCATGCCCATTGCTATTCCTGCCCACAACCAACAAGTGAAAATCCAAAACAAAAACAGAATTACCTGGAAAAACTCAGCAGGTCTGGCAGCATCGGTGGAGAAGAAAAGAGTCGACGTTTCGAGTCCTCACGACCCTTCAACAGAACTGAGTATAGTTAGGAGAGGGGTGAAATATAAGCTGGTTTAAGGTGGGGTGGGGGGGTGGAGAGAGAGAAGTTGGGGAGCGGGGGGGTGGTTGTAGGGACAAGCAAGCAGTGATAGGAGAAGATAAATAAGTGAAAATCCAGCCCATTAGGTCAGATGACCAAAAACTTGGTCAAAGAGGTAGGTTTAAGGAGCGCCTTAAAGGAGGAAATAGAGGTGGAAAGGTATAGAGGGAAAATTCCAGAGCTTGGGGTCTAGGCAACTGAAGACATGGCTACCGATGGTGAAGTGATGAAAAGCAGGGATGCTTAAGAAGCCAGAATTAGACGAGCGTAGGTACCTTAGAGGTTTGTGGGGTTGGAGGAGATTCCAAAGATAGTGGGGTGGCAGGGGTGGAAACCTGATTGGACTGATTCAAACACGGAGTTCTGGGAAAGATGGGAATGGATTTGGGAGGCTACAATATGTTCAAGGACTTTGGAGAGGAAAGGGAGGTTGGAGGTGGGATAGTGGTTTGCATGGACACTGGGGTCAAAGATTGTTTTTTGAAAGGTGGTGGCAGATTTAAAGGAGAGAGGGAGAGAACCTGAAGAGAGAGAACTGTTAACAATATTGGCTAACATGGGGACCAGGAGGGAAAGTTGGGTGATCAGCACTTTAATGGGAATAGGATCAAGTGAACTGGAGGTGAATCTCATGGACAAGATGAGCTCAGGGAGGATATGATGGGAGATATGAGAAAAAACAAGAGAAAGATGTGAATTCAGGATTAGCGTGGGGGTGTGGGGGACATTAAAGGAAGTTTATCCAAGTAGACTAGAAGCAGCTGATTGGATGATTTTGATCCAAGTGACAAATAAGTCCATGAGCTCCTGGCATATTGTTGGAAGTGGAAGGGATAGGAGAGAGAAGTTTAAGAAGATGGTTTGCAGTAGTTAAAATAAATCAGGAATTATTTTTGCAATCCAGGATAATCCTGGAATAGTGAGCAGGACCCGATCATGCTTTATGTGGTCAAGCCAAATCTGGCAGTGAATAGTTAAACCAATTGTCCGCCATATCCTTTCGAGTCTGTGTCCCTAGGACTTAAGGCAGTGGAGATGAGGGTTATGCCAGGGGAATGCCAAGGGTGGGAGAGAGTAATGGTTTTACTGGGGACTAGGGTGTCAAAGATAGAAGAGAGGGTGCAATAGAGCAAATCAGTAGCTGCAGAAATATTGTGAATGAGGGACCAAAGGCTAGAGGGTTGGGATTTTGAAAGTGTACTTGTATATGTACGCACAATAGTACATCTCCCTCCCTCCCTGGATATATCGTTCACGAGTATGTATGCTAATAACACATATCTCTACTTTTTCACCACCACCATTGACTCAAGGGCTGTTGTACTATCAGGTCTCCTGATCAGCAGGAAGTTCTGAATGAATTACTGTAACATTTCTTATAGCATAGTGTTAGCTAAACTGCAACTGTCCTATATGCCTCTCATACCCACAAGCTTCTGGTTTCAACTCACTCAGGTTGAGCTCAGTAGTGATAATCTCAGCATGCCCTTTGAGCTGAGGTTAACACCCCACATCTGATTCACTGCTAAAACTTGCTTTTTCCACCTCCAGAACATTAGCCTCTCACACCCCTATCTCATCATTTCTGCAGCTCAGCTCCTCACCTACATTTTTAGCCTTGTGTTACAATCATGTGATTTGTGCATGAGTGATATTAACCTGTAATTTCACTGGCTGACCAAACTGAACTGCTTAAAAATGACTTTTTAAGGACAAGAAAAGATACCGACTAAAGATGGCTCCCACAAGTCACCTGATGTCTGGTATTGCAAGTTGACCAGCTTCTGGAAATCTGCAAAGTGAATTGCAATTCAGACATGCTATGACATCCTTCTCTAGAATTTCACACCCAAGGATGCCAAGAACCACTTCATGTACTGTACATAGTATTTACGTTTCTATAAGACTACTTCTCCAGTGGATACAGAAAGTCTGCTAGAACAATGGTTATATGGCTATATGTCTTCCCATCTTATCAGGATGGATAATGACTCATTCAGGGGGTTGATGATTGGGGTATTACAGAATCTGCTTGCCCTGGCCATGAAACAAAAACAACCATCGGTTCAGACATCAGATAAACAAACCCCTTCTGGATCCACTATAGGGAGACAGAGGTCATATGATTGAAGCAACCATTTTAATACAGCTGCTAAACATGGAAGCAGTCAGCAGTCTGAAAAAGCTACCAATGAAGCAATAACACTCTCCCTCTTCTCTCCTTTCCCAAGTCAGGCACCTATAGTTTACAGTTTAAAAATCCAGCACAGAGATAGTGAACTTCCATCAAAAATATCCTTAGGCACAAGAATCATCAACTTTTTGGAAAAGACGTTTTATATTTTAAAAAGAAATTATCTCCGGCAATTGCAGTTGCATGGGCTTCAACTCAACTCCTAGAATCTAAAGGAAGTTGGAAAAATTTCTGCCGCAGCCACAGTGACCAGCCAAGGCCTCATAAACAGTGAACTCTCAAGTTTTTCACCTTTCAGCATTGAACTTTAATTTGGCTAAGAAAGTAACTACATGCAGTATAACTTGTAAGTTTTGCATGCTTGTGTGTGTGTGAGAATGCGGGTGTGAAAGTTCAAGAAGCGTGGGCTTACCTTTTTAAAATTTTCTTATATATTTATCTGGGTGGGGCTTTAACTCAATAGGAACCAACTCCTTTTTGTTTTAAAGCTCAAGAAAGCCTGTCAGATTTGTTTTTTTGCAATCAGCACATAAATGGTTGCGTCCAAATATTGAGTAAAATTCCTTCATCCTCCTAAATTCACGACAAACCCTATTATGGTCAGACATGGAGTAGTACATTCGGGGCGTCAATTTTACCCGTACTAACATGGCCATAGCACTGACGAATTGACTTCTCCAGTGCTCTGGGCTTTCACAGCCTCCAGCCAATCCAGAACTCTGTGGTACCACTCTTCTTCTAACACAGAGTCCATCCATCCCCCCCACCACTCATCACCCCCATTCTCGATCACTGGATCCATGTAACCTAGCTATTCAATTTCAAGACCCTCAGCCTTATTTTCATCCTCACCGTACCCTTTCTGGGAAATCTTCATCAGCCTTTCATCAGAGCTTGAACTCTCCTCCCCACAGCCCTGCCAATACCTCGCTGCAGATTACAGCTCTGATTTCACACACAATCACAGAATCACACAGTACAGAAGAGGCCCTTCGGCCCATCGAGTCTGCACCAACACGTGAGAAACACCTGATCTACCTACCTAATCCCATTTACCAGCACTCGGCCCATAGCCTTGAATGTCATGATGTGCCAAGTGCTCATCCAGGCACTTTTTAAAGGATGTGAGGCAACCCGCCTCCATCACCCTCCCAGCCAGCGCATTCCAGACCGTCACCACCCTCTGGGTAAAAAAGTTTTTCCTCACATTTGAGGCCGATCTTTCAGTTTTCTTAAAAAATAATGTCTATAAGCTCAAGAGTTTGCTTGCTTCAACCCTCCAATCTCACCTCTCTCCCTTCTGTCAAGTGTTCTGAGACATGTGTTTTTTTTAATTTGTTCATGGGATGTGGGCATCACTGACTGGGCCAGCATTTATTGCCCATCCCTAATTGCCCTTGTTCAGGGAGCATTTTTTTAAAGAGCCAACCACATTTCTGCGGGTCTGGAGTCACATGTAGGCCAGACCAGGTAAGGACAGCAGATTTTCTTCCCTAAACCAGATGGGTTTTAGTGAACCAGATGGGTTTTTACAACAATCAGCAATGGTTTCATGGTCATCATCAGACTTTCAATTCCAGATTTTTTATTGAATTCAAAATTCACCATGTGCTGTGGTGGGATTTGAACCTCAGGGTCCCTAGAGAATTACCCTGGGTCTGTGAAATACCAGTCCAGTGACAATACTACTACGCCACTGCCTCTCCCCTTCTATGTGAGAAGTGCTAAATAAATTATAACTGTTACTGTGGTAATTATGGTTTTATTTAGTGTGTAATATACCTTTAAGAATAATGCTTTTTAAGGAAGATCACATGATCTTTAGTACCCAATAGGAGAGTAGCATGGGCTACCTCTGTAGTTAGTAGTCGGTAGTGTAGAGATAGAGTTCGAAGTGAAGGCACATGTGTAGTTGCTACTGAATACCTGTGTAAATAAACTTAAAGTTTTCACCTAAGAAGTGTCTGCTGATAACTCTATCAATAGTACCAACTCAGCCATCACTCACAACAAACTAGCAATGAGGATTAAACAAATCTGACAGAAGAAATCAAGTGAAATGAAATCGGCACGGTACCTCGCCCAGTAATTGTAAGTGGAAGTTCCGTTCGAATCGACAAGTAATCCCCTCACAGAATGCCGCAATTTGGGAGAATTGATCCTTTCGATCCAGCCATGGCCGATTGGTCTCATTACATTGAATGCCTCATGTTCTCTTTCCAAGCGAACGAGATTTCAGGGGAAGAGAAGATGTGAGCGATCCTCTTAAGTACATGTGGAAACAAAACCTATGGCTTGATTCCAAGTTTGATGGCATCCAGTGCCCCAGATTCGCAAAATTTTTGATGAATTGGTGGACCTCGTGAAGGGCCATTATCAACCAAAGCCCTCAGTAACAATGCAAAGGTTCAACTTTAATTCGAGAAATAGAGCCCTGGGTGAGACAGTTGCATGCTATGTGCCAAGTTTGGAACATTGTGAGTTTGGTACATCTCTAAACGACATGCTTAGAGTGTGTGGTGTAAATGAGGACACGATTCAGAAAAGATTATTGTCTGAAGTGAATCTGGATTTCAAGAAGGTGCTAGAGATAGTGCTGGCCATGGAAAGTGCAGTAAAAGATTCAAAAGCCATACAGGGCGCGCAAAATGGTGCCATCCTCCACATCGGGCAGGAAACCCCAGCCAAAAAGGGCGCAAAAATGCAAGACTGCCGGGGACCAGGAAACAGCCCCCACTAGCTGGAAAACGAAAAAAATGACAGCAGCAGAAAGAAAGAATCATTTCAATAGAGGTGGAAACAAACTGTCTTTTAACGATTGCCAGTTTAAAAAAATCAATTTTATTATTGTCACAGAAATTGACATATAATGAAACAGTGCATGGAAAGATTCAAGCAGGTTTGTAAACAAAAGAAAAAACCCAGTGAGATCTACAATGTAGAAGAGCCTGAAACACCAAATTCAGACATTTACTTGTTGTTTAGTCTGAAAGCTGGAAAGGCAGAACCAGTATTTGTCACAGTGAAAGTAAATATCAGACCTATTAAAATGGAAGTGGACACGGGAGCTTCTATTACAGTAACTGAGGAACATACCTTCAGATATTTGAATAATGGTGAATATCAATTAAGCTTAGAACAAACGGCTACCAAGCTAAAAATATATACAGATGGAGACATTCAAGTAAAAGGCATAAGCAGAGTAACTATACATTATGGAAGCCAATCGGCAAAGCTACCAGTGTTGGCATTGGGAGGCAGAGGACTAAGCCTACTAGGGCGAAATTGGCTAAGGGAAATCAGCCTTGATTGGTCACTCAGATTCCAAAAGGAAGCTGGAAGCGTTCCTGTTTTGGAAAAGGAGTGTGTAAGGACTCAACAAGCTGAAGAAACACATGCTGTCTTAAGCCAAAACCTGGAAGTACAGCAGAAGGAACTTGAAGAGACCCTACTTGATGACAGAGTTCGGGATGAGGTGAGCAACCTTCACAGGGAAAAAGAAAACCTGTTGAAAGACCTTCACACACTACAAGACTCCCTCAGGTCAAAGTTTGTACCTCTGGAAAAGTATGAAGAGAAACAGAAAGAATTCAGCACCTCTCTGAACAAACTGAAGAATGAGTTGGCAAAGAAGATACAACAATGTTCAATTTTCCAAGAGGCAGTAAACAAAGACAAAAAAGAGATGGAAGAGCTGAAGAATCAGCTATATGAAACCAAAGAGGCTTTGGACATAAAAGTTGCAGAATTTTCTAAGAAGCAGACAGATGATGAAATTTTGGGAAACTCAAGCACTGAGTTCACTCAAGTCGAGCTTGTATCTGAGAGTAGCCTGGCCAATATTGTAGCTGAAAAGAAGGCTGAGATTAAAGTCAGCGCTAGAAAGAAGAAGGCACATGGAAAGAAGACAAAGAAACACAAATAAGACTTTAATCCTGGCAGCTTACAAATACTTTTTCGTACATAGGCCTGGAAATAAAATTGCCAATGCATTTAGTTGTTTGCCTTTACGAGAAAATGATAAGCACATCCCAGTTCCACAGGAACTTGTTTCACTGTTAAATTTCTTAGATTCCTCGCTAGTATGCTCTCGACAGATCAGAGACTGGACAAGTCGGGACCCAGTCCTATCTCAAGTATGACAACATAGGCTACGTGGTTGGTCACAGGCGTCCGTATCTGACTAAATGAAACCGAACTTCAACAGAAGGCATGAAATAACCAGCCAGGATGGCATCTTATTGTGGGGAGCACGAGTGATAGTTCCTCCAAAGGAAAGGGAGCCACTTTTAATTGAACTACACAGCACACATCCAGGAATATCCTGAATGAAGACCATAGCACACAGCTACCTATGGTAGCCTGGGATGGATGGTGAAATAGAGAGTTTAGAAGAATTGTGTGCAATGTCAGCAACTGCAAAAATTACCTTCAACAGCCCCGTTACACCTTTGGGAATGGCCAGGAAGACCATGGGTGCGGTTACACATTAACTATGTGGGACCTTTCATGGGGACAATGTATCTGCTCATTGTCGATGCCCACTCAAAATGGATGGACATATGTGAGGTGAAGTCACCAATGTCTTCTGCTACAATTGAGAAACTACGTCAAAGTTTTGCCATTAACGGACTACCAGAGGTAGTCATTTCTGATAATGGCACAGCATTTACGAGTGTTGAGTTTCAACGGTTTATCAGCCTCAACGGTATCACTCATGTGAAAACTTCACCGTACCACTCTTCCTCAAATGGACTGGCTGCAAGGGTTCAAACATTCAAGGTAGGCATGAAGGAGCTAACTGGAGATTCCTTAGCAACCAAGCTTGCATGCTTTCTTTTCCACTATAGGACCACCCCTTACACAATAATAAGTGTCACACCTGCTGAGTTATTGATGAAACACTGTCTCAGGACGAGATTGAGCTTAATAAAGCCGAATTTAGAGGAGAATGTGGAAAGGAGTCAGGGAAGCCAGAAAACTAGATACGACTGGCATAGTTGTGAGAGGAAATTTACCGTGGGAGAGATGGCATATGTGAAGAACTTTGGAGAAGGACCAAAGTGGTTACTGGGTGGAATGAGTGCGGTGACTGGACCTCTATCTCACCATGTGGAGGTGGAAGGCCAAATCATACGGAGACATGTGGATCATTTAAGGAAGAGAGAAACAAATCACTAAGAAATGATTCCACTAGTGTTCATGACCGGGTCAGCGTTTCCTGTTGAGAATACTCAACCCAGTACAGACATGCCTGATGTTCCTGTGAGAGCTGAGGATACAGAACTACAAGTGCCATCGAAGCACCTGATGTTCAGGCAACTCCGGAAAAGGAGGTTCCTGACAAAACATCTGTCGAGCTGAGACGTTCTACATGCATAAGGAAAGCTCCCAGAAAGACTGAATTTGTAAATTACTTACCAGCATAAATATTTTGCTGTCTTGAGAAAATTGTACTTGTCAAATATAAAATGTATATGCGAGTAAAGGGGAGGGATGTGGTAATTATGGTTTTACTTAGTGTGTAATATACCATTTAGAATAATATTTGCTAAGGAAAATCACATGATCTTTAGTACCCAATAGGAGAGTAGTATGGGCTACCTCTGTAGTTAATAGTCAGCAGTGTAGAGATAGAGTTTGAAGTGAAGGCACACGTGTAGTTGTTGCTGAATACCTTTGTAAATAAACAGAAAGTTTCCACCTAAGAAATGTCTGCTGATCAACTCTCTCTACTTGGCCACCTCACAACAGTTACCATACTTTAAATTTCAGAGGAAGCCAGCAGGGCCAATATAACATGGCTGTACATCCCTTATACCGCATCCTCTTATGTAAGTTGAGACGCCAATGAGTATTGAAATGTTGTGTTGGTTCCAGGTGTTAGATTGAATAGAAAACTTTATTTCATCAACAGACGTACACCATGGGTAGGCCTCAACAGAATCACTTGTACAGGACCAGCTTGGATTCAAGAGCTCTATGTTTCTGAATGGATGGGGTAGAATTTCCTGATCCCCATTCCAATCCCTGCTGTTGGACAATAGGAAGGAGCCTGAAGTGCTCCTTTCCTGTCCAGGAGCAGGATCAATGATTCCCTATCCTTCACTATTGTACGGAAGGTGGGAGGTCAGCAATGCTCCCTTCGAGGTCATTTAGTTCACTGTGTCGGACCGCTACTCAATGGTCCATCCCCCAGGAAAGCCCTGAAAATTGTTAGTAGTGGGACCAGTCTCCGCTCCTTTATTCCTGACCGTGTTAGGATAGGTAAGCACTCAACGTGGGCAAAGGTCAGAGAAGTCGACCTGCTAAGTGTGACCTGAAAATGTTATGGAGCTGATGTTTACTCATGGTGGGGAGAGATGGGGGTGGCGGAGTCTGACTGCCAAAACCAAGAGAAAGTGGCTGGCAGCGAGGGAATTCTGGGAGGAAGTTGTTGTGAGAGTCTTCGTGGCTGCTGTATATTGCAATGCCCTAAGGAATGTTTTGTAACTTTCCTTAGAGGGTCTCACCAACTTCCTGATAGTTCCTGATAGCTCTATCAGGCAGGATGATGCTGGCTCCTTGCCCAAGAGCTAGTTTAAATTCCATGAGACCCGAATTTGCAATTAATAATGAGGCACCCGTTAGGCTCTGGAGGGAGTCTTCCCTTCCAACAAAGCTGGAGATATTATAATGTGGGAATTGATGGGAGCATAACAGAAAATGGAGCGGCTTCTTTTTAACTGTTCCTTTCTTGTCAATCAGGGAGCGTTAAAATTCCCCTTATGGATGTGGGAAAAGCCAACTGGGACTAGGCTGCAGTGTTACATTCAGCCACTGGGTGTCATACAAGACCATCTTTCACACATTTGGCTAAGCAGCTGCAATGTAGAAGGTGTACAGATTTGAAAGAAATCTGCAATTGTGTTGCTGATTTATACCATTAAAATTTTGTCAGTGAAATGTATCATGTTTTATCTCTTACTCAACCCATACAGAAAGAGCAAGATTCAATGCGTTGCACAGATTAGCTAACTTCAGATAGGATGTCAGTAGGACTGGGATAATTGTCCTTGTTGCCTAAGGAGCGAAAAATTCACCTGGGATTCCTAATCAATATTCAATGATTCCGTGGTTAAAGGGAAGTTGGTTAAAGATGGCATGGAATTCTGATGTGACAACATGTTTTACTGAAATACGAACACAAAGTGCTGGAAAAATTCAGCAAGTCTGACAGCATCTGTGGAGAGAGAGAAACAGAGTTAATGTTTTGAATCCGTATGACTCTTCTTCAGAGCTGTTTTACTGTCCGGGCTTACACATGGGGAATAGCCACTTGTGAACCCGAAATGGAAGGACTTGCATTGATATAGCACCTTTCATGCCCTCAGGCCATCTTAACACATCTTAACAGTGAATGAAGTTCTTTAGAAACGTAGTCACTGTTGTAATGTAGGAAGTGTGACAGCCAATTTATGCACAGCAAAGTCCCACAAACAGCAATGCAATAATGAATGGAATATCTGTTTCAGTGATGTTAATTCTGAATCGCTGTTTTCAGGAGAGGAAAGGGAAGAAATTGTGAGAGCTTTGGGGGAAGCGGGAATGTGAGTTGGGGTGCCAGAGGCCCAAGGGGGTCAGATGGCCTCCTCCCGTTTCTGTCCCAAAGGCCTCAATGGAGTTTGTGGCCGTGATTTTCCACACAAGTTAGTGATCTCAGCCGCGCTGTCATGTGGGAGCTGAGGACAGGCACTCTGCTGCGGGGAGTCAGAGAGGGAGAACCGGGGGGTGCGATTCTGCACCCTTACTGCTCACTCTCTCACTCATAGGGGGGCACTCGCACAGCTCTGCAAAGCAAATCAAGATTTTGTACCTCTCAGCCAGGAACAGTGGGTGGCATAGTATCCAAGACTGAGCAGAAGGAGAGTGAAAATTATGCTTTTTAAAATAAAATAAAATAAAACTGTAAGTGAGCACGTACACACCATTTTTGGTGTTATTTGAAGCTCTTTCCAGTCTATTGCACCATTTATATTACTCTTTCATTGGCTGACCTGATGTCAGACCAGCCTTTTGAGTCTAATGTTTCTGAATTAATTTAGGCTGGACAGATTTCAGATATAATCTGCACCTTACAATATGTTTCTTTACTGAATTTGGCTTTCAAAATTCCTTTCTAAAATAAAAATTGGCCCAAACGATGTGGACTATTGTATTAATAAGAAAGAAAGAAAGAAATACGTTTGTGAACGCAGTTTTCGGAATGACGGGAATGATCACCTTAAGGAACTATCCAGTTCACATGCAGTTACAACTCCAGGAGAACACTGGCCGCCCCAGGGCAGCTATGAGTCAAATGCATTTGTTATTGGAATACAAACACTTGCAAATTGATGTGAGCTCATTGTAGCAACTGGGGGAAACTGTTTGGTCACTCTAATAAACCACAGCAACTGATAAACCCCAGGAGTACACACACGGACCATCAATTTAAGAAGTCTATTCTGTCTTATATGCTCCTACCACCAATGTTCGATTCCCTTTTCAATGTAGGCTGAAACTCTGCCTTGAATCTCTGCAGTCGGAGCTCAGACAATGTTAAATGATTATTGATTTTTACAAACAGGCCATTCAACAGGGATGAGGTGTAATCAGGACATTGTACACTGTGTATCTTTAGGAAATAATGAACAGTGAGCTGTGTGCAGTAAGACGTTATCACAGCAAGACAAATCCAGGTACTGAAATATCCACTGGTGTGGTAAGACCCCTGATGTATGTGTACCTTTTGCCTCACTATCGCAGCAGATCAGTACACCAGTGGAAAAAAGGCAAAGCTAAGGCTGATTACACTGGATGTGCAAAACCCTTAATTAACGCACACCGTCTGGTTACTTACTGATATAAGGCTGGTAACAGATAAATAAAAGTCTCTGAAGTTATCATTGCTTTTACAACAGAACACATAGGGAGCAAATAGATAGAAAGAAGGGGCAACAACGACCCAGATTATTGACCAATTATTGTACATTCTATCATTAAAAACATTATTTATTTCCTGGTGCAAATGATTTCATGTATTGTTACAGGTGGAAGCACCTCAGTGCCTCATGTTGGACTGTTTGGCAGCATTATATTCTGAGCTAAAAGGTGAAGGTTCAAACCTTGCTCTAGGACTTAAAGTCATGACCTAAACTCGTGCTAGAGCTTCAATTTTAATTGCCTCGCCCAGCCTGGCCTGAGTTGCAATGATTTCACGTTAGACACCCTTTGAAAACGTGAATGTGTCAAGTTGTAACACTCAGCCTTCTAAACCATGACCATGCACAGTAACCAATGGGAAAGCTTTAAGATTGTTTCTGGGATTTCCACTGGCTAACAATAAATATACAGCAGATGGATAGGTAATATATTTATGGTGTGTGATAGCGCCAGTGCAGAATTCACTGACAAAGGGCAATAGGGCAGAGGCCAAAGATGCTCACTCCCAGCTGAGCCAGTCAACCGTGAGCTAGGACCTAGTTCCCAGTACTAGACTAAAAGGAAATAAAGATTTGCATTTATATAGCGCTTTTCACGACTGCCAAATGTGTCAAAGTCAAAGCTTTACAGCCAATAAAGCACTTTTGAAATGTCACAAACCTTCATGAGAAGGTGGTTGGTGCCTTGGTGGCCAACTCTGTGTTAGGCATCGTCCGGTGTGGCTTGTGAGTCCCACTCTCTGCCGCATTTGCTGCCGAGGAAGACAGTGGGCTGAGAAGGCGCAGGATTCATTCGCGCTTGTTTTCTCTGGGCTCTCTTCTCGGTCAACTGAGCTTTTTGTTTCTGCTCGCCTCATACCCTTCTAAACAGTCAGCCTCGAGAGGTCACGACCGTCAGCGGCTGTCCCCCAGCTGTCTATGTCAATGTCCGCCATCTTCATATCTCACTTCCTTCTTCCGGTGATATGGACGTCCAGAAGGTTGTGACCCAGTGGCCAGTTCACTGTACAGAAGGTCTTTGGGTATAAGGCCTTCAACCATCCGATGAACGTGGCTGAGTAAGTGCAGACATTGTTGGCTTAGCAACGAGTGTATGGTAATGGAATTAGCTTGCAACAGGGCCTTTGAGCTAGTGACCTTGTCCTGCCAAGGGATGCTAAGGATACATCTGAGATAGTAGAAGATGGAAACTGTTCAGCCTTTTCTCCTGTCTAGTATGTTGTCCAGGTCTCAGCACTGTAGAGGAGTGCTCTGAGGACACAGGCTTGGTAAACTCACGGTTTGGCATTTTCAGTCAGGTTGCTGTTGTTCCACACTCTCTCACTCAGCTTGGACGTAACAGTGCAGCTTTTGCAATGTGTGGGTTGGTTTCTGCACCAAGTGACAGATTGCTGGTGATTGTGATGCCTAGATATGTGTCGCTATCAACAACCTCTATCTTCACATTGTCAATGTTGACAGATGATGGTATGGCAACATCCTGGACGATGACTGTTGTAAAGTTTGTTTGGTGTCTCACTGAGACGCCTGGACGCTTGTATGGTTGAACATTAAGTAATCATTTGGTAGCACAGAACTTGAGTATTGCTGAAAAAAGAGACGTTGAAGCTTTTCATCTTGCACTCATCAGGACATTTTGCAAGGGGAAAACAATAATTTATACTATATGAGAAGAAAGTGCTGATTGCTTGGCAAGTAGACTCTGATTGGTAGAGGTGTTGCCACGAAGAATGCACCAGTGATGGTGACTGACAGTTAACTGACAAGCATTGTTTGAAATTTAAACCAGGCAGCTTGACTCTGATTGGTCAAGGCATTGCCCTGAGGAATGAGTCAGCGAATGGCTGTCATTTATTTTGTTTAGCTGAAATAGATGCGATATGTGCATATTTTCTTTCTGTCTGCAAAGAAAAGGGCCCTGTGTATTAATATATGTAGTCTCCAGTACACTCAAATACACCACATCGCGAACCCAACTGACAATCATAAATTGGTTGTCAGCATAATTCATAGCACACTGAGGATTATTTAGCAAATTTCCAATCGCGGAAGTGCATCTAATGTTGGACACTGTGTTTTGACTTTTCCAAACAGCCGCTGTTCGCAATGGGCAAGGTACAGACTACACTCAACCAGCCCGTGCTTGCAAAACTCAAAACACTGTTGTAGTTTGGGAAATGTGTCAGCATTTTCAATAAGATTTATTTTTAAGACTTACGTCTGGTTCTCTGCAGTCTGCCGCCATCGTGTGGTTTGCTTGGTATTGTCTCCCTTGGCCTGGGATCTCCTGTCTCCCTCATGCTGGGGTCTCTTGTCTTTGTCACCCTGAGGTTTCCTTGCCCCTTCAGTGTTTTATTGGGGGTATTCTAAACCTTTTTTAAGGCCTGCACTCTTCAAAACTTGGAGTTTAAAATATTTGTCAATGCCTTTATATATCTCAGCAAAGCTAGCTGAGGATCCATCAATGCATTGCATTAGGGTTACTTCATCCACAAATACGCCAAACAAATATAAAAACTTATACTTCTTCTGATCACTTACTTAATCCTGATGTATTGCTGTAATCTGAAAACTCTCTTCTCCATAATGTCCAATTTTGAGTCCTGTTTGGCCCTTGCCTTAGCCTAAATTGTTATGGTAATATTACTTTACTATCTATGGCTGACTTTGCACACATGGGAGTACAGCTTAAATTTTTTTCCTTTCAAGATTGCTCTGCAGTAACCATTTTATTTCTTGAGTATTGCTGGAAAAAACATTTTTTGTCGAAGCTTTCCATTTTGCACTCATCAGGACAGTTTACAAGAATACAAAATGCAAAGGGAACAACAATTTACACTGTATGAGAAGAGAGTGCTGATAGGTTGGCAAGTGGATATGTTGGGATTCTTACAGTTCCACGCGCTATATGCTTGGCCTTATCGGCAACCTTGTTAATAGGGCCTGAGCCATTTGCTCACCATGCAAGCTTGATGCCAAAATAGGGCACATCAAAGGCATCCTGCGGGATAATGGCTACCCTGATTAGATCAGTTCACTCTCTATATCACACAAACTCATGAACGGGCCTAAGGCCGTCACTTTCAGCTCTGAAAAATGCCCAGTCCACCTCAGGTTACCCTGGAAGAGCAAGGTACCTCAAGAATTTGAACAACAGTGGAGCTAGCTGTTTCACACTGCTACTATGCAGTAGCAACATGAGTGGTATTCGCCACTAACAGGATGCTGCCATCAAACCAAAAAGGCGATCTGCCTATCACACAAATGTGTAATGTGATATATGAATTTCAGTGCCAGTGTGATACTAGGTATGTAGGCTGCACATCTCAAAGGCCGGTGGATCGTATCAAACAGCAAGTCCCTTGCTCTGTTTGCAATGGGCAAGGTACAGACTGTACCCAATGAGCCCATGCTTGCAAAACCCAAAACACAGTGTCCAACATTAGATGTGATTCTGTGATTGGACAACATTTGCTAAATAATCCTCAGTATGCTGACAACCAATTTAAGATTGTCAGTTGGATTCGAAATGTGGTGCATTTGTATGTACTGGAAGCCCTGTTCTTTGCAGACAGAAAGAACATGTAAAAACATTGCACCTGTTTCAACTAAACAAAATAAGTGACAGCCATTCACTGGTTCATTTTTCAGGGCAATGCCTTGATCAATCATAGTCAAGCTACCTGGTTTAAATGTCAAACAATGCTTGGCAGTTAACTGTCAGTCACCATCAACTGGTGCATTCTCCATGACAATGCCTCTACCAATCAAAGTCCACTGCCAACCAATAAGCACTCTCTTCTCATACAATATCAATTGTTGTTCCCCTTGCATTTGGTATTTTTGCGAATTGACCAGATGAATGCAAGACAAAAAGCTTCAACAAAAAAAATCTCTTCTTTCAGCAACACACGGGTTCTGTACTAGCAAACGACTATTTATTTTATTTCTTCTCTTTGTTCTTCCCACATTTGTTGGGTTTCAGCGGGCTCCCGCTCCACTGACGGGGCTGTTTTTCAAACTTATTAACTCTGCGGAAAATCATTGTAACAAGAGATTATGGCCATTTAGCGGGTTTTTTAATTGGAGAAAATGTGTTGGAAGATGATTTTTCAGCTCTGCCTTCAGTTTTAAAACTTTCTTTTTTCCATTCAGTCAAGCACGTCATGTGTTATGGTGCTGCCTGTGGACCCAGCTGCAGCCTTCTTCCAGCTGCGCTCTAGTATGCTGGTGCTGATCATGATTGCTGCTGATTTTAATAGGTCATTTCTACCTTTTTACTGTATTTTGCTGATCCCTGCTAAGTTCTTTAACTCTGCAATCTGTGGGTATTTACAATGGATGTCCATGGAGCCCTCAGCTGCACAGTGGATTTTTCTTTTGCCCTTCAGCCTTTTCTCCTTCTTGAATTTTGCTGAGCTTTTTGTGATTTGTCTAGGTCCCTTGACTCAGCGTTCGATCAGGACTGGCAATGGAACTTCTTTAGGTGATCTCCAGCTGTGAATTCGACTTAGGCACACTTCTTGCAGGTCAGACTGCAGTTTCTATATTTTTTCATGTTTTTGGGATTTCCGGGTCTATCCTTCACTGCCACCATGTTGTTTGGTGTCTTACTGAGAGGCCTGGAGGCTTGTATGGTTGAATATTAATTGTTTATTAACAACTCATATCTAGATAGGTCTCCAAATTATAGCCCTCCATGGGTGCTGTCTCCATGCTGGCTTCTCCCAGCTTCTTCTGCACAGACTACTATCATGTGACTGTCTACATCACTATGTAGGTGGTACTATTTCCGCAGTCCCACATTAACCCTTGCTCTGTTGAACACCCTTATACTACAATGACATTTGTCATCCTGATGCTGATGGTCAAAGCCTTTACAAATCTGGGAAACTCTTTACAAATGTGGGAAAATCTGTTCATTTGCTGCTGAAGGCGGTTTTCATTATGGAATGCTTGTGAGGGATTGTCAGCAGAGAGCAGCTCTCTGATGAGGACTTGGTGCACCTTTGTCTTGGATCACAGGTGAGCAATGTTGAACAGCTTCCCTTCAGCTCTGGTCTGTAAGTATACACCCTCTATAGATGAACTGAAGGCATATGACAGTGGCAAAGCGAAGAATATGCCAAAGAGTGTCAGTGTTAGAACATAACCCTGTTTGACCCCACTGCGGATCTCAAAGGCTTCTGATATAGCTCCATCATAGCTGACCTTACTCATCTTGTTGTCATGGAAAGAGGAGATCATATTAAGCAGCTTCGGCAGGCAGCCAATTTTCCCCAGCAGCTTAAATAGACCATCACTACTCAAATGGTCAAATGCCTTGATCATGCAGATATCTAGTTTCATACTTCATATGTGTTAAAATGTAACTTTTAGTTTTAGCAATTTAGGAAGGTATTAAATGTAAGATGAATCGAAACATCTGATTGAGAAGCTGATGCACAACCCCTGAAGTCAATGCAAATCAAACAAGCTTGAGTTAATTACAGTTAAGAACTTACCTATGTTTAACTTTCAAGGTCTGAGGTAGAGGTTTAAAAAGTTACACAATGGATGACCCATCTTTGAGTTTTTTGGTAGAGCCAGAACGTAGAGTCATAGAGTCATAGAGGTCTACAGCACAGAAAAAGGCCCTTCGGCCCATTGAGTCTGCACCGGTCGAACAAGTACCTAACTATTCTAAAACAAAAACAAAAATATCTGGAAAAACTCAGCAGGCCTGACAGCATCTGTGGAGAAGAATACAGTTGATGTTTCGAGTCCGAATGACCCTTCATCAGAACTAAGGAAATAGAGAAATGAGGTGAAATATAAACTGGTTGAGGGGGGTGGGACAGGTGGAGCTGGATAGAGGGCCAGTAATAGGTGGAGGCAAAGAAGAGATTGCCAAAGATGTCATAGACAAAAGGACAAAGGGGTGTTGACGGTGGTGATATTATCTAAGGAATGTGCTAATGGGGACATTAAGGGTAGCAAGCAGGTAAAGCTAGTGGCAGATGGCCCTAGTGGGGGTGGGGTGGGGGGAAGAGATCGAAATGGGCTAAAAGGTGGAGATAAAACAATAGATCGAAATAAATTTAAAAATGAGTGGGAAAAGAAAAATATATTTGTAAAAAAATGATAAATTATTGGAAAAAGGGGAATCGAAAAGGGGGCGGGGATGGAGGAGAAAGTTCATGATCTGAAATTGTTGAACTCAATATTAAGTCCAGAAGGCTGTAAAGTGCCTAGTCGGAAGATGAGGTGCTGTTCCTCCAGTTTACGTTGAGCTTCACTGGAACATTGCAGCAGGGCAAGGACGGACATGTGGGCATGAGAGCAGGGTGGAGAAGCTCTCATGCCCACATGTCCATCCTTGGCCTGCTGCAATATTCCAGTGAAGCTCAATGCAAACCCCAATCTCTCCTCATAACTAAAAATCTCCAGCCCAGGTGACAATAAACATCTACATTTATTTCAATAAAACATTTAACTTATGTATGTAGTTCCCAGATGAAAAGATGTTAAAGGCAGTTGGTGAACAAGGGAACTCCTCGATAGAGACAGCAAGTCTAAAGAGAGGGCAATCATATCCATTAGAGAGATAAATCATTCATGTGGGTCACAGAATCCAAGGGTATTTTGAAGGTAAAAAGATACTTAGTTTGTATTTCTGTTTGAGAACATGCCAAAGGATGTCACATTGTCTTGGGGATAGGCTGTGGGGGTTAGAAGATTCTTTTGTTTAATTTATCTGGGCATTTCCCATAGAAGGCAATTGCAGACTTGTTCTTGTATAGGTTGCAACTCACTTTGAGTTCATGAGGGAAAAAGAGACTGGAGGATTTGACTACCTTTGAGCTAGAGGAAGAAATCTACAGTGACCTTCACGGTGAAAACAAGCATGGAGAGTGCAATGCAGCTTAAGTTTGAGCTGAGAAGTGCACAGTCATGAAGTTTTGAAGAAAAATTGGAGAATCGCTTAGTGAAAAGCTAATTGGAGGATTCTCATGAAATTTCATACCTCGGAGAATAGCTTGAACACTGGGGAGAAATCAAAGTGAATTTCAGACGGCTGTGGCATACCTTTGGGTTGGTGCCAAGAAAGGCGAATGAACCTTCAAGATTTCATAACATAAGCGAACTCTTGGGAGAAAAAAAGTAAAACTGAATTCATAGCATACATAGGTATAAACTGTAGTGTTGTTAGCATTACTTGTTTTCTTTAATGTTTATCTATATAGGCCAGAATTTTACGTTCGGCGCGCGGGCGTGTGTCCCGAAGTCATCACGCTCGCATGATATTTTGTTTGGTGGGCACGCGCTGGAGTCGGCTGTGCGCCCGCCGATAATTGAAAGGCCTATTAAGGCCAATAACGAGCTAATTAACATGAAATTTACGCTGCCCGTCCAACCTAATGGTTGGTGGGCAGGCGAACAGGCCAAGCGGCCTTTACATTTTTTAGGAAAGCACGTCCTAGAGCCAATACAAATTAAATAAAAACTTTATTTTGAGTTTAAAAACATGTCCCATCTCATGTGACACCGTCACACAAGGGGACATATTTCATTAAATTTTTCTGCTCTTTATTAATTTTTTAAAAAAGCACTTTGATCTCCCTGAGGTAGCTCTGTGCCCCAGGGAGATTGAAGCGCTCTCTAGTGCGCATGCGCGAACTGCGCATCAGACCTGCCCTCCCTCCTGCACAGGTAGCGCTCAGCTCTGCTGCTCACAATTCATGCAGGACGGGCCTTAATTGGCCTGCCCGTGTGAAATCGTGGTGTGGCACTGATCGCGGGAGCCGGGTTGGCTCCCCAAACGCCCCCGCCCGCTCCCGCCGAGCCCGCCTGATGAGGGCAAAATTCTGGCCGTTGTAAACAAAGTGACATGAGGAAAGACTTTTTCATGCAGTCAGTGGTTAAGGCCTGGAATGCACTGCCCCAGACTGTGGTGGAGGCAGATTTAATTGAGGCATTCAAAAGGGAATTAGACTGCTATCTGAAAAGGAAGAATGTGCAGGGTTACGGGGAGAAGGCGGGGGAATGGCAGCAGGCGAGTTGCTCACTCAGAGAACTGGCGCTGAAACGACGGGCCAAATGGCCTCCTTCTGCACTGTAACAATTCTGTGATTCTGTGAATTAGAACCATAGAACCACACAAGAGCTACAGTACATAAAGATGCCATTCAGCCCATCGTGTCTTTGCTGGCCAAAAAGAGAAAAAAGAAACCAGCCACTCATTTTAACCTCACTTTCCGGCATCTGGTCCATAGCCTTTCAGGTTACAGCACTTCAGATGCAGATCCAGGTACCTTTTATATGATTTGAGCATTTCAGCTCATCACTGCAGGAGTTCCTCAGGGTAGTGTCCCAGGCCCAACAATCTTCACTGCCTCATCAATGACCTTCCTTCCATCATAAGGTCAGAAGTGGGGATGTTCGGTGATAACCGCACAACGTTCTGGACCATTCGCAACTCCTCAGATACTGAAGCAGTCTGTCTCCAAACGCAGCAAGACCTGGACAATATCCAGGCTTGGGTTGACAAGTGGTAAGTAACATTTGCGCCACGCAAGTGTCAGGCAATGACCATCTCCAACAACAGAGAATCCAACCATCACCCTTTGATGTTCAATGGCATTACCATCACTGTATCCCCACTATCAACATCCTGAGGGTTACCATTGAGCAGAAACTGAACTAGACCAGCCATATAAATACTGTGGCTACAAGAACAGGTCAGAGGCTAGGAATCCTGCGACAAGTAACTTAACTCCTGACTCCCCAAAGCCTGTCCACCATCCACAAGGCACAAGTCAGGAATGTGATGGAATACTCCCCACTTGCCCGGATCAGTGCAGCTCCTACAATGCTCAAGAGGCTTGACACTGTCCAGGACAAAGCAGCCCGCTTGATTGGCACCACCTCCACAAACATTCACTCCCTTCACTACCGACGCACAGTAGCAGCAGTGTGTACCATCTACAAGATGCACTACAGGAATTCACCAAGGCTCCTTAGACAGCATCTTCCAATCTAATGACCACTACCACCTAGAAGAACAAGGGCAGCAGATAGATGGGAACACCATAACCTGGAAGTTCCCCTCACCACCCTGACTTGGAAATATATCACCGTTCCTTCACTGTCACTGGGTCAAGATCCTGGAACTCCCTTCCTAACAGCACTGTGGGTGTACCTACACCACATGGACTTCATCAGTTCAAGAAGGCAGCTCACCGCCACCTTCTCAAGGGCAACCAGGGACGGGCAATAAATGCTGGCCCAGCCAGCGAAGCCCACATCCCATGAAAGAATTTTTAAAAATTCCCAATCACCAACTTAGGCAGTGAATTCCAAACGCCCACCACCCTCTGGGTGAAGAAGTTTTTCCTCATGTCCCCTCTAATCCTTCACCTCAAATCTATGCCCCCTCATAATTAACCCCTCAGCTAAGGGAAACAAGTCTTTCCTGTCTACCCTAATTAGGCCCCTCATCATTTTGTATACCTCAATTATTGTATGTATTATTATTATTATTATTGAGTATTGTGTGCAGTTTTGGTCTCCTTACCTAAGAAAGGATATACTTGCCATAGAGAGAATGCAGTGAAGGTTCACCAGACTGATTCCTGGGATGTGTTCTGGAACTGGTTCCAGCATTACATCTCTGCTTTTGTATTCATTACCTCGTCCATTAAAGGAAAGCATTCCATGTGTTTTCTTGACCACCTTGTCCACCTGTCCTGCTACCTTCAAGGACCTATGGGCATGCACTCCAAGGTCTCTCACTTCCTCAATACCTTCCTGTTTATTGAGTATTCCTTTGCTTTGTTAGCCCTCCCCAAATGCATTACCTCACACTTTTCCAGATTGAATTCCATTTGCCACTTCTCCGCCCACTCAATTAAACCATCGATATCATTCTGGAGTTGACAGCTATCCTCTTCGCTATCAACTACACAGCCAATTTTTGTGTCATCTGCAAATCACGCCTCCCACATTTAAGTTTAAATTATTAATAGACACAACAAACAGCAAGGGCCCCAACACTGAGCCCTGTGGAACACCACTGAAAAATGTTTTCTATTCGCAAAAACATCCAACAACCATTACCCTTTGTTTCCTGACACTGAGCCAATTTTGGATCCAACCTGCCTCCTTCCCCTGTATCCCATGAGATCTCACTCACCTGACCAGTCTGCCATGTGGGATCTTGTCAAATGCCTTACTGAAATCCATGTAGACAACATCTACTGCACTACCCTCATTGATCCTCCTTGTTACTTCCTTAAAAAATTCTATTAAGTTAGTAAAACATGTTCTTCCTCTAACAAATCCATTCTGACTATCCCTGATCGATCCTTGTCATTCTAAGTGACAGTTTATCCTGTCCCTCAGAATTGTTTCCAATAATTTGCCACCACCGAAGTCAGACTGACCAGGCTATAATTTTCTAGCCTATCCCTCACACCCTTTTTAAATATTGGTACAATGTTTGCAGACCTCCAATCCTCTGGGACCTCAACTGTATCTAGTGAGGATTGGAAAATGATCCTCAGAGCATCCACTATTTCCTGCCTGGCTTCCTTCAACAGCCTGGGATACAATCCATGCAGCCCTGGTGACTTATCCACCTTTAAGGATGTCAGTCACTTCAGCACTCCCTCTCTCACTATGCTTATTGTATCTAATATTTCATACTCTTCCTCTTTAGCTAGAATGTCTGCATCATCCCTCTCCTTACTGAAGACAGAGACCATAAGACCATAAGACATAGGAGCAGAAATTAGGCCATTCAGCCCATTGAGTCTGCTCCGCCATTCAATCATGGCTGATAAGTTTCTCAACCCCATTCTCCCCCCTTCTCCCCGTAACCTTTGATCCCCTTACCAATCAAGAACCTATCTATCTCGGTCTTAAATACACAAAGCACTCATTGAGAACCCTGCCCACATCTTCTGCATCAACTCACAAGTTACCATGTACATCTCTGACAGGCCCTACCTTTTCCTTAATTATTCTCTTGCCCTTAATGTACTGATAAAACATCTTAAGATTTTCTTTGATTTTACCTGCCAATATTTTTTCTCATCCTCTCTTTACTTTCCTCATTTCCATTTTTATCTCACGCCTATACTTTCTATACTCCTCTAGGCTTTCTACAGTAATCGGTTTTTTGTGACTGTCATAAGCTTTCTTTTTCTGCTTTATCTTGGCCTGTATGCTTCTGGATAACCAGGGGGCTCTAGGTTTGGCAGTACCACCCTTTTTCTTCGTGGGCACATGTCTACACTGTGCCCGTAGAATCTCGCCTTCAAGATTCTCCCACTGATTTGACACAGTTTTTCCTTCTAATAGCTGTACCCAGTTCACTCTCGCCAGCTCACCTCTCAGCTTTTAAAATTTGTCTTTCCCCAATTTAGAATTTTTACTCCTATTCTATCTTTGTTCTTTTCCATAATGATGCTAAATCTAACTCTAGTATGGCCACTATCTCCAAAAAAATCCCCACTGCTGCTTCATGCACTTGTCCAGCTTCATTTCCTTAGACTAAATCTAGAATTGCTCCCCCTCTCGTCGGGCTTGTTACGTGCTGGCTAAAAAAAGTTCTCTTGAATGCAGTTCAAAAATTTTGTGCCCTCTGTGCCTTTCACGCTGTTCATATCCCAGTTGACATTAGGGTAGTTGAAGTCCCCAACAATTACTATGCTATTGTTTTTGCATTCAGAAATCTGTCTACATATTTGCCCTTCTAACTCCCTTCCACTATTTGGGGGTCTATAGTACACTCCTAACAGTGTGGCTGCCCCTTGTTTATTTATGAGCTCAACCCATACGGCTTCATTTGATGCTTCATTTGGTATATCACACCTCCTCACAGCTGTTATTGATTCTTTAACCAATAATGCTACATCCTCACCTTTTTTATCCCCCTCCCTATCCTGCCTGAAAGCCTTATATCCAGGGATGTTGAGCTGCCATTTTGCCCCTCCTTAAGCCAAGTTTCTATTATAGTGATGATATCATGCTGTCAGGTATCTATTTGTGCCCTCAGCTCATCAGCTTTATTTACTATGCTCCTTGCATTTATATATATACCTTTTAACACTGCCAAATTCCTGTGTTGTACACATTTTAACCTGTGCTGCTTCTGTCTTTCTGAGCCACTCACTAATTCCCCATCGTCCATTCCTTGAATTTACTCTCAGGCTCCCATCCCCCTACCAATCTAGTTAAACCCTCCACAACAACGCTAGTAAATCTCCCTGTGAGGATATTCATCCCAGTCCTGTTCAGGAGTAGACCGTCAGGCTTGTACAGGTCCCACTTTCCCCCCAAACAGTCCAAATGCCTCAGAAATCTGATGCCCTCCCTCCTACATCAGCTTTTCAGCCATGTGTTTATACATTCAATTCTTTTATTTCTATACTCGCTTGCACGTGGGACTGGGAATAATCCTGAGATTACTGCTTTAGAGGTCCTGCTTTTCAATTTCCTTCCTAGCTCCCTAAAGTCTGCTTTCAGGACCTCACCCCCTTTCCTACCTAAGTAATGGGTACCAACGTGGACCATGGACTCTGGCTGATCACCCTCCCCCGCAAAGAATGACCTGCAGCCGCTCAATGACATCCTTGACCCTGGTACCAGGGAGGCAACATAGCATTCTTGTGTCATGTCTACGGTCACAGAAACACCTGTCTGTTCCCCTAACAAATCCCCTATTACCACTGCTCTTTCCCTCTTCTTTCTCCTCTCCTGTACAACAGAGCTGCCTGTGATGCCACAAGCTTGGCTCTGACTGCACTCCACCGATATCCCAAACGGAAAAGCGATTGGTGAGCTGGACCCCAGGGGACTCCTGTACTACCTGCCTAATTTTCTTGGACTGCCTGGCGGTCACCCATTTCCTTTCTGCCTTGAGGCTCCTAAGCTACGGTGTGACCACCTCTCTAAACGTGCTGTCCACGTAGCTCTGAGCCTCGTGGATGCGCCACACTGACTCCAGCCGCTGCTTGAGCTCTGAAACCCAGAGCTCAAGGTTTTGCAGCTGGTGACACTTCCTGCACATGTGGTCACCTAGGACACTGGTAGTGTCCAAACTTCCCACATATTACAAGACACGCATTCCACATGACTGAGCTGTCCTGCCATGGCTTCAAATTACTTCCCTTGCATTAACTTTATTTTACTTTGGTTTACATATGCAACTTTATTTTACCTGGCCTCAACTTAACTTTATTTCCCTATTGCTTGTGTTTCTTACTTAAATGTAAGTAGCCCCATCTTTTAAAAAGAATGTGTTTTTCTAATTCTCAGCTACTTGATGACACTCCCTAACAGCAGTTTCTCACCAACCATTGAACTTACATTTCTCCTGTGACGTTAAGTGATGCTGGCTGCTTGTCCCAGTGTGCTCCTCTCACACTCTCCTCGAGATGCTGCTGACTGCCTGTCCCAGGGTCCCCCTCTCACACTCTCCTCGAGGTGCTGCTGACTGCCTGTCCCAGTGTGCTCCTCTCACACTCAGCCTCGAGATGCTGCTGACTGCCTGTCCCAGTGTGCTCCTCTCGCACTCTCCTCGAGATGCTGCTGACTGCCTGTCCCGGTGTCCCTCTCTCATACTCAGCCTCGAGATGCTGCTGATTGCCTGTCCCAGTGTGCTCCTCTCGCACTCTCCTCGAGGTGCTGTTGACTGCCAGTCCTGGTGTCCTCTTCTCACACTCTCCTCTCTAGGGTGGCAGCTCACCACCACCTTTCCCTTCAAGGGAAATTAGATTTGTCCCCTAAATGCTGGCCTAGTCACTCGCACCTTGTGAAAGAATAAAAAAATTAATGACAACGGACCATTTGGTTTCAGTGACAGGTTCCATCACAGTGATGTTAGTCTTTGAATCAGTTAGGATTTTTCTGCTCTTGCTTCCCATATGTTGAGAGCGCGGTATTGTAGGTGGTGCCTACAAAACCAAAATGCTGTAGATGGTGTCTCAAAGTATATTCCATTTTGATTTCTGCATTCTGCGTGGGATTGCCTGAGAGCACCTGATCAAACAAGTCAAGAAATTGTTTTTTTTTACTGGTATGCAATATGGATGGCGTTGATGTGAGTTTGGCATTTCTGCTTTGATGAAAAACTTCAAGGGTTGCACTGTTGGTGCACACCGAGGAATGATCTGCATCACAGGCTGCTCTGTGGTAGCTGTGTGTGTTGAGAATGCTGATCAGAGAGTCATGTCTAGTGATGATCAGATCCAATGGTGCCAATGCCCTGATCTTGGATGTCTCCTTGTGGCATGGTTTGTTCTGAAAGGTGTTGTTACACAAAACTCATGGTAGCAGCAAAGCTCAAATGGTCTCTGTTTTTTCTCATTTATCTTCCCCAGACCATGATGTCCGAGGCAGGAGGGTCACACCTCATGGTTTGCACACTCTCTTGGGATGAAATCACCCAGTAGGTGAAGGTGTTCTGACTTAGGGATTCTGCTGATAGCAGTGTCAAGCTCCTCATAGAACTAGTCCGTCACCTGTGTAGTGGAGCACAGACACTCATGAAGTTAACTGGCCTTGTTTGAGTTGAGAGGCGGATGGAGGGAATCTGGATAATTTGGGGTGTTCCATCATTGAGAGTAGCGAGTTTGTTACAGTGAAGCGTACACCTTGCTCACGTGTTTCCTCTGAACTCTTCCTCTGCCAGGTGAGTGTGGAATATTTTTATTTCAGTGATCCGCTCTTGGTGAGTCTGGTTTCTCTTAAGGAGGCTGTTCAGCCTATCAAGTTCCAGGTCAATCACTGCTGTCTTGCGCACCCTTTCAACCAGCTGCAAGTCATCTGTCAATCCGGTGCACATAGTCCTGATGTTCCAGCTTTCCACTCAAAGTGTTGGCATTTTCTTTCTTTTCTTTTGTTTTCCTGGTGCGATGAATTCCATCCACTTGTTGAGCAGAGACTCTAAGCTCCAAGCACCCATTGAAGCAGGTGGGCCATGGCGGGTCAGCATCTTACTAGTCAGGGGCTGCCTGACTTGAGGTGGGCAGAGGCTGACCGGTGGGACATGATAGTCCCTCCTACCATTGGAGAAAGTCCATTGCGCACACTCTCTAGCCAATTGAGTTGAGCTTATCACTCATAACTGCTGTTTCCCTTGGTGTGTTAATGCTCTGCAGTGAAAGTGGAGTGTCCTTTCCAGGGTGCAAGCCTGGACAGAATGTATGGAGACCCTGGGCTGCCTCAATGCCAGGGGCCCCCTCTTGACCTCCCCAGTTGAGTCCAAAATAATGTAAAGCGCTATGTTTGGCAGCGGCTTGGTTGCAGGAGTTGCCAGATAGATAACACGTTGAGACATCAGTTTGCCTTTGGGATCCACTCCAGGTTTTTGTCAGGATTTACTCCCTTAGCCTCCAACTCTCCCGAGGTATTCACAAGGCAGTGGAGCTATTACCCATAATTGAGAGTATGGTTCCTGAGTTCCACGGCGTGTCCACATGCCAATGGGCCTGCACGTTGCAGGCACAATCTTGTTGAGGTGTCAGTGACCTCACCTGCTAGCTGGTGAGAGACCCGTGCTGTCTCTTTTCGGGCAAGCCCGCTGACCCACACCCCAATCAGGCAGCGATGGTCCCCTCCTGGAATCAAAACGCCGGGGAGTGGAATTCGTGCCTACTGAGAGCTGCTGGCCAATCAGATGTTGGCAGCTCTTGTGCTCAGCAGGCTACTGGAGAGGCCGTGGCTGCTGCTGGAAGGGCAGGCTCTGGAGTTCCAGGATCGTGGAGTGACCCAGGCTACATGTAATTAATGTGAGGCGGTGGTGGGGGGAGGGGCAGGGGGGAGGTTTCATGGGGTGGGACTCATGAGGACAGAGGTACCGGGCCATTGGCAGCAAGGCCAAAGGTGTGACTCCCAGCGGGCACCTCCCATTCCACATGTCCAGTCCCTCGATCAAAGGCACTGAATACCTTTGATTGAGGGACCCCCGCACCCCCGACCCCAGAGTTGAGACAAGCTGGCCACACATTTTGACCTGTCCTGCATGCCGCACGGCGATAGGCCTGCAGCTAGGTTAATACCAGCAGCAGAGGGACAAGATCCATAAGTGGTCATTAATTGGCCACTTAATGGCCTCAATTGGCAGCGGGGTGGGAAGATCGACCATGGGACTTCCTGCCAAGAACTTAACTCTGGCGGAGATGGGAAGGCGGTGGGCTTCTGGTGCACCACCACCCTGCCTAAGTAAATGCCCTTCCCGCCTCCAAACCCATCACCAGCAAGAGCACAGGATTCTGGCCTGCATGTCTGGGGGCCAAACCTCCTCCTAGGGGCTGAGAGACAATCAGTTTCCATGTGTCACCATGAGGAGGCACAGCTGAGGACGGGGGGTGACTTACACATATGGGCCTTTTGCGCATTGCTGCCAACCAGCGGTGTAGGCTACGCAAGCTCTCCTCACCCACACACTCAATGCGCCACATCGACCTGTAGGACACACTTTGAAGTGTAGTTACTGTTGTAATGTAAGAAACATGATAGTTAATTTGCACTCAGGAAACTCTCACAAACAGCAATTTTTGTGATGTTGATTGAGGGATAAATATCAGCCAGGACACTGGGGATAAGTCCCCTGCTCTTCTTCAAAATAGCACAATGGGGTCTTTTACACCCACCCAAGCAGATGGACGGGGCCTTGGTTTAATGTCTCATCTGTAACACGGCACCTCCAACACTGCAATGTTCCCTCAGTGCTGACAAATTTCACTTTCCCACTGAGTGTGGGAATCATGCTACATGGCATAAAACACGAGACACAGTGAAGCATTGACCAGCTCTGTGAGGTGCAGTATTTCCAGCATTAGCAGTTTTTCTGGAAACAATGAAATAGTTAGACTTGTTGGACAGGTAAATCCAAATTGTCTTGAAGTCTGCCGGTCCTGTGGGACCAAGGTTGAGTGTTTCCAGTGAGATGTACAGGGGATGTAAAGCTGGAGGAGGTTGCAGTGATACAGATGGGGGTGGGGCTGTTTGAGGTTGAGACTGAGGATTTGAGTCCAATGCATTGCCGAGAGAGAGAGCTAACTTAGGCCACGAGGATGGGAGCAATGGTTCAAAACGGCTTAATGGGTGACAGGGTACATGCAGACTTTGAACTTGCCAGTCTTTATGGAGGATGAGGATGGGAGGGCGGGGAAAGGGAAATTTTGCATTGTTGTCACCATTATTAAAAGCCCCTTCATATATCAGCAAACCTGGAGCCACAGAGAGGCATTGTTAACAGTGATGTGCTTCATTCCAGAATTCACCCTACACAACTAGGGAGAAGTATGCCTGGACTTTAATGACTGGAGTGATGCCATGGAAGCTTCTAGCTTCCAGTTTTGTGCCCAACTCTCTGGGACAGCTGCAACTGTGCCTCAATCCAAAACAGCCAGTGTGGAATATCAGTGGGAGAGCTTCACACAATGCTTCTCTTGTCTGTGCTCAGAAGCAGCCAATACTGTTACCTGGAACTTTGTCCTTTGTATGCAGCATTCAAAGACTTGATCGTTAATTGGTGAATCGGAGCTGCTGGAAGATAAATTGAGTTGTGGGGTAACCTATGACTTGCTCATTAGCACCCCATGGTAATTATTCATAGTCTTCCTGTGCTTTCGACACCACACTAGGGGATTGTATTCAAAAGACATTTGCTGTCATTACTGTCATTTCTGGCTGGACCCTGTTATGCCACATGCTACATATAAAAAGTTGTGAATTATTTCATTAATCAGTAATAATCAATGTATCCCAGAGTTAAGGAAGATCTCATGAATAATGGGAGATGTTCAGAAATGAGTTATTAAGGTCTTTCTTGTACACTGATTACATTCTGTGTTCCACGTCTGCACATTGAGCATTCCATTCATGCATAATACATTCAACAAAAGTTCTTGATTTTTGAATTAATAAGGATTGTTATAAATGTGCGGAGGATTTTAATACTCCTCAATATGTCATGAGAATCATATCTGTCTTGAACTTTTCCACAATTGTCCCTCTTGGAAATTTCCTTGGTGGGTATGACGAATTATATTCATACCTCCTGTTTTGTTGTAAATTAGTGTGTATTGAGCTACTAAGATATTCCTTCCAGTTGCTATGGCTGATCAAACAAGGGTTAGGTGGTTGGGGGGGGCGGGGGGGGGTGCGCAAAAAACTTGGCTCTGGTTCATTTAGCACAGTGTGCAATCTTCGGCCTTGCCTTTTGTATGGGACGCTTCACTGAGAAGGAGCCATGGCTACTTAAAATATCACAAGGCATTTAAATGAAGTCCAGGACTATTTTTCTGTCTGGTCAGTTGTTGGGCTCCCTCTTTGCCCATCTAAGGATGAGCTTAAGTGAAACTTCATTTTCCATATTTTCTTCTTATTTATTTCTATTGCATTCTTATGAAAGATGTTTTCTTATTTTTTTTTTAAAGAGTCATTTGCCTCCTAAAATACAGAATATTTAAGTGGAATCAAACATTTAGCCTGCCAATTCACCAAAAAGCTGACTATAAGGGACATACAAAAACACTGCCAGTGGTAGGCAAAGCCAGCTCCCTGTTCAATGATTTTGTTTCTGCTATAGCCTCCCCCATTCCCCACACCCCCATCCACCTGTCACCACTGCCTTCCAGGCTAACATGGGAATCATTTGCTGTATCAGAACTCTGCCCACACACATATCAAACAAGAGTGTGGGACAACTGCTCACTGTTACCGCACTGCCGCATTTCCCAAAAAGTAAATAATCATTGATGGCAGCAATGTGGTCACCCTGCAGCTCGCCCTCTGTGTTGGTAATTGACCATGCATTTGGCAGGTAGGCTGTGTTGCAACAGTATTGTGTGTCAAGCCCTCTGAAAAGGTGAACTTGCCAAGTTGTAACATGCCTGTCCTTCCAGACAGTGGACATATAGATTAACTAATGAAAAGGCTTTAAGGCTGCCTCGGGGCTTTCCATAAACTTACAGTAAATATTTAGCAGGCTGATGGGCAAAAACTTGTGGGGTGCACGCTCAGGCCATCTACCTGGTAAATGGTGCTTAAGGGTAACCTTCTCTTTCTTAAAGTCACAGGGTAGTGCAAACAATGTTGGACCTGGCTGCCACCTCCTTCCTGCCAGGCAGTCTCCACTGTTCTGCTCTGGAGAGGGTGTGACAAAGTGTCAAATAGAATAACCATCCTCACAGTCATTTTGGCAGCCATCGAATAGCAGCTTTCGAATGTGGCACTGCTTCCTCACTTGGTCACAGACTTTGTTCCTTTCCTTCATATTTATCCTGCCTTCCAATGGGTTTTCCAACTGCTTTTTATGGCTTATGCAGTCTTTAGAAAGAATGAAAAATACATTTCAATGTGTCCAATGAGCAAGTGGTCAATTGGTGGAATAGGGTCCCTTTGGGAACAGTTGAAGCAGATGGTATTTATTCAGTCAAGTGTAAGTTACATATATTTCTCTCAGAAAATAACATTTTGGGACCCAGTAACTGAGTAATTTGAGATATAACATTGGCAAGTGTAGCAATGCTGAGAGGAGCAGGTGACTTTGGATCTATGCTTCCCAAACTCTCCACCCCTTTAGTTTTCCTCACCTCATGTTTGTGTCTGTTGCAGATTAATTAATAGGGATTGATTGCGATGGTAAGTCAACAGCAGGTCAGAGGCTGGGAATCCTGCGGCGAGTAACACACCTGACTCCCCAAAGCCTGTCCATCATCTACAAGACACAGGCCAGGAGTGTGATGGAACACTCCCCACTTGCCTGGATGAGTGCAGCTCCCACAACACTCAAGAAGCTTGACACCATCCAGGATAAAACAGCCTGCTTGATTGGCAACCCTTCCACAAACACTCACTCTCCCTACCACCAAAGCACAGTGGCAGCAGTGTATATCATCTACAAGATGCACTGCAGGAATTCAGCAAGGCACCTTACACAGCACTTGTCAAGCCCATGACCACTGCTATCTAGAAGGACAAGGGCAGCAGACATATGTGAACACCGCCACCTGGAAATTCACCTCCAAGCCACTCACCAACATGACTTGGAAATATCTCACAGTTCCTTCACTGTCTCTGGGTCAAAATCTTGTAATTCCCTCCCTAACAGCACTGTAGGTGTACCTGCACCACAGGGACTGCAGCGGTTCAAGAAGGCAGCTGACCATTACCCTCTCAAGGGCAATTAGGGATGGGCAATAAATGCTGGCCCAGCCAGTGACACCCACATACCATGAATGAATAAAAAAAATGTAACTACTAGGATGTTAGAATGTGAACAAGATGAATCTTGGTCTTTTCTTCTATCAATTCCTATATTCCCATGTTCTAACTTTTCGATAAGCGGAAACCATTATGTTTGCCTCATATAGCCATTTCCTTTAAGTGGCCCTTTCCTTTAAATTATGACTGCATTCCTTAGAAGTGTTACTGATGTGCTTAGCTTCCTGCCTCCCCCTTTGGCAGACTCCTAACACCAGACCCAATATTCTATGAATGTTCATCATGAATAAATCATGAGTGAACCTAGTTAAACTCACTGGTCCCTGTTATCGCGGCTTCAGCATCAAAAATACAATTATAGAGAAGGAAAGAATGATAATTTATTCACAAAAAAAAACATGGTTACTGCATGGAAATAAAATTCATTATTCCATCTTCAATTTTATGTCTCACCTCCAGAATAAAAGCTGTTTTACATTGTTATTGATTTATACCAATTCACAGAGCTAGAAATTATTCCTAGCTCTATGACTCATGGAGGCAACATATCTTGCTTCAGGGAGAAGTCCAACGAAAAATGTTCTTCAAGATTGTTAAGAAGATTTCAGGATAGGAGGAGGTAAAGATTACTGAGTCCCGATTTTAACTTGGGGTGAAAATTGGCCAGCCAGGCACGGACGGACTTAGTGGAAAGCCCCCAAGACATTGACAGCATGAGGCAGGGGTGAATTTAACCCCTTGGCCTCAAAATCAATATGATTGATGGACTGCTTAACCTATCATATCAGGAAACTTTAGGCACACAATTTCCAATGGATCTCCTGAGGCCTACTGAATGTGAGAACACTGAAAACAGATTGCTTTCCAAATCTGTGCACAATTCTTTTTAAATTACTGAGTCATGAAGCTTTTCCCAGGATTCCGGATTATGCTCCGGAGATCTTCATGGAGGAAGGAAGGATGTCCTATTCCCAGCATTCACAGGAACGTGGGGCAACTATTTAGCAGACCTGGTTAGAGGCAACTGCCAGGGTCAGTGTCAACAACATCACCCTAGAAACAGGCTTCAGTGTAGGAAGAGATTCAATGATCTCACAAGAGCAGCAAGGTTGAGTACAGCTCTTATCTCTCCATCCCTCTCAACCACATGTAGCAACATGCCTTTCATTCCCACAAATCTCAACAATTCATTCCCTTCCATCTCATCTTTCAAGAATCAATCGTAAGTTCACATTTTCTCATTCCAATTGCTCATTTATTCCATTTGCTTCTTCATAATCACACTAGCAGCATTCCCCTTCTTACATCCCAGCACTGGCACAGCCATCAATCACCCCCAACATATCTTTATCAATTCACATTCACATTCACACACTATTCTTTATGTTTATCAGCTCCCCATTGTAATTCCTTATGCTTCTTCTCCAGGTCCCATCACATGCATAAGTCCGCCACACTTCCACTTACCTTTTCAAAAGCTACTCACTAACTCTCACCCTCTCATTCTGTAGGACAAGACATCATATAATGTGAGAGTGAGGGGTGGTACACAGCACCATAGAGCACACAGCATCATCAAAGTGAATTATGAAGCCTCGATAATCACTGACCCACGTGGTGACCTGAGTATCCAGGCAGATGATTCTTGTGGTCATCTGAGCTAGGTGTCTGCATGCCTTCAATCACCTCAGTCACAAATTCATAACTACATTCTCAAAAGTGTCATCTGCTAATGACCATCCTCTCAGTGCCAAACCAATAATGTCCCTTTCCTCTTTCATCTAAGTCTTTCTAAGCAACAAGCGCTTCATGAAGAAGACAACACAGAGGAGAATGATCCCCCTGAGGATGCACCTTCAGACATTGCATCCCTGGCAAACACCAGTACAAACATTGGCTCTCTGTGTGGGTTAAGTAATTAGGCAGAGGGGTTTTCACATGATGAAATACCCAACACCAAGTGAGTGGCAAAAGCCATAATAAGATGTTTCACTGGAGAGCAAGGTCCTCTTTCAGCTCTGTTGAATGGCACAGTGATGAGGACTTCCAGGACTCAGCCATGAAGGGAAACCTGCTCGCCTCTCGGAGCAGCTCTGCCTGGTATGGGGAGTTTCAGCACCATGGCTGAACATGTGGAGGAGTTCATCTCCAGCCTGTGTTATGTCACCTCGCATAGTAACAGTACACTGCAGTCTACCATGGAGCGTGCCACCATGTCCAGGGATACTGCAGCTGGGCCCTCACAAAAGGTTGAAAGCTCAAACAGCTGTCATATAGTCCCTGGGCTCAAAACTTTGCTCCACCTTGCAGGGACATCCATCCACCATGGAAAAATTGGTGGAGCAGTCGCACAGGGGCTCTAAAGGATCTCTTATCTTCTACAATGCACTCTAATGTATATCAGCAGCACTAATGACCCCAGCCTCACAGGACTGGCAGTAGTGAGATGGAAGCAGGGCATGTTTCCCTCTCTCTGTAGGTTTGATGCTTTGCCACCCCCTCAACCAATACCCACCACAGTGCCGTCAGACTTCCCGCCGGTAGCTGAGATGCTGCAGTCGAGGTCTCACAGGTTTAAGCATCACTCATCGCGAGCATCTCAAATGTCCCTGCACGAGAGGCAGCAGCCTTCCATCAACTTCACTGAGGGGAGCATATTGTGGGAGTCAGGAAGTTAAAAAGAAAAGAAAAAAACTCCATTTATCACAACCTCCGCAGGTCCCAAAAGTGCATTTTGAAGTGTGATTACTGTTGTAGTATTAGGGAAACATTTATTATGGGTTTAAGTCTAAATGAGAAATGACCGAATGGCAACTGTATTGGGAATTAAATTCATAACCCTTATCACCTTTATCAGTGTATTTTTTTGCTTTAGTAGCTTCTAGTGTGGTTTCTCAGGAGTGGTGAGATTGTGGAGGGTTCTCATCAGCCACGTGTGTAGGGTTCCATCCTTGTACAGCAATCAGCATCCTACCCCATTGGTGAAAGGGTCAATTATTGGGAGGATAGTTGACTGTTGCAGAATAACTGCATCACAATAGCTGCTTAGGTACCTTGCATAAACTTGCATGCCCCTGTTTCTGTGATTGGCAACTGACGGGCATTAATGGAATGGTAGCATTTTCTACTGCTGGCTGATCTTCTGGTGCTACTGACGCTTTGGATGTGAGAAAACCAAGCCACTACAGCAAACTCCCAACTTCCAGCTGACTGTTGAGGCCAATGGGGAAAGGACTGGTCGATCCAGATGAACAAGGCCTCGGTGACCTATTTAATGTAGATGTGTATGTCAGGCTGGGATTATGAGGGGGATGTTCCCTTTAGCAAACTGGAAGCAGCCAAAAGTTAGAGGCTGTGACCTTGATAGCCAATGGCAGAGTGTGCAGCCCCCCCACCCCCAAACATCCTCCCACCCACCCCGATCCAGCTGCTGCAGCAGCTGGTTCTGTTACAGAAGGTTGCAGAGCTTCACGACAGCCTGGCCGGAGAAGGGCAGCCTCCTGATGCAGTGTTCTTCATGCAGATCCAAGTAAATGACTCTTAACCTCGATACCTTGTGAGCTGGCCATGGCATATTACGAAAAGCCCCCCTCACCTGGTGAGTTCCAACCGCCCCGGTTGCTGCTGTCCTTCCTCTTTCACCAACTGCTTTTCCATCCAAATGAAATTGGCAATAAAGAAATCCATGAGAAGCCCAGTAAGCTTACCCGAGTGTAAGGCAAAACATCTCAGAAAGAAGCAACCTGAAAGTTCGATACTCTCCTGGCAATCACAGAGTCCATAGACTTTATAGCCCATTGATCTGTAGCTGAATGTCTCTATAGATGCTTCTTCAGTAGCTCTGATGGACCAATCCCAATAGGTTTTGCTGGTAGGTTGGGCACTGGACAGGACTTCTGCAATTTTGTGTAAAAATGGCACTAGGTTCCAAATTGTGTGAAAGGATCCTGAATTCATGTATTCGCGAGGCTCCTATCTGCCTCTGCAGGCACCTTGGCTGGTTCACTGAGCTGTGGTTAATGTGACAGTGGGCAGGAGCAGGTTGGGAACTAGTGCTAGGTACTCTACCATTAATTTAACCACCTACCTGCTTCCCCCCCACTTCCTGTCAACTGGACACAGGAAATATTGCCCCTCTGCTATTTGGAGCCGTGTAGCTGAATAAAGTGATGGGTTAACTTTTCAATGGTTAATTGGTCATTATGTCAATTATTGTTAAAGACAAGCATTTAATTGAAGATCAGTGATGGTAGATATCATTTTGAATTATTCCCTTTTTTAATATTCTAATTCCACAGTCCTTTAAAATCTGTAGAGTGTCCATTTTGTACAATAAACAGTTGAGGAGACTGGAATAATGTCAGCTACAGATCCCTTTGGAGAATGTTTCAAGTTTAAAGACAGCAGTGCTTTCTCTGTGTCTGTCCCTAGTGAACTTGAAACATGGTACCAGGAGTGGATTTACATTAGTGTTTTTAGACCCTGGAAATGCTACAGAGAAGCCACAGCTCAGAAAGGCATACAGAAATGTTCAAATCTGCTAAAAACTGCCAAAAAAGAACAAGGAAAAGCAAACACAAACCAAAGGCTGCAAGTAAAATACTAGGTAGGTGAACATGGCTGTAAACTGCCCCCTCCCAGCTCCTGTTGAAATGAAAGGCGATACATGGAAGAACTGGCAGTTTCCCCCCTCTGTAATGAACAAAATACGAGATGGCAACAGATTTCATTAACAAGCCAGAGCTGCTAAGAGTAATCAGACTTCTAACACTGCTGGGGAGGAACTGCTACAAATTGTATTCCACCCTGAAATACAAACAAAGGAAACAGATGACAGAGATTTTGAATGCCTTGAATGCACATTTTGAACCCCAAATGAGCGCTACGTATCCAACACTAAAGATCAAGGTGAAAAGGAACTCATTGAACAGTATGTGACTGCAGTAACACAGCTTGCAGAATCATGTGAATTCAGAGAACTAAAAGATGATCTGGTAAAATATTGAATAAGTCTTGGGCTTACGTAATCCCTCAGTGGGAGCAAGTCTACTGAAAGAAGAGAAAGCACTGCTGTCTTTTAATTCAAAACAGAGAATATCCAGTTCTTGATATCTCTGTCAGCAGGATTGATCTGTTCAGCTACCTGCCCCTTAATCTGCAACAATTTACTTTAGCTAAAAGTAGACAGCTCAATATTTGATCATAAGTTCATAGTTTCATAAGTATCATGTCTCCAAACGTAACAGCTTTTTATGTTGTGCCAGCGCAGTTCAATAGCAGCACTTTTATCTCTAGGTCAGATGCTTGTGGATTCAAACCCAGCTTCAGGACCTGTGCACATAATCTAGCTAGTCACTTCAGCACAGAGAGTTCCCCCAGTGTCCTGGCCAACATTTATCCCTCAACCAATACCACCAAAAACACATTAACAGGTTGTTTCTCTCATTGGTGTTTTGTGGGATCTTGCTGGGCACAAACTGGCTGCTGTGGTTTTCTAATAATAATGATGATGGTGAATACATTTCAAAAGTAGTTCATTGACTGTGAAAGACTTTGGGATGTTCTGAGGATATTGATAGGACTATATGATGGCAAATTCTTTCTTTCTTTGTTTGAAATTGGGCCCCAAGTGGATTACACGTCAAGTGTGCCTGTTTCACTGTTTTCAAAATTAATGTAAACTACAAAGCAGATCCTGTGTGACTCTAGTTTTAAAAGGATTATTTTCTCCTTTTTTCTCAGTTTGGTCTTCCCCATTCACTGCAAAACTAATAATCAATCAGGCCATGAGAGTTCCACCAATGCCATTGTGAAACTGGTCATCAAGGAAGTTTGTTGTTATTCTTTCATGAGAGATGCATGTCATTGTTGTGACATAAGGTACACGTACCTTTAAGAGGGCATATCTTAAACTGCTGTCAGTCACTATCACCTCAACAGGATGTGGTGTATTAGTCACATGACTTGTAGTAAGTCTACAAGCAGTAGGAGCTAGATGAACCATACACAGTCTCCCAGTTAACACTATCTGAGTATAGTCTTGTCTTCAAATAAAGAACCCACATATTGTTTCACTAATATTTGTCATATTATTGGCATATTTACATTAAGTAGAAGAACATAACAGGTGAGGCCAGTATTTGTCCCTAGTTGCCCTTGAGAAGGTGGTGGTAAGCTGCCTTCTTGAACTGCTGTAGTCCCTGTGGTGTAGGTGCACCCACAGTGCTGTTAGGAAGGGAGTTCCAGGATTTTGACTCAGCGACAGTGAAGGAATGGGGATACATTTCCAAGTCAGGATGGTGAGTAATTTGGAGGGGAACTTCCAGGTGGAGGTGTTCCCATGCATCTACTGCCCTTGTCCTTCTAGATGGTAAAGGTTGTGGATCGGAAGGTGCTGTTGAAGGATTTCTGGTGAGCTGCTACAGTGCTGTGTTGTAGACGATACCTGCACACACTGCTGACACTGTGCCCCATTGGTGGAGGGAGCGAATGTTTAAGGTGGTGGATGGAGTGCCAGTCAAGCTGGCTGCTTCTTGAGTACTGTTGGACCTGCACTCATCTGGGCAAGTGGAGAGTATTTCATCACACTCCTGACTTGTGCACAGGATAGGCTTTGCGGACAGATTTTGGGGATTCAGAAGGTGAGTTAGTCACCGCAGAATTCTCAGCCTTTGACCTGCACTTGTAGCTGGGGGGGTCACGTGATCTGTTCAGGTTCATGTGAATTCTGCCCGACAACAAGTTTGGGTGGCTTGGCTATTAAAGGTTAAAGGGAATTTTTCTGGGAGGAAGGCGCAAGATGTTCACCATTTGTGACTCCTCAGATACTGGAGCAGTCCATGTCCAAATGCAGCAAGACCTGGACAATATCCAGGCTTGGGCTGACAAGTGGCAGGTAACACTCACGCCACATAAGTGCCAGATAATGACCATCTCCAACAAGAGAGAAGCTAACCATCACCCATTGACATTCAATGGCATTACCATCACTGAATCCACCACTATCAACATCCTGGGGGTTACCATTGACCAGAAACTGAACTGGACTAGTCATATAAATACTGTGGCTATGAGCAGGTCAAAGGCTAGGAACCCTGAGACGAGTAATTCACCTCCTGACTCCCCAAAGCCTGTCCACCATCTACAAGGCACAAGTCAGGGGTGTGATGGAATCCTCTTCACTTGCCTGGATGAGTGCAGCTCCCACAACACTCAAGAAGCTGGACACCACCCAACCCACTTGATTGGCACCGCATCCACAAACATTCACTCCCTCTACCACCGACGCACAGTAGCAGCAGTGTGTACCATCTACAAGCTGCACTGCAGGAATTCACCAAGGCTCCTTAGACAGCACCTTCTAAACCCACTACCATTACCACCTAGAAGGACAAGGGCAGCAGATAGATGGGAACCCATCACCTGGAAGTTCCCCTCCAAGCTACTCACCATCCTGACTTGGAAATATATCGCCGTTCCTTCACTGTTGCTGGATCAAAATCCTGGAACTCCCTCCCTAACAGCGCTGTGGGCATACCTACACCACATGGACTACAGCGGTTCAAGAAGGCAGCTCACCACCATCTTCTCAAGGGCAATTAGGGATGGGCAATAAATGCTGGCCTAGCTAGCAAAGCCCACATCCCATGAATTAATAAAAAGAAAGATAGAGGCCCACAAGACAGCCCAGCCTACGTCCGACCCCAGATCACATCTGACAAGGAAGCTCTGGTAGAATCACCTCTGCACTCACCTGCACCCTCCACTAGCTCAGAGACACACACCTCGGTGGGGCACAGCTGTAGATTAGGCTCCACTTGGTCCGAGTCAGATGATGAGCAACTCAATGCTGGAGATGCAACAGGCCGTGGAAAATCAGGCAGAGATTTGACAGTTACTCAGCAGACTAGGAGTCCATCCGTATTCTGCCTGATGCTGTGGATCAGACATGCGAGCACCTCAAGGCCACCATGGGAAGGTTGGCAACCACCATGGAGACCTAGGCCCAGCAGGTCTTGCCAGATTTGCCTTGCACTCCATGGCCATGCACCATCAAGATGTAGGTGACATGGGGACGAGGCACCTTGACGTGCCTCCAGGTGCACCATCTCCTGCAGGAGTCAGGGCGGGGACCTCAGACACCCATAGGGAGGATGTGTCTCTCAGGACACTCCAAGGATGAGCAGCCTCTCACAGCCCCCTGTGCCTGTGATCCCATCCGCTCCAGCTGCTCAGGCCGCCGAGGTCACTTCTGCCCCTGAACAAGTGGCCCATATTAAGCCGGGGCTCTCCAGGCCTCAGGCCACCAGAGGAATTCTGTCAAGATCATTGTAGACATCAGGACGTAGCAGTCAGCAGGCTGCCTCCACCTCTGCTGCGGATGTCGGGGCTGCACCCAGGTGTAATGGTAGAGTTCGGAAAGTTAAGAAATATTGATGTCACCTTTGGGTCACAGGTGTGCTATACATGTAAAGAAATTGCACTTTTGTGAATAAATTTTATGGTTATGTGATTATTTTGGTCAACTGAAGGTTTGTGATTTTGTACATTGAAATCCCTTTGTTAGGTTTAGCCATCGTACCCCTCAGTGATAGTGTCCCACTGTGAGATTGAACTAGTCTCTGCACCCTTGTATGTTGTCAGGGAGATGTGTTTAAATCTTTACTTGAAGTGTGTGATATAAACGTTTTGAACCTTTCTTCCTCAATAACGGGAGGGGAAGATCCCTAGGCATGTCCACATCTCAGTCGCAGCAGGGTTTACATCATTAGATGGTGACGAAAGCTTCAAGTCTTCTCTCGCATCGCTCTTGTTCCTAAGTGGACTCTCAGTTCCCAGAGTGAACTCACTCACAGGGCCCCACAGACCAAAGCAAAGATCATGGCCTGGTGACTCATGAGACCAGAACGTGAAAGTCTGAATGCGGGACTTATTCTTGCTGCGAGTGGTTAGACATCCCCTGAGATGAAAGGGAGTGGCATTGAGGGCTAGGAGAGATGTGGCATATGCCCTCACTTAACTTTACATTTCCTGAAACCTGACAGCAATTAAAGTGTCATGGGCACATATCCCACATCTTCTTTCCTCCATGGTGTGATCGCACTCATACTGACCCTCAGCACCTTCCTGAGGTTCTTGGGCCTCCAGACCTTCATCCTCCGATGAGCTCTCATCTTCTTCCAGTTCATCCTCTAGCAGGGGGTCACCTCTTTGCATTGCCAGATTGTGAAGGGCGCAACACAATGCGATGATGCGGGAAACCTTGTTGGGAGTTTATTGGAGTGAGCCACCTGAGACGTCCAAGAATCTGAAATGCATCTCCAGAAGCCTTATGGTCTACTCTATTGGGACCGTGTGGAGCTGTGAGCTCTGTTGCTGGACTAGTATTCCAGAGACCCAGGGTAATGCTCTGGGGACCCAGGTTCGAATCCTACCATGGCAGATGGTGGAATTTGAATTCAATAAAAATCTGGAATTAAAAGTCTAATGATGACCATGAAACCATTGCCACTTGTCGTAAAAACCCATCTGGTTCATTAATGTCCCTTAGGGGAGGGAACCTGCTGTCCTAGTCTGGCCTACATGTGACTTCAGACCCACAGCAATATGGTTGGCTATTAAATGCACTCTGAACAATGGCAATTAGGGACGGGCAATAAATGCCTAACCAGTCTTGCCCACATCCCATGAATGAATAAAAAAAAGCTGCACCTCTCCTTGGAACGACTCTGAGGGTGACGCACCGGTGTCATCAGCCAGCGTTTCAGTGGGTAGCCCTAATCCCCAAACAGCCATCCCTGCAGATGTGATGGCCCCTCAAAAATCTCAAGCACCAGGGAGGATATAGGAGTCATGGCAACTTCCAGGATATCATGCATAAACGTGCAGTATGTGCTTCCGGTGATCACACACCAGTTGTACGTTAACGGAATGATAGCCCTTGCGGTTTATAAACATTAGGGGCTGCTGCCATGGAGCCCGTATAGCTACATGGGTGCGGTCTATTGCACCCTGCACTCTCGGGAAGCCTGAGATGGCAGTGAAGCTGATGAATCTCGCAGCCTGGTTATCTTTGTCCAGAGCAAACCTGACATAATGATGGGCCTTCCTGTAAAAGGCATCTGTGATTCCTTTATGCATTAGTGTATTGTGGACTGAGAGATGCAGCACAGGTTGCCTGTTGATCCCTGGAAAGATTCAGAGGCAAAGAAACTGAGTGCTGCATTAACCTTCAAAGCCACTGGCAGGAGACACCCTCCAACTCCACCTGGAGTCGGGTCTTCACAAAGAATGTGGCCAATGTGATGTACCAGAGCTTGGGACAAACGCAAACGTGCAGAGCATTGCCTCTCACCCATTTGTAAATAGGAGATTGATCCACGATAAACCCTAGGTCTGGCGATTTGCCTCTGTTGTCTGGGTCTCTCCCCCTGACCCTCCTGTTCATGCTCTGACTCTGCTTGACCATGTCCCTCAAGTGGAGCCTCCTGCTGGAGCTGTGCTTGGCATCACCTCTCCCCCCTTTGCCTCCTCCATTGCATTAGGACCCTGACAAAGGCAGCATTGAGCCCTGGATCCATTTGTGCTTTTGCCTTCTCTCTGAAGTGAAACATTGAAGACATTAATGATTCAAGGGTCAAGAAAATAATGCTCAGAATATGAAACGTATGGAAACTGTAAGGGTCCATAGTTTTTCCTGCCCTACTTGCTTGGTGACTGGTGCCACCTTTTGCCTGAGACACTAGCACACACATCAAGGTGAACAAGATGGCATCACAGATATATAACATCTGGAGCCTTGAGTGGGACAATAAGCTGTAAACGAGATGAGTAACCCAACCTACCTCTGTGCTCCAATCTCTGATGTGGCATAGTGTCATGACCATGGATCATACCCTGAATTACTTACGGACATATTGAACTTTTAAGTAAGACATGATTTTTAAAAAAGGATGTATAAGCAAAAGCTGGCTTAGACTGTAAAGTAACCACTTGCTGGAAAATTGCTATGTGGATTACAACTGACCAACTAGTGCAGAGAACAGAATGTCGCACCTAAAAAGGTGGCAAGGCCTACTTCAGACTGAGACACTTCAAAGGAGGAGCTGTAATGCAAAAACTGAACTATAATCTCCTGTGGTTGCAGAGGTATTGGGGCTGATTACCTTCTCAGCAGAGACCATCTCCTGTCGAGTTATACCCCAGACTGTGGACATGATCTGAGTTAAAAGAAAGCAGTTTCTGGGCAAAAGACATGTTTGTTTTCTCCCTTCCAGGAATACATAAGAAAAGAGGTTAAAAAGCCAACTGCAACCCTGGTCTCTGTGTGCTGGTTTTGCGTTCTGTTCTGGTGCTAGTGTGCTGTAAAGATCACAGCTGAAGAACATCAACTAGGCATCCCTGCGCTTGCAGGTAAAAACAAAGTCTCTCTCTCTGATTGCTGGAAGCAAGTCACAAGTCAGCAAAGCCAAAGTTGAAAAGGAAACAGGACAACTTCTTTCAGCTAACCTGCAGAACCAAGAATCTCCAAACCAACTGCTCAGCTGCCAAAGCCAGCTCTACCAGAATCAACCATCTTAATGGCTACAATGTTTCACCATCTACTCCTCATGGACAAGCCAAAGACTGATGGGTTTTTTTAAACTTTTGTTTTTGGACTCGCTTCTCATTATTAATCTGTGTGTATGCATGTTGCGTTTTTATTATTTTTTCTCACATTTTAGTAGCTAATAAACTCACTTTCTCTTAACCCAAGAAAGCCTAGCTAATTTGGCTCCTTCTAAAACATAAATACATTTGGACTGGGAAAAGGTATCCACGCGGGAAGGAATCCCTTTTTGAATTAACCTTTTTGCGACCGACTGAGGGGGTTGCTCCTCATCTGGGAACATAACAAATTGGAGGATCTCGCCCAGGGACCGGTCACAACAATAGTAATGACCCATCAGGTACTTATGGTCAATGAGTGGGTACCTTTTGGCCCATTGTCAATGCCAATTCTGGAGAACACCTGACAGGCCTTCATTGATGGAATGCCATATATGATACAGCTGTGCCTCCTTTGCTATTGCCTGCATTCCCAAATTCTACATTCCTATGTGTTGTGTGTGAGATGCAGTGACTGTGATGTGAAGCCACTGAGCTCTGAGTACCAGTTTAACAGCACTAATGAAGGCATTGGCTTTCAGTGGCTTTCTTCCCAAGGAGATCTTCCTCCTTTCTCTCTAAGCAGACTCTTGTGGCACCAACGAGTTAGAGGGCGCACCCGGAAAGGGCCCCTTAGCCCAGCAGTTCACTCCTCCCACACTGCCTCAGACCCCTCCCGATCAGAATGGCTGGTACTTTTTATTTTAGACAGCACCATTACTGTGGTACAGCAAGATGGTGGTTCTCCACTATTACTTTGAAATGCAATTCAATGCTCTCCCTTTCACTGTCCGTCTGCTTGATATATACCTGGAACCTCACAATATGAAGGTGGAGTTTCCTCCTGTTGTTCTCCAGCCTCCCCCCATAATACTGAGTGCCATACCCTCCCACCTGAGCCAATCACTTGTGACGTGCCCATGCCCCAAGTGGACATCTACCCACCCCATCTAGAGGCTGTGTGTGCACGGTCACCTACCAAGGTGAACCCACCCCCAGGAGGGCTTCAAATACCCCACCCCAACCTTTATTATGTGTTTCCAATCTATAGGCAGCAGATGCCTCCAGTTACCATCATCATTCCATCTGCAACCAAGCACAAAGACAGCCAAGCCCAAGAACAGCGACAGTGAGACAGCCCTGCACTCCAATCTGTGCTTTTGTTCCTTTGGAGCACACAGCCCTTGCCCCTCCCTGCAGCTGGAGTATACCGTGCTCCCATGCCTGCTGCACCCTGGACTGTATCCTATCTCTAACTTCTGATTATGAGATCCACATAGCCCCTGGACTGCCTGTACTCTGACCCCTTTCCACAAAGCCCCTGGGCTGCCTGTACTCTGATTCCTTTCCACATAGCCCCTGGACTGCCTGTACTCTGACCCCTTTCCATGTAGCCTCTGGACTGCCTGTACTCTGACCCCTTTCCACATAGCCCCTGGACTGCCTGTACTCTGACCCCTTTCCACATAGCCCCTGGGCTGCCTGTACTCTCTGACTCCTTTCCACATAGCCCCTGGACTGCCTGTACTCTGACCCCTTTCCACCTTGCACCTGGACTGCCTGTACCCATTGACTCCTTTCCACATTGCCACAGGAATGTCTACTATGTGACTCCTGACTGCAAGGCCCAGACCAAGGACTTGGACTTTCACACATTGCTCTGATGTGTCCACTCCCAAACCACCTCCCCACCTTCTGAGTCTCCATGCGACCCATCCCTCTTGTGCCACACTTACAACCAGCTGCACCCCCCCCACATCCTATTCCAGAATCTATGTGCATCCCCTTCCAGTCAAACATGTGTTATCCCTTTGACCCCCTTGAATGTCAGCATTTCATGTACCCTTGTCAGGCTCCAGCTTCCCATCCCTCGGTCTTCCCCCTGCCTTCCATTGTTCCCCATCCTCCTCCACCTCCTTGCCCCTCTGCCTTCCCTTTAACCCCCTCATAGCCCTTGCACAGTGTTCCTTCCCCATTGCACACCTTGTGTTTGTCATCCCTCACACTCCCCTCACATTCCACCCCAGTTGAAATGCTCGTTTTTGAAAGTGGAGTTCTGCCTGACTACCACTGCACAGTGGTGTCTTTGTGGACAATGGCCTCAGCCCCCAGGAGTAGAAGATCCCTACACTCCCCAAACCCAGCCGCAGTACTGGTCACTGTCTGAAAGTGGAGGCCTGCATGAGTAGCACAGCACCGTGGCATCCCTCGGGTCAACGTAGGTAAAGAGCAGGAGCAGACCAAGTCTACACTCCCAGCAGTGTGGCGTACATCACAACAAAACCAAAATAGCAGCGCTATGGGAGGTAGGCTACGTATGTTGCACCCACCTCAAAATCACGAGCGATCTGAGGCTCGACTTGGGCACGCCACTCCTTTCCAAATGGGTTTCACTCCGACATAATTTCCCGCTGGCGTGACACAAAATTGGAAGGCACCACAAGATTCCGGCAAGCAGCTGGTTTTAATGAGCATTCATGAGACGTTAATGAATGCAAATGGAATTCATGCCACTAGTCGGCGGGATAACCGATCTGCCACTAACCGGCCATCGGGAGAATTGGAAACTGTTTTTGCGCCAGTGGGTTTCTGACTTTTTGGCTCCTGCTGGATTCTCCATTCCTGCCTGCCACAAAAACAACTGTGGAAGGATGGGAAAATTCCGCCCTTAGTATCCAAGTTTCACAGGGAGGTCTTAGGAATGTCAGTTTTATAAATGTATAGGCTTTAAACTGTCTTTTGAATTCCAATATAAAATGGGGTTGGGGCTCTAGAGGATAGATAATTAACATTTCTACCTGATACAAGACCCATGTAATTCACATGGTAATGAAAATGGACTTTGAGAGGGGAAGAGTCCATAGGAAACCATTGTAGTATCGGCTTATCGGGTTTCCTAAGATATCACTGAACTTGACAGAAACAGATCAGTCTGCAAGAATCTGAGAGAGAGAGAGGGAGAGAGAGAGAGAAGGAGATAGAAGCAGCTGTCCCTATTGCTCACCATGCACAATGTGGGTGGAATCTCATGCTCAGATTGAAGAGACCAAGTTTGCGAGGAATTAAACAAGGCTGGAAGATTTGCCTAGCTTTGGCTAGAAGGAGGAGTCTCCAGGGTAACCTCCAACATGAAAGTCAGTTCAGGGATTAGAAGTTATCCATCTGAAAAAGGAAAAAGGTCTGGACATCAGGAGCTGAGAATAGCTTTGGACTGGTTCCTGGGGAATGAAGTGTCCACTTAAGGGACAGAGTAAAGTATAACCATGGAGGGGGATTTATGGTCATTTTATAGGTTAAATTGGGGATCTATTTGTTGTTAGAGGAAGGGTTACCAACTCAATATTGTTTCAACAATGGGTGGAATTGTCTGTGCCTGCTGGCGTCGAACGTGTTTGGTGGCGTGAGCGGACAATATGGCAAGAAGGCCAAAAATTGGTTTTGCGACGTTGTGAAACCAGTTTGCGATTGTCTGCTCCACCCACCAATGGCGGGCTGCGTTTCCCACCATTGGACATCGGGAACCTCATTGTAATATATCTGCATACCATTATGAGACCAGCGTGCCAGAATCGTCCCCTCTACTGGATTGTCCGCCCACATCGGCGGGAAAGCACACCGCCGTGATTCACAACAGCATGTAAACGGCATGCACTTGGTGGGCTGCACTTTGAGGGGAACTTGGAGGTGAGTACACAGTAACATTGCACAGCACTCGCCTGGGTCACCAGTTGGACTTCAAGGTTGAGGCGTACTAGGGGCTGTGGCAAGGGCTGCTCTGCGGTTAAGGCGCGTTGGGGGGATGCAAGGGCTGCCCTGTGGTTGAAAGTAGTGCACAAGCACATGCAGTGTGGACGTTAGGTGGTGGGCAAGGGAAGCGGCCAGGCATTAGGGAAACCTTGTATAAAGTGACCATTCCTCTGCAGCTGAGACAGTTCAGGCACAGCTACATTGAAATGCTTGGAGTTGGGCCTCCAGCTTATCTGCCTATTCAAGCAACACAGAGGCATGAAAATGCCACTAAGTGCTCCAGAGCTTTTCACCCCTCGGGCACAGACTGCAAAGTAATGAGCATTTCAGTGGGCTGCAGGACAGTTGGACAACTGGGCACGTTGTACAATCTCCTCGCTAAAGCTGGCCATGGAGCAGTCACTGCTGGAGGTGCTCACAGCCCCTTACAATGTCATCATCCTGGTTTGGACCAGTCTCCCCCATGGTTCAAGCTAACAGTGCAGCCTTGCAGTGCAGGTTAGGAGAATGCCTGCGCCTGAGCTGACAGCACAGTATGCAGTCCAGTGGGCAAAGCTGCCGCCAATTGGTCAAATGGATCGGGGCTGAGGTGGGTGGGGTTTCGGGCAGCCATGCAGCGCACTAATCTCTGGCCATCCAAGTGGTGGCCAGCACTCTCTTGGATACGTTAAGGGGCCTTCAGACTTAACCAAGAGAGGTTCTTAGTACACCCAAGCTAACCCACGTGTCTCTCTCTTTCATCCTGCAGGAGGAGTACATCAGGAGCATGGAACCTGGTAAACTAACTGTATGCCTTGTGGCTTACAGAGAGCGAAGACAATTGAGAAGAGAGAGACTGAGGCACCTTGTTGCGCAGAGAGAGGAGCAGTGCCCTCTGGAAGAAGGGTTGGTTGGCTCCCCCGCACATGATGCCAAAGAGCCGCAGTGAGCCATTGCTGGTCAATGGCTAGCTAGGCCCAGGGTCTATAGACACCACCTTTCCTTCCTGCAGCTGACCAAGAACCAGTGTCGCCGAAGACTGCATGTGGCTGCATGTGTTTAGGCCCTCACACTGGCCAGACAAGGCATGTGCGCTCAGGAGGCCCTCATAGCTGCTAGATTTTTGGAGGATGATGACGACATGCAGTGAGGAGACATCATAGATCCTTACATTGTATCTCTGTACGTTTGACTCCAGTTTGGCTTATGGAAGCGCAAGTACCCTCTGAGATAATGCTCCTATCATGGAGATGGAGTAGGGGCCCTAATAGTCACTCAATTGCAGGAGGATGATGACATGCACTGAGGATACTCTATAGATCTTCACGTAGCCTCTAAGAATGTCTGACTCCTGTCTGGCCGAGGGCAGCTCGCTTGCGCTCTGTGATCAGGCTCATATCATAGAGATGCAAACGTGAAACTTTAAAAGCACCTGATCCTTTGTCCACCTTCAACACATGAGCCCTTCAACAGCGTCACTGGTCACAGATGCTGAAGAGATGGGGCCCAGCCCCCACCTTAAAGGTGTTGAGAGCACACAGAGAGAATGACGGACTCTGTGACGCCTGCCCATGACATTCTGGTAGCAATGACAAGCACCGTCAAGGTGCATGCATCAGTAATGTGTCCATTGAGTGTGAGGCCGGACCATCACTTTGGTCTGAAGGCTGCACAAAGCACAGGGAAGAGGCTCCAGACTGAGACACCTGCCTTTATCTTGGACAGAAAGATTTCACATCTGAGTGACAAGAACACTGCTCATCAGAACAAGGAGCCATAGGCAGGGAGACATTCTTGGGAGTTTATTGACAGTAGTGAACAGTATGTACAAGTGATTAACACCCGTGCCCAGGCTATGCAACTAATTCTCCTTAACTGTCCTAACCCTGCCTCTACGTTTGGTGCTTCCTGGCCATCCACAGCGGAGGTGGAGGCAGCCTGCTGACTGTAACGCCCTGTCTGTGATGACCTTGGCGAGTGTCCTCTGGAGGGCTGAGACCTGGAGGGACCCGGCCTGCTTTTGGGGTCCTTCTGTGTGGCAGTGGCACCCTCCTCGGCCTGTGGAGCTGGAGCTGCTGAGGTCACAGGAAGAGGGGATTCGGACGGGCCTGACTCTCCTGGAGTCACCTGGATAGATGGCCCCGTGGGGTACACCTGATGATCCTCCTCCCTATGGGTGCCCAAGGGCTTCTGTCTGACTCCGTGAGGAAAAGGGGAAGCTGGGTGAGATTGAGCTGCCCCGCACCCTTCTCGTGTATGCATTGTTGGAGGCCAATTATGGCATCAGTGATGGAGTTCAGCCCGCACAGCAGTGCAGAAGTGACATCCTGGACCAAGGCCTCCATGGCGGCCGCTATCCTAGTTGACCTCAGTGTGTTGGCATGTCAGCGCTATCACCTCAGCCTGAAGGTGGATGGACTATTCCATTGTGCCTTGCAATCTGAGGAGTGCAGCAGACATCCCTTCCTGATGTTCCCAAGTTTGCCTTTGCAGCTCCAGCAACTGTGTCGTGACTGAGTCCAGAGGCTCAATATCTGACTTGGACTCAGCAAATTTCTGGCCTCCAGCAGTCCTCTGAGAGCTGGACTCCTGGTCAGTACCTGCTGCTGTCTGCTGCAGATCAGACAGTGCGATGTGCTCATCAGGTTGTGATCCTGAGGTTACTTTAAAGCTAGGTTCCTCCGAGGTGTGTGTCTCTGCACTGGTGGAGGGTGTGGGTGAGCGCTGTGATGGGTCTTCAGAGAGGGTGCCTCCAGATTCCTCTTCAGAGGTTTCTGCGGGGCTTGATTGGAGACCCTGGGTCATGAACTCTGTCGGCTGTTTGGTAGATGTGCCTGTGGAAGCAAAGGGGGATAATTAATGCATGACAGTGGCCTGTGAAACAGGACACATCACTCACAGCATGGCTGTCTGTTGGATGTTGCACTGCTGGATCCTCACTTCGTAGAGCAGCGCTGACCTCACTGTCAGCACAGGAACGGTCCAGATCCTCGCCAGCGAGTGGATAAGTGTTTTCAAAGCCTGTAAGGGCCTTGATTTCAGGCCTTCCTCCACCGGTCTGCAACCTCTGCCCCTTGTTGTGTGCCAGCTTGTCCTGCATGAAAGAGATGGAGAGAGTGTACGCAGGATGTCTGCCAGGCCAGATGATAAGTATGCCTGGCATATGTGGATGGTGAGTGGTCCCAGGGATGAGGTGAGTGAAGGTGTATGTCAGAGAGTGATTGGTGATGTCCGTTGAACCAGCAGTGAGTGAGGGCCCTGTAGATGTGTGCTGGTTTTGTGAGTGTGTATTTTTTTTATTCATTCACAGGATGTGGGCTTCGCTGGCTGGGCAATCATTTATTACCCATCCCTAGTTGCCCTTAAGAAGGTGATGGAGAGCTGCCATCTTGAACCGCTGCAGTCCATGTGGTGTAGGTACACCTACAGTGTTTTTAGGAAGGGAGTTCCAGGATTTTGACCCAGCGGCAGTGAAGGAACGGCAATATATTTCCAAGTCAGGATGGTGAGTGACTTGGAAGGGAACTTCCAGGTGGTGGTACTCCCATCTATCTGCTGCCCTTGTTCATCTATGTGGTAGTGGTCGTGGGTTTGGAAGGTGCTGTCTAAGAAGCCTTGGTGAATTCCTGCAGTGCATCTTGTAGATAGTACACACTGCTGCTACTGTGCTTCAGTGGTGGAGGGAGTGAATGTTTGTGGATGTGATACCAATCAAGTGGACTGCTTTGTCCTGGACTGTGTCCAGCTTCTTGAGTGTTGTGGGTGCTGCACTCATCCAGGCAAGTGGGGAGTATTCCATCACACTCCTGACTTGTTCCTTGTAGATGGTGGGCAGGCTTTGGGGAGTCAGGAGGTGAGTCACTTGTCACAGGATTCCTAGCCTCTGACCTGTTCTTGTAGCCACAGTATTTATATGGCTAGTCCAGTTCAGTTTCTGGTCAATGGTAACCCCTAGGATATTGATAGTGGGGGATTCAGTGATGGTAATGTCATTGAACATCAAAGGGTGATGATTGGATTCTCTCTTGTTGGAGATGGTCATTGCCTGACACTTGCGTTGTGTGAATGTTACTTGCCACTTGTCAGCCCAAGCCTGGATATTGCTCAGGTCTTTCTGCATTTGGACATGGACTTTGAGGAGTCACGAATGGTGCTGAACATTGCGCAATCAACAGCGAACATCTCCATTTCTGATCTTATGATGGAAGGAAGGTTATTGGTGAAGCAGCTGAAGATGTTTGGGCCGAAGACACTACCCTGAGGAACTCCAGCAGTGGTGTCCTGGAGCTGAGATGACTGACCTCCAACAACCACAACCATCTTCCATTGTGCTAGGTATGACTGCAACGAGCGGAGAGTTTTCCCCCTGATTCCCATTGACTCCAGTTTTGCTAGAGCTCCTTGATGCCACACTCGGTCAAATGCTGCCTTGATGTCAAGGGCAGTCACTTTCACCTTGCCTTGTGAGTTCAGCTCTTTTGTCCATGTTTGAACCAAGGCTGTAATGAGGTCAGGAGCTGAGTGGCCCTGGCGGAATCCAAGATGGGCATCAGTGAGCAGGTCATTGCTAAGTAAGTGACGCTTGATAGCACTAGTAATGACCCTGTCCATTACTTTACTGATGATCGAGAGTAGGTTGATGGGGCGGTAATTGGCTGGGTTGGATTTGTCCTGCTTTTTGTGTACAGGACATACCTGGATGACTTTCCACATAGCCGGGTAGATGCCAGTGTTGTAGCTGTACTGAAACAGCTTGGCTAGGGGCGCAGCAAGTTCTGGAGCACAAGTCTTCAGTACCATTGTCAGAATGTTGTCAGGGCCCATAGCTTTTGCCTTCAGTATCCACTGCCTTCAGCCGTTTCTTGATATCACGTAGATTGAATCGAATTGGCTGAAGACTGTCATGTGTGATGCTGGGGACCTCTGGAGGAGGACAAGATGGAACAAGATTGTTGCTTCGGCCTTATCTTTTGCACTGATGTGCTGGGCTCCTCCATCAATGAGGATTGGGATATTTGTGGAGCCTCCTTCTCCAGTGAGTTGTTTAATTATCCACCACCATTCACAAGTGGATGTGGCAGGACTGCAGAGCTTAGATCTGATCCGTTGGTTGTGGGATCGCTTAGCTCTGTCTATCACTTGCTGCTTATGCTGTTTGGCATGCAACTAGTCCTGTGTAATAGCTTCACCAGATTGACATCTCATTTTTAGGTATGCCTGGTGCTGCTCCTGGCATGTCCTCCTGCACTCTTCATTGAACCATGGTTGATGCCCTGGCTTGATGGCCGGGCCATGAGGTTACAGATTGTGTTCAAGTACAATTCTGCTGCTGCTGATGGCCCACAGCGCCTCATGGTTGCCCAGTCTTGAGTTGTTAGATCTGTTTGAAATCTATCCCATTGAGCATGGTGGCAGTGCCACACAACACGATGGAGGGTATCCTCAATGTGAAGGCAGGGCTTCATCTCCACAATGACTGTGTGGTGGTCACTCCCACCGATACTGTCATGGGCAGATGCAGCTGCGGCAGGCAGGTTGGTGAGGATGAGGCCAAGTATGTTTTTCCCTCTTGTGGGTTCCCTCACCCCCTGCCACAGACTTAGTCTAGCAGCTATGTCATTTAGGACTTGGCCAGCTTGGTCAGTAGTGGTGCTATGGAGCCACTCTTGGTGATGGACATTGAAGTGTATATTCTGCACCCTTGCCACCCTCAGTGCTTCCTCTATGTGATGTTCAACATGGAGGAGCACTGATTCATCAGCTGAGTGTGGGCGGTATGTGGTAATCAGCAGGAGGTTTCCTTGCACATGTTTGACCTGATGCCATGAGACTTCGTGGGGTCCGGAGCCGATGTTGTATACCACAGTATACCACTGTGCCACCACCTCTGCTGGATCTGTCCTGCCAGTGGGACAGGACATACCCAGGGATGGTGATGGTGGTGTCTGGGACATTATCTGTAAAGTGAGTTGAGAGTGATGAAAAGAGTGTCATACCCTGGCAGAACAGAGGAGATCATTCATCCTGTAGCGGCACTGGATGGCTGTCCTCTTTTGAAGGGCATTGGCGCTGACCACCGCTGCCACCAGCTTCCCAAGCCAGATTAGTGAGGTTGCTGCCCATCCTACGGCCAGAGCGATGTGGAGGTCATCGCAGTGAGCCTCCACTGCATCCAAAAGGCGCTCGAGGGACGGATCATTGAACCTGGGGGCTGCATCCCTTTTGCCTTTCAGGACTATGTCTTCTTTGCAGCACTCATGGGCTGGAAGCACTAAGAGGTGTGCACATGGCTGGAGTTTAAATATGGCGCCCGGTGTGCTGAAGTGGCGAGGTGATGGCGTGGCGGGCGAATGAGAGCCCACCTGTCATGGAAATTGTGTGCTTTCTGGGAATGCATAATTAATGTGGTGTGTTTGGGATGATAAGCGTGAAAATCCATCATTGCGGCCGAAGGGTAAAACATCGTTTTACCCATCCGCTACCGTACTTAGTGCAACTCTGGGACGATTGCGCCTAATGTTCCTTTCAGTTTGTTTATTACACTAAGAGTCTTAAAAATTGATATTTTGTGTGATCCTTCCAGTCAGTCACTGGAAATTCAAATACATTTTAAAAGTTATTGTTCTCTATGGGGACCGTACAATGGCTAATATTTAAGAAACAAATGTATGCATTGCAACAGTTATACATTCCTTTATGGCGCAAAAACAAAACAGGAAAATTGGCCCAACCACGGTTAACAAAAGAAATTAAGGATAGTATGAGATCCAAAGAGGAGTCATAGAAAGTTGCTAGAAAAAGCAGTAAGCCTGAGGATTGGCAGCAGTTTAGAATTCAGCAAAGGTGGACCAAGAGATTGATTAAGAGGGGAAAAATAGAGTATGAGAGCAAACTTGCAAGGAACATAAAAGCCGACTGTAAAAGCTTCTATAAGTATGTAAAAGGAAAAAGAATAGTGAAGACAAATGTAGGTCCCTTACAGTCAGAAACGGGAGAATTTATAATAGAGAACAAGGAAATGGCAGAGTAATTAAACAACTACTTTAGTTCTGTCTTCAAGGAGGAAGGCACAAATAACTTCCCAGAGGAATCAAGGGTCTAGTGTGAATGAGGAATTGAAGGAAATTAGTATTACTAAAACAATAGTGCTGGAGAAATTAATGGGACTGAAAGCCAATAAATCCCCAGGGCCCGATAATCTACACCACAGGGTACTAAAGGAGGTGGCCATGGAAATAGTGGATACGTTGGTCGTCATCTTCCAAAATTCTGTAGATTCTGGAACAGTCCTGGCAGACTGGAGGGTGACAAATGTAACCCCACTATTTAAAAAAGGAGCGAGGGAGAAAACACCAAATTACAGACTGTTTAGCCTAACATTAGTAGTAGGGAAAATGCTAGAGTCTGTTGTAAAGGATGTAATGATAGGACACTTAGGAAACATCAATGGGATTGGACAGAGTCAACATGGGTTTATGAAAGGGAAGTGATGTTTGACAAACTGACTGGAGTTTTTTGAGGACATAACTAGCAGAATAGATAAGGGAGAACCACTGAATGTGGTGCATTTGGATTTGCAGAAAGCTTTTGACAAAGTCCCACATAAGAGGTTAGTGTGTAAAATTAAAGCACATGGGATTGGAGCTAATATATTGGCATGGATTGAGAATTGGTTAGCAGACAGGAAACAGAGAGCAGGAATAAATGGGTCTTTTTCAGAACGGCAGGTAGTGACTAGTGGGCTACTGTAATGATCAGTGCTTGGGCCTCAGCTATTCACAATATATATCAATGATTTGGATGAGCGAACCAAATGTAATATTTCCAAGTTTGCTGATGACACGAAACTTGGTGAGAATGTGAGCGATGAGGAGGGTGTTAAGAGGTTTCAAGGCAACTTAGACAGGTTGAGCGAGTGGGCAAATACATGGCAGATGCAGTTTAATGTGGATAAATGTGAGGTTATCCACTTCGGTAGGAAAAACAGAATGACAGTATTATTTAAATGGTGATAGATTGGGAAATGTTGATGTACAAAGGGACTTGGGTGTCCTGGTACACCAATTACTGAAAGCAAGCATGCAGGTGCAGCAAGCAGTTAAGAAGGCAAATGGTATGTTGGCGTTTGTTGCGAGGGGACTTGATTACAGGAGCAAGGATGTCTTACTGCAACTATACAGGGCCTTGGCGAGGCCACACCTGGAATATTGTGTGCAGTTTTGGTCTCCTTACCTAAGAAAGGATAAACTTGCCATAGAAAGAGTGCACCGAAGGTTCACCAGACTGATCCCTGGGATGGCAGGATTATCGTATGAGGAGAGATTGGGCTGACTAGGCTTGTATTCACTGGAGTTTAGAAGAATGAGAGGAGATGTCATTGAAACATGTAAAACTCTGACAGGGATGGACAGACTGGTGCAGGGATGATATTTCCTCTGGCTGGGGGGATCTAGAACAATGGGTCACAGTCTCAGGATATGGGGTAGGCCATTTAGGACTGAGATGAGGAGAAACTTCTTCACTTAGAGGATGGTAAGCCTATGGAATTCTCCACCACAGAAGGCTGTGGAGGCCAAGTCACTGAATATATTTAAGAAGGAAATAGATGGATTTCTGGACTCTAAAGGTGTCAAGGGATATGGGGAGAGAGCAGGAGTACGGCGTTGAGATAGAGGATCAGCCATGATCATATTGAATGGCGGAGCAGGCTCTCAGGGGCGAATGACCTACTCCTGCTCCTATGTTCTATGTTTCTATGTAACACTCTGAATTCAAGAGTTTGGTGGATCACTGCATAACCCTGTATGGTACTGCATCTTACCTCAGAATCCTGATACACTGCTCAACTGCATTACTTTTGAATATTCAGGGTAAATGCTGAGAATTAATAGCACTTACCAAACAGATAGCTAGGGGTGGTGTTTGTCCTGTGCAAAGGCCCTGTTTGGGGTCCCTCAAACTCAATAGGTAATGCTATTAAATACCCATAATCTGGTGTCAACTCCATGCATGTACAATCATGAAAATGCATGCTTGCAATAGGTAATATAAAAAGGCACTTAACCTTAGATGCATTTAAGAGGAAGCTGGATAACTACAGGAGCAATGAAGAGAAGGATATGTCAATAGTAAGTTTCAAGGAGGCCCTAGTGGAGAATAAACACCAGCATAAACCAGCTGGGGCAGATGGTCTGTTTCTGTATTGTGCTTTCTGTGTAGTTCCATGTAGTTCTTTGTAAAAGTAGCTGACAAAATGCTAAGATGGATAACAGAAAAGTTAATGACATTGACGTAGTACAATGTCTCGAAACATCAATGTTATTTCAGTGTATTTCAGTGTAGCAAAGTATTGTACAATATCTGAGCTGTCGGGTGGTACTTACAGTTCATAAGAGCTGAATTGCATCCTCTTTTCCAACCTCAGCCATGAATGAACCAATTCTGTCACCAGCCCTCTCAAAAAACTGACCCTTGACCACTTGCAAATTATTGCCCCATCTTCAAATTTCCTTTCCTCTCCAAAGTCTTTAAACACATTGTCATCTCCCAAACCCATGCCCATCTTTCTCAGAATCTAGTTTTGAAAGCCTCCCCTCAGGTTTCTTCCCCGACCATAGTACAAAAAAAAATTCTTATCCAAATGATATCCTAAGTGTGTGACAACGGTAAACTTTCTCTCTTCATCCTTCTCGATCTGTCTGCAGCCTTTGACATGGTTAGTCGCACCACCCTCCTCCAACACTTCTGCACTGTCGTCCCGCTGGATGTGACTGTACTTGCCTGATTCCATTCTTATCTAATTGTGGCCAGAGAATTGCCTGCAATGGCTTCTCTTTTCACCCCGTTCCGTTACCTCTGGTGTCCTACAAGGATCTATCTTGACTCCTGTGATGAGAGTATAATAATTTTCATGATTTTTTTTGGTTTATTGTGAGGTAGGTTTATGGAGTTAAGTATAGTTGGGTCTGTCTGTGTGATTTAATTATATTTGGAGTCAAGCAGACTGCAAGCTTTAAATCATCAAAAGAAGCTAGGTACTTGACATGCTAATGAGTATACATGGATGCTGGCTTAGCATGTAAGGTGTGAAGGGAATTTGATAGATAAATGAAGGAAATTGGATTTCAAAGGAATCTTAGTCTGTTTACAACAAGCTACATAAGGGAGGCTAAAGAGTGTGTTTATTTTTCCCAAAGGTTACTGACAATATTGGTAACATGAACATTTTTATATTATAAGGAAGATATAGTTTCAAAGACATATGGAGCAATAGAATTTACATTTTCAAAACAGAGAAACATAAATAAAGGAGAATGAAAGGCTATGTGTCAGAAAGCCATGTAAGATCTAACAGGAGTGTGTGAAATAGCCTTAATGAAGCCTCCAGCCATTTGTGCATGCACCTGTCATATAACGAAACAGAAGTTGGGGAAAGCCATTTGGATCCAGGTTAACTAGGAATTTTAGGAGTTTAAATGGCAAGTAATTGTAATCTTATGAATATGCTTGAAATCTTTTATTTTGTTAATAAATATTTTAATTTAATTTTTAAAATTTCTAAAGGGCTTGATGGATTTATTACTTCTGAATTCAGTGCACACATCTTCTAATAATAAATACAAATTGCAAAATCATTGTTATAGCGCAACCAAGTTTCCCTTGTGGATTTGGTCCACGTGGCATACATCATCTGTCATGTCATAACAACCCCGTCCTATTTCTCATCTGCATGCTGCTCCTCAACAACATTTCCAAAAACACGCCATTGTGTGGACATGTACACTGATGACACCCAGATCTGCCCACCTCCACTTCTCTCATAACCCTTCACTGTCTTTGAAGTAGCAGACTGCTTACTCAACATCCAGTGCTGGGTGAGAAGAAATTTTCTCCAATTAAATATTGAGAAAAACATAGGCATTATCTTCGGCCCGCACTCCAACAATCTCTGTGCCCTACTGGCTGACTCCATCTCTTTGATGATTGATGATTGATGAGGGTTTATAGCTAATGGGGGCATTGATGTGGTGTATATGGACTTCCAGAAGGCGTTTGATATGGTGCCACACAACAGACTTGTGAGGAAAGTTATAAGTCATGAAATAAAAGGGACAATAGCAACCTGGATACAAAATTGACTGAGGGATAGGAAATAGAGAGTAATGGTTAATGGGTACTTTTCAGGGTGGAAGAGGGTTTGTAGTGGAGTCCCCCAAGGGTCGGTATTGAGACCGTTACTTTTCCTGATATATATAAATGAGTTAGATCTTGGTGTGCAGGGGACAATTTCAAAGTTTGCAGATGACACAAAACTTGGGAGAATTGGAAACTGTGAGGAGGACAGTGTAGAACTTCAAAAAGCTATTGACACATTGGTGGAGTGGGCAGATAAGTGGCAGATGAAGCTCAATGTAGAGAAGTGTGAGGCGATATACTTTGGTACAAAGAACAAGGAGAGACAGTATAAAATAAAGGATATATTCTAAAGGGTGTGCAAGAGCAGAGACCTGGGTGTATATGTACATAAGTCATTAAAGGTGGCAGGACAGGGAGAGAGAGCCATTTCTAAAGCATACAGTATTCTAGGCTTCATTAATGGGGGCATAGAGAACAAAAGCAGGGAGGTTATGATGGACTTATATAAGACACTGGTTAGGCCTTAGCTGGAGGCAGGTTCAATTGAGGCATTCAAGAGGTCATTGGATGATTATTTAAATAGAAACAATGTGCAGGGTCACAGGGAAAAGGCAGGAGATTGGCACTAAGTTAAAATGCCTAGAGAACTGGTGCAGACACGATGGACCGAATGGCCTCCTTCTAAACCATTAGAATACTGTGATTCCCGGCAACTGAGACTGAACCGGACTGTTTGCAACCTTGGTATCGAAACAAAACAGATGAACAGATGAACTGATAGCTCAATAGAAATAAATATCTGTGATCTGATAGGCATTACAGACACATGGCTACAGGATGACATAAATTGGGACTTAAATATTGAAGGGTATGTGACATTTGTAAAGGACAGGAAGTTAGGAAAAGATGGAGGGGTGGCTTTGTTAATTAATGATGGTATTAGCACAAAAGAGAGGGATGTCCTAAGTTCAGGAAACGAGAATATAGAAGCAGTTTGGGCTGAGATGAGGAATGAAAAAGGCAAGAAGTCACTCATGGGAGTGCTGCACATGCCTCCTAACTGTAACTACACAGTAGGACAGAATATAAAAGAAGAGATAATGGGAGCTTGCCAGAAAGGTACAGCAATAATCATGGGGAATTTTAATCTACATACAGACTGGAAAAATCAGATGGGCAAAGGTAGCATAGATGAAGAGTTCAGCGAAGGTTTTCAGGATAGTTTCTTAGAACAGCACCTTCTGCAGCCAACCAGAGAGCAGGCTATTCTAGACCTGGTACTGAGCAACGAGATAGGGTTAATTGATAACCCCCTAATGAAGGCACCCCTAGTTACCAGCGATCATATTATGATTGCACTTTACATTCATTTTGAGGGAGAAATGAGTGTGCCCAAGACTAATATTTTAAACTTAAATAAGGGGAATTATGAGGGCACAAAAGCAGAGCTAGCCAAAGTGAACTGGCAAATGAGGTTAAGGGATATGGCAATAGAAGTTCAGTGGCAGACATTTAAAGGGATATTTCAGAATACGCAGAATATATACATCCATAAGATCATAAGACCATAAGACATAGGAGCAGAAATTAGTCCATTCGGCCCATCGAGTCTGCTCCGCCATTCAATCATGGCTGATAAGTTTCTCAACCCCATTCTCCCACCTTCTCCCCGTAACCTTTGATCCCCTTACCAATCAAGAACCTATCTATCTCGGTCTTAAATACACTCAATGACCTGGCCTCCACAGCCTTCTGTGGCAATGAATTCCATAGATTCACCACTCTCTGGCTAAAGAAGTTTCTCCTCATCTCTGTTCTAAAAGGTCTTCCCTTTACTCTGAGGCTGTGCCCTTGGGTCCTAGTCTTTCCTACTAATGGAAACATCTTCCCCACGTCCACTCTATCCAGGCCGTTCAGTATTCTATAAGTTTCAATCAGATCCCCCCTCATCCTTCTAAACTTCATCGAGTATAGACCCAGAGTTCTCAAACGTTCCTCATATGTTAAACCTTTCATTCCTGGGATCATTCTCGTGAACCTCCCTTGGACCCTCTCCAGGGCCAGCACATCCTTCCTGAGATACGGGGCCCAAAATTGCTCACAATATTCTAAATGTGGTCTGACCAGCGCCTTATAAAGCCTCAGCAGCACATCCTTGCTTTCATATTCTAGTCCTCTCGAAATAAATGCCAACATTACATTTGCTTTCCTAACTACTGACTCAACCTGCAAGTTAACCTTAAGAGAATCCTAGACTAGGAATCCCTTTGCACTCCAGATTTCTGAATTCTCTCCCCATTTAGAAAATAGTCTATGCCCCTATTCTTCCTACCAAAGTGCATGACCTCACACTTCCCCACGTTGTATTCCATCTGCCACTTCTTTGCCTATTCTCCTAACCTGTCCAAATCCTTCTGAAGCCCTCCCACCTCCTCAATACTACCTGTCCCTCCACCTATCTTTGTATCATCTGCAAACTTAGCCAGGATGCCCTCAGTTCCTTCATCTAGATCATTAATGTATAAAGTGAAAAGTTGTGGCCCCAACACTGACCCCTGCGGAACTCCACTAGTCACCGGCCGCCATCCTGAGAAGGACCCCCTTATCCACACTCTCTGCCTCCTGCCAGACAGCCAGTCTTCTTTCCATGCTAGTACCTTGCCTCTAACACCATGGGCTCTTATCTTACTGAGCAGCCTCCTGTGCGGCACCTTGTCAAAGGCCTTCTGGAAATCCAAGTAGATAACATCCATTGGCTCTCCTTTGTCTAGCCTACTCGTTACCTCCTCAAAGAATTCTAACAGATTTGTCAGGCATGACCTCCCCTTGATGAAACCATGCAGACTTTGCCCAATTTTACCTTGCACTTCCAAGTATTCTGAAATCTCATCCATAATAATGGACTCTAAAATCTTACCAACGACCGAGGTCAGGCTAATCGGCCTGTAATTTCCCGTCTTTTGCCTCACTCCATTCTTAAACAGCGGGGTTACATTAGCGATTTTCCAGTCCTCTGGGACCCTCCCTGACTCGAGTGATTCCTGAAAGATCACCACTAAAGCCTCCACTATCTCTTCAGCTATCTCCTTCAGAACTCTGCGGTGTAATCTATCTGGTCCAGGTGATTTATCCACCTTCAGACCTTTCAGTTTTCCTAGCACCTTCTCCTTGGTAATGGCCACTATACTCACCTCTGCCCCCTGACTCTCTTGAACTTTGGGGATGTCACTCGTGTCTTCCACTGTGAAGACTGACGCAAAGTACCTATTCAGTTCCTCCGCCATTTCTTTGTTCCCCACTACTACTTCTCCAGCGTCATTTTCCAGCGGCCCAATGTCCACTTTTGTCTCTCTCTTACCCTTTATATATCTAAAAAAACTCTTGCAATCTTCTTTTATATTACTGGCTAGTTTACCCTCATATTTAATCTTCTCCCTCCTTATTTCATTTTTAGTTGTCCTCTGTTGGTCTTTGTAGGCTTCCCAATCCTCTGGTTTCCCACTACTCCTTGCCGCATTGTATGCTTTCTCTTTAGCTTTTATGCTGTCCCTGATTTCCCTTGTCAGCCATGGTTGCCTCGTCCTCCCTTTAGTATGCTTCTTCTTCCTAGGGATGAATTTTTGCTGTGTCTCCCAAATTACTCCCAGAAACTCCTGCCATTGCTGCTCCACGGTCTTTCCTGCTAGGCTCATCTCCCAGTCAATTCTGGCCAGCTCCTCCCTCATGCCTCTGTAGTTGCCTTTATTCAACTGTAATACCGTTACATCTGATTCCAGCTTTTTCCTCTCGAATTGCAGGGTAAATTCTATCATATTATGGTCACTTCCTCCTAAGGGTTCCTTCACCTTAAGCTCCCTTATCAAATCTGCCTCATTACACATCACTAAATCTAGAATTGCCTGTTCCCTAGTGGGCTCCACCACAAGCTGCTCCAAAAAGCCATCTCATAGACATTCCACAAATTCCTTTTCTTGGGATCCACTACCAACCTGATTTTCCCAGTCTACCTGCATATTGAAATCCCCCATGATCACTGTAACCTTGCCTTTCTTACACACCTTTTCTATCTCCTGGTGTATCTTGTGCCCCACATCCTGACTACTGTTCGGAGGCCTGTACATAACTCCCATTATGGTTTTTTTACCTCTGCGGTTCCTCAACTCTACCCACACAGATTCTACATCATCTGACCCTACATCATTTCTTGCTATCGATTTAATTTCATTTCTTACTAACAAAGCAACCCCACCCCCTCTGCCAACCTGCCTATCTTTTCGATAGGATGTATATCCTTGGATATTTAGCTCCCAGTCCTGATCCCCTTGCAGCCATGTCTCCGTGATGCCCACCACATCATATCTGCCAGTTTCAATCTGTGCCACAAGCTCATTTACCTTATTTCGTATACTGCGTGCATTCAGATACAACACCTTCAGTCTTGTATTTCCCGTCCCCTTTCTCATTGTCGTCCCTTTATCTGATGTGCTTGAAGTTAGATTCCTAGCCCTTTCCAAACACTCTGTCCTATTTTGTGTTCTGGAGACTTTAATAGCCTCTCCTGGGCTCTCCTTTCTTTTCAGTTTTTTCATAATTTTCCATGAAGTTGAATTCACCCCCCCACCCCCCCCCACACGCTAACCTGCTGCTTTGTTTCCCATTAGTCATACTTCTTGGAGTTTTACCCTTCCCTCCCCCCCCACTTTCTAGTTTAAAGTCCTGTTGACCACCCTATTTACCTTTTTCGCTAGAACATTGGTCCCAGATCGGTTCAGGTGGAGACCGTCCCAATGGTACAGATCCCTCCTGTTCTGATACTGATGCCAATGCCCCACAAAATGGAACCCCTCTTTCCCGCACCACTCCTTTAGCCACGTGTTTACTTACCTTATTCTCACGTCCCTATGCCAATTTGCACGTGGCTCAGGTAGTAATCCGGAGATTATAACCCTTGAGGACCTTTAATTTAGTTCCTAGTTCCTGATAATCCCCAAACAGGTCCTCTTTCCTAGTCTTACCTATGTTATTTGTCCTGACGTGGACCACAACAACTGGACCCTCCCCCTCTCTCTCCAATATCCTTTCAAGCCGGTCAGAGATGTCCCTCACCCTGGCACCGGGCAGGTAACATACCATGCGGGACTCTCGATCCTGCTTACAAAGGAAGCTATCAATTCCCCTAATTATAGAATCCCCTACAACTACCATTTGTCTTTTTGGTCCCCCCTCTTGAATGGCTTCCTGTGCCACGGTGCCGTGGTCAGCTGGCTCATCCTCCCTACAGCTCTGTTCCTCTTCCACACAGGGAGCAAGTACCTCGTACCTGTTGGACAAGGTCAAGAGCTGAGGCTCCTCTGTTCCTGAACACAGGATCCCTCTACTTGCCTCACTTGCGGTCACACCCTGCTGATCCTGACCACTGACCGGACTTGAGGTACTTAATCTACCGGGTGTGACCGCCTCCTGATACAAAGCATCCAGGTAACTCTCCTCCTCCCAGATGTGCCGCAGCGTCCGGAGCTCGGACTCCAGCTCATCAATTCTGAGCCGGAGTTCCTCCAGCAACCAACACTTGCTGTAGATGTGGTTACTGCGGCTTGCAATGGGATCTGCCAGCTCCCACATCATACAGCTACAGCACATCACCTGCCCAGCCATCTCTACTTAGATAATTAATTTATTAATTAGCTTTGCAGTGTTTTTTTTTCAAATTTGGTGCAGATTTCCTACCAACCAATCAGGTCACAGCTTTCCTGTGATGTCACTTTTTTCAGTTTTGGCTTCAGTTACTCTGTGCCCTGAGGTCACCGCTCCGGTGCTCCTCCCTCCAAGTCTGCTCCCTGGAGACAAGGCTGCGAATCCCCGAGGTAAGCTAGATTTATACTCACCGCTCCAGTGCTCCTCCCTCCGAGTCTGCTCCCAGGATTTACTCACCAATCAACTGTTTTTTCTTTAAAATCCACTTTCAGAAGTGTCCCTCGCAGGTCTGGTGTACTCCTGAAGGCGCTGCCTCTTCCTCTCTCTCTTTTTTTTTAGGTTTGAGGAGGAGGGAGGGATGGAAACACTACAGCAATGTGATGTTTGGGGCTATTCCGTTCTTTGACAGTGGGTCCTCCTCAATTCCCTCCTGAGTCACGGTGGCTGCGATGACTTCCCCCAGAATGCTTCCGTCACTTCTCACCAGCACTCTCTGTTGGATGCCCATCCTCCTGTTGAGAAAGAATAATTCCAAGGGTAGGGGCCACCATTCGTGGTTAACTAAAAAAGTTAAAGACAGTATCAAGACAGCATATAATTACACAAAGACGGGTAGCAGGTCAGAAGATTGGAAAGAATATAAAGAACAGCAGAGAATGACAACAAGATTAATAGGGAGGGAAAAAAGTACGAGAGAAAGCTAGCAAGCAACATAAAGACGCATAGTAATAGTTTCTATAGATATTTAAATAAGATAAGAGTTAACATAGTGAGCGTTGGCCCTATTAAAAGTGTGTCTGGGGAATTGATAATGGAAAATAGGGAGATGGCAGATGAATTAAACAGGTGTTTTGCTTTGGTCTTCACTATAGAGGACACGAGTAACATCCTGGAAAAAGCTGTAAATCAGGAAATGGATGGGAGGGAGGTACTTGCGAAAATTACAATCACCAGGGAAGTGGTATTGAGCAAATTGTTGGGGCTGCAGGTTGACAGATCTCCAGGCCTGGATGGAATTTACCCTAAGGTCTTGAAAGGAGTGGTTAGTGAGATAGTTGATGCACTGGTTTTAATTTTCCAAAATTCCCTAGATTTGGGGAAGGCTCCATTAGATTGGAAAATAGCAAATATAACTCCTTTATTGAGAAAGGAAGGAGACAGAAAGCAGGGAACTACAGGCCAGTTAGCCTAACATCTGTCATAGAGAAAATGTTCAAAACCATTATTAGAGATGTTAGTGCAAGGCATTTAGAACAATTCAAGGCAACCAGGCAGCGTCAACATGGTTTTGCAAAAGAAAAATCATGTTTAACCAATTTATTGGAGTTCTTTGAAGGAGTCACAAGTGCTCTGGATAAAGGGGAACCAGTGGATGTACTTTACTTAGATTTCAGAAGGCATTTGATAAATGCCACATCAAAAGTTATTGCAGAAAAAGAAGCTCATGGTGTAGGGGGCAATATATTTGCATTGATAGAAGATTGGATAGCTAACAGGAAGCAGAGAGTTGGCATAAATGGGTCTTTTTCTGGTTGGTAATGAGTGGTGTGCCACAGGGATCATTGCTGGGGCCTCAACTTTTTACAATTTACATGAATGACTTGGATGAAGGGACCGAAGGAATGGCTGTTAAATTTGCTGACAACACAAAGATAAGTAGGAAAGTAAATTGTAAAGTGGACGTAAGGAGGCTACAGAGTGACATAGATAGATTAAGTGAGTGGGCAAACATCTGGCAAATAGAGTATAATGTGGGCAAATGTGAAATCATTCATTTTGGCAGGAAGAATAAAAAAGAAGCTTATTATTTAAATGGTGAGAGACTGGTGAGACTCAGAGGGATCTGGGTGTCCTAGTACATGAATCACAAAGGCTAGTATGCTGGTACAGCAGGTAATTAGGAAAGCTAATAAAATGTTATCATTTATTGTGAGGGGAATTGATTACAAAAGTAGGGAGGCTATGCTTCAGTTGTATAGGGCATTGGTGAGACCACATCTGGAGTATTGTGTACAGTACTGGTCTCCTTATTTAAAGAAAGATGTAAATGTGTTAGAAGCAGTTGAGAGAAGGTTTACTAGACTAATACCTGGAATGGGTGGGTTGTCTTATGAGGAAAGGTTGGACAGGCTAGGCTTGCATCCACTGGAATTTAGAAGAATAAGAGGCGACTTAATTGAAACAGTTAAGATCCTGAGGGGGCTTGACAGGATGAATGTGGAGAGGATGTTTCCTCTTGTGGGAGAATCAAGAACTAGAGGTCATTGTTTAAAAATAAGGGGTCGCTCATTTAAGATAGAGATGAGGGGAACTTTTTTTCTTACTTACCTGGCAGGGGAGAGACTATGATCATGGTTCTGTCAGGGCAAGGTCATGAAGCAAATGCTATAACCAATCGAACCCCATACCATGGGGTATCTAACATCGTCCGAGTCACGGTGAAGGACAGCGAAGGAGCAGCACCTATGGACCGGGCCTTCTTCACCAGGAGGATCTTGTTAAAGGTGTGTGGTTTTGAAGCTGCGGAGATCTACTGCCTGCAGGACTTCCCCAGTGCTGGATATTTTGATGTGACGTTCAAGCGAGTGGCAGACTGCGTCAAGCTCCTGAAGGTGTTCGAGGAGGAGAGACCTGCCGGAGATGAAGATCCTGACGGTGGAGCCGCTCTTTGCTCTGCCTCTGCAACGGGACCAGGTGGTGACGGCGCATCTTTACAACCCCTTCGTCCCTGTCGCCGACGTGCTCACCTTCCTCACCAGGTACTTCGATGAGGTTGGGAGCTGCACCGAGGTTAGAGACGATTTGGGGATCTGGACATGCAAACGCCAGGTTAAGGCCACGCTCAAGACTGACGGTTAGGGAGCCACCTTCCACCCTCCTTCCAGATTCGTTATCGGGGGAAGCCGTGGCTAGCTTGTCTACGCTGGGCAACCCAAACTTTGTCGCTCATGCGGCAAGGCTGGTCATGTGGCGGCCAACTGCAGCGCCGTCCTCTGCAAGAATTGCAAACAGGAAGGGCACCAGACAAAAGACTGCAAACAGGCTAAGTGCTGCAACCTGTGTGGCGAGGCAGGTCACCTCTACAGGACCTGCCCCAAATGCTGCCGTACTTACGCACAGGCAGCCAAAGCCAATGAGGGGGAAGCAAAAGAAATGCTTCGTGTCACTCCAACCACCAAGGCCCCCAGGGAGAACAATGGGACAAAGGAGGACACAGAGAGAGACAAGGTGGAGGAAAAGATTGAGGCAACAGATACCCAATCAACAGCACTACCCCCTGAACCTCCCAATCCTCAGGAGAACGAATCAATGGAGGAGGAGGAGGCAACAGTGGGAAAGCAGCAGGGGGAGTGGCAGATGGTGAAGAGAGCCAAAAGGAAGAAGGGACTAAGAAGGAACCAAGCCATTTCCCAGACAAGTGGCAAGAGGTGTCTCCCATCCGACATGGATGACAAAGGCAGCACTCTTCGGACGAAGAAGTGCCAGGGCGGCACCGACAGAAGAAGCGGCAAAGCTCTAGGGAGTTGGAGGATGAGACACCCGAGCTCCAGAACATTGGAGACAATGAGGAGACCAGCGCACCCCAACTTTGCCTACAACCCGAAAAGGCCAGTGCACCACAGCCCCAGGAATCTGGGAGCAGTGAGGCGCTCAGCGCACCCCAGCTCCGGGAAGCCAGGAGCAGCAACGCCCCAGAGGGGGAGTGGATTGGAGAAGCTTCTCCAACAAAGGTCATTTCAAACCCCGCTCTCTGCACAGACCCCGAGATGCCACCCGAGCAGAACACTGCCAATGAGGATTTCCTCAGCCCATCCAAAGTGAGGCAATTTGAGCACACTACGGGTATGAAGGAGCAGACTAAAGGTCTGGGACTCTCAGAGACAACAGGTTTGGTAGGAGAAAATGGGTTTAAAGATTGTATCCATAAATGTGCGTAGCATTAAATCTACTACGCGATGTGTTGCAACCTTGGACTACCTTGCCAAGGTCAAAGCTGACCTGTTGTTTCTGCAGGAGTGTGCGATACCGCACCTCAGCTCCTACAGGCAGTGGTCACAATGGTGGTCTCACGGGCCATCGATCTGGTCGGGCGGAAACGACTCTCGTTCCTCCGGCCTGGGTATTCTGATGCGGGGAGGCAACTTCACCATCTCCGAGGTTAAGGAGGTGGTGGGTGGGCGCCTCCTCGTAGCGGACGTAATGCACAAGAATGCTCCACTCCGGTTAATTAACGTCACAAGGGGCTGAGCGGCTGGAGGTTTTTCAGCAGCTCCCACTGCTTCTGGTGACCTCCAGGGCGGTCATTCTGGTCGGTGACTTCAACTGCATCATCGATGCGGCTGGACGATCCAGCAGGGCCGACAGCAGATTGGACGCTACGTCCAGATCCCTGATGGAAACAGTTAAGAATGCCAAGCTGTACGATGTCTTCAGCAACCCTGCAGACGGAGCGCAGCGTAGATACACCTGGTCGTGGCCAGACGGGTCCATTCCTTCCAGGATAGACTTCCTGTTTGTGTCCCATGCAGTCGCAATCAGATCCACCAACGTCAAGCTGGTGTTTTTCTCTGACCACTGCCTCCTACTGGCTGACTGCCACTTAGAGAAGGACCAGGGGGTGGGCAGGGGGGCATGGAAGCTAAACGTGCAACTGCTGACCCCAGAGAACATTGAGGAGCTCAAGAGGGATTACAAAGGTTGGAGAACCGTGAAACCCCTCTTTGCGTCCCTGACACACTGATGGGAAGCGATCAAGGGAAACATCAAAAGGTTTTTCATCCTCAAAGGCATCCAGAAAGCTAGAAAGGAACAGAGGGAAATGTCTCGACTCCAGAAAAACATGCAGAATCTGCTCCGGCTGCAGTCGATGGGGGTCGATGTCAAGGAGGAACTCCAAGAGGTGAAGAGCCAGCAAGCCTCGCTCTTTGCCTCGGAGGCCTATGTGCAGGACAGGGGTGTGGACACCTGCCTCATCAGCCTGGATCAGGAGAAGGCCTTTGACAAAATATCGCACACCTACATGGTGGATGTGCTCTCCAAAATGGTGTTTGGGGAGGGAATTCGAAATTGGATCCAACTGCTCTACACTAACATCAGCAGTGCAGTCTCAATCAATGGGTGGGAATCAGATAGCTTTCCGATTAAATCTGGAGTCAGGCAGGGCTGTCCTCTCTCGCCTGTTCTTTTCGTGTGTTGCATAGAACTCTTTGCTGAGTCCATCAGGAAGGATCCGGGCATAAGAGGAGTGATGATCCCAGGCAGTGGAGGCACTCAGGTCAAAGCCTCCCTGTACATGGATGATGTCGCCGTCTTCTGCTCGGATCCGCTGTCGGTGCACAGACTGATCCACATCTGCGACCAGTTCGAACTGTCCTCAGGAGCCAAGGTAAATCATGGGAAGAGCGAGGCCATGTTCTTTGGGAACTGGGCTGACCGATCCTTTGTCCCCTTCACTGTCAGGGCTGATGGCCTGAAGGTGCTGGGGATATGGTTCGGAGGGACCAGGGCATGCGTTAGAAACTGGAAGGAGCGAGTGTCTATGGTGAAAAGGAAACTGGGCATGTGGGAGCAACACTCCCTCTCCATTGCGGGTAAGAACCTGGTCATCAGGTGTGAGACACTCTCGCTGTTGCTGTACGTGGCGCAGGTCTGGCCCATTCCACACTCCTGCGAGGTGGCGATCACCCGAGCCATCTTCTGCTTTATCTGGAGGTCGAAAATGGATCATGTCCGCAGGGACGCGATGTACAAGCCTCTAGATAAAGGGGGAAAAAACGTGCCCAACATCGCCCTCATACTGATGGCCACCTTTGTGTGCGGCTGCATCAAGCTGTGCGTAGACCCTCAGTACGCAAACACCAAGAGTCACTACGTGCTGATGTTCTACCTGTCCCCGGTGTTGTGAAAGATGGGTCTGGCCACGCTGCCGCGGAACGCTCCAAGTAGTTGGACCGTGCTGTACCACCTGTCCCTGGTGGAAAAATTTACGCAGAGAAACACCTTTGACCACAAGTCCATCAGGCAGTGGTCGGCACGTAACGTCTTAGAGGCCCTGCGGGAAAAGGAGAGGGTGGATCCTGTGGTATGGTTCCCCAAGCAGACTGTCAAAGTCATTTGGCAGAATGCCTCATCACCACAACTTTCCAACAAGCACTAAGACGTAGCTTGGCTGGTGGTGAGAAAGGCCCTCCCCGTCAGATCCTTCCAACATGCCAGGAGTCTCACCCCCTCGGCACGTTGCCCTCGAGGTGGTTGTGGTGGGGAAGAGACCGTTGTTCACCTCCTTGTAGATTGTGCCTTTGCAAAGAAGGTCTGGAGAGAGATGCAGTGGTTTCTGTCGAGGTTCATCCCGAGCAGTTCTGTGACACAGGACTCTGTGCTCTACGGGCTGTTCCCAGGGGTACACACCGAGACAAACATCAACTGCAGCTGGAGGATCATCAACTTGGTGAAAGACGCTCTTTGGTCTGCCCGAAACTTGTTGGTCTTCCAGCGCAAAGAGGTGTCCCCGACTGAGTGTTGCAGACTGGCACATTCCAAAGTCCAGGACTACGTGCTGAGGGACGCACTAAAGCTTGGGGCAGCTGCCGCAAAGGCGCAATGGGGAAGGGTTGCTGTCTAAGACCTTTCTGCCACAGTGCACCGAGGGGCTGGGAACTGTTTAAATCCCCTCGGGCTGTACAGCTCAAAATGAATGTCTGCAAATGATTGTAATATTCATTGTTTGTACTGATGCGCCTTGTGATACATGTTGTAAAAGTTGAACCTGATTGTACCTTTGTAATGGTGATTTTGAAATGGTTTGGAATGTGGTTGAAGATATTTTATGAATAAAGTATATTTTTGCAAAAAAAAAAGAGGGGAACTTTTTTTCTCTCAGAGGGTTGTGAGTCTTTGGAACTCCCTTCTTCAAAAGGTGGTGAAATCAGAATCTTTGAATATTTTTAAGGCAGAGCTATATAGATTCTTGATTAACAAAGGGGTGAAATGATATCAGGGGTAGGCAGGAATATGGAGTTGAGGTTACATTCAGATCAGCCATGATCTCATTGAATGATGGAGCAGCTCAAGGGGCTGAGTCGCCTACTCTTGCTCATAATTCTTTTGTTCATATATTCATATGTATGTTCATATTTAGCTTCTGACCACATAACCACACAATTACCACAATTTCCACCTCTGTAATGATGCCCAGCTTCACCCTTACCTCAGCTCACATGCTGCTCAAACCTCATCTAGGTTTTGTTACCTCTAGATTAAACTATTCTAACTCAATCCTGGCCAGCCCCCATCTTTCCTCCTCCATTAGCTAAATGCCTTTCACCCAACAGCCCTGTTTTCACTGACCTATGTAATGTTCAATTGTGATTGTGTTTGATTCTGTGAGTCTGTTTTCTATTGATGCTCACTGTGCTTGATTAGTTAAGCCTGGGTGTAGACTCAGAGTGAACTGAATAAGCTGAATAAGTTGCTAGAAGCTAGAGTTCTAAGCATGGAGCAGATGTTTTAAAGCACTGTGAATAAAGCCTGTTACACATATAGAAACTAGTGTCATCTCTGCAAAGCTAACATATAAACTATACCAATATTAGATCCCGATTGGGCAGTGCCTTAACTTTAAAATTTTCATCCTTGTTTTCAGATCTCTCCATACCCGTGCCCTCCCCATCTCTATAACCTCCTCCAATCTTACATCCCTCTAAGATACCTGTGCTCTTCTAATTCTGATGCATACCTGCCTAATTTTAATCACAGTAGCACTGGGTGGCCGGGCCTTCAGCTGCCTAGACCCTAAGCTCTGGAATTCCTTTCCTAAACTTCCCAACATCTCCAACTCGCTTTCCTTCTTTAAGACGCTTCTTTACATCTATCTCTTTGACCAAGCTATTCGTCATCTGTACTAATGTCCCCTTATGTGACTTGGTGTCAACCTTTGTTTGATAATGCTCCTGTGAAATGTCTTGGGACATTTTACTATGTTAAAGGCACCATATAAATGCAAGATGTTGTTGTTACTAACTGTGGGAAGGAGAATGGGGAGGTGAGAAGGTGAATTACGGCTCTTATTTCAGTAGAGATACAAATCCTCCATCCTCCTTCTTCCTCCTCTGTTGGTAAACTATGCCCTCATTGTCTAATTCTTTGCTTCAGTCATAAAAAAGACATTTTTTCACCCAGCGCTATAGGAAAATAGTAACCATTTGGGTGCCTCCTTCTTGCATTTAGTATTTTATTCTGTTACGTGCCTGCTATGAAAGCATTATGAGTTCCTCAAAACACCTTCTTCTCAGCTTTTACCATTGCATTAGCCTTGTTTCACAGGATTTCTCGGGCGTGCTGGCTGGCTCATGGCCTCCTGCAATCATATGGGTTGTACAATCTTAATTCTGCCTATGCAGTTATCTTCTCTAACGGATGAGTTGAGAGCAAGTTATAAAGCATGAGGGAGCAAGTACAAATCACCCCAAACCCAGTGATTTGGGTATGCCTTACTCACTATATGCCACTTTTCCAAATTCTATAGTCAAAAGATTCCATATATTCTACGTGAAATCAACATTCAACTTTATCACTTGCTACCTAGAAAGGGGTTCATTGGGACCCTGAGATTGTTGGCAGGGTTGTGTGTATGTAGGGGTGCAATGTGCTGTTTGGTCCCTGGAGTTCCAGCTGAGTCTGAGGGAGGTCAAAAAAGGCTCCTTTTAAAACATAAATACATTTGGGCTGAGAAAAGGTATCCACGAGGGAATGGATCCTTTTTAAATTGACCTTGTTGCAACTAACCGAGGGGGTTGAATAAAGAAGGGGAGTCAGTTCATCCCTCTTTATCTGGAGCATAACAATTTGGGGTACCTCGTCCAGGACCCAGTTGTAACACTTGCGTGGAACATTTTCTGAATGTTGGAAAGGTGAAGGTGAGCATCATGCAGACCACTGGAAGGCTTAACAGATAACTTTCTGAGCTCCAGCCAGAGGGCATTCATAATCTGCTTTGATTGGCACATGGTGCATAGATGCTTTTGTTACTGCAAATAGTACCTTTGCCACAAAGGGGGAAGGCTTTTTAACTAAACAATTGTAGTTCCATAAAATGAGAATAATGTTCTTAATCAATCAGGTCCAATCAGAAGATGGCATTCTAAAACTGTGCAGAGGTAACAACGCCCTTCCCCACACCCCCTCTCCTCCCTTCCCCGCAGGCAGCACTTTGAGTACTGTATTAACATTTAGCTACCAAGATGTAGGAAGACTTTCAGGTCCTGGAGGTAGTGAAAGTACTGTATTAACATTTAGTTACCGAGATGTAGGAAGACTTTCAGGTCCTGGAGGTAGTGAAAAGAACTACAAAGCTGATCTCTAGCATAAGGGGTCTGACTTCTAAGGAAAGACTGGGAAGACCTGTCCTTTTTGCTTGAAAGGACATTACTAAGGATAGACCTTATGAAGTTTGTATAAAATTACATTGAAAGGATAAGCACAGAGCATTACTTCAAGTTAGGTTATTGCAGCAGAACAAGGGGAGGCACAAGTTCAAAGTAGCAAAAGAGAAAGTTATAACTCATGTAAGGCAGTCCTTCACACAAGAAGTGACCAACACTTGAAATGGACTTTTGGGTAAAACAACAGCCATGAAAACCCTGGGTTCATTTAAGAGACAGTCAGATACTTTAATAGGAAAGCTTTCTTGTCTGTACAGGTGAGCTAAAATGGGATTTGAATTTGAATTAAGATCTTGTGTGTCTCAATAGATCTGAAATTAGATTTATTGTGAAGCTACTATGATATCAGCACTACAGCATCATATTATTATATCATTCAGAGTTCATATATTATGGAAATTTTTCATTTTTAGTTGGGAAGCACATTAGACTAATGAGACCATAGGGCAGTGGTAAATTTTGCAATATGCCTCATGCTGGAATGGGGGACAGAAAACTAATTAAAGAGTAAACACTGACAAATACTTTAATCATTGCACCATCCTCCTTCTAACATAAAACACATTAGAATGTTCATTAATTAAAGTTTAGATCCGTCTATTTAGGAATGCAAACTTTTTAACCAACTCACCACATTAGCCAATCGAATAATTCTTTTTTTCTAATCCATCTACTAATTGAAATTGTAGCTAGCACCATTTCGTATTGAAGCTGCAAGTTGCAAATTTACAATTGAATGGTAGAAATCACACCAGTCTAATGGTGCTGAGGTATTGGGGATAATTTTTGCCTGCTATCCTGGCAGAGCAGATTGCTCAATTGTTGCAGACTCTGCCTGATTTTCACCCCCATTGATTTCCAGTGAGTTCTACAAGGGTTGGGTGAATACTGACTGGATGGCCAAGTTAAAAATGATGCCCATTGGGTCCAATGGTCACCTGGGGAAAAACTCTAACATTTACTTTTTAAGTTGAAGAGGGCTCTGAGGAGGGAGATTGTATCAGAGTATGTTTGTCTGACCTGAAAACTTAACTAACCCCTGATGGAAAGCAAACCCGAGAAGAGTGTACTATAAGCAAAATTCTGCAGATGCTGGAAACCTGAAATAAAAACAGAAAATGCTGGAATAGCTCAGCAGGTCTGGCAGCATCTGTGGAGCGAGAAACAGGGGGCAGAATTTTCCTGTTGGAGTGTGGGGGCGGGACCCGCATGCTGACGTATAAAATGACGCGAGCGTCCCGATGTCACCGTACGCCATCGCGATATTTCGTTGGGCGGGCGTGCAATGATCTCCGATGCATGCCTGCCATTAATTAACGGGCCACTTAAGGCCTTTGCGATGCCAATTGACAGCGATTTTTCAGTGCCCGTGCGATCTTCGGGTCATCACACGGGCGCAACGGGCAGGTGGGTAGGAGACATTTGTATAAACCTCACCCATGGGTGGGATAAGAGGGCTCAGTGGGGTCGTGAGTGTGCTCTGTCAAATATTTAATTTGCAAAGTAACTGATTCTTGCCTGTGTGAGCTAAAATACTTCAAAATGCACACCAGCTGCTTGGACTGGACTCAGAACCTTCAGGTCAGCACTCTGCGTGAAGAATTGGTTTTGTGGCCTGCAGGTTTGAGGAAGTCTTCTCTTAGCCTGGGAATGGGAGTTGAACTCTCCACTGGAGGCACCTCCTATGAGGAGGAAGGAATGGCTAGAAGGGGGAGGAGGCCAGGAGTGCACATTCAGCCTCCAGGGGAGCCATCTTTGGGAGGAGAAGCGCAGGCACAAGGGGTGCAGGGCCAAGAGGTAGACCAAGGCAGAAGGGGCCACAGAAGACACCACTACCGTGCTGCCAGGGTTTACAGGTGGCGAAGCAGCTACCTCAATATAACAGTGCCGAAGGAGGCTCCATCCTTCAAGGGAGACAGTCAACTATATCTGTCAGATGATAGGCCCTGAGATCTCCACTAACTGTGTGGGTGGACACCCCATGCCAGTGGCTCTAAATGTCACAGCTGCCCTCAACTTCTATGCCTCTGGCTCCTTCCAGGGGTTGGTGGGTGATCTTTGCGGTGTCTCCCAATCAGCTGTCCACACTTGTGTCAAGCAGGTGACAGACGATCTGTTCAGGCGTGTATTGACCTTCATCCACTACTGTTGGGACCAAGCAAGCCAGAATCAGCGAGCCAGAGGCTTCGCGGCCATTGCTGGCTTCCCCCACGTTCAGGGTGCAACTGACTGCACACATGTGGCCATCAAGGCGCCAGCAGGTGAGCTTTCGTCAACAGGAAGGGCTTCCACTCCATAAACGTGCAGATAGTGTGTGATCACAGGATGCTGATTCTACAAGTCTGTGCAAGGTACCCAGGCAGCTCCCACGACACCTACATCCTCAGACACTCCCAGGTGCCGGTGCTCTTCAGTGCTCCAGCCCGGCTGGATGGATGGCTGCTGGGTGACAAGGGCTAACCCCTCAAAAGGTAGCTCATGACCCCTCTCCGCCATCCAAGAACAGAAGCTGAGCAGCGGTACTAAAGGAGCCACGCCTCCACAAGGGCTGTGGTGGAGAAAGCCATCGGTCTTCTCAAAATGCGCTACCGATGCACTCCAGTATCCCCCCCAGATCGTGTTGCTGATAGTGGTTGCATGCTGCGCTCTCCACAATCTTGTGCTGGAAAGGGGCGATGTTATGGACGAAGAAGATGTAGACACAGTGACTGCGACTGCACATGATTAGCCCAGTAGTGAGTTGGAGGATGAGCACACACAGGGAAATGCTGAGGGGCTAGACGCTGACCCGGGCATACTCCAGGGAGGCAGGAACACCAGGGATGCTTTAATCCAATGAACCTTCAGCTAGCACAATACAGATGAATCACCAGGACAAGCCTAGGCTGCAGGCTCCATTATCGATACCTGAGTGCTAAATCTGCCTGGATAGGAACATTAACTGAGGGCCTTGTCAATAAAGCTGAATGTCCCACAAAGCGCTCATAACATTATTGGTAACCATCCACCTGAAGAAGAAAAGAAGCACCCTCAGCCATGGTGACATGTCTGAATTTAATGGTATAACAAAAGGAACTTAAGAGAACAAAATGACAAAGGTGTTAAACATCACACCAACTCATAAAGACCTCATTACGGGCCAACACAAAAACACCAGTGATAAACCCGTGGTGTGCCTAAGGTGCCTTATGTTTACGCTTTTGGGTGCTACGTCTTGGTGCTGCCCCCTTGCTGGGAGTGGCATCTGAGACAGCCTGCTCACTCTGCTGTCCTGTTGGCCTTGTTGACATTGGTACTCGTCCTCTGGCCCATGGAGCCTCTGATGGCCCCGCCTGGGAGGGAGTGGCCAGTTCCACAGTTGGCATCTCCTCAGTTGTCGCAGCCTCATCGGATGCAACAGTCACTGGCAGAGGGGCAGAGGAGTTACCGCCCTCATCCGGAGCGCCCTGAGAGGAGCCCGCAGAGATGACAGGCAGCTGCTGCGCCGACATGAGGTCATATCGGACTCCCCTGCTCACTGTGGATGGATGGGCACCGAGCTGAGAAACTTGGTGCCCAGACCATCTCCTACACTGGCACTGACCAGCTGAGGTCAATGCCACTGTGAGGGCTTGCAGGTCTGTGTGCATCCCCAGGAAGCCCTGATGGGTCTCCTGGAGGAGCCTCTCCATGAGAGTCGCCACTCTCTCCATGGAGGACGCATGGCGCTCGGACACGAGGCTCATTGCTTCGGCGAGCGTCCGCGTGCATTCCTCCACCACAGGCACCATGCCAAGTATAGCCTCATGTATCTCCCCCAGATGATCCCGCACACCCGGCCGCATTTCCTGCATTTGCTGCGTCGTGGACGACTGCAGAGGCACATCATCAAGCACCGACTGAGCATGTGCCTGGTTCCCTGCAGTCCTCCGACTGTTGGTGCCAGCTCCTCCAGTGACTGTGAAGTGTCCTCATTGTTGTGCCCCAGGACACTAGCCAATGATCTAATTCCCACTGAGGTGCTAGTATCTGCGCTGGTGCCTGCCTGGCAGAGGTGGTGTGATGTTGGTGAGTCCGAGACTTCAGGGCCCTCAGGTGTGAGAGGGGGCCCCTGCTACTCCTCCTCCTCCCGGCCCTGCTCCGCTGATGCTGAAAGGAAGAACAAGGACATTTGATTAGTTAACGTGGAGACAATGTCAATGTGCATCTCTGTCCCCCGGATCATTATGCACTCATCCTTCCATAAGCAATGGTCAAGCCATGTTGCAAACTTCAATCACTGAACATTCAGCACTGACCTGGCTGCTGGGAGAACAATGGTGACCTCAGTGCTGGGCAAACATACCTGCCCATGGCACCCCAGTCTCACCGACACCGGTGGACCTGGGCGCATGGCGCCTCTCCAGATCTAGGGCCTCCTGTTCGAACCGGCTAAGCATTGCCACCTGGGCCGGCCCTCCGCCAGTCCTCACCCGCTCAGCGGCATTATGTACATTCTTATCTTGAAAAGGAGAGAAGAGCAATGATTAGTGCTACTTGTACCTGGGCTCTCTTCGCGGACAGCCCACCCCAACCAGAGTGAGACATTTCAGGTCTCCAGTGCCTCCTCACACTGCTGCTGCTGAACACTCACACAAAGATGCCAGGCCTGTCCTCCCATTGGCCAAATGGTGCCTACATCACATTTGGCACCACATAGTCTAACCTTCCATAAGAAGGAAGCGCAAGCAGGTAGAGCGCAGAGGATAGCAGATCGATCGGTGCCAACGCCACCTTGAAGCTCCCCTCCCAGCATGTCATCACCCTGACTTTGACATGTCCTGCAGTTCCAGCATTGCGCCTAGGTGCAGCTCCTCCAGGTTGCCCCCAAAATAGTCATGTGGGTCTCAGTGCACCACATGCTGTGGATGCAGAACCCATCTCATCACCACCCTCTCAGGGTGACCTCGGCATGGGCAATATCTGCTGGCCCACCCAGTGAAGGACACATGCCGTCAATGATTTAATCCAGTCACTACACTCAGGTTTGGCAGGGGAGCGCCAGGGGGGAAAACCGACCTGCTGGGTTAAGTGACCAATGCCAACATGGTACTCACCCTTCCCGAGCGCAAAAGATCGTTGAAGCGCTTGTGACACTGGATCCCGGTGCGCCACACCATGTCGCGGGAGCTCACCACCTCCGCCACCTCCTCCCAGGCACGTTTGGTCATGTCGGGGCGGGGCCTCCTCCTCCCATCCTGGGGTACGAGGGCTTCCTGCTGCACTGCCACCTCCTCGAGGAGGGCAGCAAGGTAATTGTCTGAAAAACGAGGGGCACAGTGCCCCCCCCCCCCTGCCCTACCCTCCTGCCTGGTCTGCTCACCAGCAGCGCTCTGGGGAGCCCTTCCACTGGCCGTGATTCTCAGCCTTTGAAAGGCTGCAGCAGTTTTTTAAAACAGGCCGCCCGCTCGCCATTGGACCCCGTGGTCATTGCAGTCCCACTGCCGCCTGCCCACTCCCGCTGTCCTCAGGAGCTGCGATTCATGCTGGGCGGGAACCTGGCCCTCCCGCAGAAAATGGAGGCGCGGACCCAATTGCCACCTGCGATCGGGTCCGCGCCTGCCTGCGCCCGCTCCTGCTCCGCCCGCCCACCAGCCAGAAAATTCTGCCCATAGTTAACATTTCGAGTGCGTATGATTCTTCTTCAGGGAATTCTGAAGAAGAGTCATACACACTTGAAATGTTAATTCTGTTTCTCTCTCCACAGATGTTGCCAGACCTGCTGAGTGTTTCTAGCATTTTCTGTTTTATTTCTGAGCGCAGTGTTATCAGAAAGATAATTTGGTATGTGGAATACATTAGTATTGGGGGAAATGCAATTGAATTAGACATCTTGACTTGCTGACCTTGATTATTGCAAGAATTAAGCTATAAAATGGAGTTTTTCTGACTCACAAGGATTTCATCCAGGTTTGTACATCAATAGAAAACAATGCTCATATCATCCACGGATTTCTGGCAGCTCATCTTAATTAGTTCTAAAAACATAGGGACCAAGAATTTTATTTGTTCACGAGAATAGGCAAAGCTGCATTAATTAATCTTCCCCTGTATCCCTGATGAGGTGATCGTAAAGTTGCATTCAAAGGGCAATTGCTCATTTGCCAGGTGACAGAGAACATTAAGAGTTAACTACATACTGTAGAGCTGAAATTTGTGTGGGCCAGACAGGGTAGAAGTCCTGAAGGATACTAATGGACCTCTTGAGTTTTCATAATCTTGTCTGTTGTCACAATATTATTTTTTGCAAGTCCTCAAATGACCAAATTTATTGAATTCAATTCTCAACTTGCTGTAGCGAGGCTTGAATTTATAACCTATGATTTGTTAGCCCAGGACGACAATCACTACACTAAGAATACAATAATTTTCATTTGCAGTCCTGCTGTGTGTCAGATTATGGTGCCCTGACCTATATGGTTTAAAGGATGAGGTCTGATACACACAGTGCTTGTAGTGCTGAGTCTGTGCACATCTTGTGCAATAGGCTCATTAAGGCTGCACAAAACTTAAATTAGGATTCGACCCTATAGTGTGCCCAGAATGCTTGAATAGTGTTTCAGAAACTCAGTATCATCAGGACCAGACAAACTTTTGATTCATGCATTTGCTGTTTGCAGGACTTAACTGTGTGAATTTGCCACTTTTGTCTACATAACAAAAAATAATTTCTTTAATTTTGAAGTACATTGAAACATCTCAATGACCAAGGTCTTCCTGATGCCAGTACTTGCTGCTAAATTTCTATCTATTTTACTATTGACTTGTACCTTGATATTTTGCTTTCTAGCTGCTTTGCCACAAATGAATTTGCAATTAAATTTCTTAAAGCTGCAGTGTGCTAGGTTCGCCTCTTATCAGCAATATTTTACACTGTACTGCATGAATGGGTATTCCACTGAGCATCCTCTGTGCTTGAAGGCTTTGGCAGATGTAGATGAGGTGGAAGATCAAGGGAGGCATGTCAGATGTGCACATTTTGTCATTCTAGCAGTGTTTTTATTCCATCACTTGTGTTCACAGGGTTACATAATTCAACCTGGACATGTCCAAATATGACTCCCTAAGCCGTGATTTCCCAAGATTGCCATCATAGAATTGTGCTCATCCCTGCAGCCAGTCCTAGTGATCTGTTCTAGCACGGGGATAGCAATCAGCAGATGTCAAGGTGACAGTTGCTTTGAACTTTTACACCACTATTCTAGTCAACAGCAGGCGATACCTTCCATATTTCCCAACTTGCAGAGCACAGTTGCCTAATGCAGGTCACAGATGCCTGTGCGACTCAACTGATTTATTATCCCATGAAAAATGCACAGCACCATGAGAGTCCAGCACTTTTACAGTCTGGTTGGAATCCCTAAAGTAAAGGATATTATTGAGCACATACATGTGACCATATGACCCCAACCCCTGATTTCAACCCCTCCTCTCCACCCGCCCCCCCCTTCATGAGCAGAGACTAAATCCATGCCATGAATTTACAGCTGGTGTGTGATCCTAGGTGCAGAAACATGCACAACACTTGAGTTTTTTTTTATTATTCATTCACGGGATGTGGACTTCGCTGGCTAGGCCAGCATTTATTCCCCATCCCTAATTGCCCTTGAGAAGGTGGTGGTGAACTGCCTTCTTGAGCTGCTGCAGTCCATGTGCTTTAGGTACACCCATAGTGTTGTTAGGAAGGGAGTTTCCATATTTTTGACCCAGTGACAGTGAAGGGACGGCGATATATTTCCAAGTCAGGATGATGAGTGACTTTGAGGGTAAATTCCAGGTGGTGGTGTTCCCATCTATCTGCTGCCCTTGTCCTTCTAGATGGTAGGTCGTGGGTTTGGAAGATGCTGTCTAAGGAGCCTTGGTGAATTCCTGAGTGTTGTTGGAACTGCACTCATCCAGGCAAATGGAGAGTATTCCATCGCACTCCTGACTTGTGCCTTGTAGATTCCCCTCCAATCCACACACCATCCTGACTTGGAACTCTGTCGCTGTTCCTTTACTATCGTGGGATCAAAATCCTGGAACTCCCTTCCTGGTGTACCTGTATCAGATGGACTGCAGTGGATCACCACCATCTTCACAAGGGCAATTAAGGATGGGGAAGAAATGCCGGCCCTGCCAGCAACATCCATATCCCATGTAAGATTTTTTTAAATGCCATCAATCTTGGAGTTGCCATGGTAAGAAGCTTGCCATCATCTTTGACAAAGAAGCTCACTTGATTGGCATGCCACCCGTCACCTTAAACATTCACTCCCTCCACCATTAAGCACAGCAGTGTGTTGCATCTACAAGATGTACTGCAGTAACTCACCAAGGCTCCTTCGACAGCACGTTCCAAACCCATTACCTCTACCATGTAGAAGGGCAAGGGCAGCAGACGCATGGGATCACCACCACCTGCAACTTTAAAAAAATGCCACCAGTCTTGGAGTTGCCGTGGCACATTCACTCTGCCACTTTGCCAAGCTACTACATTGGAGCATCAGGAGCCAAGTCAGATTTCCCAAAGCTGTACCATATACTAATCTCCAGGTGTGCACAGCAGCGATGTCAACAAGCAGGGTAAAGCAGCCAATCACATTGATGCATTCACACCTACGCTAAACCAGGAAGTTAAAAGCACATCATCCTTCACTTTTAATTTAAATTTACAGGTAGCAAAATTAATGATTTTGATTGAATTTTGATAAAAGCTAAAATATCAATTTAAACAAACTTATCAGAAAATAAATTATTTTAGAAATATGTAGGGCTGAATCTTCAGGCCCTGCCAACAACAGGAATGGGGATGGATGAGGCCTGAAAATTAGCAGGCCAGCCAGCTTGCTGGCTTCCAAATCCTGCTCCTAACAGCTATTTTGGTCGACATGGGTTCAAGGTCTGGGAAGGCTGCCTGCCTGCTCAAGGCGGGCAGGCATTAAAAGCCTTGTTCAACAGGAGGCCGACTGGAATTCTCAAGTCAGCCTCCAGTTTCCTGATCCTGGGACGAGATGTGGCAGAACAACTGCCTGGAGGTGGGCGCCCATTGGCAGGCAGTGGTGCCAGTGCTCCAAGCATGCCCATAGGCCCTTCCTTCTTATCTGGGTGGGGGCGCAGCCAAAGGTCACCTTGTAGAGGGGATCCTCTGCTACAGTGGTGGTCTGGCTGTGTTCTGTATTTTTTATTTAAATTTTTGGCTGAGGGGCACATTCTTATTGAAGTTCCCCCCCTGGCCCCCCAGTGGGTGCTTTTCTGCAGCCTCTGATTAACTTTCCAGATTTGAGAGCCCGCCAGTGCCCTTAATTGGACAGGGAACCCGTCTCCATGTGGATTAAGGTTGTGCCCCAGTCAAAATTATAGGTTACAAAAGTGACAACAGGTTGATGCAATTCCAACTGAAAATTCTGCTGAATATGTGAGGTAACGGTAAAGCAGTGAACTGGATAACCAAAATAACAGAGTACATACAAGTTGGAGGGAGTTGTACTTAAACTGTACAGTGATGTGTTCAAACTGTACCTCGTTTACTGTGTGCAGTTTTGGTCATGCTAACAGAAGTATTCAAGACTAGAGATGTTGCAGAAAAAAATAATAAGAAGCAATGGGCAATGAAGGACCATGCAGACAGCCAGTTATTCTTCCTCTACAGCAAAGAGTCAGGATCTTAAAATCTAAACTGAGCCAGTTAAAAACAAATCCAGAAGGGAAAGTCTTCATATAAAGGATTGACAGGATGTGAAATGGATTGCTTCAGAAGTCCACAGATAGAAAATCACTGAAGGTGTTTCAAAGGGAGGTGGATACTTACTGGAGATGTAAGGGTATTAAAGGATATTAAAAAAAGGAATTGGACTAAAAGTGGTATAGTTGCCATAGCTAACAACATGGTAGAAGAGATTTGATGGACCAAAATAGAATTCTATTTATATTTATTCCTATGTGATTGATCTCTCCCATCAGAACACTGGCTTTAAGGAAAGATTGGACATACATAGGTTGTTCGACTTCAAAAGGAAGCAGCTAGGAAAAGGCCACATAGAGATGCTATTTTAAAATAGTAGATGGGCTCGAAAGGATAAATCTGCAAAACTACTTCAAGGCAAACAACAACAGCAGTGCAGACAGCAGGGCTTCAAATGAGTGAAAGGGCAGTAAAAAGAAATAAAAGCAAAATACTGCGGATGCTGGAAATCTGAAACAAAAACAAAAATAGCTGGAAAAACTCAGCAGGTCTGACAGCATCTGCGGAGAGGAATACGGTTAACATTTCGAGTCCGTAGTTCTGATGAAGAGTCATGCGGACTCGACACGTTTACTGTGTTCCTCTCCGCAGATGCTGTCAGACCTGCTGAGTTTTTCCAGCTATTTTTGTTTATGTGTAAAAAGAAATAGTTCGTTGTACAAAATGTTAACCACAAGTGGATAGATTCAGCTCAAAGTAGAGGAGGCAAAAAAACCTGGAACCATTTCAGAAGCGATTAGATGCTGTAACATAATGGACTAGATTTTCCTCTGGGATTCTGTCTGACATCTGTGCAGCACCTCAAGCTTTACTTACTCTGCACTGGCAGGCTCCCTCTTTGGGAGGAATTCCACCAGAACGGGGCTGTGCATGCCACATGGCAGATGAACCAGAGAAATGGATTTGGAGTCAGGCCAGATTTGGAGACGTGGGCAGAAATACTGAGCCACCAGAACTCTGCCCTGAAGAGATGATTCTGAATGGATGATCCAGATGGACAAAATAGAATTCCCCATCTGTATCTATCATGATGGTGGAATATTTTTGAATGTGCTATGCAACAATGTAATGGGACTCAAATTCACACAATTGCTCTCTCATGGAGGGAAGTGGTGAAATCTCAAGGTAAAAAGTCTCCATCACTCACTTCAAAAGAACTGTTTATCAGCTGTTTTTTTAAGCTTTTGTGAAATAGTACGAAATCATACGGGCTTTGAGAGTAACAACAGGGCGGGACCATTTCCAGATCCCAATCCCACACTTGTTGGCAACATGCCCTTTGGTGCGATGTTCTGAGAGGCAGCCTACTAATTGGCCAGTTTTGCTCCCACCTTCCAATTAAGGATGGAGGGCCAATTTGTCTCTGGGCTGTTTCTGGGCTGTTGCTGTTCTAGAAGGTCCAGACCTCCTGGCAGAGGTACTTACTTTTTAAAAATAAAATTGACCACAGCTGCCAGGCCACTCCAGGATGGCCTATGGCCACAGCTGTGGTGTGCTGATCCTCGCGGCAGTGATAGGAGTGTGCGTGTAAGGCTTTGTGGGCCCACCCCATCAGAGCCACTAGTCACCTCCAGGCACCTGCCAGATATTGACCTTCGCAGGGGACCTATCCACCAAAGGGTTGATCCCAGTGGCATCTCCAATCTGCCTATAATTGAGCACAAGGATTCAAATGAACTACTTGCTACTGTTGGGCAGGTAGCTGTTACCTGATGACCTGCCTTTAGTAAGGTCCCTGGAGGCAGGAATGCATCATTTGGCTGACCCAACATCCTCATAACTAAATTCCCTCCCAGTCCCACCTTTAGTTTCTTTAAAGCTGGTATTGAAAAGTCCAAAAAGGAAGCTTTGCAAGAGATTGGGGCTTCCAACCAGATTTTGGGGGAAGGCTGGGACTGGGGAAGCCCAAGGACTCCTTGAGGTACCTGGCTGGGAGAGCACTCCTGCTCTGTCTTAGGTGGGACTGGGACGGTTCCGTCCATAGAATTTAAAGAGGAGAAATATTTTAGGGAGGGGAAAGCAAAGCCTGAGATGAAAATAGTTCCTCAAAAGAACTTCTTCTCAAATCTGCTCTTACAATTTCCAGCACTGTGACATTATGTCATAATTCTGCACCTTCTTACCACTTGTTGTAATAATAAGGGATCAAAGGATATGGGGATAGGGTGCAAAGTGGAATTGAGATAGAAGATCAGCCATAATCTTAATGAATAGCAGAGCAGGCTTGAGAAGTTGTATGGCCTATTCCTCCTATTTCTCATCTTCTTCTGTAATGATTTTCAATTATTGAAGAGAGGAAACTGATATTGCTTTTAAAATAGAGTAGCTCAATTAATGTTCTATTGGCCTGAAACTTGCTTTTTTGATTAGTTGCAACCTTTGAAAAAAAGGAATGCTACAATTCATTAGACCATTATGTTTAAAGAAATCTGCTAATGTTTCAATTAAAAATAAGTAATGTGTATTGTGGCATTTTTAGACTTGATTGGTTCACTCAATGCACATTTTATTCCTAAAAACTTTACACTCCATTGCAAGGTTTTTAAAGAAACTCTTTTTAGGGTAATCAGAAGGAAAATCAACCGAAACTTTGATTTTTGTAACTAATTGGTTTTAATAACATTAAAATGCAACACGTTTTATAGATAATCATTAAGCTTGTATTCCAATTCAAAACTCAGAATGATCAATTCTGCTGCTTTGGGATAGGTTAATAATCCAGCAGCATCCCACCTGGTATTCTTCTGGTCTGTTTCTGGCCTGTCTCATTAACTGTCTCTGGGCTTGACTCTGAACTACCTTTGCAAAGACTCTGCTCTGTCTCTGCTTTGTCTCTGTCTCTCTGTTCTGGCCTATCTCTGCTCTGTTTTTGTCTCTGCCCTGTTTCTATCTCTGCTTTGCCTGTGGACTGCCTCTGAACTTTCTTGTGGAGAGCCTCTCTGTTTTATTTTAGAATGGCTGTACTTAAACCATTCTTGTTGATGTAAACAAGCTTTTCAGTATCTCTTTCCCCCCGTGGTTAAACTGGCTGATGCTACCAAACAGGACTGGTGATTATGATAGTTTCCCACATGGCCTCCTTATGTGTAGCCTCAAAGGCAGTTTGCATGATATTTGGTCAACTTTCCTAGCATGCTTCTTGATCAGCTGGTTTAACAGCTCTTTTAATTTAATTCAATATTTTTTAGCAGGTAATTAATCCAGGGCTCTAGTCAATCCTTTAGTTTCTGTAAAATTGGTATTGAAAAGTCCAAAAAGGAAGCTTTGGAAGAGGTTGGGGCTTCCAGTGATATTGTCGGGGAAGACTGAAGCTGGGGAAGCCCAAGGGCTTTTTGAGCTACCTGGAAAGCACGCCTGCTTTGACTGGCCCACAAAGAGCTCCAAAAGGAGCAGATCATTAACCTTTACTTAGGCCAGTCATTGCCTCACATCTTGGATCAATTGCTGGGCAGCCAGGAGCTTGGGACTATTCCCAACATTCAGTTAATTCCGCGTCATGGTGCTGATGACACCATTGGGCCACGACTTTTGAATGTTAACTAGGTCCTTGCCTGCCTTTTTTGGGAGACTTGCCGATGGCCTGATAAGAACATTAAGACATAAACAGAAGCAGGAGCAGGTCATTCGGCCCCATGAGCCGACTCCACCATTCAGTAAAATCATGGCTGATCTGATTGTTGCCTTAACTCCACTTTCTTGCCTGCTCTCCGTAACCTTTGACCCCCTTGTCGATCAAAAATCGACCTAACTCAATCTTGAATATATTCAACGACCCAACTCCAATACTCTCAGTGGAAGAGAATTCCAAAGACTAACGATCCACTGAAAGAGGAAATTCCTCCTCATCTCCATCTGAAGTGGAAGACCCGTTATTTTTAAACTGTGCCTCCTCGTTCTAGCTTCCCCCACAAAGGGAAACATCCTTTCAGCCACTACCCTGTCAAGCCCCATCAGAATCTTGTATATTTCATTAAGATCACCTCTCATTCTTCTAAACTCCACTGAGTATAAGGATTTTGGAGTAGTAAAATGTTAAATGGCAGGGAAGATGGCAGGCTGGAGCAGGGAGGTAGAATTTTTAATGCTAACCTATTCCACATGCCATTCCCAAAGGGTGGGGTGACTGGGGGGAATGAGAGTTCCAAGTAGGGTTTGACCAATGATTACTTAATGCATATAAAATGTGTTATCAAATCTGTGGTTTTTGGGTTCTGAGAACAAACATCAATAAAACCTTGAATGTAGGCAGAATAAAAAACAGTTCACAGGAGAGACACTGGCTGACATTAGATGTGTAACTGGTCTATCGGGTGCCAGCTTTTAGAAGGGAGAGGCAGGGAGGGGGGAGGTGTATTGTAAGACTGTGATTGCTCTCAGACAATTGGCGGGTGCACCAGTACTGAATATGTCATCTTGAGTTCTGAGGAATAACGACTGAAATTAAATGTCTGACTCTTTCTTCACTCAGGGGGCAAACCTGTGTACGTATCTGATGATGTGGTAGAGCTTCAGTGCATTTTCACTAATCCGTCAAAAAAGTATGACTTTGTCTGGAAGTTGGTAGCTACAGACCAGGTGAGTTCATGAGGTTAACACACCCTTTTACATGTGCTGACTTACGACCAGCTTTTGCGCAGTTTTTTTTAAAAACAAAAGGAATGCTTGGAACCTGCTGTCACTTGTGAGGTATTATGTTCATCTTAAACAAAAACAGAATTACCTGGAAAAACTCAGCAGGTCTGGTAGCATTGGCAGAGAAGAAAAGAGTTGATGTTTCGAGTCCTCATGACCCTTCAACAGGTGTTGAAGGGCCATGTGGACTCAAAACGTCAACTCTTTTCTTCTCCGCCGATGCTACCAGTCCTGCTGAGTTTTTCCAGGTAATTCTGTTTTTGTTCTGGATTTCCAGCATCCGCAGTAGTTTTTTGTTTTTATCATTATGTTCATCTTATCTGATAACAGGAAAGCCCAGTTGAATCTTAAGCCCTCCTTTGTTTGCTTTCCAAGTTGCTATGCAGTATTGCCCTGCCAACTATTTCTGTTTGAGTTTGTAGGCCTTCACTATGGAAAGTAAACCCCTAAAGATCCCTGGGGTAGGGAACATAGCTGAACTGTGGGGCAGGGCACAAAAAAAGTTTATAAAAGAGGAAATAAAATCACACGTGTACGATTTAAAAATTATACATTCAATTTACACAAATGCCACAGATTGAATATGTAACCTTATTGACGGCTGAAGAGCTTATCTGGGTGTTAATAAAGCAGACATAGGAATAGTTCAATGAATACATTACCATGCAAATCTTCACGAGTAACTTTTAGGATTCAGAATAAGTCAATGAAAATTCAACTTTTTTTCATACCTGTCAGCTGCTGGAAGATTCATTTTGGAAAGTATATTTTAAAATAATGTTTGTATTTTCTCAGTTGTGAGTGAAATGCTAGTTTGTTTGTGTTAATTTGGCAAAGCTGCAATAATTGGGCTTAACAGCCATATTTTCTGAATGGATGGGTTGATTATTGTGGGATGATCATCGGACTGATTTTCATTTTCTAAGGTCAGTAAACTGGTGGAGTGGATTGCTCCCCCATTGTTGAAACCATTCGAATTGCATCCCTTCATATTATGTTAAAAGCCTTTCACTACTTACCATGGCATAGTGCACTTTGAATCCCCGAGCTTTCATCTTGAAATATTCCTTCATTCAATCCTTGCATGAATTTAGTACAGACTTAATCTCTTTCCAGTGTAGCTGAATGATATATGTACATATTATGATAGCCACTTTGGCCCACGTGCTGAAATCTGGATATGACTTTATGTCATTTTGGATCAGGAGCCTCTTGCCTCTGTTTGCAGAAGAAGACAGCCAATTACAAAAGATAAAGAGCGTGAATTGGAGGAGGACTCCCAAACAAAAGTGAATGAACCCTATATGAGGAGGAATGAATAAACTTCAGCACGGTGGTTGTCAGTGATGGGAGAAGTTGAAAGATATGACACATGCTGCCAACTGTAGGTTGGTGAGAGCCTTCTCCTCATCCATCTTCTCACCTATTTACATCTGAACTAAAGCCTATACTGAGCCACTTTATCAACTCACTCTTTGTGCTAAAAATCACATATCAAGGCTGCTTTTAAGTATTAATTGTAACTGCTGCTCCTCTCCTGTTTTTCTAGGAACTCTAAGGGGAGGAGAACCAGGGTCTAGGGCATCCAGCCAGGCCAGATTTGACCCTCTTAAACCTCAGATACAACCACCTTAGGAGATTTGGAGGAGAGTGCACTCCGTGACACCACAAGCCCGCTGACTATATGGGTCAACTTGCAATTCATTTTGGCAGATGAGCCTGGGAATTTAGATTCCACGTGTCTGTTTTAAAAAGGATACCTTGAGAACATTCATGCAGTCACTGTGAACTGTGCTATGCAACATGCTGCAGTTGGTGTTTTGGGTCGACCAGCACACCAGCTACGAAAAGGCAGGTGTTTAATGGCTTCATTGTTGGCATTGGCCGACCATTCTCTGCTCAGTGGCCATAACGAGACAATGTTCAGGAGCAGGGGGCATGGTTGAGGGTGCTGCCTCTCAGGCCAAAAATCAGCATTCTAATACCAGTATCTTTGGAAGTTTGCATATGTGCCAGGAAGCATGCAGGACCAGATTGCCACTTTAGTTGTGAAAGTTGCCTATAGTGGGGTCATCTCGAGCCAATGGTGAGCATGAACCATCCCTCGGGCTTTTGTCTCCAGTGCACAGGGCATTAGAGGCTCTCCTTGTTGCCAGCCAGACATCTTACATACCATCCTCCTGAGATAGCACCTAGATAAATTACTAGATTAGATGGAAGAGGATCTCTCATCACCAAGCAGAAGCACTGGAGAACAAGACAGAAGAAAATCATGTGAAGAATTATTTTTAAAAAGTGGTTGCATTGCAGTTGGTTTTTCTGCAGAAACTGTTCTTTCTAAGCTTTAAAACATGTTGCAGTTAGCTTTTTTCTATTCATTCACGGGATGTGGGCTTCACTGGCTGGGCCAGCCCTTCCCTAATTGCCCTTGAGAAGGTGGTGGTGAGCTGTCCATGTGGTGTTGGTACATCCACAGTGCTGTTTGGGAGGGAGTTCCAGGATTTTGACCCAGCGACAGTGAAGGAACAGGGATATAGTTCCAAGTCAGGATGGTGATGGGAATGACTGTTGTGTGCAGGTGTTAACTGCCAAAATGTACTTTATTATATACAGCTTATAATGGCTGTTTTATACTGCAGTTCTTAGGATACTGCAATGGTGGCACGTCCCATCTCATTAAAGGATAGATCTTACCACCCGAAAGCCACCCTACCACTTGACTTTGTGGGTCATATATTGGTGGGACTGTAGATTGCCCTAAAATGAAGGCCTTGTGCCAACTGCTTGAGATTTGAGCTTTGACTTGCACAATCTGATGTTGGTGGTTTCAAGTAAGCGGAATATTCAGAGTGAAATCTTTTCCTGATTTACATAGGCAGCTGCATTGCGCAGTGGAGCATGTCAGGGTGCAACCTAAAGTCTGCTACTCTGAAACCATGCAGCTCTCTCATTCTGCTGGTAGCTGCCTATGGGAAAGGAAAATAAATTGCTTGCTGCAGAAAGTAAGGCATCAACCTGTTGCTTTTGTATGCTAATAAGCAGCTGATTGGCTTACATTGTTGATACCCCAGTGACAGTCTAAATGACACAGAAGATTGGCCTGAATTTTTCGGATGGCTGGGGCTCACATCCTGTCATCTGAAGAATAGGCGGTCAACAGATCCCCGCCGACTCTGCCTCTCGAATGAGCGTTAAATGGCTGCAGGTGGGACTTCCGCCCCTCACTCAGGAGGAAGCCCCCCTCTTAGAGAGCTGCTGGCCAACCTGATTGGCCGGCAACTCTCCAGTCCCCACAACGACAAGAGCTGCAGTGGATAGAAGAGGAATTGCCTGAGACGAAGGCGGGCACGGGAGGCCCAACTAAGTTTCAAGGGTCCTAGGGTGGGGACGGTAGGGAAGGCCGGGGGCCGGGGTGGGGGGGAGGGCACAAAGGAGGCGATCAGGGACTCAAGGGGAATGCGGGGGGTGACTGTGGAGGGAGGTCCGGAGGCCATTTCAGAAGGGGGCTTATGATGGAGACAGCTTAGGCTGGACTTCTGATTGGTCATGAAGCTCCTCTACCCATATAGAGCAACATCTAATTTAACAATCAGATTTCACCTTGATGTCTAAAGCATCCATCAGTTTTCTATTTATAATATTAAAATGAGGCCAAAGTTAGTTAAGTGCACCTTGAACGCAATTTGCTGGTGTCCATGTGGGATTGTTCACTATCATCAGCCTGCCCACATATGAGGGCCGTAGGTTGCTGAGTTATTTCCCAAAGTGCATGTAATGTCACATTTGAAGATCTGCGATAGCATTTTATAAGCAGTTCTGAACATTTTTCCTATTTATTTTGTTTCTTTTAATGTCCAATTATTCACACCAATTATTAGGGAATCTCCAATTTTTTGGTAACACCAGCAATGAATTTCCCTAAAAATTCGTCTTTTCCTTGTGCTTTTTGGAGAGACCTAAGTTCTTTGATTTTCGAACTTCCCCCACGCAAGGTCAATCCTTCCACCAGCCTATAAATTGAGACTGGGTGGGAAATGGCCCTTTAAGTAGCCAATAATTGGTCACTTAAAGGCCTCAATTGGGGCAAGGGTGGGCTTTCTACCTGAGGCCCTGCCCGCCCCAGCATAAAATCACTGTGGTCGGGGCGGGCAGGAACCCAGAGGAATCCCGTTCCTTCAATTTCATGCACATCACCCTCCCCCACCCCCCCACCCAACCTAAAAATCTGCTGGCGGGGGAGCATAGAATTCTGGCCATTAAAATTAAGGGTGGTTGCACCCTTGATAGACGCTGACAGCACTGTGACTGTAGAGGAGGTTGGATGTAGGTCATTTTGTGACATACAACATTACACTGTTATGGCCTCTATAATTAACCGAAGCCTTCAGCTACACTGCTCCTTTGACAAATAGAGATATGAATGTCTCTGTCTTCTGACAAGGCTGTGAGGGTACTGATGGGTAGGCATAGAGCAACTTCGGTGTAACATGATTTGCCTGCCATAGCTGCGCTGGTCCTCATCTTCCTCCAAAAAGCACAAGGAAAAGACGAATTTTTAGGGAAATTCATTGCTGTGTTACCAAAAAATTGGCAATTCCCTAATAATTGGTGTGAATAATTGGACATTAAAAGAAACAAAATAAATAGGAAAAATGTTCAGAACTGCTTATAAAATGCTATCGCAGATCTTCAAATGTGACATTACATACACTTTGGGAAATAACTCAGCAACCTACGGCCCTCACATGTGGGCAGGCTGATGATAGTGAACAATCCCACATGGACACCAGCAAATTGCGTTCAAGGTGCACTTAAATAACTTTGGCCTCATTTTAATATTATAAATAGAAAACTGATGGATGTTTTAGACATCGAGGTGAAACCTGATTGGAAAATTAGATGTTGCCCTATATGGGTTGAGAAGCTTCATGACCAAACAGAAGTCTAACATAGAAACATAGAATATAGGACCAGGAGTAGGCCATTCGGCCCTTCGAGCCTGCTCCGCCATTCATTATGATCATGGCTGATCATCCAACTCAATACCCTGCTCCAGCTTTCTCCCCATATCCTTTGGTCCCTTTCGCCCCAAGAGCTACATCTAACTCCTTCTTGAAAACATATAATGTTTTGGCCTCAACTACTTTCTGTGGTAGCAAATTCCACAGGCTCACCACTCTTTGGGTGAAGAAATTTCTCCTCATCTCAGTCCTAAATGGTCTACCCCATATCCTCAGACTGTGACACCTGGTTCTGGACTCCCCCACCATCGGGAACATCCTTCCTGCATCTACCCTGTCTAGTCCTGTTAGCATTTTATAGGTTTCTATGAGATCCCCCCTCTTCTTCTGAACTCCAGCAAATATAATCCTAACCGACTCAATCTCTCCTCATATGTCAGTCCTGCCATCAGGAATCAGTCTGGTAAACCTTCGCTGCATTCCCTCTATAGCAAGAACATCCTTCCTCAGATAAGGAGACTAAAGCTGCACACAATATTCCAGTTGTGGTCTCACCAAGGCCCTGTATAATTGCAGAAAGACATCCTTGCTCCTGTATTTGAATCCTCTTGCTATAAAGGCCAACATACCATTTGCCTTCTTTACCGCCTGCTGCACCTGCATGCTTACGTTCAGCGACTGGTGTACGTGGACACCCAGGTCTCGTTGCACATTCCCCTCTCTCAATTTAGAGCCATTCAGCTAATAATATGCCTTCCTGTTTTTGCTACCAAAATGGATAACCTCACATTTATCCACATTGTATTGCATCTGCCATGCATTTGCCCACTCACTCAGCTTGTCCAAATCACACTGGAGCATCTCTGCATCCTCCTCACAGCTCACCCTCCCACCCAGCTTTGTGTCATCTGCAAATTTGGAGATATTACATTTAGTTCCCTCATCTAAATCATTAATATATATTGTGAATAGCTGGGGTCCCAGCACCGATCCCTGTGGTACCCCACTAGTCACTGCCTGCCATTCGGAGGAAAACCCGTTTATTCCTACTCTGCCAACCAGTTTTCTACCCATCTCAATACACTACCCTCAATCCCATGTACTTTAATTTTACTCGCTAATCTCTTATATGGGACTATATCGAAAGCCTTTTGAAAGTCCAAATAAACCACATCCAGTGGCTCCCCCTCATCAACTCTACTAGTTACATTCTCAAAAAATTCCAGTAGACTTGTCAAGCATGATTTCCCTTTTTTAATCCATGCTGACTCTGTCCGAATCTGTCACTATTTTCCACGTGCTCAGCTATTAAATCTTTTATAATGGATTCTAGAATTTTCCCCACTATCGACGTCAGGCTGACTGGTCTATAATTCCCTGTTTTCTCTCTACCTCCCTTTTTAAACAGTAGGGTTACATTAGCTACCCTCCAATCTGTAGGAACTGTCCCAGAGTCTATAGAATCTCAGAAGATGACCACCAACTCATCCACTATTTCTAGGGCCACTTCCTTAAGCACTCTGGGATGTAGATTATCAGGCTCTGGGGATTTATCAGCCTTCAATTCCATCAATTTCTCCAGCACCATTTCCCTACTAATACTGATTTCTTTCAGTTCCTCCCTCTCACTAAACCCTGTGTTCCCCAACATTTCTGGTATGTTATTAGTGTCCTCCTTTGTGAAGACAGAACCAAAGTATGTATTTAGTTGGTCAGCCATTTCTTTGTTCCCCAATATAAATTCTAGGTTAATAATGTCTAGGCTAAGCTGTCCACATCTCTTTCAATCCGTCCTCTCAGTTTTATGAGATTTCGTGATGAGGGAGGTAGTAATAATTTGGTGCAAACAGTGTTAAAAACAATTACAGGTACTTCCTTTACAGGATAGATTTTTGACTGGAAAGCCTGTAGGTCTCGGTGGCCTCCATGCTGAGGCGAGTGAAAATTTCTGAGGACTTGTGGCACTGATGGGGCCTTTCACACAGCAAGCAACTTTTTAAAAAATTCATTCATGGGATGTGGGCATCGCTGGCTCAGCCAGCATTTACTGCCCATCCCTCATTGCCCTTGTTCAGAGGGCATTTAAGAGTCAACCACAGGGGGAGGTGATGGCAAAGTGGTTTTGTCATTGGACTAGTAATCCAGAGAGCCAGGGTAATGCTCTGGAGACCCGGGTTTGAATCCTGCTGTTGTAAAAACCCATCTGGTTCGCTAATGTCCTTTAGGGGAAGGAAATCTGTTGTCCTTACCTGGTCTGGCCTACATGTGACTCCACACCCACAGCAATGTGGTTGACTCTTAAGTGTCCTCTGAAATGGCCTAGCAAGCCACTCAGTTGTGACAAAACCGCGACAAAGACATAAAAAACGAATGAAACTGGACAGACCACCCAGCATCGGCCTAGGCACCGGAAATGACAACGGCAACCACAGCGCAGTTGACCCGACAAAATCCTCCTTACTAACATCTGGGGAGTGCCAAAATTGGGAGAGCTGTCCCACAGACCAGTCAAGCATCAGCCTGACATAGTCATCCTCATAGAATCATACCTTACAGATAATGCCACAGGCACCACCACCACCATCACCAACCTAGGGTGTGTCCTGTCCCACTGGCACAGTGGTATACAGTTGGGAGGGAGTTACCCTGGGAGTCCTTAACATCGACTCTGGACCCCATGAAGTCTCATGACATCGGGTCAAACATGGGCAAGGAATCCTCCTGCTGATTACCATGTACCGCTCTCCCTCAGCTGATGAATCCATGTTGAACATCACTTGGAGGAAGCACGAAGGGCGACAAGGGTGCAGAATGTACTGTGGGTGAGGGACTTCAATGTCCATCATCACCGAGAGTGGCTCGGTAGCATCGTTACTGACCGAGCTGGCCGAGTCCTAAAGGACATAGCTGCTAGACTGGGTCTGCGGCAGGTGGTGAGGGAACCAACAAGAGGGAAAAACATACTTGACCTCATCCTCACCAACCTGCCTGCCGCAGATGCATCTGTCCATGACAGTATCGGTAGGAGTGACCATTGCACTGTCATTGTGGAGATGAGGTCCCGCCTTCACATTGATGAACCCCTCCATCATGTTGTGTGGCACTACCACCACGCTAAATGGGATAGAATTCGAACAGATCTAGCAACTCAAGACTGGGCATCCATGAGGCGTTGTGGGCCATCAGCAGCAGCAGAATTGTACTCGAACACAATCTGTAATCTCATGGCCCGGCAAATCCCCCACTCTACCGTTAGATCAAGCTGGGGATCAACCCTTGTTAAATGATGAGTGCAGGAGGGCATGCCAAGAGCAGCACCAGGCATACCTAAAAATGAGGTATTAACCTGGTGAAGTTATTACACAGGACTACTTGAATGCCAAACAGCGTAAGCAGCAAGTGATAGACAGAACTAAGCAATTCCACAACCTGCCACATCCAGTTGTGAATGGTGGTGGACAATTAAACTACTCACTGGAGGAGGAGCCTCCACAAATATCCCCATCCTCAATGATGGAGGAGCCAAGCACATCAGTGCAAAAGGTAAGGCTGAAGCATTTGCAACAATCTTCAGCCAGAAGTGCCGAATGGATGATCCATCTTGGGCTCCTCCGGAGGTCCCCAGCATCACAGATGCCAGTCTTCAGCCAATTCAATTCACTCCACCTGACATCAAGAAACAGCTGAAGGCACTGGATACTGCAATGGCTATGGGCCCTGACAATATTCCGGCAATAGTGCTGAAGACTTGTGCTCCAGAACTTGCTGTGCCCCTAGCCAAGCTGTTCCAGTACAGCTACAACACTGGCATCTACCCGACTATGTGGAAAATTGCCAGGTATGTCCTGTACACAAAAAGCAAGACAAATCCAACCTGGCCAAGTACCTACCCATCAGCCTACTCATAATCATCAGTAAAGTAATGGAAGGGGTCATCAACAGTGCTATCAAACGACACTTGCTTAGCAATAACCTGCTCACTGATGCCCAGTTTGGATTCCGCCAGGGCCACTCAGCTCCTGACCTCATTACAGCCTTGGTTCAAACATGGACAAAAGAGCTGAATACCTGAGGTGAAGTGAGAGTGGCTGCCCTTGACATCAAGGCCGCATTTGACCGAGTGTGGCATCAAGGAACCCGAGCAAAACTGAAGTCAATGGGAATCGGGGGAAAACCCTCCACTGGCTGGAGTCATACCTAACACAAAGAAAGATGGTTGTGGTTGTTGGAGGTCAGTCATCTCAGCTCCAGGACATTACTGCAGGAGTTCCTCAGGGCAGTGTCCTAGGCCCAACCATCTTCAACTGCTTTATCAATGACCTTCTTTCCATTATAAGGTCAGAAGTGGGGATGTTCACTGACAATTGCACAATGTTCAGAATCATTCGTGAGTCCTCAGATACTGAAACAAAAACAAAAATACCTGGAAAAACTCAGCAGGTCCACCTGTGGAGAGGAGCACAGTTAACGTTTCGAGCCCGAATGACCCTTCAACAGAACTAAGTAAAAATAGAAGAGAGGTGAAATATAAGCTGGTTTAAGAAGGGGGGTGGGGTACAAGAAGAGCTGGATAAAGGGCTAGTGGTAGGTGGAGATAACCAAAAGATGTCACAGACAAAAGGACAAAGAGGTGTTGAAGGTGGTGATATTATCTAAAGGAATGTGCTAATTAAGGGTAGAAGGCAGGACAAGCAAGGTACAGATAGCCCTAGTGGGGGTGGGGTGGGGTGAAGGAATCGAAAAAGGCTAAAAGGTAGAGATAAAGCAATGGATGGAAAAACATTTAAAAATAAAGGAAGTAGGTGGGAAAAGAAAAATCTATATAAATTATTGGAAAAAAAAGGGGGGGAAATCAGAAAGGGGATGGGGATGCAGGAGAGAGTTCATGATCTAAAATTGTTGAACTCAATATTCAGTCCGGAAGGCTGTAAAGTGCCTAGTCAGAAGATGAGGTGCTGTTCCTCCAGTTTGCGTTGAGCTTCACTGGAACAATGCAGCAAGCCAAGGATGGACATGTGGGCATGAGAGCAGGGTGGAGTGTTGAAATGGCAAGCGACAAGGAGTTCTGGGTCATTCTTGCGGACAGACCGAAGGTGTTCTGCAAAGTGATCACCCAGTCTGCGTTTGGTCTCTCCAATGTAGAGGAAACCGCAATGGGAGCAATGAACGCAGTAGACTAAATTGAGGGAAGTGCAAGTGAAATGCTACTTCACTTGAAAGGAGTGTTTGGGCCCTTGGACGGTGAGGAGAGGGGAAGTAAAGGGGCAGGTGTTGCACCTATTGTTGTTGCATGGGAAGGTGCCGTGGGAGGGGGTTGAGGTGTAGGGGGTGATGGAGGAGTGGACCAGGGTGTCCCGGAGGGAACGATCCCTGCAGAATGCCGCCGGGGGGGTGAAGGGAAGATGTGTTTGGTGGTGGCATCATGCTGGAGTTGGCGGAAATGGCGGAGGAGGATCCTTTGAATGCAGAGGCTGGTGGGGTGATAAGTGAGGACAAGGGGGACCCTATCATGTTTCTGGGAGGGAGAAGAAGGTGTGAGGGCGGATGCCCGGGAGATGGGCCAGACACGGTTGAGGGCCCTGTCAACCACCGTGGGTGGAAAACCTTGGTTAAGGAAGAAGGAGGACATGTCAGAGGAACTATTTTTGAAAGTGGCATCATCAGAACAGATGCGACGGAGGCGAAGGAACTGAGAGAATGGGATGGAGTCCTTATAGGAAGCGGGGTGTGAGGAGCTGTAGTCGAGGTAGCTGTGGGAGTTGGTAGGCTTGTAATGGATATTGGTGGACAGTCTATCATCAGAAATTGAGACAGAGAGGTCAAGGAAGGGAAGGGAAGTGTCAGAGATGGACCATGTGAAAATGATGGAGGGGTGGAAATTGGAAGCAAAATTAATCAATTTTTCCAGGTCGAGACGAGAGCATGAAGAAGCACCGAAGTAATCATCGATGTACTGGAGAAAGAGTTGTGGGAGGGGGCCGGAGTAGGACTGGAACAAGGAATGTTCCACATACCCCATAAAGAGACAGGCATAGCTGGGGCCCATGCGGTACCCATAGCCACCCCTTTTATTTGGAGGAAGTGAGAGGAGTTTAAGGAGAAATTGTTCAGTGTGAGAACAAGTTCAGCCAGACAGAGGAGAGTAGTGGTGGATGGGGATTGTTCGGGCCTCTGTTCGAGGAAGATGCGGAGAGCCATCAGGCCATCCCAATGGGGGATGAAGGTGTAGAGGGATTGGATGTCCATAGTGAAGAGGAGGCAGTTGGGGCCAGGGAACTAGAAATTGTTGATATGATGTAGGGTGTCAGAGGAATCACGGATGTAGGTGGGAAGGGACTGGACAAGGGGAGAGAGAATGGAGTCAAGATAGCAAGATATTAGTTCCGTGGAGCAGGAACAGGCTGACACGATCGGTCTACCGGGACAGTCCTGTTTGTGGATTTTGGGTAGGAGGTAGAAGCGGGCTGTCCGAGATTGGGAGACTATGAGGTTGGAAGCTGTGGAAGGAAGATCTCCAGAGGAGATGAGGTCAGTAACAGTCCTGGAAACAATGGCTTGATGTTCAGTAGTGGGGTCATGGTCCAGGGGGAGGTAGGAGGAAGTGTCTGCGAGTTGACGCTCAGCCTCTGCGAGGTAGAGGTCAGTGCGCTAGACAACAGCAGCACCACCCTTGTCAGCGGGTTTGATGACAATGTCAGGGTTGGACCTGAGAGAACGGAGTGCAGCAAGTTCAGAGAGAGACAGGTTAGAGTGGGTGAAAGGAGCAGAGAATTTGAGACGACTAATGTCACGCCGACAGTTCTCAATGAAAAGATCAAGAAAAGGTAAGAACCCAGAGGGAGGGGTCCAGGTGGAGGGAGAATATTGGAGGTGGGTAAAAGGATCCGTTGAACGGGGAGAGGACTCCTGCCCAAAGAAGTGAGCACGGAGACGAAGGCGGCGGAAGAAGAGTTCAGCATCGTGCCGAGCCCGAAATTCATTGAGATGAGGGTGCAAGGGTATGAAACTAAGTCCTTTGCTGAGCACTGAACGTTCAGCATCGGAGAGGGGAAGGTCAGGGGGTGTGGTGAATACACGGCCGGGGCTGGGATTGGAAGACGGGATGGGGACAGAGGGACAGGCAGGGGTGGAGGGTTCCGGGTGTGTGTTGGTGTCGATGAGTTGTTGGAGCTTGCGTTCCTTTGCAACTGAAAGAAAGAGACAAAGTTTCTTGTTGAGGCGTCGGATGAGACGAAGAATAAAATGAAACTGGGGGCACGCGCAGCTTTGAAAAAGGGTGCGACGGTGGTGCTGGAGGGAGAGGTCGAGTGTGTTCATATGGCGGCGCATGGCACTGAGTGTGGATCTCAGAATGCAATGAGAACAGCAGCCTGAGGAGCGTTGTATGTCCCAGAGATACAGATACTGAAGTAATCCGTGTCCAAATGCAGCAAGACCTGGACAATATCCAGGCTTGGGCTGACAAGTGGCAAGTAACATTCGCGCAAGTGTCAGGCAATGATAATCTCCAACAAGAGAGAATCCAACCATCGCCCCTTGTTATTCAATGGCATTATCATCACTGAATCCCCCACTATCAACATCCTGGAGGTTACCATTGACCAGAAACTGAACTGGACTAGCCATATAAATACTGTGGCTACAAGAGCAGGTCAGAGGCTAGGAATCCTGCGACGAGTAACTCACCTCATGACTCCCCAAAGCCTGCCCATCATCTACAAGGCACAAGTCAGGAGTGTGATGGAATACTCCTCACTTGCCTGGATGAGTGCAGCTCCTACAACACTGAAGAAGCTGGACACCATCCAGGACAAAACAATCTGCTTGATTGGCACCACATCCTCAAACATTCACTCCCTCCACCACCACGCACAGTAGCAGCAGTGTGTACCATCTACAAGATGCACTGCAGGAATTCACCAAGGCTCCTTAGACAGCACCTTCCAAACCCATGACCACTGCCACCTAGAAGGACAAGGCCAGCAGATAGATGGGAACACCACCACCTGGAAGTTCCCCCCCAAGTCACTCACCATCCTGACTTGGAAATATATCACGATTCCTTCACTGTCGCTGGGTCAAAATCCTGAAACTCCCTTCCTAACAACACTGTGGGTGTACCTACACCACATGGACTACAGCGGTTCAAGAAGGCAGCTCATCACCACCTTCTCAAGGGCAATTAAGGATGGGCAATAAATTCTGGCCCAGCCAGTGAAGCCCACATCCCGTGAATGAATAAAAAAAAAATTGCTGTTGGTCTGTAATTATATGTTGGCCAGACAGGTAAGGGTGACAGATTTCCTTCCCTAAAGGACATTAGTGAACCAGATGGGTTTTTACAAGAATCGACAATGGTTTCAAGGTTATGATTAGACTTTTAATTCCACATTTTTATTGAATTCAAATTCCACCAACTGTTGTGGTAGGCTTTTAACCCAGGTGCCCAGGGCATTATTCTGGGTTTCTGGATCACTAGTCCAATGACAATAACTCTACGCCATCGCCTCCCTGTAAACTTACTATAAAGCCATGGGTAAACTGCCCATTGTTTTCTGTTCATTGGTTTCAATTATTCAATGGAGTCGCCATTTTCTAAGTCAGTCAGCGGGGCTGAGTTTAGTTGTAGCCATCTGGCCTAAGTGATCCAGCAGTCACCTGAAATGGCATCGGGTCATTTACTGCCCGGTTTATTCTGACATTGTGGTACAGGCCATTAGATGGGCAGGCAAGATGTTTCAGGCAGGAGGCAATTTGCAAGAGACAAATTTGTGTTCTATGGTGTATATGGGAGTCCAAATGCAATTTCGAGGTACATATGGACCAGAATTTCCGGCTCAGCGAGCAGGGTCAGGGCCCACTCGCCGAGGTATAAAACGACACGTGGTGACGATGGGCGTGCGTCCCAACATTACTGCACTTCATTTAGATTTTCAGTTCGGCGGGCACACAGCTGACTCAGCTGCGCACCTGCCGAACTGTCAAAGGCCTATTAAGGCCTATTAAAAACTAATGAAAAAAACTAAATGAGCTGCCCGTCCAACCTTAAGGCGGTCGGGCAGGCAAAGAGCCCAGGCGGCCTTCGCATTATTCATGGAACCTCATCCACAGGCGGGATGAGGTTTCATGAAGTGTTTATAAATTAAATAAATGTTTTCATTAATGTTCTTTGACATGTCCCGGCTCATGTGACACTGTCACATGAGGGGACATGTCTTAAAATATTTTTAATTCTTTATTTAGATGTTTAAACCTTTAAGTAATCTCCCTGAGGTAATCTCCCTGCACTCTTTTGCGCAGGCCCCGACTCAGGGAATCCCCCCCGGCCTGCACAGGGAACGCTCAGCACTCCTGGATGCACGTCACGCTGGGCGGGCCTTAATTGGCCCACCCACGTAAAATGGCGGCACGGACCCGATTGGGGGGGCCCATCGGGTTCACACCCACTCCCACCCCTGCCCCCGCACAACCCCCCCCCATCCCCCACCGATGGGGAGAAAACTCTCCCCATGAATGCAGAGTGCGCCGACCGGATTCAGGCATCGCGTGGTCTAATGAGCAGTTGCTGAGGATGCTTAGAAAAGAAGCCACGAACCAGTTTGATCTTTTATTTTTGTGGCTGCAGCGGCAGCATTAATGTTTCTCCTGGCCAGATCCATGCAAGAGAGACTCCCACCATAAAATGGCTCAGGCCTCACACTCGCAAAAATGGGCAGATGGAAGGACCACTCTACCCACCAACCAGCACTCAGGCCACAGGTTAAAATCAGGCTCACCATGGGCAAGTACCTGCCAATGGCACAGGGTGTTGGGAAATTTCACCCAATATGTGCTTTGAATGCGTGAAACTCTGGTATGAGTGGGAATCCATGCAATCATTCATCATAACCCCGGTGTTAAAAAGACTATTTAAAAGGAAAATAAACATATTAGGCTATTCATTAAAAGAAAAAGAGCAGACATTTAGATTAACAAATGTCTTAATATAAAATAAGAAAACCAGACATTATTTATTGTTACCTAAGAAACAAAATTGCCTCAAGAATAGTGATGCACCGTTTAAGGTCATTTCCCCCCCCACCTTCTACTCTTCTGGTGTGCCAAGGTGAAAGTGGACTAGAATCTATTATCATAAGTAATTAATAGTTATTTGGCACAATTTGATCTGCTGAATTTAACTACACAGATAAACTAGCCCTGTCTGACATTATGCATTAACCTTGAATGCCAATGTATGTCTCAGTTTTGATAGAACAAATCCACTGGGCATTAGAAAGGTTCTCAACATTCAGGTTGATAGCTGTGCTCTAGGGTTTACAAAGAGATGTACACCGCAGAAGCAGATATGGTACAAAGATGATAATTTTTAAAATTGTGCTTGTCAAGTGTACAATATCTATACATGACCAAAGCTATTTTCTGCAAAAGCAATTACATTTATATCTTCTGACATTTATTCTTCATTAAAGGAAATAGATTTCATTATAAAAGATTCCGAAGGTTTATTTCAAAGAATAGTTCCAGGACATTTTGGTTGTTAGTTTACAAATGAATTGGTTACCCTGTTACAAAGAACATTCTCATGGGTAGTTGCCTTAAAGAGATGAACCTAATGATCCTTTCTCTTTCATGACTATTCTTATATATTTTATTATGACCTGGTGAGGAAGTGTTAACTGGCTCCCCTTTATTCTGCCCCCTCAGTGGTTGCAACAAAGGTTTTTTTTAAATTTCTTTTCCCCGTAAATGCTTTCTCCAATCCAAATGTATTTACTTTTTAATAAGGAGCCAATCAAACCAGGTTTCCTTGAGTCACAGGAAGAGCAAGTTTATAAGTTACTCACTCACTTTTCCAGAACCGCTTTATCCAAATCAGGGTTGCGGGGATTCGGAGCCTATCCCGACAGGCAATGGGCACTACGCGGGGTACACCCAGGATGGGAAGCCAGTCCATCATTTATTAGTGACTAAACCTGAGAAAAGATAATAAAAGATGCAACGACACACACACACACACACACACACACACACAGATATCAGGAGTAAGAGGGTTAGAGTCCAAAAATAGAAATGAAAAAAAATATGATTAAGCCCTTTGCTTGTCCTTGAAGAGTAGATTGTTGAGTGTTGCAGCTGTTTGAAGTTAGCTGGTTCCCTTTAAAACCCTGGAGCATGACCCAGACCTCCCTGTCGCTTGCCATTTCAACACACCACCTTGCTCTCATGCCCACATGTCCGTCCTTAGCCTGCTGCAATGTTCCAGTGAAGCTCAACGCAAACTGGAGGAACAGCACCTCATCTTCCGACTAGGCACATTACAGCCTTCCGGACTGAATATTGAGTTCAACAATTTTAGATCATGAACCTCCATCCTCACCCCCTTTCCGATCCCCTTTTTTTCCAATAATTTATATAGATTTTTCTTTTCCCACCTATTTCTATTATTTTTAAATGTATTTCCATCCATTGTTTTATCTCTACCTTTTAGCCTATTTCGATCCCTTCCCTCCACCCCACCCCCACTAGGGCTATCTGTACCTTGCTCGTCCTGCTTTCTACCCTTAATGTCACCTATTAGCACATTCCTTAGATAATATCAACACCTTCAACACCTCTTTGTCCTTTTGTCTATGACATCTTTTGGTTATCTCCACCTATCACTGGCCCTCTATTCAGCTCTACTTGTCCCAACCACCCCTCCACTCTTAACCAATTTATATTTCACCTCTCTTCTATTTTTCCTTAGTTCTGTTGAAGAGTCATACGGACTCGAAATGTTAACTGTGCTCCTCTCCTCTGATGCTGTCAGACCTGTTGAGTTTTTCCAGGTATTTTTATTTTTGTTTTGGATTTCCAGCATCCACAGTTTTTTGCTTTTATCATTTTTAGAAAGATTCTACTGATGGATATTGCCTACCAGATTGTGACAGCTGGATAGCCGATTTTAGTTGCTGAAGTTTTCAAGTTTTTATTTCTTTTTGAACAGTTTACAGAGATAATGTAGTAATTTATTGTCTACTTCCAAGGCTTTTTTAAATTACATTTTGTACACATCAAGATCCTGTAATGTTGAATGGAACATTTCCTGGCTTTTGATATCTTGAAAGCTCCATTAATGCACTTTAACTGCTTACATCAGAAAGCCAGACCTTCTGCACCAGCCATTTCCATGTCCATTTCCATTTTCCACACCACTCAATGTTATGGCTGGTTTGAGCAAATTGCAAAATTTGGTGTAAATTAATTTGTCCAATGCTGTGGATTTGACCTAATTTGGGATCAGATTAAAACTGGCGCATTGCCCTGCTAAAGTGAATTGCATATCATTTTTTCCACATTTATTAAAAAAAAATCACAACCTCATCTTCATTATCTTCAAGCCACTGTTTGGTAACATTGGCTGAGAAAATTGGGTTGTGGAGATTTAGCAACAGGAAGTAATGTACCAATGAAGATGCAGGTGCAACTAAAATGAGCCAAAAATTTCAACCAAGAATGAAAACCCCAACATGCTTTTAAGAAGCCAATTCTGAGCATTTCCTAGCCTGGACCTTCCTCTCCACAAAAGGGCACACTCCTACCCACCTGGAGGTAGGTACACTTCATCACTCTGTCTGCTGGCCTCCAGTTCAAGACTGTCTCCCAACTTAGCTAGGGAAGTGGGAATTCATGATGTACGGAATCCTCCCAAACCCCAAAACCGTCCCTGTGCTTTCTGGTGTAATTTGACTCATAAAGGGGTAATCTCTTCACAAGGTGGGCTGCAAAATTCTGCAGTGATACATGCCATTTTCCAATGTACTTTGCTGCATTCTGCTAAATTACGTTGGGAATCTGACGGAATCTCTGTGGATATTTAGGGCCACTATGATGATATGCCTTTTAAGATGCCTAAATAGTACAACCAACTGAGAAGAAGAAAAATTGCATTTAGCCTGGGCTACAAGACCCTAAAGTGACTCTAGATTCTATCTCACTGTGATGTTCCATTTGATTTGGGCATATTAAAATAACTTATTAATTTTCCTCCTATGTTCATAGGTCAATTACATCTTAACAATGAATATTTGCTCCCTAATCGTTGACATTTCCTTAGAGTATAAATGGTGCTAGGCAGGTGAAGAGTATTGTACTTTGTGCATAGTTTTGTATATTCATTTCAGCATGTTTACGATAAATGTGTGTACATTTAACCAATGATAATATTAAAACATTTCATATTTGGATTGAGTGGTTGAAGCATTGTGATCTTCTCTCTACTCTTATGAAAAGTTAGCCATGTGAATATTTCCCTTGAGCGTCATTGAAAATCAGCCACCAGTTGTACACCATGCTCAGTATTCCTTTCCAATGAATTTGGGCTGAGGTAGCAGGGTTGTGTAGCAGATAGCCGACCTACTACTGTTTGGTTTCTCTTTGCCATTTTCTCCAGTGAGCCGTCTTTGCAGGGAACCAGGTCTTGTTAATATAGCCTCACAAATGGATAGTTAGAAGAACATCGTAGGGTTATTTTCACCAACAGATTTGAGTGCCTTCTTCAATAGGCAGTCAATCGCACACAACTTATATCTTCAAGTAGATTATAGGACCACATACGATCTCATTTAACTTTGGGGTGATAAAGATTACAAGGATACACCCATGGTTATGATGTGTGTCTAATAACCTAGAATAAGCAAATTAAAAAGATGTCAATGCTAGTTGTGAAATGAAATTCAACAAATAAAGCATTGGGGGAAAATGACCATGAAACTATCAGATTGCTATAAAAATCCACCTACTGTTGTTCAGGAAAGGCATCCAGCTGTCCCTACCTGCTCTGGTTGACTCGACTGACTCTTACTGGCCTATACTCAGTTGTTAGGGCAGCAATGATGGGGATAAATGTGGCTTTATCTGTGATAGTCTGATTGAACTGTTAGTGTATCTGTAGTATATCCTTTTAGGACAACCATGCAAATGTTCCCTTTGGGCGATGGCAGAATACCACCGAAGAACACATAAAAGTACATTGGCCGGGATTTTCCGGCTCTGCTGTGGTGGGACCTGCTGCGGGGGATCCGGCGGGCCAGCCAAAAGTCCATTGACTTTCAATGGGTCCAGGCGATTCTGGCGGCAGGTGGGGCCGAAAAATCCCGGCCATTGTTTTTAAGTGTGTTTACGTCAACTGTCACAGTTTATGTGTGCATCCGGTACCTGTCGCTTCATGTAATGTTCCTATAGTGAGGCAAATCAGGTCTGAGGGCTGAGTTTCAAGCCCTAATTTTAATCTGTCCTCTCAATAGGAATGGGACATGTGGGTGGGTAATTTGGCAGTTGAATATTTATCGATGTGCTCCTGACTTGCCCCCACCCATGGCCATTTTAACAACCCACTTTTTAGAGGTGGCCACGATGTTAGTTACAAGTAGGCCAAAGGCCCATGAAAATCAGAGTCTTACAACAGAATAATGGCTCTGATGCCATTTGAACTAAAAAGAGGTAAAGCGATTGACGGTGGTTTATCAAGAAGGTTCTTTTCCAAGGTTTCTGCAGCAGCTTCTAGAGGATGAGGAGAACCTAGAGAAGGGGAGAAGAGAGTAGTTAATGAAGGAATGTGTAACTCCAAATGCTAGACAATACCAAGGAGCTCCACAGCCTCTGTGAGAGTAAAAGCTTTGCTAAAAAAGGCTGATACCCTGCTGGGGGCTTTACCCAGCCTTGCCACCTCCGTTGCTTCTTGACCTTCCTGTCACCAAATTGGCATCATCCCTCCTGCATTGTAGTGAAATGGTGCACAGAAGCAGACCCGTACCACCCCGGCCGCCCCTTACCCCCACCCTCCACAGGTTAATCCGTGGTCAGATCCCATGAAACAGTTCTGACACTCAGGTAAATTAATGTGAGATGGGGTCCTGGGTCAGGGGAGCTGGAGGAACTGCCAGACCACACAAGGAAAGCCAAAAAAAAGTTTAAAAAGAACTTTTAGACAACTTCTAACCCCGCCTCCTCTTCCAGTTCAGTGGAATCAGTGGGAAAAGCTGCAAAAACTTCCCCATTCAGGCCCACAGTTAGAATAGCAGCTGGACATAACCATTGCCAAAAAACGCATATTTAAAGATGGAACTGGTTGGTTTTCACCAACTCTCCCCCTTGCCTGCTCAGGAGAAGGTTAAAATCATAGTCTGCAGGGTCGTGCGGGATATCAACAGATGAGTCCCGGATTTCCATCAAGAAGCCAGGGTTATAATTGCTCTTTCAGTATTCCTTGTTTTGTAAAATGCTGTGCGATGGTGTAGTGATATTGTCACTAGACTAGTAATGCAGAGACCCAGGGTAATGCTCTGGAGGCTCAGGCTCAAATCCCACCATGGCAGATGGTGGAATTTGAATTCAATTAAAAAAAAAATCTGGAATAAGAAGTCCAATGACGACCACGAAACCGTTGTCGATTGTTGTAAAAATCCATCTGGTTCATTAGTGTCCTTTAGCGATGGAAATCTACTGCCCTCACCTGGTCAGGCCTACATGTGACTCCAGGCCCACAGCAATATGGTTGACTCTTAAATGCCCCTGAACAAGGGAAATTAGGGATGGGCAATAAATGCTGGCCCAGCCAGTGAAGCCCACATCGGCTTGATTGCATGCAAGAGCGATTGAATTTGCCTAGATCTTGGGTCTTCCACGGGTGCAGGGTGCCGTCAACTGCACTCAGGTGGTGCTCAGATCTCTGTCGCAACAAAGAATCAACTATGTCAACCACAAGAGCTTCCATTCGCTGAATGTGCAGCTAGTGTGCGACCACCACAAGCACATACCGCAGGTCTGCGCAGGGAGTGTCCACGACTCCTACATTCTCAATCGGTCATACATCCCTGACGACTTCCAAGATCCACAGAGGCTGCAGGGATGGCTCCTCAGGAACAAGGGCTACCCTCAGAGGATGTGGCTGATGACACCCGTGCGGCAGCCTCAGTCTGCAGCAGAGCAAAAGTATAATGAGGCTCATGCTGCAACTCGCAACTTGGTGGAACAGACTTTCGGGATGCTAAAGATGAGGTTCTGGTGCCTGGACCGGTCTGGTGGAGTCCTGCAATACAGTCCACAGAGGGTGTCATGCATCGTCATCATCTGCTGCGCCCTTTACAACCTGGCGCTGCAGCGGGGAGAACAGCTGGCTGAGGAGGTGATGGAGGAGCTGGAGGTCTCTTCTGATGAGGAGGACATCGACAGGGATGAGGGTGAGGAGGTCCTCGAAGGTTACAGTGATGTATATGAGGCCCTTACACTGGACAGACGAGGCAGGCGCACTCTGAAGGTCGTCATAGCTGCTAGATTTGTGGAAGATGATGACGACATGCAGTGAGGAGACACCATAGATCCTCACATTGCATCTGTGAACGTATGTCTCCAGTCTGGCTTATGGAAGCACACAAACCCTCAGTGATAACGCTCCTGTCATGGAGATGCAGTGGAGGCCCTAATAGTCACTCGATTGCAGGAGTTTGATGACAACCTGCAGTGAAGACACTCCATAGATCTACACATTGCCTCTAAAAATGCCTGACTCTTGTCTGACCAAGCGCAGCTCGCTTGCGCTCTGTGATCAGGGTCATATCATAGAGATGCAGCCATGAAACTTTAAAAGCACCCGATCCTTTGTCAGCCTTCAGCACCTGACTCCTTCAGGAGCACAGCATCACTGGCCACAGATGCTGAAGAGATGGGGACCAGCCCCACTTTAAAGGTGCTGGGAGTACATAGAGAGAATGAGAGAATTCTGTGGCACCTGCCCACTACATTCTGGCAGCAATGACCGGCACTGCCGAGGTGCGGGCATCAGTAATGTGTCCAGTGAGTGTGTGACCGGACCATCACTTTGATCTGAAGGCTGCACAGAGCACAGGGAAGAGGCCCTGGACTGAGACACCTGCCTATATCTTGTGCAGAAAAGTTTCACATCTGAGTGACAAGAACACTGCTCATCAGAACAAGGAGCCACAGGCAGGGAGACATTCTTGGGAGTTTATTGACAGTAGTGAATAGTATGTATAAGTGATTGATATCCATGCCCAGGCTGTGCAATTACATCTTCTTAACTTTCCTAACGCTGCTGCTACATCTTGGTGCTCCTTGGACATCCACAGTGGAGGTGGAGGCAGCCTGCTGACTGCTACACCCTGTCTGTGATGACCTTGGCAGGCGCCCTCTGGAAGGCCGAGACCTGGTGGGCTCCGACCTGCTTTCGGGGTCCTGCAGTGTGGCAGTGACACCTTCCTCGGCCTTTGGAGCTGGAGTTGCTGGGATCACAGGAAGAAGGGATTTGGATGGGCTGGACTCTCCTGAAGTCACCTGGATGGATGGCCCCAGGGTCTGCAGATCCTCTTCCCTATGGATGCCCAAGGGCCCCTGGCTGACGCCTTGAGGACAAAGGGAAGCTGGAGTGAGATAGATCTGTCCCACACCCCTCTCACGTACACATTGTTGGAGGCCAACTGTGGCGTCAGCCATGGAGTTCAGCCCGTGCGGCAGTGTACCAAGGTCTCCATGGTGGCTGCCATCCTACCAGGGTTGACCCTTGGTGCATTGGTATGCCGTCACCATCACCTCAGTCTGAAGGTGGATGGACTCTTCCATCGTGCCTTGCAACCTGAGGAGTGTAGCGGACATTCCTTCCTGATATTCCCGAGTCTTCCTTTACAGCTCCAGCAACTGAGACATGACCGAGTACAGAGGCTCATCATCTGACTTGGAATCAGAAAATTTCTGGCCTCCAGCAGTCCCCTGAGTGCCGGAGACCTGCGATGTCCATGCCACCGCCTGTTGTGGATCAGACAGTGCGATGTGCTCACCAGATTGTGACTCTGAGGCTATTCTAAAGCTAGGTCCCACCGAGGTGTGTGTCTCTGCGCTGGTGGAGGGTGTGAGTGAGCGCTGTGACAGCTCTTCAATGAGGGTGCCTTCAGATTCCTCTTTAAGGGTATCTTTGGGGTTTGATTGGAGGCCCTGGGTCATGGACTCTGTCGGCTGTTTCCCAGATGTGCCTGCAGAAGCAAGGGGAGATAATTAGCGTATCACAGTGGCCTGTGAAATAGGACACATCACTCACAGCATGGTTGCATGATGGATGTTGCCCTGCTGGATCCTCACTTGGTAGAGCAGCACCAACCTAACCGTCAGCACAAGACCGTCCTGGTCATCGCCAGCCAGCTGGATGGCTCTGTTTTCAAAGACCGTGAGGACCTTGATGTCAGGCATTCCCCTACCAGTCTGTGACCTCTCCCTCTCGTTGTGTGCCAACTTGTCCTGCAAGAGTACAGATGGAGAGAGTGTAAGCGGCATACCTGCCAGGTCAGATAATAAGTTTGCCTGGCATGTGTGGGTGGTGAGTGGTCCCATGGATGGGATGAGGACAATGATGGTGTGTGTGAGAGAGTGAATGGTGATGTCCCTTGAACTGGCAGCGAGTCAGAGCCCTGTGGATGTGTGATGGGTTTGCGAGTGTGCGAGTTGAGAGTGATGAGAAGAGTGACTTATCCTGGCAGAACGGAAGAGATCATTCACCCTTTTTTGGCACTGGATGGCTGTCCTCTTTTGCAGGATGTTGGCGCTGACCAATGCTGCCACTGTCTCCCAAGCTGGATTGGTGATGTTGCTGCCCATCCTGTGGCCAGAGCGGGACTAGAGGATATCATGGCGGTCTCCCACAGCATCCAAAAGGCACTTGAGGTCATAAACCTGGGGTTTGCAGTCTTTTTGTCTTTTGGGGCCATGTCTTCCGTGCAGCAGTCCTGGGCTAGATGTACTGAGAGGTATGTGCACAGCTGCACTTTAGATATGGCGCCTGCCGTGAGGAAGCGGCGAGGTGATGGCGTGGTGGGCGAATGAGAGCCTGCCCACCATCAAAACGGTGTGTTTTCCAGGAATGCATAATTAATGTGGTGGGTTTGGGATGATGTAGTGCAAGAAGCCGCCATTGCGGCCGACGTGTAAAACGTCATTTTTTCCGCTTACTACTGCACTGTGTGCAAATCTGGGACAATTCCAGTCAAAGTGCTGTTGGTGACTGTTGTGGAGGTACAAACAGCAGATGACTGTTTGTTTGTAACTGCTGTCTTGGCCTGCTGTGATTCTGAAGAGGAATGCAGATTGTGGGGAGCTGACAAGAGGTAAGTGTGCTGCAGCGGGTGAGGTGTCATGGAAAGATACGACACACATGCAAACATATGAACATATTAATTAAGAGCAGGAGTAGGCCACTTGGCCTCTCGAGCCTGCTCTGCCATTCAATAAGGTCATAGCAGATGTGATTCTAACCTCAACTCCACAATAATGCAATGTCTTTGAATGTAAAGGGGCGTTAGTTAGATTCTCTCCAACAAGAGAGAATATAACCATTGCCCCTTGACATTCAATGGCATTACCATCACGTAATCCCCCACTATCAACATTCTAGGAGTTGCCATTGACCAGAAACTGAACTGGACTAGCCATATTAATTCTGTGGCTACAAGAGCAGGTCAGAGGCTAGGAATCCTGTGATGAGTAACTCATCTCCTGACTCCCCAAAGCCTGTCCACCATCTACAAGGCACTAGTCAGGAGTGTGATGGAACACTCTCCACTTGCCTGGATGAGTGCAGCTCCCACAACACTCAAGAAGCTTCACACCATCCAGGACAAAGCAGCCCACTTGTTGGGCACCACATCCACAAACATTCACTCCCTCCACCACCGATGCTCAGTAGCAGCAGTGTGTACCATCTACAAGATGCACTGCAGGAATTCACCAAAGCTCCTTAGACAGCATCTTCCAAAGCCACGACCACTACTATCTAGAAGGACAAGGGCAGCAGATATATGGGGACACCACCACTTGGAGGTTCCCTTCCAAGCCACTCACCATCCTGACTTGGAAATACATCGCCATTCCTTCACTGTCGCTGGTGCAAAATCCTGGAACTCCCTTCCTAACAGCACTGTGGGTGTACCTACACCACATGGACTGCAGCGGTTCAAAAAGGCAGCTCACCACCACTTTCTCAAGGGCAACTATGGATAGGCAATAAATGCTGGCCCAGCCAGCTAAGCCCACAACCCGTAAATGAATAAAAAAAACAATAGTGGAGTAACAGGATAACCTGCATCTTACCCTTGTTGTCCCGCTCAAGCTATTAAACCTCATTGATGCTAAATCCAGGACAATGGGTTGACATTTCATGCACTTGCTGCATCTAAAACTTCCATCCAGTGTTGTTGTTGGTTCCGTTTTGATGCCTTGGTGCCATTCCTGGGGTAGAGAATTCTTTCTCCCTGCGCAACAGCTACTTTGTCAGCTCACTCAATGTTGAAGCTTATTGTGGAGGAACATTAGGTCAAAGCGTTTTGTAAAGTGACTTCAGTTATCCAGCGCTTGCTCTGCATTCCAAGCAGAAATGATTCAGTATTGACGTTGGGGTGAATCTCCTGCTTTAAGAGGTTCATTCACCCTTTTAATATTGAGGTTGCCTGGTGGAAATCCAACAGCCCCCCTCCCCAATCATTGTGGGAGATTTCCCGTCATCAGTGCCAACACATGAGCAACCCGCGCAATGAAATACAAATAAGGTTCAGCCATCAAAATGGTCCAGGTCTCCCAGCCAGAGGATAGGGCCACCAGAATGAGTCTCTGTACACCACTGGGAGAGAGAATCTACCCCGCATGGTCAAAGAGGCCAAAAGAGTAGCTCACTAGTTGGCTGATGTCCCCACCTTGTTTACTTTTAAAGTTGCTTTTCAGTTTTGAGTTGTTTCAATGCTACATCTGAAGTGAGTGTTGTGCAGTACAAGTCAATGGAGAGGAATTTTCCTGGCGCCTAGCAGTCTGTATAAATTGTGAGATTATTATTCTCTTTTTAACTGATGAAATCTCTCTGTTGTTTGCCCAGTTTTGGATTACTAAATGTTCTGGACTGTTTCAAAATGAAGTAAACTTCAAAATGCATTAAATATTAAATATTTAACATAATTATCTTGGCAATGTATACAATTTTCTTCCATCCTCTGTGGATATCAGCAGTATAACACAACACTAAGATTAACTGTAAATGGAAAAGCCAGGATGGATGAAAGTCAATTTTATGATTTAGCACTCACTGGTACAGCCCTGAATCAAGAAGGTCATAGTCATAGAGTCATAGAGTTATACAGCATAGAAACAGGCCCTTCGGCCCATCATGTCATGTCGTGGCCATCAAGCACCTATCTATTCTAATCCCATTTTCCAGCACTTGGCCCGTAGCCCTGTGTGCTATGGCATTTCAAGCGCTCATCTAAATACTTAAATGTTGTGAGGGTTCCTGCCCCTACCACCCCCTCAGGTAGTCCCAGGCTCCAACCACCCTTTGGGTGAAAATTTTTTCCTCAAATTCCCTCTAAACCTCCTGCCCCTTACTTTAAATCTATGCCCCCTGGTTATTGATACCTCCGCTAAGGGGAAAAGATTTTCCTATTTACTTTATCTATGCCCCTCATAATTTTGTATACTGCTATCAGGTCCCCCCCCAGCCTTCTCTGCTCTAAGGAAAACAACCCCAACCTATCCAGTCTCTTTTCATAGCTGAAACCCTCCAACCCAGGCAACAACCTGGTGATTCTCCTCTGCACCCTCTCCAGTGCAATCACATCCTTCCTATAGTGTGGTGAATGGAACTGCACTCAATACTCCAGCTGTGGCCTAACTAGCATTTCATACAGCTCCAACATAACCTCCCTGCTCTTATATTCTATGCCTTGGCTAATAAAGGCAAGTATCCCATATGCCTTTTTGACCACCTTATCTACCTGTGCTGCTGCCTTCAGAGATCTATGGACATGTACATCAGGGTCCCTCTGATCCTCTGTACTTCCTACCATTCATTGTGTATTCCCTTGATGTGTTAGTCCTCCCAAAAGATGTATTGAGAAGTTGTGCACAGAGGCTAGTGTGCCTCACATGGGTTTCCAGTCATTAGCATCCATGATACAGCACAGAAGGAGGCCATTTGGCTCATTGTGCCTGTGGCAACTGTAACAGGGCTCAGATCTCACTATATTTTTATGAAATATATATTATATATAGATATATATATATCTTCGTGGCTAGTTTATAAAATTTTAAAACTGGAGAATGACCTTTTAAAATGGCTGAAGCCATGTCTGACCGTGACCCTTGAACAATAAGAGCTATTTAGCAGTATTGCAGAAATTTGCACCTCATTATCTCTGAAGAGACATTAATGACCCCTGTGGGCTGCAGGCACCAAATTCAAAGGGAATTGTACAAAGGCCATCTACATTTCATAAGCCAGGCCTGGTCAACTGGAGCCGAGTTGTCTGCTAGGACAAAGGACCCTGCAACCTCCTGTTAATTCTTAACGGTTGGAGTGTTAACGATCTCAGGAATCCGAATAACGGAATATACATCCTTTGCCAAAGCCAAAGTGGAGGGGTAAGAGTCATGTGACATGACTTTCCCCCAGTTATACTGTCTTGCTGTACTGCAAATCAGTCTGCCATCTTCCATCTACCAAGCAGCAGCTCAAAAAAGGGCTCTGGCCCCTATATACACTGTTTCTACTGGAACTTCTGAGCTTCTACACCATTGCCTACAAGTCTAATTGATCTCTGCATGTCTATCTCATTGTGGAAGTCATCGCTACTGAAAAAGTGAATTATCCAGCATCAGTCAACCTCTTTGAAGTAATACGCCATTGGACTTTGATCCTAGACTCATGTGAAACAATAATTCTTTAACTCTGTGGTCTTTGCCTATCCATCGTTTATTGTATTAATGCACCGGGGGCTAGCTAGTAACACCCCCTCCTGCATTTTGAGTGTGCATAAATGAACTAACCCTCTGAGTTTACCCTACCTTGAGTTTGCTATGGGGCTATTAATAGAAATTGGATCACTCCAAAGCTGAAGGGTTGAGAAATACACCACTGCTTATAAAGGGGGGAAATCAAAATCAAAACACCTTTTTGCTTGTGGAAGGGTAATGAGAAGAGAAATCAGGGCTGTTTAAATTAAACCCCCTCTTGGCCATAACAGAAATTGGGGGCTGAAGTCTGGAATAACCAATTTGAATTTGACCAGTGTTAGGAAATAGAGATAGTTTAAATATGTTATTTTTTGTATTTGTGGGTGTTGAGAATGTGTTTTAGCTTTAAAGTTTAAGTTTGATTTCTATTTCTGTATCTGTGTGTTAAGAAAGGTCGAAAGGAGTTTTAGTTTCACTTTAAAAGGCTATTTGCATTTCTGATGGGAAGTTTAAGACCCATATAAAGTAAAAGTAAACACAGGAGTAGAAAGAATAGTGCTGTTGCCTAACAACAGGAGGCCAGATAGGCCTCCCACAGACATACACACAAAACTAAAGGAACAGCAGCTTTAAGTTCAGTTGAAGCCAGGACCGCAGAGAGACTGGGCACTGGGAGAGGGAACTGCAGATTTCCCAAAAGAACAAAAATGTCCCAAGTGAAGAAAAACTTCAAAAATTCAGGAACATGGAAGAGGGGAAAGTCCAAAGAAGACCTTGTAGCCAAAGGAAGGACAGGAACCTGGGAAAAGGTCCTGTTAAGTGAAGTTAAGAGTGAGGGGCAGAGAGAATGGCTCCAAGCTTCAAATTTAAAGAGACAAATGCTGCAGAAAGCAGATTCAAAGCGAGAACAGCTTGCAAGAACCAGCTGAAAGTCTGTAATTCTTTGCTATGGGCATGTGAAGCACTGGTATACTGTTAAGGCTGAGTCAGTGAGAGAGAGTGCACGGAAGACAGCTTGAATGCATGTGCTGACCTAGAAAAGAAGGGGAGTTCAAAACCCTGGAGGTGAACACTTGTGGAAAGTGTCTGTGAGAAAGTGTTAGTTTCCAAAGTGAGGTCTTGGAGAGTGGAGATTGGAAACCCTCATGTGAAGGATGGAATTCAGTGAGACTAGTTGATTCATGGTGTGACAAGCGTCTGGGGGCAGTTGAGGAGGAATCCATAGAATCTGGTTGAGGTGGCATCGATCACTTGATTTCAGAGTGTGGAGTGCCATAGGTTTACATGGACTGGGTACTTACTGTGTACATTAACGTATAAGATAGCTTTTGTGACTTGTGTTATCCTTACAAATCTGTATATATCTGTAAAGGTACAGTTGTGGGTGAAGGAGTATTGTAATATAGTTCATCTCTTTGGTGAATAAATGTTTTATCCTTTTGAAAAAAGTTCATCAGCTGACTCTTGTGACTCTGTTCAGTAGCTACTCTCCATGTATTTAAACAAACAAATAAAAGTTAGGAACTATCAGGCTGGGTTCCACCCTGGGGTCAGTCTTGACCAGGGGTAACCTCAGCTGGGTATCATACCACCAGGGTCTGAGTTAAGAGATGAGCCAAATCTGATAAAAGTGCCAATGGCAGCTAAAAGGAAAACCCAGTGGCTAGAGTGAATTTTAAAACACAAGTAACTTACCACAGCAAATTCCTCTTCCCAAACGCTAAGAAAATGGCAACTTTTGATGCCCAGATGTTTGTCCAGCAATGGAACTTGAATGGTGGTACTTTGGTGGTCATTAGCACAGAACAACTGAAAGCTGTAGCTAGGGAGGTACAGTTAAAATTGTCCAGTGAAGTGGAAAGAAGTGAACTGATCCAGTTGTTGGTGGAACATTTGGATCTCATGTTCCCGGTACAGCAGCAAGATGTAGAGCTCAACCATGACTCCGAATCTCCTCCCTGGCCCAATTCAAGCTGGAAAAGCTCAGAATACAGCTATAATTTAAGGAGATGGAGGAAGAATGAGAAAGCGAGGCCTAGGAGATGGAACAAGAAAGGGGAAGAGAATTCCAGCTCCGAAAATTGGAAATGGAGCTAGCAGCTCAAAGAGATAGAGAGGCCAGACAGCTGGAAGCTGCAAGGGAAAATCTCTCTCAACCGGTTAGCACTTCCTATCTTTCTAACCCCGAACCACTCTCTGAGGTCCCCAAGTATGCTAGATTCATTCCAAGTCTGAAGAGAGTGATGTGGAGTCATTTCTGCCACTTTTGAGAAATAGCAGGGCAGCTAAAATGGCCATTAGATATCTGGACATTTTTAATTCAAGGGCAGCTGTCAGGGAGAGTCCCAGAGGTCTACTCCATGCTGACCCCTGATGTGTCCATGAATTATGAGCAGACCAGGGCTGCCATCCTAAGTGCCTACAAGTAAGTTAGTCCCAGAGGCATATTGCCAGCAATTCCAGAATGCTCATAAGAAGCCCACACAAACCTACATTTAGTTTGAGTGACTGAAGCAAATCACGTTCTACCAATGGATAAGATCCCTAAGAGTCCCACATGCCTATGAGGGGTTGCATGAGTTGGTACTGCTTACCCTCCAACCTGTGAATACACTTGAAGGAACAGAGAATCCTCGCAGCCAGGGATACAGCAGCCAGCTATGACCTCACCCGTAGGCCTGGAAACTCAGGCAGACCAAACCATTCCCATGAACTTTGGAAAGATAAGCAGGGCGGTCTAGATAGGAAAGACCCCCCCCGACTCAGAAAAGAAAGCACAAAGGAGGGCGAGAGAAGCCCCCCTTGCAGCCTGAAAGGAGAAGCCCCTGAGAGACGGGTGTGTTCCCATTGCATTGGGGGAGGCAGTGGTGTAGTGGTATTGTAGCTGGACTAGTATTTCAGAGACCCAGGGCAATGCTCTGGGCACCTGCGTTTGAATCCCACAATGGCAGATGGTGAAATTTGAATCAAAAAAAAATCTGGAATTAAAAGTCTGATGATGACCATGACAACCTGGTTGTCATATAAACAAAAAAACAGCTGGTTTACCTTACTTGGTCTGGTCTACATGTGACTCCAGACCCACAGCAATGTGGTTGACTCTTAAATGCCCTCTGATCAAGGGCAATTAGGGATGGGCAATAAATGTTGGCTGAGCCAGCGATACCCACGTCCCATGAATGAATAGAAATAAATAAATAAAATAGGCCATTCCAGGCCTGAGTGCTGGAGATTGTGAGGCAAGCTTGTTGGTCTATTAGGGCTCTGCATGAGTAGTCCCCCAAAGGATGCCCCAATGGGTAGTGTAGCAGAGCAGACAGAGACTCTCACTACTGAAACTTACCCTTTGGAGGACATGGCACTATGTGTGCTTGAGCCAGACAAACTCTCAGAGAGTTTCTGCTGTTTTGTCCTTTCAGAAACAGTATCCCCCTACCCATCCCAAAATGTGAGAGAGTTAGTTGTAGTGTGCTGGGATACAGGGGCCACTCCATCCTTAATGTTGGAGGGAAACTTAAAACTACCCCCTAGTCCTCCCTGAATGCCAAAGCACTGATCAGTGGAGTGGGAGGAGGATCTGTGTTTGTACCCCACCATAAGGTGCACCTGGAGTGTGAGCTTGCCTCAGGCCCTGTCAGCAGGAATTGTCCCTGAACTACCAGTAGCAGGAATTGATTTCCTCCTTGGGAATGATTTGACTGGCAGCCAGGTGTTAGCCAGCGAAAGAAAAGAGGCCAATGCCAACCTGCAGAAATGGGAGGGAGAGCAGAAAAGGGTGAAATAGCACCCATAAACATTGAGTGAAGGCTGCTCAAATGTAACAAGGCTGAAGCCAAGCCAGTGAAGTTAAAAGAGGTCCAGGAAAGACCATTAGAATCTGACATAGATTCACAAAGTATCCCAGAATTAAATAAGGACCAGAGAAGTCCGATAGCAGCAAAAGACATAGTGATGGAGATGCCCCATTTAGTCAAAGAGCCTGAAGGGAGCAAGTTATTAAACCAGGAAAGGAAAAGGTTAAGGAAATTCCCTGAAGTATGGCTAGTGTAAATCTTGTTTCCAACATTAAATAGGGACAAAGGGAGTTCCCAAAATGATGACCAGATAGGCCTCACCCAGTTGAAGACCCACAAAAGCTGGAGCTGCACCTCCACTTGAGGGCGGTGATGTTCCAAAAGACACAGAGCCTCTCATCCAATTGACCAGCAGAGGGACCACAACCAGATTGGACCCCATACTCACCCTTCTTAATACAGAATTGTAAGGCGACCTGACAGAGTTGCCCCCTGCAATTAAAATGATACAAAACAATCCACCAGGCTACAGCACTGTCACCCTACCTGGTATGGATGTGAGAGAGACGCCTTCCAGAAGGCCACCTTCCTATCATCAGGGCCCAGAAAGGCTGGCCCAAGTTCAGGAACACATTGCCCGTCTGTTGCTGTGCCAGCCCAAAGCGCCTAGCAACAGATGCTGGAACATTCCATTTGTACTAGTGCCTGAGCTGGACACTGAATCTGAATCCCCTAAAGAAGTCAAAGTCCCTCTAAAACACCCCAATCTTGTGACCCACAGCCTAGCCACAGTCCCTGGGTTTGAACAGCAGAACCCACAGGTTACCAAAGTGGACAGGCAGGAGCTAAGCTGGACAAGAGCCACTCAGCCCTATGATCAAAAGACCTGGCACTCACAGAGTGAGATACCCAGCACTCCCCTGTGGATCACCCAGAGCAGCTTGGCCATCACTTGCCCCCTGGGTGCTAACCACCCTGTAAAACCCCCAGGATTTGGACAGGTAGATGTCTGAAACCAAAGGCTTTGCTTATGCCTGATCCCCAACAGAGGAAAGTTCAGAACTCTAACCCTGAATAGACATCACTGACAGATGAATTTCGAATCTTCCAAAGTTCCCTAAACCTTCTACATTCCAGGACTGGACATACTTCCTATTCTTCCTTCGTAAGACCACATAAATAAAAAGGAAATAGAATTCATTTTTTCTCTGAGGCTGCAAGGAACATAACGAGGCTAAGATCTTACACTATATTTTTATGAAATATATATATAGATATATATATATCCTCATGGATAATTTATAAAATTTAAAAACTGGACAATGACCTTTTAAAATGGCTGAAGCCATGTCTGTCTGTGACCCTCAACAATAAGGGCTATTTAGCAATATCGCAGCAACTTTCACCTCATTATCTCTGAAGAGCCGCTAATGGCCCCTGTGGGCTGCAGAGACCAAGTTCAAAAGGAATTATACAAAGGCCATCTACATTTCATAAGCCAGGCCTGGCCAATGGAGCCAAGTTGTCTGCTAGGACAAAGGACCCTGCAACATGCTGTTAAGACTTAATCGTTGGAACATTAATGATTTCAGTAACATAGCCAAAGAACATAGTCAAAGCCAAAGTAGAGAAGTAGGACAACATGTGACATGGCATCTCCACCCCACCCCCCCCACCCTGCCACCACCACCACTAGCTGGAAGAACCAGTTATACTGTCTTGCTGCACTGAAAATCAATCTGCCATCTTTCATCTACCAAGCAGCAGTTCAGAAAATGGGGTCTGTCCAGGTTTGAATGCCTGACCCCCATCCACACTGTTTCTACTGGAACTTCTGAACTGCTATACCATCGCCTACAAGACTATTTAATCTCTGTGTGCCTATTTCATCGTGGAAGTCTACCCGAAAAGGGAATTATCCAGCATCGGTTTTTGACCTGCTAACCTCTATGAAGGAATGAACCATTGGACTTTGATTCTGGACTTGGGACTCACATGAAGCAACAATTGTTTGCTCTGTGATCTTTGCCCTGTAAATCTTTCTTACCGCGTTTTGAGTGTGAATTCACCCTCAAGAGTTTGCATTGGATACACCAAAACTGAAGAGTTGCTTATAAAGGGGGATATCAAAATTTAAATGCCTTTCTGCTTAGGGATGGATAGTGAGAAGAGAAGTCAGGGCTGTTTAAATTAAACCCCTTCCTGTCCATAACACAACTCTTTGAAAGAGCTGGTCATTTAGTCTCACTCCCTGCTCTTTCCCCATTGCTCCACATCTTTTTCCTTTTCCAGTCATACAATGGATAAAGTGATGGTTAGAAAATGTAAGAGTCACAATTTGGCTATATTGGCCATATCCCAATTTGCCGTTGACTGATAGTGTATAATCATTTAAGGGAAAGTTAGCTAAACACATGATGGAGAAATGAATAGAAGGATATTCTAGAGTTGGCTGAAGAGGGGTGAGAGGGAGATCATGTGAGCATAAGTACCAGTGAGGATGAAATGACTTGCTTCCATGCTTGATGTAACTTCATTAGGGGAGAGAGGAGGACCTTGTTCCTTTGGTTGTTTGTAAACAGCAGAGTACAGACTGTCCAGCACGTGGTTGCAAAACAAAATGTCTACTGTTAAATGAGATTCTGTGATTGGGCAGGACTGGCTGAACAATCCTGAGTGCATTAATAGCTCTACTGACAACCAATTTAAAATAATCAGTTGAGCTTGTAATGTGACTCATTTACACTTGCTAGAAGTGACATACATTCATACAAAAGGACTCATTTTCTGCAAAGAAAAGGAATATGTTCAAGCCTTGAGCCTTTTTTGAATTACCGGGAGCTTGGGAGCCTATAGTTCCCCGATGCTTTTGCCATGGTAATGCCTCAGCTAATCAGAGTTGACTTGCCAACCTGTAGTATAAATTGTTGTGATCTTTGAAATTTGGCATTCTTGCATTTGTCCTGATGAGTGCAAGACAAAAATTTTCAGCAACATGTCTTTCTTTTCAGCAATATTCAAGCTCTGTACTACCAAGCAACTGTTTGTATACATCTTTGATTGATCGCCAGCAGCTTTCACTTGATATTTGCTACCTTCATGAATGTTCTGTTTTGAACATAAAGCAAAATTCTGCAGATGCAAATCTAAAATTTGAACCAAAAGATACAAAGCGCTGGAAACAATCAGCCGGTCAGGCAGCAACTGTGGAAAAAACAGACAAGGCATTTTAGTTGTGGACCCTTCAACAGAACTGAAAGATGTTACAAATGAATAGCATTTAAGAAGGAACAATGCAAGGAGAAGTCGGAAATGAAGGAACAACACAAATGCACCCAAACAGAAAAAGAAGTGACATGACAGGTAAAGCCAAAATGACATGACCAGAGAACAGGCGACGCTTAAACACTAGAACCGTTAGCAGGAGACAATTGGACACACTGACAAATCAAAGGAATAAAAGATCTAATGTCATGAGGCAGAAACAGTACGAGCGGAGGAGTTAAGATAACGGAGGGAATGAGGTTACGCTGCATTCCTAATACCTTCCCATCTCTCCATCTGCCAAAAAAGAGTGGAGGCCTAATTTTAATAACAAAGGGGAGGATTTTTCAGATGGCTGGGTTACCCACCCTACCACCTGAAGAGTCAGCGGGGAAGGGATCCCTGCCCATCCTGCTCACCCTGCAGCTATTTAACGCTCCTTCACTCACTCAAGTCTCACCTCAGGGAGCTGCCAGCCAATTGGATCGGTCAGCACAGTGTCAGCACTGGGACTGCAAGCAGTCACCAGATTCCTAAATCATGGAGTTCAGGACCAGGTAAGTGCAGGTGGTCTCACGGCAGGGTGGGGAATTGAGGCCCAGGGATGTGGGGATAGATGGTTAGGGTCTTGATGAAGAGGCCTGGGATGGTGGGGAAGGAACACCCACGAACACAGACCTTGTTGCGGTGATGGGGGTGGTGGGGGGGGGGGGGGGGGGGTTGGTGTGTGGGGGGGTGCGGGGCCCAATGTGGGAAGGAGGTTGTTGAAGGAGGCAATCCTGCTTCTCACCTGAGACCTGAGCAGGGTGACTTTCCAGGCTTTTCCCTCCTCCTGAGCTCCTCCCATCTGCCTAGAGATTGAGGCGGGGAGGGAAACGGCCAATAATTTCCTGCGAAAGGGCCTCAACTGGGGCAAGGGTGGGCCTGCTGGGCAAGGCCTCGCCTGTCCCACCATAAAATTGAGACAGGCCAGGGCAGGCGGGAAGGCGGTGGGAACGTCATCAGGGAATTTTAGGGGTCCCCCCGCCTGGAAACCCACAGGTGGGGGAGCATAAAATTCTGCTCAAAACAGCATGTCCATGACACCATCAGGATGCACACACCTTTTTAGCTGTGGGCCTAACTAAGGCCACAATTGTCCCAGATTTTGCCGCAATGGCAGGTTTCGGGCCATATTTACCCCGTCCCGCCCCATAAATTATGCAGTCTTGGCGAGCAGCCTCCGATTTGCCTGCCAGGCCATTACCTCGCTGATTTCTCACACCGGCACCATATTTAACCTGCAGCCATGCACACACTTCTCAATACTTGCAGCCCAGGACTGCTCCGGTAAAGACATGGCCCCAAAAGCCAGGAAGAGTGCAATCCCCCGATTCAGTCACACACCCCTGGGATGCCATCTGGATGCCATGGACGTCTGCCGCGATGTCCTCTACCCCTGCTCTGGCCGCAGGAGGCTCATCAGTCTCACCACTCTGGCTTAGGAGGCAGTGGCAGAGGTGGTCAGTGCCAATGATGCACCCAAGAGGTCAACCATCCAGTGCAGAAAAAGGATGAATGATCTCACCTGTGCTGCCAGGGTAAGTCAACCATCTCATCAGTCTCAACTGACCCACTTAGAAGCTCATCACACATTTACTGGCATCTCACTCACTGCCAGCTCAAGCAACATCAACACTCACTCTCTCATACACACCCTCATATCTCCATCTGGCCTCATCTCCTGTGGAGACTGTCCCCTCATCCTGTCCATAGCTCCACTCAGCACACACCATGCACGCCTGGTATCTTTTTCATTTGGCCTGGCACGTGCCCTGCTCACGCTCTCTACATCTGTCTTTATGCAGGGCAAGATCACGCACATTCGCCAAGAGAGGCCCCAGACCGCGGTGGGTGGAGTGCTGGACGTCAAGGTGCACACTGCATTCGGGAGTCAGGCGCTGAAGCTGGCCAGAAAGTTCCTGCGGCAATGGTGAGGTCGGCGGCAAACACACACATGAGGATCCTGCACCACATCATCCCTCTCTCAACGCTACTCTGAGTCCACTGTTCATCCAGATGGCATGTGGCATCCAGATGGCATGCGGCTGTCCAGCAGTAATGATCTCTACTTTCTCTTAGAGGCACACCTGCCACATTTCCCTCAGGTAACCTCGACCCCAACCCTAGCGGCGAGAGCACCTCGGATGAGGACCCTGAGGGCAGCACCACTGAAGACCTGTCACAGCGCTCACACACACCCTCCACCAGCGCAGTGACGCACACCTTGGTGGGACCTAAATGTAGAACAGCCTCAGGATCACAATCTGGTGAGCACAGCACACAATCAGTTCCACAGCAGGTGGAGGCAGGGACATTTTTGGTCGCCGGCATTCAGAGGGCTGCTAGAGGCAAAGAATCTGCTGAGTAAGTCAACCATGGCTGACAAAGGAAGTTAAGGATTGTAGAAGATTTAGAGAAAAGGCCTATAAAGTTGCCAGAAGTAGTAGTAAACCTGAGGATTGAGAGGTTTTTAGAATACGGCAAAGGAAGACCAAGAAACTGGTAAAGAAAGGGGGAATAGAATATGAATGCAGTCTATCAAAAAACATAAAAACGGACTGTAAAAGCTTCTATAGTTTTGTAAAAAGGAAGCCTTTGGCTAAGATAAATGCAGGTCCTTTACAGGCAAAGTCAGGAGACTTCATAATGGGGAATAGAGAAATGGCAGAGAAGCTAAATGATTACTTTGTATCTGCTTTGACTGAGGAAGATACAGGAAATCTCCCAGGTTTAGAGATCCAAGGGACTTGGGAGAATGAGGAGTCGAAGGAAATTAATATAAGTAAGAAGGTTGTATTGGAGAAATTAATGGGACTGAAAGTTGATAAGTCCCCTGGACCTGATATTCTGCATCCCAGAGTGTTGAAAGAGGTTGCTATGGAGATAATGGATGCATTGGTGATCATTTTCCAAAATTCTATAGATTCTGGAATGGTTCCTGAGGATTGGAAGTTGGCAAATGTCAACCTACTATTTAAGAATGGAGGGAGAGAGAAAACACAGAACTACAGACCAGTTAGCCTTGCACCAGTAGTAGGGAAAATGTTAGAATCTATTATAAAGGAAGTGATAAATGGATGCTTGGATAATCATGACCTGAATGGGCATAGTCAGTATGGATTTGCGAATGGGAAATCATGTTTGACGAACTTGTTGGAGTTTTTGAGGATGTTAGAAATCAAATTGATAAAGGAAAGTCGATGGATGTAGTATACTTGGATTTTCAGAAGGCTTTTGATAAAGTCCTCCACAGGAGGCTGATTAGAAAAATAAAAGCACATGGGATAGGAGGCAATATCCTGGCATGGATTAAAGATTGGTTAACAGGCAGAAAACAGAGAGTAGGGATAAACGGGTCATTCTCACATTGGCAGGCTGTGACTAGTGGGTAACAAAAGGATCAGTATTTGGGCTGTTCATAATATATATCAATGATTTGGATGTGGGGACCAAATGTAATATTTCCAAGTTCGCGGATGATACAGGAAATGGTGGGAATGTGTATTGTGAGGAAGATGTAAAGGAGGATTTATACAGACTTATTGAGTTGGCAAGAACATGGCAGATGGGATATAATGTGGAAAAATGTAAGGGTATCCACTTTGGTGGAAGGAACAGATGTGCAGAGTATTTCCTAAATGGTAAGAGATTAGAAAGTGTAAATGTGCAAAAGGACCTGGGTGTCTTTGTCCATAAGTCACTGAAAGCTAACATGCAGGTGCAGCAAGCGATTAGGAAGGCTAATGGAATGTTAGCCTTTATCGCAAGAGGATTTGAGTACAAGAGTAGTGAAGTCTTGCTTCAATTGTATAGAAGCTTGGTTAGACCGCACCTGGAGCACTGTGTGCAGTTTTGGTCCCCTTACCTCAGAAAGGATGTTATTGCCATTGAGGGAGTGCAACGAAAGTTCACCAGACTTGTTCTGGGGATGGCGGGACTTTCTTATGAACAGAGATTGAGGAAATTGGGCCTGTATTCTCTACAGTTTCAAAGAATGAGAAGTGATCTCATTGAAGCCTACAAAATACTTAAAGTAATAGACAGGGTAGACGCAGGTAAGATGTTTCCTCTGGTTGGGGAGTCTAGAACCAGGAGACATAATTTCAGAATAACGGGGGAAGCCACTTAGGACTGAGATGAAGAGAAATTTCTTTACTCAGAGGGTTGTGAATCTTTGGAATTCTCTACCCCAGAGGGCCATGGAAGCTCAATCATTGAGTGTTTTTAAGGGGTAGAGATTGATAAATTTCTGATTAACAATAACATAAAGGGTTATGGGGATAGTGGGTAAAAAGCATTGAAATATTCGATCAGCCATGATCGTATTGAATGGCGGAGCAGGCTTGACGGGCTGAATGGCCTTCTCCTGTTCCTATGTTCCAATGAGTCCGAGTCAGGTGATGAGCCTCTGGATTCGGTCTTCAAGCAGTTGGTGGAGCTGCAAAGACAACCACACAAGCTCTCCTCAGATTGCAAGGGACAATGGAGACAATTCATTCTGATGTGAGAGCACCGGCATGCTGACGCAACAAGGTCAACACTGGTAGGATGGTGGCCACCATGGAGACTTTGGTCCAGGACATCGGTCCTGCATGGTTGCATGAGCTGAACTCCATCGCTGACATCATAGTTGGCTTCCAACAGTGTCAACATGAAAGGGTTGCGGGGTAGCTCGATCTCACTCCAGCATCCCCTTCTTCCCAAGGATTCAACCAGGGGCCTTCAGACATCCATAGGGAGGAGGACCAGCAGCTCGAAACCCTGTGGCCATCCACCCAGGTGACTCCGGGAATGTCCGGCTGATCCAAACCACCTCTTTCTGTGGCCCCCCGCAGCTCCAGCTCAACAGGCCAAGGAGGGTGCAACTGGCCCACATCAGGACACCTAAAGTAGGCTGCGGCCCTCCAGGTCTCGGCCCACCAGAGGATACACGTCAAAGCTGCCTCCACTCTGCTGTGGATGTCTGGGGAACACTGAGATGTAGCAGCAGGTTATCAAGGTTAAGGAGATGTAACTCTTTCGAGTTATCAACAGTCACAGATTGTAACTCTTTCGAGTACATTCACAGTTCTTGGTTTCCAGGAGTGGGACATGAACCCACAACCTTCTGATTCAAAGGCGAGGGTGCTATGAATTGAGCCACAGCTGACACCTCATGGAGATGTAACTCTTTTGAGTCAAAACAATAAACTAAATTAACAAAAACAAGGGAGAAATCAAGCACAGCCCCTAAGTCAGGTCAGCTGTAAAATCAAGGAAAAACTTTAAAGGAACCTTACAAACATCAAACTAAGATGTGATTAAAGGGGTCAACAAAACACCCCAGTCCCCGCGGTGCCCACCGGGCACGGAAGGCCTCGATGGTGCCGGCAGACACCGCGTGCTCCCTTTCCAGGGACATCCGGCCACGAACATAGCCACATAAGAGGGACAAACAATCGGGCGGGACTCCCCCGTCGATCACCCGCTGCCTGGACCTGTTGATGGCCAACTTGGCCAGGCCCAGGAGCAGGTTCACGAGGAAGTCCTCCTCCTTCCCGACCCCCTTCCGCACCGGGTGTCCGTAGATCAGGAGCGTGGGACTGAAGTGCAAACAATAATTAGATGAGTCAGGTCCACTATTCATTAAACTCTTTCGAGTTATCAACAGTCACAGATTGCAACTCTTTCGAGTACAATCACAGTTCTTGGTTTTCCGGGAGTGGGACATGAACCCACAACCCTCTGATTCAAAGGCGAGGGTGCTATGAACTGAGCCATAGCTGACACCTCATGGAGATGTAGTTGCACAGCCTGGGCACGGGTGTTAATCACTTGTACATAATGTTCACCATTGTAAATAGTGTTTACAATAGTGTTTAGAATGTTTCCTTGCCTATGGCTCCTTGTTATGATGAACAGTGTTCGTGTCACTCAGATGCGAAACCTTGGTTCCTGCACGAGATAAAGGTAGGTGGCTCAGTCCAGAGCCTCATCCCTGTGCAGTGTGTAACCTTCAGGCCAAAGTGATGGTCCGGCTTCACACTCACTGGAAACATTACTGACGTCTGCACCTCGATGGCTCTGGTCATTGCTGCCAGAATGTTGTGGGCGGGTGTCACATAGTTCCATCATTCTCTCTGTGTGCTCTCAGCACCTTTAAGGTGGGGCTGGCCCCCCATCTCTTCAGCATTTCTGTTTGGTGACGGTGTGCTCCTGAAGGGTGCAGGTGATGAAAGCTGACAAAGGATCAGGTGCTTTTAGAGTTTCACGGCTGCATCTGTATGATATGACCCTGATCACAGAGCGTTAGTGAGCTGCCCTCAGCCAGACAGGAGTCAGATATTCACAGAGGCAATGTGAAGATCTATGGAGCGTCCTCACTGCATGTCATACTCATTCTCCTGGAATCTAGCAACTATTCGGGCCTCCGCTGCATCTCTATGACATGAGTCTGAGCACTGAGTGTATGTGCGCTGCCATCAGCCACACAGGAGTCAATCGTCACAGATGCAAGGTGAGGATGTCAGGACTGTCCTTATTGCATCTCGTCATTATCCATCACGAATCTTATGATTATTAGGGCCCCACGAGTGTGCCTGCCTCATCTGGCCAGTGCATTGGCTGCATAGACGGCATCCTCGCCTTTGAGGACTTCATCACCGTCATCCCCTTTGACGTCCTCCTCATCAAAGGAGAAGTGCAGCTTTTCCATCTCCTCTTCAGTCAAGTCCCTTGCAGTGTCAGGTTGTGTGCACTCAACTCTGAGTTCCCCTCGAAGTTCCACTCTCCAGGTGCATGCCTTTTAAAGGCAGTATGTAGCATGCCGTTCTGAAGTCACCGGACGTGGGTGGTAAATTTGACTGGGGGGATGATTCCGGCGTGAGGGCACAATAATGAGATGCAAATATATTAAAATTAAGCTCCTGACATTGGACGGCGGGAAATGTGGCCCACGATTGATGGGTGGAGCGGACGATCGCAAACTGGTTTCATGACAGCGTGAAACCGATTTTTGGCCTTCTCGCCATATTGTCCACTCACGCCCGCCATGACGCCCGCCACTAATGGGACCAGACGATCCTGCCCTAAGGCTCACATAGTCTCAAAGCCACCAGTCAAAGCTGGTGGTGGACTGAATCCTGGCACAGGAGGCCCAGGATTTTTACATTTCGACAGTTCCTATGGGCCAGCAGGTGCAGGGGGGCCTACATGAATATCTTCGGCCTCACCAGCCCCTGGATTCCTCCCATTCCTGATTGCAGATTTTCCTGATTCCACCCACATTCTTCACTTGCCTCGCCAGGGATTGTTTCCATGGTTCCCAAGCATCACCCGCACCCCCACCCCCCAATCCCCCCCGCCCCACCTACGAACTTTGACTTGCTGTGCATCAGTTCCCATCAACTTGAGGCAGGAGTGTCTGTGTTGAGAAATGCTAACGAGGCCCAGAATTTGAAATTTTCTGGACCTAGCTTTTCAGGGGGTTGGGGGAGTTTTTTGGGGGGGGAGGGGCAGACAGGGTGGACATCCACACATTTCAGCCTAAAATCTGGCAGCTTCTAGTGGCCCAGGAGCCTAGGCTGGTAGAAGAGAACAAGCAGATTGACACCAGGGATGAAGACAACCACCTTGCCAGCAATGTTCCACCAGAGACTGCCCTCCCCCACTTCAACAAAGACTCTCCTATTATTAGGACTGAAGTAGTTCAATTTTTCATAACCATGACCAGCTTCCCGGAGGATCTGTCAAGTTGCTAATTATTTGAATGATTGAAATTCTTCCCCTCTGCAGTTGAAGTGAGCCCAGCTCAATTAACATAATGAGGAGCTTTGCTAATAGTTAAATCTTTTGTTAAAAGCAAGATCACCACCCTGAATGCTTCCACCCCACCCCCTTTCTCCAGCTGACTGTGAAACAGTGAGATGAATCTCATTAGTCCTCAACTTTTTTGCTTCCGAGGCCCCTTTCTTGTGTTATAGAAATCCCACACTCCCTGTAACACAGCACAAGTATTTTTCCTGTAAAAGAATTCCCTCAATGCTGCTCCCACTCACCATGTTACTGCTAACACCGCATAAAATACTGGCCCCCATGTGCATCCCACTCCCTCTTTCCCTCCACTTACTGCCAATTCTGTCTCCCTCTTTCCCTAAGCCGACCCCCTCACTGCCTGCTCCCAGCACATCAGCCAGTCCCAGTTCTCAACTTGACTGTCAAACAAATCTTCCCCTCGAAACCCCAACACTAATATTTTACAAACTAATAAACAAAGGCGTACAGCGAAAATGGAAAAAAGTAAGGGGCGGAATTTTACGGCCCCCTCCTGCCGGTGGGATTTTCCGGCCTTGTCGAAGTCAATAGATTTTTGACCTGCTCAACGCATTGTACAGCCCCACCCCCACCGCGACGGGGCTGTAAAATTCTGCCCAAGATCCCTGTGATTTCTTTTTCCCCCTAAAATTGCTCACAACAGTGTCCAGATTAGCGTTTTACTCCTGGCGACTCCAGGACAATCCTGTAAGGTTGAAATCCTCTGCAGTTGAAGTGAGCCCAGCTCAATTATCATAATGAGGAGCTTTGCTACCAGTTAAATCTTTTGTTAACTGGAGACCTACATTGGCTGTGAACAATCCGGTCTGCCTGTGATGCCCTTATTGGTAGTGCAAGACTGCTGACACTCTAAGGATGAATTAGATTAGGCCCCAAAGGGCAACCAGCACCCTCATCACTATACTACATTATGATTCAACGTTTTGAAGACAGCAGGAGAGAAAATAGGGGAAGAATTAGAACGTGCACAATATTTAAATGAGATTTCAAACCTTTCAGTTTTGCCAGCAGTCAGTGTCAACCCTAACAGTTTCTTAGGGCGGAATCATCCCAGATTTGCGGTAGGGTGGGAAAAACACCACTGACAGCAATGGCGGCTTTTTGCTCCGTATCGCTCGGATGGCCAGAGTTTAATGCACAATATGGCTGCCCGAAACCCCACCCGCCTCCGGCCCAGTCCCCCCTGACCGATTGGCGGCAGCTTTACCCATTGGACTGCATGCTGTGCTCTCAGCTCAAGCGCAGGCATTCTCCTAACCCGCACTGCAAGGCTGCACTGTTAGCTTGAACCATGGGGGAGACTGGTCCAAACCTGAATGATGACACTGCAAGAGGCTGTGAGCACCTCCACCAGTGATTGCTCCATGGACAGCTTTTGCAAGGAGATTGTACAACTTGCCTAGTGATCCAACTGTTCTCCAGCCCACTAAAACGCTCATTAATTTGCAGTCTGCATCTGAGGGGTAAAATGTTCAGAAGCATTTGATGGCACTTTCATTCCTCTGTGTTGCTTGAGTGGGCAGATAAGCTAGAGGCTCGACTCTAAACATGTCAATGTGGCTGCTCCTGAACTGTCTCAGCTGTAGAATACAAGGTTTCCCTAATGTGTGGCCGCTTCCCTCTCCCCCACCGTATGTGCTTGTGCAGTACCATCAGACTGTGCTGTCTTGCCCCCCCACCCACAACCGCAGAGCAGGCTTTGCCCCGGCATCGCACTGTCAGCCAGCCGGGAAAAAGTGACTTGCCTGTGCCCTCACCTGAATGCATGGCGCCTCTTCCTTGAAGCCAAATGGGCAACCCTCGTGAGTGCTGTGCAACGTTACTATGCGCTCACCTCCGAGTTCCCCGCAAAGTTCAGCTCGCTAGGTGCACACCTTTTAAATGCTGTTGTGAAACACATCGGAGCGGGGGGGATGATTCCAGTGGGCGGATAAAATGATGAGATGCAAATGCATTGAAATTAGGTTCCTGATGCTGGACGGTCCGCCATCGATGGGTGGAGCTGGCGATCGCAAACTGGTTTGATGACGGCATAAAACCGATTTTTGGCCTTCCCACCACATTGTCTGCTCATGCCCGCCATGGCACCTGATGCCAAGGGTGGGGTGGAAAATTCCGGTCCTAATGTTGTCACATTCTGCTCTGCTTTCTCCATGAAGACAGTGACTCACTGTTTCACCGCTGTAGCTTCCTTCCTCAATTCCTTCTTCATTTGACTGACAACCTTCACTGCACAAATACAAAAATAGAACAAAAAAAAAATCAAACTGAAATGGAACCAATATAAATGGAGCCGCCACTAGCTAATTTCAATTGCTGCAGGATATTTTAATTGAATGGTCTACGGATGTTACTGGATTCAGTATGGATGTGAGAGGATTCAGGGAGCAGGGTGAGGGGGTGTGGTTGGTGGTGAAAGTATGTGAGCAACTGCCCCAATTAGCCTGGTAGAGGAGGGACAACAAACCATGCCCTGTGAGGAGGGGCGAAACATCCAGTGGAGGACAGAGAGCTCGAGCCAGGGGATCTAGATTCAGTAACCAGCGGCTGCCACCTTTCTCCCTTCTTAGTGAGTCAGGCCTGGTCTCAGCAGCAGCTACCACACATCGGATTGATGTTCTGGAGGATCCCACTTAAATTCCAGAATGTAAATCTTACAAATTGGCTTAGTTATGTTAAGTGATAGAATCAAAATCATGCTCTCAATTCTCTGCTTCTGGTGACCGTCAATGCTTCTTTAAAAGAAATAGATAAAATCCCTTGTAGAAAACAGGTTTTGCAATACACGTTGCTAGTTTTAAAACAAAAATCAGTTTCCAAGGCCTGACCTTGGCAATACTATACTATCTGTATACATAAGTAGGGAGACAGACAGGAATGAAATATGATTTCTATATATCCATCAACTTTGGAGTTTTCAAAAACATTGAAATCCATGACATTGAAATCCATGTAATCTCCCTAACAACCCCTCAAACTCCTCGATTCATTCATCCCTGGAGAGACAACAAGGAAAGTTCTGCAAGCAATATACAAATAGGTCCCGTAGAATATCCTGTCCCCAGGTTAAGAATCCTTGGCTTGGAAAATCCTGCCAGGAGAGCACAACCTAGTCCCTCTGATCCTCTAGCCAATACCTCTCTTTCATAACAATATAACAAATAAGAACAGGAGCAGGCCATTCAGCCCCTTGACTGGTGGAGGTCCTTCTGTGCTCCACCAGTCAATAAGGTCATGGCTGACCTGATGTGGCCTTAACTCCACTTTCCTGCCTGTCCCCATAACCTTTGCATCCCTTGTCAATCAAAAATCTGTCTAACTCAACCTTGGATATAGTCAATGACCCAGCCTCCCCTGCTCTGTGGGGGAGAGAAGTCCAAACTCCAATGACCCACTGAATGAAGAAATTCCTCCCCACCTCTGTCTTAAATGAAACTGTGCCGCCTAGTTCTAGATTCCCCCGCAAGAGGTAACATCCTCTCAGCTATCAAGCCCCCTTAGAATCTTATATGTAAGATCACCTTTCATTGTTCTAAACTCCAATGAGTATTGGCCCAACCTGCTCAACCTTTCCTCATAAGACAATCCCTTCATCTGAGGAATTAGCCTAGTGAACATTCTCTGAACTGTCTCCAATGCAAGCATGTCCCTCCTTAGGTTAGGTGACCAAAACTGTACAAGGTTCTCTAGGTGTGGTCTCATCAATGCCCTGTACAGTTGTAGCAGACTTCCCGACTTTTATACTCCATCCCCCTTGCACTGAAAGCCAACATTCCATTTGCCTTCCGAATTGCTTGCTGCACCTGCGTGCTAACACATTATGATTCATGTGGTGTAGTGGTATTGTTGTTGGACTAGTAATCCAGAAACCCAGGATAATGCTCTGGGGACCAGGGTTCGAGTCCTGCCACAGCAGATGGTGGAATTTGAATTCAATAAAAAACCTGAAATTAAAAGTGAAACCTTTATTGTAAAAACCCATCACTAATGCGCTTTAGGAAAGGATATCTGTCATCCTTACCTGGTCTTGCCTACAGGTGACTCCAGACTCACAGCACGTTGAGGAAACCCTCCATCGTGTTGTGTGGCACTTTACTAAATGGGATAGATTTTGAACAGATCTAGCAACTCAAGACTGGGCATCCATGAGGCGCTGTGGGCTATCAGCAGCAGCAGAATTGTACACGAACACAATCTGCAACCTCATGGCCCGGCATATCCCCCACTCTACCATTATGATCAAGCCAGGGGATCAACCCTGGTTCAATGGAGACTGCAGGAGGGCATTCCAGGTGCAGTACCAGGCATACCTAAAAATAAGGTGTCAACTTGGTGAAGCTATAACACAGGACTACTTGTGTGCCAAACAGCATAAGCAGCAAGTGATAGACAGAGCTAAGCGATCCCACACCCAATGGATCAGATCTAAGCTCTGCAATCCAGCCACATCCAGTCGTGAATGGTGGTGGACAATTAAACAACTCACTGGAGGAGGAGGCTCCATAAAGATCCCCATCCTCAATGATGGAGGAGCCCAGCACAGCAGTGCAAAAGATAAGCCTGAAGCATTCGCAACAATCTTCAGTCATAATTGCAGAGTGGAAGATCCATCTTGGCCTCCTCCGGAGGTCCCCAGCATCAGAGATGCCAGTCTTCAGCCAATTTGGTTCACTCCATGTGATATCAAGAAATGGCTGAAGGCACTGGATACTGCAAAGACTATGGGCCCTGACAATATTCCGGCAATAGCACTGAAGACTTGCGCCCCAGAACTTGCTGTGCCCCCAGCCAAGCTGTTCCAGTACAGCTACAACACATGCATCTACCTGGCTATGTGGAAAATTGCCCAGGTATGTACACAAAAAGCAGGACAAATCCAACCCGGCCAATTAACGCCCCATCAGTCTATTCTCAGTCTACTTAGTAAAGGAATGGAAGGGGTCATCAACAGTGCAATCAAGCAGCACTTGCATAGCAATAACCTGCTCACTGATGCCCAGTTTGGGTTCCGCCAGGGCCACTCAGCTCCTGACCTCATTACAGCCTTGGTTCAAACATGGACAAAAGAGCTGAATGCCCGAGGTGAGGTTAGAGTGACTGCCCTTGACATCAAGGCAGCATTTGACCGAGTGTGGCATCAAGGAGTCCTAGCAAAACTGGAGTCAATGGGAATCAGGGGGAAAACTCTCCACTGGTTGGAGTCATACCTAGCACAAAGGAAGATGGTTGTGGTTGTTGGAGGTCAGTCACCTCAGCTCCAGGACATCTCCGCAGGTGATCCTCAGGGTAGTGTCTTTGGCCCAACCATCTTCAGCTGCTTCATCAATGACCTTCCCTCCATCATAAGGTCAGAAATGAGAATGTTCCCTGATGATTGCACAATGTTCAGCACCATTTGCAACTCCTCAGATACTGAAGCAGTCCATGTCCAAATGCAGCAGGACCTGGACCATATTCAGGCTTGGGCTGACGAGTGGCAAGAAACATTTGTGCCACACAGGTGTCAGGCAATGACCATCTCCAACAAGAGAGAATCCAACCATCGCCCCTTGATGTTCAATGGCATTACCATCACTGAATCCTCCACTATCAACATCCTGGGGGTTACCATTGACCAGAAACTGAACTGGACTAGCCATATAAATACTGTGGCTACAAGAGCATGTCAGAGGCTAGGAACCGTGCGATGAGTAACTCATCTCCTGATTCCTCAAAGCTCATCCACCATCTACATGGTACAAGTCAGGAATGTAACGGAATACTCCCCACTTGCCTGGATGAGTGCAGCTCTTACAACACTCAAGAGGCTGGACACTGTCCAGGACAAAGTAGTCCGCTTGATTGGCACCACATCTACAAACATTCACTCCCTCCACTACTGATGCACAGTAGCAGCAGTTTGTACCATCTACAAGCTGCACTACAGGAATTCACCAAGGTTCCTTAGACAGCACCTTCCAAACCCATGACCACTACCACCGAGAAGGACAAAGTCAGCAGATAGATGGGAACACCACCTGGAAGTTCTCCTCCAAGTCACTCACCATCCTGACTTGGAAATATATCTCCATTCCTTCACTGTCGCTAGGTCAAAACCCTGGAACTCCCTTCCTAACAGCACTGTGGGTGTACTTACATCACATGGACAGCAGCGGTTCAAGAAGGCAGCTCACCACCACTTTCTCAAGGGAAACTAGGGATTGGCAATAAATGCTGGCCCAGCCAGCGAAGTCCACATCCTGTGAATGAATTTTAAAAAATGTACAAGGACATCCAGATCCTCTTCTACTGCAATCTCTCTCTATTTAAATAATATCCTGTATTCCATATTCTTCTCCTCAAATTGCTTAACACAGCAAAATGTTAGTGCTAATTAACAATAAACCCATTTTAATAGCTCTATATTATTGAAAAAAATTATACAGCAAGTGCTTTATTAATTACTGTAATTGGATTCTTCTGAATATTTTACATTTGTAATGCATGGGGCTTTATCTAAGGGAGTGCAGGTAGGAATCCTTATTATGATTTGCTTCAAGGTCATAAAGTTAGAAATAACTCAGCTGGTTGCTGTTGTTGCACACTGGCAGGAAAATTCAATTATTACTCTTGACTATAATTCATCTAGTTCCTCATAATGATTCTTAGCCCTTATGTGTCAGTATTCTCCTGGGTGAGGGGGTGGTGGAAATTTAATACCCATATATGCAGCAATGTGAGCTGCACAATTTCCTTGCTGACTAATCTTTGGATGGTTCTTCCTCTGGTAGTACATCTGAGGTGGAAACTTATTTCATGGAGAATTCTGGACACAAGCCCAAGCTGAACTATTCTGCAGCATTGCCATTGAAATTTGCACATGGTATTGCAGCTCCAGTGAGTTCATCAGTAGCCTGGAATTCACTGCAACGTCAATGCGTAAACCATCAGATAAACACTGAAAACATATTACCGACAAATGCCATAAGTTAAACTGTTGTGTTGCCTGATTCTCTGGTGGCAAATTCACTTCAAAATTTGCTGGAGAAACAGATTAGAATGAGCTGGAGGAAGGGCGCAGATGGTTCCAAAGTGGGACAGCTAAAGTTCAATACATTACCTGGGCCAATATAAAAAACAGAACAGGTTATTTAACACCTCGAAGAGGAAGAGCTTAAGCAATTCATGCAGGTTCCCTATGTGGGAAACCTTTGTATCCTTACCTGCGCTGACTATAAGTAGAGATAGTTCTGTTTTCTTATTTTCTAATTAATGCTCTTTGCTTATAATTAGGAGGGTGCGGATACAAGGGCTGCTCATTATTGTTGCACATTCCAGTGTCTAGTTAATTTCATGTTTGACAACCTGTCTTGTCAGTTAGTAAATCACATTTATTTTCCACATTATGAACCCATTCTGCGCAATTCCAATTCCAGTGAATGAGTTCAGTGCAAGTGGCAATCAATCTGTCTTTCTTTTCATCGGCCTGTTTTTGATTAATTTTCCTTCAAGTTTTCTTCTAAGATCTATTATTGGCCTGTGGTTTATTGGTAAGTGGAATGAGCTGTAGGCCTTGCAGCTGATGCACAGCTTGACGTAATTGTTCTCAGAACCAACGGTCAAGGATATGTGTCTGACCATGGATTTTGTGAAGACGACACTTGGGGCCAGATCTTGCCGGAACAGGGCATTGCGCAGTGAGCATCCTTATTCTATAATTTCACCTTCAGTTTGAAATTTAAGTGCATCTTAACTTCCTGAATGTGTGAGCTTATATTGGAAGGGTGAGGGCATCTGTGAACGTTGGGACCAATTGTGCGTGACCTTAACCAATGAGATTTAAGGATTGAGAAAGAAACAGAAATGCCCGAGGTTGTCAGAGAGTAATTTTACAGTGTAGTTTTTTTTCCTTAGCGGCCTTGGGTTTTTGACTCTCTCATGAGGTTACATGGCTGTGGGGTAGGGGTGGGGGAGGGGGTGGGGTAGAAGAGAGGGGGAGGTAGTGTTTAGTCATGATGCCCTGGTCATCATGGTGTGAGGAGGGTTGCACGGGCCACCTGGAGGGTGAATTAGAGCCAAACGAGATACAGAACCAGAAATAAAGTGAGGAAAAGAATAATTGTATAGAGAGAGAAAACAGAGGAAGAAAGGAAAAGTAAGTATGTCCAAAGTACGTTCAAAGCAGAGGTTGATAGATTTCTAGATACCACTGACATTAAGGGATATGGGGATAGTACAGGAAGACGGTGTTAATGGTGGAAGATCAGCCATGAGGCTCCAGCTGTCAGGCTTGAGGGGCCAAATGGCTTACTCCTGATCCTAAGAAAAATATGTAAAATGATAAAAATTTGATATTATTAACATCTTTAACAACAATTTACTATCAGCAGGAATGAAACTGAATAGTTTAAATTGTCCCCTTTCCGGGCCAGAGATGTTGATTGGCATTACATTAACACTAATCATGCACCTAAAAAGATACTTATACCATTAAGTGCCACCCTGAACTTTTTGCAGCAAGATTAAAGGGAAATTAGTGTACAAATGAAAGAAGTTTTTAAAACTAATGGGAAGATTGAGGGCAAGATTCTGTTTATGTGAAGCAAATGATGGCATAATTCTACCAGCAAGCTTTGGTCTTTTGATTGTGGGCTAATTCTTTCCCTGCCTGGCTGTGTTTGTTCCTCATCTATTTCTGAATCCTGCAGGAAAGCACTGAGCCTGTAGTATTCGGGAGATGTGACAAATCATGAGGCCCTAAATCCTAAACCCACTAACACTATTGTGTAACCCACAAGCACCATTCTTTAATAGTCTAAGTGGCAGGGCCAATCAAGGTAATGTTATTTCAGCAAATTCAAAATCTCCATTAATTTTGATGAGTGTATGGTGAGCTTTTTTCTTAACTATTCTGGTGAGGGTCTTGGCTCAAAAGTTCCAGAAAATTATGGTGTGACGTATGACACTCACACCATAACTTCCTACCATTTTACACCATAGCAATGATGTGTGCATTAGATGAACCATTGTAAATTTTCTGCAAATTCTGGTTCATTTTATTATTTTGTCCTTTATCGTGTCCTTCATTACGACCGGCCATGTTTAATCAATTTTCTTTTTGATACACTGTACCAAATTGCTTACAGCAATTTATGCTCTCCCCTTGCTTTTTACTTAATGTTCAACAGGGTTAATGGCCATAAATCCTACAATGTTTTCCATTTCATGCCACATAAAGTGCTTAAATCAGAAATATCCAACACCAGGCGCCTACCTCCAAGCCTTTTGTCTAATCTTCCTGAATAAGTCAAGACTAAACCCAAGAGAGAGCAATTAGTTTTACACATTGCGTTGTGAAGAGAAAAAAAAATTAAGCATCTTAAAATTACATCCCAAATCCCAAGGATAATAGCTTTCAAATTAATAAAGCTCATGGGAAATAAAATACGTCCAAAATGCAGAGTGCAGTCTTTGAACAAGTTTGATGGTCTCTTTTTACTAACATTAGTCAAACATGGCAGAAGCGTGGAATGTGCAGACCTTAAAAAAAAAATCATCCGTTAAAGTAAAAACTCAAGGACTTCTGCAATTCAAAAACGATAGATATTTTTTCTTAATCTTACAATGCAAGTACCTTTTCATGATTCATTGCTATTTTAGGTACCTGCAGCAAGTGTTGTATCTTCATTTCATCTATGTTAATTCTCTCATCTGCTCTGGGCATGCTTATAATTCTTTGGAGAATTTTTTTCATAATATCAAATGGTAATAATTGCAAGATTTGTACCTCATAATGCAGCAGACTTGGGAGAGAAAATTGGGAGACTGACCACATGTGCCCCATTCCCTAAGTGGCAACTTGGGTAAAACTATGCCAGTGACATGCACAGCCTCACTATTTGTACTTCAATTGTATCTTACAATACTTAAAATTAAAACCATAGAGTAATTTTTTGTGCATTGTTTGAACAAGGCTTCATTGCATCATGAGTCTTGGCACAAAAGGTTGACCTATGGCTGTTCTTAGGAGCTTACCTGCTGAAGCAATCCCCTTAAAGTACAATGGTGAGTTTTCCCTTGATTTTTGTTTTACTATGAAGTTTGCATGTACATTTTGTCTATTATGTTGCATGAATTCGTTGTTTTACTCAGTAGTGCTTTACTTTGGCATTTTGTTTCTTTTGGCAAATACTTTCCTTCATCATTCTTGGTTTCTGCTGGCTGTGAGTTCATGCTTCACATAGATTTCAAGATGGGTATTTTCTCGAGGGTGTTGACTCAACTACCACAATAGGGAGTCAACAGTGCACTTATTATCAGGGAAGTGACAACTGCTAGATTTGCAAGGATAACACCTTCATCACGTTTCCTGAGGAAGCAGCTGGACAGATTGCACAACTTTCACGGTGTGCTAGATCTCCTTTGAGCACAGAGTCACACATGGTACCTACGGTGTTAGCCTTGGCTCAGTGGTAGCACTCTCGCCTCTGAATCAGAAAGTTTAAACCCCACTGCCGAGGCTTCAGCAGAAAACCTAGGCTGACACTTCAGTGCAGCACTGAGGCACTGTCTTTCAGATGAAATATTAAACTGAGACTGAATCTGCTCTTGCACCTGGATGAACCCATGGTACTATTCTAAGAAGTGCGTGGGAGTTCTCCATGGTGCCCTAATCGATAGTTATCCCACAACCAACATCACTAAAATGGATTAAATCATCATGATCAGGTTGTGGGGCCTTGCTGCATTTCCTACAGTACCATAGAGACTAAACTTCAGAAGAACTTCATTGTCTGTAACGAGCTTTGGGATGTCCTGAGTTCGGAAAATTGCTCCTTATTTAAGGAAGGATATAAATGCATTGAAGTCGGTTCAGAGGAGGTTTACTAGATTAATACCTGGAATGATCAGGTTGTCTTATGAGGATAGGTTGGACAGACTGGGCTTGTATCCATTGGAGTTTAGAAGAGTGAGGGGTGATTTGATTGAAGTATCAATCAATATAAGACCCTGAATGGTCTTGACAAGGTGGACTTGAAAAGGATGTTTTTCTTGTTGTTGAGTCCAGAACCAGGGAGCACTGGTTTAAAAGTAGGGGTCCCTCTTATAGGACAGAGGTGAGGAAAATTTTTTTCTCTCAGTGCAACTTTGGAACTCTCTGCCTCAGAAGGCGGTGGAGGCAGGGTCACTGAATATGGTTAAGGTGGAGGCCCTCCATCATCTTCACATGGTCCATCTCTGACACTTCTCTTCCCTTCCTTGACCTCTCTGTCTCAATTTCTGATGATAGACTGTCCACCAATATCCATTACAAGCCTACCGACTCCCACAGCTACCTCGACTACAGCTCCTCACACCCCGCTTCCTGTAAAGACTCCATCCCATTCTCTCAGTTCCTTCGCCTCCGTCGCATCTGTTCTGATGACGCTACCTTCAAAAACAGCTCCTCTGACATGTCCTCCTTCTTCCTTAACCGAGGTTTTCCATCCACGGTCGTTGACAGGGCCCTCAACCGTGTCCGGCCCATATCCCGCGCATCCTCCCTCACGCCTTCTCCTCCTTCCCAGAAACATGATAGGGTCCCCCTTGTCCTCACTTATCACCCCACCAGCCTCCGCATTCAAAGGATCATCCTCCGCCATTTCCGCCAACTCCAGCATGATGCCACCACCAAACACATCTTCCCTTCACCCCCCTTGACGGCATTCCGTAGGGATCGTTCCCTCCGGGACACCCTGGTCCACTCCTCCATCACCCCCTACTCCTCAACCCCCACTTATGGCACCTCCCCATGCCCACGCAGAAGATGCAACACCTGCCCCTTCACTTCCTCTCTCCTCACCGTCCAAGGGCCCAAACACTCCTTTCAAGTGAAGCAGCATTTCACTTGCATTTCCCCTAACTTAGTCTACTGCATTCGTTGCTCCCAATGCGGTCTCCTCTACATTGGAGAGACCAAACGCAAACTGGGCGACTGTTTTGCGGAACACCTGCGGTCTGTCCGCAAGAAAGACCCAAACCTCCCTGTCGCTTGCCATTTTAACACTCCACCCTGTTCTCTTGCCCACATGTCTGTCCTTGGCTTGCTGCATTGTTCCAGTGAAGCCCAACGCAAACTGGAGGAACAGCACCTCATCTTCCGACTAGGCACTTTACAGCCTTCTGGGCTGAATATTGAATTCAACAACTTTAGATCTTAAACTCCCCCTCCCCCCATCCCCACCCCGTTTCTTTCCCCCCCCCACCCGCCTTTTTTTTTAATAATTTATATAGATTCTTCTTTCCCCACCTATTTCCATTATTTTTAAATCCAAAACTAAAACCTTTAGTCTTTCCACCCCACCCCCACTAGAGCTGTACTTTGAATATCCTGTTTTCCATTCTTAATTAGCACTTCTCTCAGACAAAGACCACCACCTTCAACACCATTTGACCCTTTTGTCTCTGACATCTTTTGATTATCTGCTCACACCACACCCTCAATGTGTCTCTTCCCCCCCACCCACCTTAAACCAATTTATATTTCTCCCTTGTTGAAACTATGCTTCAGTTCTGCCGAAGAGCCATGAGGGCTCGAAACGTTGACTGATTTCTTCTCCGCCGATGCTGCCAGACTTGCTGAGTTTTTCCAGGTAATTCTGTTTTTATTTTGTTTTGGATTTCCAGCATCCGCAGTTGCTTTTAGCTTTTTGTTTTTATCTTTGTAGATAGATTCTTGTTAGACAACAGATTGAAAGGTTATCGGGGGTAGATGGGAATGTGGAACTCTAAACACAAACAGATCAGCCATGATCTTATTGAATGGTGGAGCAGGCTCGAGGGGCCAAATGGCCTACTCCTGCTGCTATTTCGTCTGTTTGTATGTTCGTATAACACAGTGCCCACACCTTAATAGTGCTCAAATAGGCTAAGTACCCAAATAAAAAAATGCTTTGATTTGGAGGTCTATCCATTTGTCACATCATCTGTGTCCTTGCTGTTAAAAGCACATTGCTTTTTTTGCTGAATAATCTCAAAAACTCACCATTTTTGTTTCATATTGGTCTTGTTGGGGAAAGAAGCATTAAGGAAACATCTTGCTGTATAGCATCTCTTCGTACAGCCAAAGCTGCTAGTGTACTGATTTGCATGGAGTTAAAGATACCCCTGTGGGCATATTGGAGAGAGTGGAGGATCACAGGAAGTCAGTCACATGAATTTGCAAATTGGGTGTTCCACCAGGATTTGTACTTGCATCGCCATTTGTGTATAGCAGCCCTGCATGTTCCCTTCCACATCCTCAGGCCATCATAAAGCATGTTACATCCAATTACTTATTATTGCAATGTGGTCTGTGGTGTTTTATAGATAATGACAGAAGCAGCCAACTTGTAAACAGAAGCTCCCCCAAACTGCAATGAGGTGAATGTGTGTTTTAGGTGGTAGTGGGATAATTGTTGGCTCGGACAGTTCATTGTTCTGCTTCAAGTAGTTCTTGGGATTCTTTACAACTACCTGAGAAGGCAGACAGGGCTTCAGTTAAACATCCCATCCAAAAGGCAGCATCTTCAACAATGCAGTAACCCCCTGTAGTGCCAGCATAGATTATATGCTATGAATCTAGTAGTAGGACATGAACCCATAGCCTTTCAAAATGTGGACACACACTCAAGGCCAACACCAAGACTAACAATAGTGAAGGATGCCACTTTTACTTTTTTGGCTTCTCCTACCCTTTTTACTCCAGATATTTTTGGCTTTAATGTTTCAGATTATGTTCATAGGTGAGCCCTTCCTCTCTACATCCTCAAGAATGGGTTTATTTGCCTGGGTGCCTTGACACCCAGGTTAAAGAACAGAGTGCTCTTTTTCAAATCACTGCAACTACTGGCCCTTTCCATACCTCCTCCGGATCTATTGTTTTAAAAATATGGCAAAAAAAATCTGGAATTAAAAGACCAATGAGGCGATGGTGTATTGGTACACCAGAGACCCAGGGTAATGGTCTGGGGGCCAGGGGACTGGGGTTTGAATCCCGACACAGGATGGTGGAATTTGAATTAAATAAAAATCTGGATTAAAAGTCTAACATGACCATGGAACCATTCTCGATTGTTGTAAAGACCCATCTGATTCACTAATGTCCTTTAGGGAAGGAAATCTGTTGTCCTTACCTGGTCTGGCCTACACTTGACTCCAGACCCACAGCAATGCGGTTGACTCTTAAATGCCCTCTGAAATGGCCTGGCAAGCCACTCAGGTGTAACAAACCACTACAAAGTCTCAAAAAAGGAATGAAACTGGACAGACCACCTGGCATCAACCTAGGCACCGGGAAAGGCAACGGCAAACTCAGCCCTGTCGACCCTGCAATGTCCTCCTTACTAATGTCTGGAGGCTACTGCAAAAATTGGGAGAGCTGTCTCACAGCAACAGCCTGACATAGTCGTCCTCATGGAATCATATCTTACAGATAATGTCCACCATCACCATCCCTGGGTATGTCCTGTCCCACTGGCACAGTGGTATACAGTCGGGACGGAGTTGCCCTGGGAGTCCTCAACATCGACTCCGGACCCCATGAAGTCTCATGTCATCAGGTCAAACATGGGCAAGTACCAAGTACTGTCCTCCCTTAGCTGATGAATCAGTGCTCCTCCATGTCAAACACCACTTGGAGGAAGCACTGAGTGCAGCAAGGGTGCAGAATGTACTCTGGGTGGGGGACTTGAATGTCCATCACCAAGAGTGGCTCGGTAGCACCACTACTGACCGAGCTGGCCCAGTCCTAAATGACATAGCTGCTGGGCTGGGTCTGTGGCAGGTGGTGAGGGAACCAACAAGAGGGAAAAACATACTTGACCTCATCCTCACCAACCTGAATGCTGCAGATGCATCTGTCCAAAAGAGTATTGGTAGGAGTGACCACCTTGTGGAGACGAAGTTGAGGATACCCTCCATCGTGTTGTGTGGCACTACCACTGTGCTAAATGGAATAGATTTCGAACAGATTTAGCAACTCAAGACTGGTCAACCTTGAGGCACTGTGGGCCATCAGCAGGACCAGAATTGTACTCAAACACAAACTGTTTGTCATGGCCCAGTATATCCCCCACTCTACCATTACCATCAAGCCAGGGGATCAACCCTGGTTCAATAAAGAGTGCAGGAGGGCATGCCAGGAGCAGCACCAGGAATACCTAAAAATGAGGTGTCAACCTGGTGAAGCTACAACACACTTGCGTGCCAAACAGCAGAAGCAGCAAGTGGTAGACAGGGCTCAGCGATCTCACAACCAACGGATCAGATCTAAGCTCTGCAGTCCTGCCACATCCAGTTGTGAATGGTGGTGGACAATTAAACAGCTCACTGGAGGAGGAGGCTCCACAAATATCTCCATCTTTAATGATAGAGGAGCCCAGCACATCAGTGCAAAAGATAAGGCTGAAGCATTTGCTACAATCTTCAGCCAGAAGTGCCGAGTGGATGATCCATCTCGGCCTCTTCCGGAGGTCCTCAGCATCACAGGTGCCAGTCTTCAGCCAATTTGATTCACTCCACATGATATCAAGAAATGGCTGAATGCGCTGGATAGTGCAAAGGCTATGGAGCCTGACAATATTCCGACATAGTACTGAAGACTTGTGCTGCGGAACTTGCCACGTCCCTAGCCAAGCTGTTCCAACTACAACACTGGCATCTACCCGGCTATGTGGAAAATTGCCCAGGTATGTCCTGTACACAAAAAGCAGGACAAATCCAACCTGGCCAATTACCGCCCCATCAGTCTACTCTCGATCATCAGTAAAGTATTGGAAGGGGTCATCAACAGTGCTATCAAGCGACACTTGCTTAGCAATAACCTACTCACTGATACAAAAACAGAATTACCTGGAAAAACTCAGCAGGTCTGGCACATCGGCGGAGAAGAAAAGAGTTGACGTTTCGAGTCCTCATGACCCTTCAACAGAACTGAGTAAAAATAGGAGAGGGGTGAAATATAAGCTGGTTTAAGGTGGGGCAGGGGATGGTGGGAGAAAAGTTGGTGGGGGGTGGGGGTGGTTGTAGGGACAAGCAAGCAGTGATAGGAGCAGATAATCAAAAGATGTCACAGATAAAGGAACAAAGAGGTGTTGAAGGTGGTGATATTATCTAAGAGAATGTGCTAATTAAGAATGGATGGCAGGACACTCAAGGTACAGCTCTAGTGGGGAGGTATAATTTATATAAATTTTTCTTTTCCCACCTATTTCCATTATTTTTAAATCTATACCTGTAATGCCCTGTCAGTCTTTCCACACCACCCCCACTAGAGCTGTACCTTGAGTGTCCTGCCATCCATTCTTAATTAGCACATTCTCTTAGATAATATCACCACCTTCAACACCTCTTTGTTCCTTTATCTGTGACATCTTTTGATTATCTGCTCCTATCACTGCTTGCTTGTCCCTACAACCACCCCCCCACCCCAACTTCTCTCCCCCTACCCACCACCACCACCCCCCCCACCCACCCCCACCCCCACCTTAAACCAGCTTATATTTCACCCCTCTCCTATTTTTACTCAGTTCTGTTGAAGGGTCATGAGGACTCGAAACATCAACTCTTTTCTTTGCCGCCGATGCTGCCAGACCTGCTGAGTTTTTCCAGGTAATTCTGTTTTTGTTTTGGATTTCCAGCATCCGCAGTAGTTTTTTGTTTTTACCTACTCACTGATGCCCAGTTTGGGTTCCTCCGGGGCCACCCAGCTCCTGACTTCATTACAGCCTTGGTTCAAACATGGACAAAAGAGCTGAACTCCCGAGGTGAGGTGAGAGTGACTGCCCTTGACATCAAGGCAGCATTTGACCGAGTGTGGCATCAAGGAGCCCTAGCAAAACTGGAGTCAATGGGAATCAGGGGGAAAACTCTCCACTGGTTGGAGTCATACCTAGCATAAAGGAAGATGGTTGTGGTTGTTGGAGGTCAGTCATCTCAGCTCCAGGACAGCACCGCAGGTGTTCCTCAGGGTAGTGTCCTCGGCCCTACCATCTTCAGCTGCTTTATCAATGACCTTCCTTCCATCATAAGATCAGAAATGGGAATGTTTGCTGATGATTGCATGATGTTCAGCACCATTTGCGACACCTCAGGTACTGAAGCAGTCTATGTCCACACGCAGCAAGACCTGGAGAATATCCAGGCTTGGGCTGACAAGTGGCAAGATATATTCACACCACACAAGTGTCAGGCAATAACCATCTCCAACAAGAGAGAATCCAATCATCGCCCCTTGATGTTCAATGGCATTACCATCACTGAATCCCCCAATATCAACATCCTGGGGGTTACCATTGACCAGAAACTGAACTGGACTAGCCATATATCTATATGCTGTGGATATAAGAGCAAGCCAGAGGCTAGGAATCGTGCGACGAGTAACCCACCTCCTGACTCCCCAAAGCCTGTCCACCATCTACAAGGCACAAGTCAGGTGTGTGTGTTGGAATGCTCCCCACTTGCTTGGATGAGTGCAGCTCCCACAACAATCAAGAAGCTTGACACCGTCCAGGACAAAGAAGTCTGCTTGATTGGCACCACATCCACAAACATTCACTCCCTCCACCACCGACGCACAGTAGCAGCAGTGTGTACCATCTGCAAGATGCACTGCAGAAATTCACCAAGGCTCCTTCGATAGCACCTTCCAAACCTACGACCACTACCATCTAGAAGGACAAGGCCAGCAGATCGATGGGAACACCACCACCTGGAAGTTCCCCTTCAAATCACTCACCATCCTGACTTGGAAATATATCACCATTCCTGCACCGTCGCTGGGTCAAAATCCTGGAACTTCCTTCCTAACAGCTCTGTGGGTGTACCTACACCACATGGACTGCAGCGGTTCAAGAAGGCAGCTCACCAGCACCATCTCAAGGGCAGCTAGTTATGGGCAATAAATTCTGGCCCAGACAGCAAAGCCCATGAATGAATTAAAAAAAAACACGAAGCTGTTGTTGTTGTCGCAAAAATCCATCTGCTTCACTAACATCCTTTAGGGAAATCTGCCGTTCTTACCTGGTCTGGCCTACATGTGACTCCAGACCCACAGCAATGTGGTTGACTCTTAAATGCCCTCTGAAATGGCCTAGCAAGCCACTCAGTTCTCCAGGGCAATTAGGGATGGGCAATAAATGCTCGCCTAGCCAGCGAAGCCCCAATCCCATGAATGACTATAAAAAAAAACACTCAGACCAGACCTTATTTTTGCCTTTAAATACCAAACAATTTTATTGAACATTAAATGACCAAGCAAGCAATATCAGAAACATAACATGTTTACAGCAGTTAAATTTACAGCAACTATGTTTTACTATCTACTTGTAGAGTGGAAAATAATAAATAGTCCACGACTCTATAGTGCTAAATCTATGACACTTTTTATGTGGAAAGTTCTATTAATCATTTGCAATTATGGAAGTTGTCTGTGTTATCTAATTCTTTTTGGAGGCTCCAGTTAGACAATTGGTCAGAGTTTGAAAACTCTAATTAAAACTTAGTGAATTGAAAAGCATAGGCTAATAACACCTCCAGAAACAGTAACCAGAACCAATCAGTTATTTGAGTAACTATCTGTTCAAATTGAGCTGCCTAACAGGCATGCAGCTGAAGCAACTGTACAGCATGCTTTTAATTGGATTGGGCTGCTTGGATCACTGTCTCAAACACATTGCTTGGCAGCCAACGGAACAATTGTTATCAGATTGCATTGATTTAAACTAGATTATGATTTCTGCAAGTAAAGTTAGGTTTAAATCTCCTATGCACTGTGACAGAATTAAAGAAGCCAACACTGAGCTAAATCCTAGGCAAAAATACTTCGCTTTTGCCACAGTTACATATGCCACATTCCTGCAGCCAAATTTGCTAACAAGTTCCAGGACAGAGACAATTGTGAAAACAACATTGTAATGGATGTTTCAAGCAGATTTCCCAACACACTAGCCCCAATGTTCCTCACTCCTGTGACCCTTTCCCAAATACTCAATACGGGGGGTGCATCAGATGTGTGCTCCATGCATGCAAGCCTTTAAGTGTCTGGCTTTAGTGAACTGAATCATTAGCATGACTTAGTCACACCCTGGCACAGGCCCAGTCTACCAAGCATAGCTCTACAGTTGGGGATCAGCCCACTGCTTCCTTGTCTCCCGCTCACTGACGTACATTCATCCCTGGTTAAGCAACACCTTGATTTTAAAATTCTCATCCTTGTCTTCAATTCCTTCCATAACCTCGCTCCCCCCCCCACCACCTCACTGCTCCCCTTAGTTCTATCTTTCAGCCACACAACCCTTTGAGATATCTGCTCTCGTCTAATTCTACTCTGGTTTCCACCATTGAAGGATGTGTCTTCAGTGTCAAAGCCCTAAGCCAAAACTCCCTCCCTAAATCCCTCCACCTCTCTACTTGCCCTATTTCCTTTAAAGCACACCTTAAAATCTGCCTTTCTATCCTAATGTTTAATGTGGTTCAGTGTCAGATTTTGTTTTGTAATATTTCTGTGAAGCTCCTTAGGATGTTTTATTACATTAAAAGCACTTTCTAAGTACAAGTTGTTTTGTCGTAGCTGTTGGAGAACAGCAAAGCAGAAGGCCCAAAGCTTAAAAACCCATTAGGTCCCTGCAACAAATGGGTAAGGCTTTTGGGCCCACTTCAACTTTGTCGCCTGCCCCACCACCCCCGCCCCACCCCCGGAAACTCTAATCGATGGGATTCCGAACACAAGGCCCACTGCCAATTTCCTGAGATGCCACTGCGAATGCGAATCCTTCAGTTGCAAGAAGTGGAATAGGGCTGGGAGGGCCTGGATGTGCACCTATTGTAGTTGGAAGCCAAGGCTCACCCCCTTCTGCAATTCTGGGGCAATGGAAAAGGAACGGAAACCAATGCAAGTGATTAAATCTCCATTTTCTCACATACTGCCTGGGAAATGAGCATTGCCCAGACAATAAGGGGAGCTATGTTGTAACCAAAGGATCCAGACAAGGCAGCCTGCAATACATTGGAGTCCACCACCTCTAGAGTGCAAGGTTCTTACTACATTCATCATGGTATTAATGCCTAAACCTATGGGCTGAATTTTTAGCTCGTCGGGTGGTCGCATGCCCGACCTGACCTAGCGTAAAATTACGCGCGATGACGTTGGGTGAGTGTCCCGATGTTATCGCACACTTGCGCAATATTTCAGTCAGCGGGCATGCGCCAGAGTCGGCAGCACACATGCCGACAACTAAAAGGTCTGTTAAGGCCATTAAAAGGGTAATTAAAAGAAATTTTTCGCTGCCCATCCAGCCTTACGGTTGGCAGATGGGCGAAAAGGTCAAACGGCCTTTGCATTTTTTTGGAAACCTCATCCACGGGCAGGATGAGGTTTCCAACATCAAATAAAAATAAAATAAAAATTTTAAAACTTAATTAATAACATGTCCCTGCTCATGTGACAGAGTCCTTTAGTCACAAGCGACAGAGTCATAATGAGGGGACATGTTTCATAATATTTTAGAAAGCTTTATTTTTTATTTTGAAATATGTTCATCTCCCTGAGGCAGCTCTGTGCCCTGCGTGCACCTGCACGCATGTATGAAATTGCGTGCTTGCCCTCTTCCCCCCCAACTCCCCACACGGGCAGCTCTCAACGCTGCCACTTGCGTTTCATGCTGGGCAGGCCTTAATTGGCCCGCCAGGGTGAAATCGCTGTCCAGCCCTGATCACGGGCGGCGGTCAGCTTTACAACCGCTCCCACCATCCCCCACCGAGGGAAAAATCCTCCCCCATGACATCTGCCAGTGGGGGCTGCGCTGCCTAGGGTCTTGCTGTTCTCAGTGGTAGTGTGCAGCAAAATCAAGTGGCCATGCAGCATTGCACAGATGCAGGTTGCAGACTTTTCTCTGGACTACGTCAAATTGCACAGGTTATTTGCTATACTACACTGCCAAATGACTCCACAAAGTGCTGATGTTGAGTTACTAAACTATGCAAATGCAGAGTGGTCTGAAGCATTGGGATCAGCTGGCCCTCTGGTTGACAGTTTACATTGTCTGCAATTTCATTGGCATTTGCTCTTTTAAAATCATCCTTTTCATCAAGTACTCCCTTCTGTAGATCAGTAATTGAGGCACAACCCTAGGTTGGATAAATTTGTGATGGTGCTTGCCACCGTTGGCATGAGTGAGAGAGGGTAAGGTGCTCGCTTGTGGCTACACATTAGGATTGGCCACCTTTTCTTCTTGGACACCTTGAGGAATAGAATAAGGACATAATTTACAATGCTAATTGTAAGGCACCCCTTAAAATTTTGCTTAACATGACAAGACATTGCAGAACATTATACTTACTGTAGTGTGAGGTAGTGAATGAGAAGCAAAGGATACCAGCCACAACTTTGGTGGAACACTTTAACGGCGGTTTCTCTCACTCTATTGGCAAAAGACTCAGTGTCTCCATGGCACCCTGCTTATGAGTCAATGGTCACAGTTTTGGTGACCTCACCACCATCTACACGTGCTGCCTCCTGTTATATGCAGCCTTCCCCTGCAAGTAGATATAAAACAGACATATGTTAGAAAGAGAAAGGTGAGAGAAGATATGTACCACACAATATAATGGCTAGGATAATAGAAACCTTATGTGAGTGTGTGAACTTGTGGCATTCAGGAACCTTGAGCTTTGCATTGTCCTTGGTGCATATTATTCTCTACATTTGGCACGCTGTCTCATTCAAGGCATATGGGTTTTGGTTCATAGCCTTCTTAGAAAGCTGACCTTTTTGCTGTGAACGTGTTAAAAGTATTGGGACAGAAGCTGAAACATAACAGTTAACAGCACGGATGTCTATTGATTTTACAAGAGGGATTATTATTTTTTTAGGTAGATGACTGCTACTTCGATTGCTGATAGATTCCCGGGAATCGCCCACAGCCTAACATTGAGACCCCTGAGAAGGAGTCTCTGGACCAGTAGTGGAATCTGTTAAGGTCAGTGCGTTCTTGCTGCTGGAGGATATGGGGAAGAGAAAAGGGGCATTACATTTGATAGGGTACAAGTACTGTGTTTATCTTTTTAGGCTTTTCTTTTTGTCTTCCCACATGATCTTTGGCCACTATCCCTCATTGCTTCACTTAAATCCTCCAGCCTCCAACAGAGGTCTGTGAAAACTTTTTGTCATAGGTTAAGAAATTTTCCTCAACTGTTGTTGCCTCTCTCTTCTTTTGTTTGGTCATTGTGAAGAGGAAATTAGTCTCTATCATCAAAGGAGACATCTGTATGGTGGTGAAGTGGCCCATTCTTTTGTTCCAGATGACATCTTACCAGTCCCTTGATTGTGAATAATGATCCTGCTTGCTGTTAACAAAAGAAATTTGTCCAATGACTTACAGATTGCTATGCATTTGCATTTATTGTGGCATTTAATATTTACTCATATTTCCTGTCTGGCTGAAAGGTTCTCTCAGATCTTGTATATATATATATATAATATATTATTGTCCTGTAATGTGGTCCACTATAGTGTGATCCAACTATTGAAAGTATCAGCTGCCTGCAATAAGCTTTTAAAACCTGAAGGTCCCTCCTTCCCAAATGGACGAATTCCTCTTGTGGCTACTGTGTGAACAATCATGTCCTCACCATTAGACCTGGCATTGTCTCGTTTCTTGCAGAATTTTTTTTTGCAGTGAAGCTAAAATTTAGTTATTTTTCCATCCTTTTGGCCCTTCAGATGATATTTGTTTGCTTTTAGCGTTGGGCTCACCTTGCCATATACATGTGCTATATGTTAGAAGCTATTATTAAAGAAGTTAGAGCAGGGCACTTGAATAAGCTCAAGGTCATCAGGCAGAGTCAACATGGTTTTGTGAAAGAGAAATTGTGTTTAACCAACTTATTGAAGCTCTTTAAAAGGACTTCTTGAGGAAGTAACATGTGCTGTGGATAAAAGGGAACCGGTGGATGTACTGTACTTAGATTTCCAGAAGGCATTTGACAAAGGTTATTGCAGGAAATAAAAGCTGATGGTGTAGGGATTAACATATTCGCATGGGTAGAAGATTGGCTGGTTGACAGGAAGCAGGGCGTAGGCATAAATGGGTCTTTTTCAGGTTGGCAAGATGTAACGAGTAGAGTGCCACAGGGGATCAGTGCTGGGACCTCAAATGTTTACAATTTATATAAATGAGTTGGATGAAGGAATTGATGGGATAGTTGCCAAATTTGCTGTTGACACAAAGATAGGTAGGAAAGTAAGTTGTGAAGAGGACATAAGGGGGCTTCAAAAAGATATAGATAGGTTAAGTGATTTGGAAAAAGATCTGACAAATGCAGTATAATGTGGGAAAATGTGAAATTGTCCATTTTGGCAGGAAGAATAAAAGAGAAGCATATTATCTAAATGGTGAAAGATTGCAGAGCCATAAGATCCTGAGGGGTCTTGATAAGGTGGATGTGGAGAGGATGTTTCCTCTTGTGGAAAAATCTAGGACTAGGGGTTACTGTTTAAAATTAAGGGGTCGCCCATTTAAAACAGAGATGAGGTGAAATTTTTTCACTCAGAGGTTTGTGCGTCTTTCGAATTCTCTTCCTGAAAAGGCGGTGGAAGCAAAGTCTTTGAATATTTTTAAGGCAGAGTTGGATAGATTCTTGGTAAGCAAGGGGGTGATACATTATCGGGGGTAGGTGGGATGCAGATTTGAGGTTATTATCAGACCAGTCATGATCTTATTAAATGGCGGAGCAAGCTCGAGGGGCTGAATGATCTACTCCTGTTCCTTGTTCGTATGTTCGTAAGTCAAGATATTTTTGAGAATGATATATTTTCATGATGTAAACTACCTCTGAATCAATAAGCATTTATCTCTGAAGATGTCCTTGCTTATATGCCATGCTTGCATCATATACTTCCATGGCATAGATAAAAAGCTTCAGTCATGTATAAGTGCCCGTTTCATGAACTTGCATTTTCTAGGCTGTCTTGCTGCACCACTTACTGGTATAGTTTATGACACACTGCAGAATAAAAATACACTTGAACATTGAGGCACCCTTCAACAACAGATTACAGCACTGTGTATAGCATTAATGCAAACAGCGAAAAAATCTAATCCGTAACCCAAGAGACTAATTTGGCCACAGTGTTTCATTAAAAGGCAGATGAAGCAGGTATATTGATTATTACTGGTCGAGCATTCACTACTTCTTAATTTATCTTCCCTCTTCAACTTTCCACTTTGCTAGCGCCTTGCTTTATGATCCTTGGCTCTTCACCTTAGTTTCTCAAAAGGGAAAGCTTTAACAACAGGAAAGACGTAGTAAAAGCTGTTTATTTGTAACTATCTTGAGTGTTTTCAATTCTACAACTTCTTCAAAATTTACAGTGTTGGAACTGTACCTACCTGCCTTGCTTGATTGAAGAAAACTCAACAAGAAAGTTCACTGATTTGATCATGTGACACCACTATCATGTAGAAAAGTGTTTGCTGAAGCAACGTTTTGGTTTTGGGAAGGAGAAGCATGATTTTCATCACAATATTATTATGCATAAAGTGAAACGGCAATGAATTCCAAGATCAATTGTGTCAAAAAGGAAGATTTGACGAACACCAGTTTTAGATGAAAATAGACATAGGGCAGGATTTTCCGCTTGGCGTGAGGGCGCATGCCCGACATACCCGAGCGTGAAATAGCGCGCGGTAACGTCGGGCGAGCGTTCCAACGTCATCGCACACTCACGCGATATTTCAGTCGATAGGCGCACACGAGAGTCAGCAGCGCACCCACCGACAATTAAGAGGCTTTTTAAGGCCATCAATGTATTAATTAAGTGCCATTTTTCGCTGTCCGTCCAACCTTACGGTTGGCGGGTGAGCGAATCAGCCAGGTGGCCTTTGCACTTTTGGCGAAACCTCATCCACAGACGGGATGACGTTTCCGACATTGATTTAAAAAAGAAGTTTTGATATAATTTTTATTATGTTTCTGTTCATGTGAGTTAGTCCTATGAAGGGACATTTTTTTCCAATTTTCAAAATCTTTATTTTTGATTTTAAAATTCTTCAGCTCCCTGAGGTAGCTCCCTGCCTTCAGGGAGCTTTCAGTGTGCGCTTCCCCACGCATGCGCAGACTTTTGTGCTCGCCCTCCTCCCGCCCTCACCCCAACAGTGCTGAGCTTCTCAGCGCGCCTTTCACACTGACTGGCCATTAATTGGCCAGCCAGCGTGAAATTGCGGTCGGGGGCCGATCGCAGGCGGTGGGCCGCTTCCCGGGCCCACCCACCCCGCCCGTCTGAAGACCCGAAAATCCTGCCCATAGAATTTATTTATCGCAAATACATTTTGAGTAGAACATACAGAAACCAAGATTAAGCTTTAGGGTTTCGAACTGAAACTCATTTTCTTTTCTCAATAAACAAGAAATTACTGTTGGTGATATATGCAGGTGACATGATATTCCTTTGTTCATTATTTTAATGAAGGCATTAGCATGTTTAAAATCAGTGTATTTTAAATGGATCAACATGTTCTTTAAAATAATGATTTATGTCTGTATGAGAGAGTGTGTGTGTGTGTGTGTGTGTGTGGGTGGTGGTAGGGGTGTGGAGGCATGAGCTACTGTGTATTGCTCCAGTTCTGTTGATTTGGGCTCAGTTGTAGGTTGAGTGATCTTAATATTTTTTTAAATGGCTTTGTACCCTGTCATTTGAGGAATTTTTTAAAAGGCTGCTGCATAAGATGTATGTTGATCTATGTTCAATACAACCAATAGGTTGCATTTATATGATGTAGAAAAACTTCCTAAGGTGCTTCCCAGAAGTACAATCAAGGGAAAATGAATGATAAGCCATAGAACAAGATCCTAGGAGGGGTGACCAACAGCTGCATGCAGTGCCTGAATGCATTCCCTCTCTGTGAGTAAACACCTACTCTTTACCCAGTCATAGTCAAAATCTGGAACGTGGAGCATGGGATGTCATGAACATGACTCTGCATTTCATTCCTCCATAATAAGTTCCTTGGAGGGGCAGGACTCTGTAGGACCTGCTATCTTCTGCTGGCAGTTATGAAAAATACTTGGATAAAAATGCACTAGGATATTAAAAGCTACAGAGTAAGGTATACATTACAATGGAGAAAGGCACTGGTTATATTCTAATATTCAGAAATTAACAATTAAAGCTCAGTATTTGCAAAGTGGGGTAGAACAAAAAGAAAGCTGCTTTATTACTGTACAGTTAACAGAATACACTTTCGTATTGATAAATGCGGGGTGGGGACACGAGTGATGGGGTGGGAGTACCTCATTTTCACTTGAAACAACTTCTAGACTTATTAAATATAAACAGCACAGAACTTGGCAGATGGACCACTCTCCAATTCTCTGTCTATTCCAGTAGAGAGAAATGCCTTTCTTCAATGGCTCAATATCAATTGCAAACTTGCCACATGAGGAACAGTGGGCAGGAAGGTACGTTATATGGCACTTCCCACTGAAGCTCCAATGCTCGTTGATCTGTGACACAAGTTTCAGCAATCTGTGGTCATGAGATATCTGACATGAGATATCCGACCACTGCTTATTTGGTAGCGTCCTCACCTCAAGTCATATGCTTGTCAGTTCAAGGTCCCATTCCAGGACTGGAGCACAAAATCAAGGCTGGCACTCAAGTGCAGTACTGAGGGAGAACTGTCAGAGGTGCTATTCTTTGGGTTGAGACATCAAACCAAGGCCCTGTCTGCCCTCTCAGGCGGACATAAAAGGTCCCTTGGCACAATTTCAAAGAAGAGTAGATTATTGCCAGTGTCCTGGCCAATATTCTATCCCTCAAACAACATCACAAAAACACAAAGATTATCTGGTCATTATCACATTGTTGTTTGTGAGAGCTTGCTTTTACAATTGGCTGCCAGGCTTTTTACAACAATGACTACACTTCAAAAGTGCTTCACTGGCTGGAAATCACTTTGAGACATCTGTGATCATAAAAATAACACATAAATACAAGTCTTTCCATCTTTCTTTTACTTTGAAGAATGCTTCTGAACAGTTTACTTTAATCAACGTGAACAAGATCAGCCAATGTAATGCGGAGAAGATTCACTGTGGTGATATGATAGCTTTATTTCAGCAGACCATTAGATAGCAGAGTGATCTTGAAAGCTGACAGAAAAGGAAATTGACATCTTAATGGCTAAATTTATGGTGGCATAATTAATGCAGAAAACTCCATTAATTTCCAGAAATGCAACAAATTCTTTACTCTACAATGAGCAAATGTTAATGTTGGGAAACTTATTTCACTACAGGTTTAATGAAATGAGTAAAGTGGTTGATTTTGTGCTTTAAGCAGCTGTTGGTCTACCATCAGAATGTAAAACTTGTTGAAATGTTCATCATTAACATGTTGTAGATCAATCTATGATTCCACTATTTGTTTAAAAATTCCATAGGCATATGTACAGGTAAAATTATATTTCACTTGATTACACAGTTACCACAGAACACATACTTCAACGTGTAATAAAAATACCATTTAAAAAAAAAATTATTTACCACCTTCCAATTGTAATTCACCCCTTCCTATTGCTCCTGTCTCTTCAGGTTTCTCCACATTTGTCATCCTTTGCCTAGAGGCTGGAACACTCCAGCTCAGGGGCAACTTCGCCATGACTGTCACTCCATTGGATGGTGGAGGCTGTTATATAGCCTTCCCTAGATACTACAGCTAAAACTGGCATATAAGGGAGAGCCTGAGAATGAGTCAGTGAGGAACCAATACTCTAGCAGTACAGCTGTAGATTTTAAATCAACATTCTCCCCACTCCTAATTGTTCATCAGGAAACACATCTGGAATATGTCTAGCTAAGAGCAAATATCCACTAACTTATTATTAAGCATGTACATGTTTTCATCTTTATCCATATCATAGTGAAGAAAAAGTCAACTTCAGCTTACCTTGTTTCTGTCGCTGATAGCATTTGGCACAAAAAGGGGAAAGTGGGCATGGGTTGCCATCATTACTGATTTGCCCCATTCCTTAAGCTCTAATGAGTGTTCCCTACAAATGGCATTTGAAAGCCTGGTGATAGCAGCAAAATTTGGTAATGTGATGTTGCACCCAATAGTTAGCAAAAGAAATTGTCCCGCCCATGTTGATACACATATGGGATTTTTGAAAAATCATTTGCTGCCTTATTTGGAGATTGGTATTGTCCCTTTTTGGCCCTGCAGGGTCTGCTTATCACATTCAGCTTCTTCTAGGCATCAAGCTAAGACATTCTGACTCAACCACCATCAGCGACGCATTATAATTGGCCCAACCAATAGTATTGAAAGCTATGCAGATTTGTTTTCCCCTGTGGGCTGAGATGGAATGTTTGACCATGGCACAACAGCCCATCTGACATCCAGTTGCAAATTTGCAACAGTCACTCATCACGGTGACAAGAGAGTTTGAGTGACAGAAAGTCCTGGGGCTGACATACAAAGCCATCCGGGTGGGAAGTAGGTACCAGTGTGAGACATGTGTATTTTTATATCTTTGATTGTCTGTACCAGCTCTGTTTAAAGCTGACGGTTTCACCTCTGGCCAGGAGCCGACTATTCTTAAAGAAGATCAACCCACCATCCACGTTGAAAAAGAAGACCAGCCAGTAGCTTACCAGTGTGACACACTACTTGAAGGTGATGTTGTGGCATCTATAAAGTACTCAGTATATACTAATACTGGTATGTATTAAGGAAACACTACATTGGTCATACTATTTAGTGCATAGAGTCTTTCCTAGTGATTTGCTGCTATAATATAATTAGTTATACTATTTAGATATGTCAGGGTTGATTTTAACCCCACTTTGCTCAGTGAGAGTGGTGTGGGGTAGGCTTAAAATCAGGCCAGGTCCACTCATGGGCCTGAGGCCACAACGTTTCCACTCTGTGACATCTTATCTTCACCAACTTTGAAGTTGGCTGGTGCAGACAAATGAGGGTCACATTTAACTGCAGAAGTCACGGCCTGCTAACCTCACAATGCCCAAGGATGATTCTACAAAGATGAGGAGGAAGTCCACCTGGTGTCTAAACCACCAGCAAAACCTGGTGAGATGCGGCAGAGTGGACTGAAGAGGCCAATATAAGTAACATTTTTGAATCTTCACAGGAACAGGAAGAAATTTTTGGTCCTCCTTCCCTTGCTACGGCCCTGCCTCTCCCTCCTCCCCACACCAGCGTCTTTTTGGGAACCATGCTCTGCCCCGGCTCTTACTTTATGCTGAAGCTCATACCCTCAGATCCCCAGAGGCGGCTGGCTCCAATTCCTGCTCCTGCCTGCTGGCCTTGACATTGTTCTTCCCAGCTTTGAGCAGGATACTATCTCAATTATTCAAACATGGCCCTTAAGTTAAAATCAACTGGACTCACTTCCTTCGGAACTGCCGAGAGCACTACCCAGTCTGGGCCTCCGACACACTGTACCCGCCTCTCCACCCCGCCGCCGCCCCATTAAAATTAGGGCTACTTGTTCCATTTTGTGGTAATGTATAATTATCCCAAGTCATCTGTACTGTTTCAATGCACCAGGGTTAAAACAAACGTAAAAATGTGATGCATTTGGAAAAAAATGTATCATAGCAAATTTCTGGTAGAGGAGCTTAAAGAGATTTGGGTCAGATTTTAACTCCAAGTGAATGGGTTTTAAGCGAGTTGGGTGGGGTTTTCTGGCCCTGCCTGCCGCCGGGACTATCTGATCCTGCCAAAAGTCAATGGACTTTTGGTTGGGCCACTGAATCTCCCACAGCGGGTCCCGGCATGACGGGGCTGGAAAATCCCGGCCAAAATCTCGCCCTTCTGTCTTGTGGTTCTGGAATCATCACAGCTGCTCAATTGAATTAATTGTCGCATTTCCAAACACCTTGCTATCCAATATGTAATTCTAAATAACTTCAGGGAAGCAGCAGTCAGTTCTCCTTTTGGATTGTAGCAATTCTTTCACCATAACTCTTTCTCTGGGAGTAAGATCAGCTCTTGTAATTACAGTAAAGGAATGCACGGAGAGATTGTTCTGTACGCCTTCTCCATCGTTTGAAATGCCATACAGAATGCATATTGTATTCAAGTGCACCCTGTAGCAGTGCTGCCACCCAGATGATTCCAGATTAATTTTAAGACCTCTTGTTATCTGACCATTTATGCTGATAGTTAATAACAAATATTCTTCTTTAAATGTGTATTGGGATAATTTTAATTATTTGGGAACATAAACATGATACCAACCATCTGCAGAAATAACGCCAGAAGTAGACTTCTGCTTTCATATGCATATTGCAAAATATTCTACCATCAAACTATCCTGACCTTACTGTAGCTTCCAGAGTCTGACACATTACAGCAAATGGCTACTTACTCGTGGCACCGTTATTTGCGTGTAAGGCCTTGTAGTTAATGTATTTCAAGGAAAATATTTTCATATTTTTTTCAAAATGTTGCTATGTCACCGCGTGCCTTGAAAGGTAAATCCAGTTATCCATATCTAGATTTTTAGTGAAGTTATGAGCTCTATTTCCCTGACCTAGAAAGTTGGCAGTTGACCTTCTACCAAGCCAATTCATAGAATCGTAGAATGGTCACAGCACAGAAGGAGGTAATTTGGTCGGCCCAGCCCGTGTCAGCACTCTACAAGAACAATTCAGCAAGGCCCTTTCCCTGTAGCTCTTCAATTTTTTTCCCTTCCACCACTTATCCAATTCCCTTTTGAAAGCTATTATTGAATTTGCCTCCAACTTAGGCAGTGCATTCCAGATCATAACCACTCACCGCGTGAAAGAAGTTTCCTCATTTCACTGTTGGTTCTTCTGTCAATCACCTGCTTTTGTGTTCCCTAGTTCCAGATATTTCTACCAATGAGAACAGTTTCTCTCTTTCTATTCTGTCTGGACTCTTATAATTTTGTACACTTCTACCATATCTCCTCACAACCTTTTCTTCTCTAAGAAGAATAATCCCAGTTTTTCTAATCTACCCACATAACTGAAGACCCTCATCTCCAGAGCCATTCTTCTGAATCTTTTCTACACCCTCTTTAAAACTTCACTTCCTTCCTAAAACATGGAGCCCCTAATTGGACACAATGCTCTAGTTGAGGCTGAGCCAGTGTTATATAAAGGTTTCTCTTAACTTCCTTGCTCTTGTACTCTATGCCCCTAATTATAAAGCCCAGGGCCTTGCATGCCTTTTTAACTACTTTCTCAACCTTCTCTGCCACCTTCAAAGATTTGTGCACATATTTGTGCACCCCAGGATTCATAAGATAATAGAATGATACAACACAGAGGGAGGCCATTCAACACATTGTGCCTGCATTTGTTCTTTGAAAGTGCTATCCAATTAACCCATTCCCCTGCTGTTTCCTCATAGCCTGCAAATATTTCCCCTTCAAGCATTTATCCAAGTCCCTTTTGAAAGATAATATTGAATCTGCTTCCCCCGCCCTTTCAGGCAGTACATTCTAGGTCAGAACAACTTGCTATGCAATTTTTAAAAACTATTTGTCCAGGGGTGTGGGTGTCACTGGCTAGGCCAGCATTTATTGCCAATCCTTAAGTGCCCTTGAGAAGGTGGTAGTGAGCCACCTTCTTTAACCGCTGCAGTCCATGTGGTGTAGGTACACACACAGTGCTGTTAGGGAGGGAGTTCCAGGATTTTGACCCAGCGACACTGAAGGAAAGGTGATATATTTCCAAGTCAGGATGGTGAGTAACTTGGAGTGGAACTTGCAGGTGGTGGTATTCTCATGCATCTTCTGCCCTTATTCTTCTAGGTGGTAGAGGTCATGGGTTTGGAAGATGCTGTTGAAGGAGTCTTGGGTGAGTTCCTGCAGTGCATCTTGTAGATGGTACACACTGCTGCCACTGTGCATTGGCGGTGGTGGGAGAGAATGTTTAAGGGGGTGAATGGGATGCCAATCAAGTGGGCTGCATGTCCCGAATGTTTTTTTTGTATCATTCACTCATGGGATGTGTTGTGGCTGGCTAGGCTAGCATTTATTGCCTGTCCCTGTTGAAGGAGCCTTGGTAAGTTCCTGCAGCGCATCTTGTAGATGGTATGCACTGCTGCTACTGTGCGTCGGTGGTGGAGGGAGTGAATGTTTGTGGATGGGGTGCCAATCAAGGGGGCTGCTTTGTCCTGGAAGGTGTCGAGCTTCTTGAGTGTTGTTGGAGCTGCACTCATCCAGGCAAGTGGAGAGTATTCCATCACCCTCCTGAGCTATGCCTTATAGAAGGTGGACAGGCTTTGGGGAGTCAAGAGGTGAGTTACTCGTCACAGGATTCCTAGCCTCTGATCTGCTCTTGTAGCCACAGTATTTATATGGCTGGTCCAGTTAATTTTCTGGTAAATGGTAACCCCCAAGATGTTGACGGTGGGGCATTCAGCAGTGGTAATGCCATCGAACATCAAGGGGCGATGGTTAGATTCTCTCTTGTTGGAGATTGTCTTTGCCTGGCACTTGCATAGCACGAATGTTATTTGCCATTTATCAACCCAAGCCTGAATGCTGTCATGGTCTTGCTGCATTTTGACATGGACTGCTTCAATATCTGAGGAGTCACGAATGGTGCTGAACATTGCGCAATGATCAGCAAACATCCCCACTTCTGACCTTATGATGGAGCGAAGGTCAGTGATGAAGCAGCTGAAGATGACTGGACCTAGGACACTACCCTGAGGGACTCCTGCAGTGATGTCCTTGGATTGAGATGATTGACCTCCAACAACCACAACCATCTTCCTTTGTGCTAGGTATGACTCCAATCTGTGGAGAGTTTTGCCCCTGTTTCCCATTGACTCCAATTTTGCTAGGGCTCCTTGATGCCACACTTGGTCAAATGCTGCCTTGATGTCAAGGGTAGTCAGTCTCACCTCACTTCTTGAGTTCAGCTCTTTTGTCCATGTTTGGACTAAGACTGTAATGAGGTCAGGGGCTCAGTGGCCCTGGAAGACCCCAAAATAAGCATCAATGACCAGGTTATTGCTGAGCAAGTGCCGCTTGATAGCACTGTTGATGACTCCTTCCATCACTTTCCTGGTGATCAAGAGTAGACTGATGGGACGGTAATTGGTCAGGTTTGATTTGCCCTGCTTGTTGTGTACAGGACATACCTGGCCAATTTTCCACATTGCCAGGTAGATGTCAGTTGTAGCTGCACTGGAACAGCTTGGCTAGGGGCGCAGCAAGTTCTGGAGCACATGTCTTCAGTACTATTGCCAGAATATTATCAGGGCCCATAGCCTTTGCAGTATCCAGTGCCTTCAGCCGTTTCTTAATATCATGTGGAGTGAATCAAATTGGCTGAAGACTGTCATCTGTGATGCTGGGAACTTCCGGGGGAGGCCAAGATGGATCGTCCACTTGGCGCTTCTGGCTAAAGGTGGCTGCAAATGCTTCATCCTTGCCTTTTGCACTGATGTGTTGGGCTCCCACTTCATTGAGCATGGAGCTGTTTAATTGTCCACCACCATTCGTGACTGGATATAGCAGGACTGCAGATTTTAGATCTGATCCATTGGTTTTGGGATGGCTTAGCTCTGTCAATCGCATGTTGCTTCCACTGCTTGGCACGCAAGTAGTCCTGTTTTGTAGCTTCACCAGGTTGACACCTCATTTTTAGGTGTGCTTGGTGATGCTCCTGGTGTGCCCTCCTGCACTCTTTAACTCTCTTCATGCTGCCTCTGGTTCCTTTGTCAATTACCTTAGTTCAGTATCTTCTAGTTACTGACCCTTCTGCCTGTGGAAACAGTTTCACCTTATTTACTCTATCAAAACCCTTCCGATTATAAACACCTCGATCAAAATCACCAAGTCTTTCCTTAAACCTCTCTGTTCTAAGGAGAACAACTCCAGCTTCTTTCTTGTCCCGCTAGTTAACTGAAATGCTGAATCGCTGGTACCATTCTAGTAAATCTCCATTGCAGCCTCCCTGAGGTCCTACCCTGAGGTCCTACCCTGAGGGAGTCCTGCATTGATGTCCTTGGATTGAGATGATTGACCTCCAACAACCACAACCATCTTCCTTTGTGCTAGGTATGACTCCAATCCAATAAAGTATGGTGCCCTGAATTGGACACAATTCGAAGAAAACTGCCCAAGTTTGCATTAGAAAGGCTCCTCTTATTTTTGTCCTTTTTCAACAACAGGGGTCTGGGAGCTGGTGGAGGGGTACAGAGTCAGTTATGAAGAGTTTGTCTTATTAGGAGCACTAACCTCGTTAAAGTTCACAAAAATATATAAATAGACGCAGGACAGGATAAATCTGGCCAATTTTCCACAGCTGCTCGTATTGTAGCTGCACTGGAACAGCTTGGATAGGGGCCCACAGTGGGACAGCACCCACCCCCAGGTTGGGTGGGGGGGGTGCAGGGACACCAGTGTCAAGAAGGTAGTCTCCCTGCTATCAGAGGCAGAAGTCCAAAGAGAGGGCAACTCTCGAGGCCTCAACGATCCCTGTGGACAGGTTCGCGTGCTGCCTGCCACCCCTACCCCAACCACCAGCCTCCACCACCATGCGACCCTCGGAATTCCCATGAATTTTTACTTTTAATTTACTTACTTGGAAGTATCTTGAGGGCTCTAACCTGCCTTGGCAGTGTCCAACTCTCATGGTGTTGCTACTGAGGCTTCAGTATTGCGCCAATAGCATCAGTCACCTGCTGCCATTCTTAAATGGATGGCGAGCTTGGAGGCCACTAATTAGAAGGTCGATTGCAGTAAAATGGCCGAGTCGGTCCTGCTGTAGGCAAGTGAGGGCTTGGGACCTGTTTTTCGCTCTGTCAAGTTTCAGCCCATTCACTTGTAAGCTGAATTTTTAGCCTTGAAGACCTACTGCCTAGTAATTTAATCAGGAGTCAGGGTTTGAGTTGCATGTTCCTGTCAGTGTTGTCCCAGGTAGCGCATAATATTCATGCTGCCTGTTCGTTATCACGAGTCAGATGCTTCTTGTGCAGTTCACTGGCTGCACGTTGTCTGTTTTGGGAGAGTTCAGGCATCAGCTACCTCTGTGGGGAGGTGGTGGGGTAGTGGCATTGTTGCTGGACTGGTAACCCAGAGACCCAGAGTAATGCTCTGGGGACCTGGGCTCAAATCCCACCATGACAGATGGTGGAATTTGAATTCAATAAAAATCTGGAATTAAAAGTCTAATGATGACTGTGAAGCCATTGTTGCTTTTTGTAAAAACCCATCTAGTTCACTAATGTCCTTTAGGGAAGGAAATCTGTTATCCTTACCTTGTTTTGCCCAAATGTGACTCCAGACCCACAACAATGTGGTTGATTCTCAAATGCCCTCTGAACATCTGATGAAGTGTCATACGGACTCTAAACGTTGACTGTGTTCCTCTCCGCAGATGCTGTCAGACCTGCTGAGTTTTTTCAGGTATTTTTGTTTTTGTTTCAGATTTCCAGCGTCCGCAGTATTTTGCTTTTATGTCAGTTATAAAGAATTTGTCTTACTGGGAGCATTAACCTTGTTAAAGTTCAACACAATCATCGGGGCATCTTTCAGTCGCACCTGTGACAACTTTATCATCCATGTGTCTCCCGTGGCCTGCTTCAAATCAACCAACACTCCAGCAACAAAGCCCCAGTGTCATGGATGTGCACAGTAAATAAACAATCCAGGGGGATGAAAGACCTTCAGGCAACAACACTGCCATCAATGAGAAAACATTATAGTGGAGATCAATACAAGAAGCTTAGCTCTCAGGACATGGCTGCAATGCCAAAAGAACTTCAATGACCTCACCAGAGTTGTTGAAGTTACAGTCCTGCTCACTTATACTCTGTTCACATCTTCACGACCTCCGGTCTTGCTACTTACAGCACTCCACCCACAACTTCTCTTCAATTCCCTACAATTAGTGCACTCCACTCCACCCCACCTCCCTCTTCTTATACTCACACACTCACAACTATTCTGATCCACACTTACCCACATCTCACACCGTTTACCAGCTATTAAACCACAGCAGCCACAAATGGTCACCCACAACACCAGACGGCAGGCTGGAGGAGTTGAATCCACCTGGACACCCTCACCCTCCTGAAAGAAAGATGATGGACATTATAGAAAGGGACAGAGGCATCACCATGACAGCTGGCAGCACTGTGGGCAATGTTGAACAGAGTTTCTTCACTTCTTTATAAAAACAAAAAGCTAAAAGCTACTGCGGATGCTGGAAATCCAAAACAAAAACAGAATTACCTGGAAAAACTCAGCAGGTCTGGCAGCATCGATGGAGAAGAAATCAGTTAACGTTTCGAGTCTTCATGACCCTTCGGCAGAACTGAGTATAGTTAGGAGAAAGGTGAAATATAAGCTGGTCTAAGGTGGGGGGTGCGGGGGGAGAGAGAAGTTGAGGGTGGGATGATTGTGGAGATAAGCAAGCAGTGATAGGAGCAGATAATCAAAAGATGTCACAGACAAAAGGATCAAAGAGGTGTTGAAGGTGGTGATATTATCTAAGAAAAGTGCTAATTAAGAATGGAAGGCAGGATACTCAAGGTACAGCTCTAGTGGGGGTGGGGTGGAAAGACTAACAAAGTTTTAGTTTTAGATTTAAAAATAATGGAAATAGGTGGGAAAAGAAGAATCTATATAAATTATTGAAAAAAAAGGGAGGGGGGAGAAACGGGGTGGGGATGGGGGGAGGGGGAGTTTAAGATCTAAAGTTGTTGAATTCAATATTCAGCCCGGAGGGCTGTAAAGTGCCTAGTCGGAAGATGAGGTGCTGTTCCTCCAGTTTGCGTTGGGCTTCACTGGAACAATGCAGCAAGCCAAGGACAGACATGTGGGTAAGAGAGCAGGGTGGAGTGTTAAAATGGCAAGCGACAGGGAGGTTTGGGTCTTTCTTGCGGACAGACCGCAGGTGTTCTGCAAAGCGGTGGCCCAGTTTGCGTTTGGAGAGACCATATAGATTCTTCTTTTCCCACCAATTTCCATTATTTTTAAATCTAAAACTAAAACTTTGTTAGTCTTTCCACCCCACCCCAACTAGAGCTGTACCTTGAGTATCCTGCCTTCCATTCTTAATTAGCAGTTTTCTTAGATAATATCACCACCTTCAACACCTCTTTGATCCTTTTGTTTGTGACATCTTTTGATTATCTGCTCCTATCACTGCTTGCTTATCTCCACAATCATCCCACCCTCAACTTCTCTCTCCCCCCGCCCCCCCCCACCTTAGACCAGCTTATATTTCACCTTTCTCCTAACTATATTCAGTTCTGCCGAAGGGTCATGAAGACTCGAAACGTTAACTGATTTCTTCTCCACCAATGCTGCCAGACCTGCTGAGTTTTTCCAGGTAATTCTGTTTTTGTTTCTTCACTCCTTTTCTCATTACTTCAAATCTGCATGACAGATTGCAACTTTATTAGCCAATTCTCTCCAGGGTCTTCTGTCACATTAAAGATCAACCCTCCTTCTGCTCATTCATTATAGGTGCTGAAGATGTGGAAGAGGAGTCAGCCTTCCTAATGCTGCAGGCCACTCGATCTCACCCTCGCAAGCACCAGCTCAGAGACTGGTGCCACGTATACTTTAGAACCTAGCCCAGTGGAGGGGATTTTCCACGGTAAATTACCAGTCACAAGTGTTCAGGAGCTGGGGAAGGGAAATAGGATGCCACAACTGCCAGATTGTTGGAGGGTAAGATCATTTATTAGATCTGCTGCAAAGGAATCAAATACTGACTTCATGGGCCCAAGCTACTGAAGGAGGATAATGGGCACACATAGTGAGTCCTCGCTTTATGTCACCCTGCTTAATGTTGTTTTGCTTTAATGTTGCCTAGTCTTTAGGGGCTGGTGTTCCAGATTTGCTTTGTCATTTTTGATTTAATGTCATTTTGCATTGTCATTGTGCGTCATTGTAGCGTGTTGTCATTGTGTTGTTTCACATCAATCTAGCATTGGGTCTCATGACCTGATCAGCGCCATTCTGAAGCAAGTGCAATTGGAGGTGTTTGTCCACATTCGAGGGAACCATGATTAAAAACATTTCTGAAGCAAGTTCTCAAGAAAGAATATCCAAACGAGCAGGATTTTTCTGCAAGGAAGAAGTTGAAGCCTAGGCTGCTCAACTCTATGAATAAAAAGTCAATTTCTTGCCTGAAAGCTTAATTTTAAAGCTTCAAGAGTGCCTGCTGTGGAGCTTTACATTGGGTGAGGCAGAGAGGCCACTTTAAAGTCTGTGAGGGGGAGGCATTTGTACACAGGTAAAATTGCTTTCCTTGTCTCAGGGCTTGGTTGCGTGAAAAATACTTCACAGGGTGCAGTACCTATCCTTCAGGAGGCTGACCCTGCAATCTTCTGATTAATTTTGGAACTTCAAGTCTGGCCCTTTTTTATGTCTTGGGTAAAAGAGTTTGTTGGTCAACCAAACTCTAAACTGCACGCCTCCCAATGTTCTCATCAATTGCTGCTTGCAATCAATAACGGGGAGAGACTGATGTGAAAATAAACAATGATGGTTTATTGAGACACAGGGTAGAGCACTAGATCATATGTGCTCACTCAGAAACCTCCAGAACTAGACTTATAGTTCCTAGTTGCCTGCGCTGTACAGTGATTCATCAGTGCTGTCACATGATCAGTACATTTGCATTCTCTTAAAGGGACAGGGTACCTCACTTTACCACACCCTTGTTCAAGTCTGCAGCAGGTGAGGCAGAGGAGCCATTTTAATGCCAGGACCTGGCTGTTGCCCTCCACCTTCAATTCAAAACCAAAATCACTCCAACTTTAGTCATTGAGCTTCTCAGAAGAAGAGGAACAGGATCTCAAGCCTGAGAATAAGGTCAAGACATCAGGCACCTCAAAACACCACCAGCAGTGTCTTCAAAAGATCGTCCCATCCAGTGGCAAGAAAGGTGGTGCAAAGCAAGGTCTTCCCCCAAGCCAATATGCCCAGCATTGAGGCGCCAAATCACTCAGAGCCATCTCCACTAAAATGCTTTAGGGATATCCTGAAAGCATCCCTGAAGAGATCAAATATCACTGACTCATAGTGACCGAGCAACGTAGGAGAAGGTTCATTTGGGAAGGCACTAAATTCAGAGACTTTGCCAGGAACATGCAGAGTTGAAGCCAAGGTGGCAAAATCCTCCAAGCAACTCATCTAACTGACCTTCCAAGCAACACCTACCCACATGTGGCGGAGTCTGCAGATTGTGCATTGGACTTATCAGCCATCTCAGAGCCGGAGTGGAAGTAAATCATCCTCAATCTGGAGCGACAATCTAAGAGGAAAGAGAGACTGGTGAGTGTTACCTAATTTGAACTTATACAGCATTTCTTTTATATTTAATTATTTATTTTATTTTGCAAGTTATTTCAACTAGGAATGCACAGTGCTGCACATGTACAGTGCAGTATTTCAACTTGTACATTGGTTTTTCCAGATGAAAAATGTCTGAAGGAACTTAACTCCAGCTTTAACATTGATTCCTATGGGAACCCATGATTCACTTAATGTTGTCTCACTGAAAGTTGCGATTTTCAGGAACGCAACTATGACTTTAAGTGAGGACCTACTGTACTGGGAAATGTTAGGTACAATGTCGCAGTGCATAGAAGAGTTCAACTGAGGTCAATACTTTGTGCAAAGCATGGAGGTCATGCTGTCCAATGTGGATCAAGCGGTTAGCTCCATTAACACTGAGGGCCACAGTTGACAGGGGCTTACACAGTGTCACATTGATCCTGTATCCTCTCTAGAGCCACAGGCGCAGTGAAAGGCATTTAGAGCCAAGGTCTGATGTCGCATCACTTGTTTGTTACCAAGAGCTGATACTAAGAGCTTAGGAGCATAGGGAGTAGGCCCTTCAAACCCTTGAGTCTGTTCTATCATTAAATTATATACTTGTTCGGGCCTTTGTTCATGAGAGGCTTGAGGAGATAGTCTCTGTAGTAAATAATCCAAGAGGTGGCATGTTGTCCAGGGTGGAATGTAGTTCTGTGAAATGGTCAAGCATTATTTCACAGGTAAATGTAGCGGACTCATAAACATTTTAGCAATCATACCGTGCAATGTGCTTCTGATGCTCTCAAAGTGCTTTGTTATAACTTTTGCCTCAGAAATTCTCTGAAGCTTAGCATTGCAGGTCATTCTCATAAGCAAGGCTTTTGTTCAGGAGTGCATCTGTGGTATTTGATACAATATCACATGGTAATGTCCCCACGGCCATAACAATAGTGGCCCTTGTAAACCTAACTGGATACTTTGTCTTTCATATGTGTTCCCGTGTGTGCTGCTTCAATCTTTCCATATGAGGACAGATAATGCAATACTCAATTAAGATCGGGTATGAAAATGTCAAACTGCTTTGTACAGGCAGTAAGTGAATGTTTGGAGAGTAACAGTTATAATCAAATCTTATCTCAATCCAATTAACCACACTTACTCCCTCATGAACAAAAAAGATAATTAAAAAAATCACTGGCCAAAATTTTACATTTGGTATGTGGGCACGCGCCTGACACGCATGAATGTAATATGACGCATGATGACGTCGGGCGTGCATCCCAATAACACCACGCACTCGCGCAATATTTCATTTGGTGGGCGTGCGCAGGATTCGGCTGTGCGCCCACCGATAATTGAAAGGCCTATTAAGGCCATTAACAAACTAATTAACTTGAAATTTATGCTGCCTGGCCAACCTAATGGTTGGCGGGCAGGTGAAAAGGCCAAGCGGCCTTTATATTTTTTAGGAAACCTCAACCACGAGCGGGATGAGGTTTCCTAAAGCTAATACAAATTAAATAAAAACATTATTTTGAAATTAAAAACATGTCCCATCTCATGTGACACAATCACATGAGGGGACATGTTTCATTAAGTTTTTATAGTCTTCATTAATTTTTTTAAAAAGCGCTTCAATCTCCCTGAGGCAACTCTATGCCTCAGGGAGATTGAAGCGCTCTTTAGCACACATGTGCAAACTGCGCACCAGGCCTGCTGTCCCTCCTCCCCCCGCCCACACAGGTAGCGCTCAGCGCTGCTGCTCGCGATCCATACAGGGCGGGCCTTAATTGGCCCGCCCGTGTGAAATCGCGATGCGGAGCTGATCGTGGGTGACGGTTGGCTTCCCAACCGCCCCCGCCTGCTCCCACCGAGCCTACCGGACGAGGGCAAAATTCTGGCCACTGTTTCCATCAGAGGCCACAGTTGACTTTTCTCTTGCCAGCAAATCACTTAATCTGACCATCGCTCTCTCCATGCCTAGACAGTTTATTCTAAACCAGGAATCTGTTCATCCTTTGTCTCCCTTCCTAGGGTCACAATGTTAACTCTGAACAGATTTTGGTTGGGTGGGTAGTAGGATGAGTTAAAAACTAACTCAGGGATCGGAAAACAGTTTGGGGTATTTTAACTGCCGGGCTTATTATAATATGTTTTTCCTAGCCGATTTGCTGACACAACAAGAAACCTGAAAATTAGCACAATTTCCAGCAGTCACTCAAAGGCCTAATTCCATAGTGAACCCACTGCTTAAAGCAAGGCAGTTTTTTCTTCTGGAAGTTTTTGCTTTAAGTAATGGAGGATAAAATCGCGTCAGCATGAATCATAGGGAAGCCCGCCCCCCTCCTCCACCCAGCTGTTCTCAGGAGAACCTGCTGGAAGTGGTCAAGGTGAATAGGGAAGCTCTCTTTCCAGCCAGTGGAAGAAGGTTCCCAACACACTGTGCTCCAGGCCTGGAGCGAGAATGCTGAGCTTGTCAGCTTGAGGAGATCACCTCCTGGACAGGAATCCACTGCAGGAATCACTTTAATAGCTTCACAAAAGTAGAAAGAGTACAGTGCTTCATTTCTCCATCTCTCTTAAGAGCACCTAGCAACAGTCTTTTCCTCCTCTTCCAGACTCTCAGCAATTCCCTCCTCTCCATTACATCTTTCACCATGTAGGACACTTCACCATCCAGAACACTTCACCATCCAGAACACTTCACCATCAAGAATGCTTCACCATCCAGAATAATTCACCATGTAGAATATTTTACCATCTAGAATGCTTTGCCACTTCTCATTCTCATAACAAATACACACTCACCACTTGCTTGCTCTCTTCACACTGGCCACTAACAGGATCCTCTCTTTGCACTTGCTATCCCTTGCAGAATAACTAACTCCACTCCTGACTCCTTCCTCTTTTCACACTTCAGACATGTGCATTTCATTTAAGACCTCCCGCTCTGATTCTACTTTGCTTCTTTCCTCTCTCAGCACCTGCACAACAAGCAGAAGCCTCACACATCAGCACTCTCCTTTGTTTGAGACATTCACTAACTCAACTTTCCTGCAGGAGAAAATGACACTGAATGGAGAGGAGTAAGACTGGGGTGGGGCTTGGTGGGGATACCAACAACCATCATGAATCTACCTGAGATAGGACAACTTTCAAGCCTGGAAATTAGTGGCCTCTCAAGAAAAGTCAAGATATGATATTTCAAGATTGCGCTTCTCTGAACATGGTCTTTCAATGCTTCCCTGAATGAACTTGAGAAAACCATAATATCAGTCAGCTTAACTACATCAAGTTACATTAGGATGTCTGTAATTTGCTTTTGCCCAGTCTATAAGTGCCATGGTGACTCTTGTTCCTCTTCTACTTCCTCTAGGTCCTTCACAATAGCTATAACCCGTTGAAGAAGACACCTCAGAGGAAGAGAATCCATCCGAGGAAGCACCTTCACAAGTTGCATCATTCCCACACACCAGCACAAACATTAGCACCCTGGCTTCATTAGAGAGTTAATTAGAGGGGTCTGGCTGAAGATGGTGATGTATGCAGCACTAGTCAGCAGCAGCAGCAGGCACTACAGGCAGAGAAAGCCAAGGTGACAGCTCACCAGAGTCAAGGTCCGCTCCCAGATCTGCTCAGGAGGACAGAGATGCAGATTTCAGGGGTTCAGCAATGATTAAAAAAACTGCTTGCAGCATACAATTATACCAGCCATTGGAAGGTGTGCCAAGGAATTTTAGCACACTGGTTAAAAGTATGGAGGAGTCCGCTTCCAGCCTCTGTGGTGCCATCTTGCATGGTATCAACACTCTGCTGTCTATCTTGGCCCTATCCAGGGAGTCTGCAGCCAGACCCTCACAACAGCAATTAATGTTCACGGTATTTACAGCTTTGATGAATGCTCAAACAGCTGCCATGCAGACTCTGGGCTCAACCTGTGCTTAGCTTTGGAAAGACAGACATCCACCTTGGAGAGACTGGTGGCAATGGTGAATAGGGGTTTTAAAGGTGTCATTTATCTTCTGATCTTTTTTTTTTGGATCAATGGAACTGAAAATGACAGTGGCACAGAGAGTGCTGCCCTCTCTCTGAAGGTGCACACATCATCATTTCCTCAGCTAATACCAATCAAAGTGCCAAAAGGTCATCTGGGCCACACTGTTCAGGTAGCAGTTGATGTCCTGCGGTTTGCAGCCAGGCCCTCAGATGAGTTGATGACCACGAGCATCTTAAGGGTCCCCACATGAGTAACAACAGCCTGAAAAGAGCCCAAGGTGAAAACGTTCAGGGCGGTGGTGACATTGGCAGCAGGCAACAGGCTTTGTGGGTCAGCAACAGCATGCTTGCTGAAGCACAGCTTCCTGATACAGTGCTCTTCATGAGCTAGTCAAGGCATTCTACTTTGTTAGCATATGAATTTCACTCATGGTGCATCATATGCTCAAGAAGTGGCACCTTTTGCACTTAGATTCCAGAATACAGGAGTTGATTGTGGCCTGATCTTGTGTTAAACCCTGTCCACATGTGAGCCAAGATCAACCCGATCACGTAAAATGCATTCAGCTCTTCCAGCACTGTTGCTTTCCGAGGATGGTGCACGTCCAAACTAAAGATGCCAAATTTTCATTGCTTCGCCTGTTGTAATATTGACTCGAGGGCTCTTGATGCAAAGGAAGCACCACCATTTGCAAGTTTCCCTCTAAATCACACACCATCCTGACTTGGAAATATATCGCCACTCATTCATTGTCATTAAGTCAAAATCTTGGAACTGCCTCCCTAACAGCACAGCGGGTGTACCTTCACCATGTGGACCACAGCGGTTCATGAATTATCTCACCACCACCACCTTCTTAAGGGCAATTAGTGATGGGTATCAAATGCTGGCCTTGCCAATGGCCCTTACATCTCATGAGGGAACAAATAAAAAGCAATCTTCCCTCATTGCTGGGTCTTTGCACTCGCCTAATCCATCTCTAATATATTTAGTTTCCAAACACAGCAGTTGAAAGGCACAGGAAGTACAGGTACTGCTTTAACATTGTGCATCCTTTTTTCTGCTACTTTTTAAAATTTTATGGGAAGTGGGCATCACTTGCATCGTTTGTTGCCCATCCCTAATTGCCCTTGAACTGAGAGGATTGTTCTGCCATTTCAGAGGGCAGTTAAGAGTCAACTACATTGATTGGCCCGGATGTCCTCCTTCTCCCTCAGACTCTATTCCCAAGTACATTTTGAGAGCCCTGCATTCTTATTTAAATTGGGGATCCTTAAACAATACCAAGAGGTTCCCCCATAGACTTCGTGGGTGTGCTGCCACTGCACCACAAGCTCCACATTTATGGTTCACAGTGCTAATACTTTGAAGATATTTACCTGCCATTACTGGTCAAAGATGTACATGAATTTGATGTGTAATGAATTCAACTGCCTTGTGCAGCAGTGGAAAATAATCTAGCTACAAAATAAATTCCCATCTATTTATCACGGAGATGGCAAACCTATGAACCTTCAATTTTTAAAATTTTAAACTCAAAATTTCCTCATTCTGTGAAGCCATTTTATCCTGATCCATTAATGAAAGTCTAGTGAGCTGTTACATTAGGGCCCCTGGATTTACTCTACAAGCACTTGACAAATATTTATTAACACCACCTTATAAGTTAGATGGATCATTGCCTTGATATTAGTCCTTTCAATTATGTGGATGCCACAGCTGTAATCTGCACAGAAACTGACAGCGAGCTCCTGCACACACTCTGTATATTAAACAGATGAATTACTGTCTATGCATTGGTCCCAGTTACTGACTACTTTTTAAAAAATTATTATTTTGTTTTTAAAAATCTTTGCAACGTTGTGATGGGAAGGAGGAAAATAATTCACGATATCTGCGTTTAAACAACTAATGCCGTTCTGCATGTCAAGATGTTCTTATATTAGGGTAATATAAAGAATTCCTAAACATAGCAATTTTAAAATGCATTGATGTTAAGCCCAATTGCGCACAGAAAGTTTAGGCATTGCATATGACTAGTGCTCAGTGACACCAGAGACAGATGGTGAATCCCAAATTCTTAAACAACTGCTATGGCTATGAACGTCTGTTAACATATGTCAGAAACACATCAATTGAGAGGCTGGGGGTGGGTTACTTCAGGGGTTTGCTTTTAGATATATTCTGGATTGTATCCCATACCAAGACTACTATTTCCATTTTTCATTCCAGTTATTTTTTTAATGGAATTATCATTGACATCATAGCACGTAATGTTGGTCCGCGTTCCAGTTTTGCCTGGCACCAGACATTTTTAACACTCATGATACATTATGTTTTGAAGCTCTCAGCCAGGCTCCTTGGCAGCATTACCAGTGCCCCTCAAAAGCAGCCTCAGAAAGTGGTTCAACAAATGCACTGCACCCCTCCCCCTAGAATCCTGGGCATCAAAATATTACTGACAAGTCTCAGGTTCCCCAAGGTGCTGTATTTTCTCCTCCTGCTCTGCTTGTGTCATTTGGCTAGCTAAAGGTCTGCAGCTACGGACAAGAATTGGATTGGAACTGAATATTTTTCAAAGGGATGGAAGGAATAAATGAGCAAAATCATTGAACAGTAGACAGAACAAACCTGAATATACAAAATTTAACAAAAAAAAACTTTACATGAATATTTGGTTACTTTCATTGCATTCTTTGGTCATTAATAATTAGGTTAAAGGATAGCTGTGACTCTTTAACCTGGGATAATGGCCAATTACAGGTACGAGGTACAAACTGATTTATGCATACTGATAATGATGGCACTCTGTCCCAGCATCTGATATCCTTGTACCACTCCCCATGCTAGCACCTCAAAGAAGAACTGACCGTTGTATGTTAATGTGAAAACCTAGATCAATACTCCTCAGGATTATTTTCAAAAGACCTTCAAACACACTGATGAGCAGCAAGATTCTGTGAGGGATGCTACACGATGGACATTCAACACAGCAGCTTAGCATTCACACTGCCAAGTGAGATGTTTCTAAAACACTTTCAAGACGTCCCAAACCAGAATAGACCAGGACTATTTAGAATTGGCCAATCTGAATGAAAATTGTGTGACGTCAGCTCCCTAACTCCAACAGTTTACTCAATTTCCTGCTCAATTCCCGCCCATTCCTCTTCCTGACCCCGTGATAACATCTTCCCTCTCCCCCTTCAAAACTACTGCTATCACCTCCTCTTCAAAATGGTTGCTTCATTGGAATTCTGTGTTAATTCAAACTGAAATTATGCAAAAATAACACAGCTTCATGTTGTTTTTTTTAAATTGTGTAATTTGATTGATTTATTCATTCAAATTTTTTTGAGAAAATCCCTTCCATTCCTTCTCAATTTTTTTCAGTCTGTTCAATGCAATTGACCACGCCATCTTTCATGAACCCCTGCCCTCAAATTGCCCCACCCAAATGGATTGCTGTTGCAAGGTCCCATTCCTCCTTATCTGAACATAGCCAGGAAACCTCCTACAGTGTTCTCTTTCTCCCTTTCTCTTACACTATCACCTCCAGGGTCCTCAAGGATCTGCCATTTATTCCCTTTTCTTCTTTGGGGAAGACGGTGGCATAGTGCACTGGACTAGCAACCCAGAGGCCCAGGCTAATGCTCTAGGGACATGGGTTCAAATTTAAATTCAATTAATAAATCTGGAATATAGAGCTAATCTCAGTAATGGTGACTGTGAACCTATTATCAATTGTCGTAAAAACCCATCTGGTTCACTAATGTCCTTTAGGGAAGAAAATCTGCTATCCTTACCTGGTCTGGCCTACATGTGGTTGCAGACCCACAACAATGTGATAGACTCTTAACTGCCATAGGAAATGGCCTAGCAAGCCACTCAGTTCACGGGCAGTTAGGGATGGACGACTAATGCTGGCCTTGCCAGAGATGCCCACACCCCATCAAAGAATGAAGAAAAAAATCATGTTGTCCTTTGCTGATATACCATCCATATCCATTATATTGGCTGGCACTATGCCTATTTTCACTGTGTACCCTAGCCTGCCCATCATTCTGCCAGGTAGAGAGTGAGGAAACTCCTGGCCTAGGAATCCCCTTCCTTCACCACATCCATTCTTATGCTTTTTTGAATATGTTAATGCTCCAGCAGAAACATGGGACTCTGCAAATGTTGGCTCTTCAGCCATATTTCTGCCTGATGCATAGTGGGAACCTGTTGAAACAACCAGATATTTCTGCCCCTACTTACTTTATCATCAGTTATTCTGATACTATTCTTCCAGTGTACCTCTCCTCCTCTATCGATAAATTCCAACTGGTCCAAAAACTCTCCTGTACAAATCCTGCCCTGCATGAAATCCCACTGCCCTATCACCACTTGTTTGCTGACTATGTTGGCTCCCTAACCTTTAGTGCATTCTAATTAAGTTTGTTTTCTTTGGCTACAAATCTATCCATGGCTTCTCAAGGCCATCCGTTGCCTCGCAGCCGCATACTCCCCCCGCCCCCGCCCCCCCCCCCCCCCCCCCGGCCCTATTCTTTAGAACTCCCCTTCCAAAACCTCTTTGCTTCTGCATCTTGCCCTACCTTTAAAAGTCTCCTCAATACCCATCTCTTCAACCTACCTCTTACCCACCTTTTTTTCCCCTGGCCTGGCATTCATTTTCACAAACAAGGATTTGTGATTTGGGATTTTTTTGAAGTAAAGATTCGATAGGACTGCAAGTTATTGTTAGACATTTAAGCATTTAGATATGTATAAGAAAATTGGGGTTGTTAACTATAGTGGAGACATTATGTATTTTTTTGCTTTCCATTCACCATTTTCTGATCAGACAGTCCTACTACCTAGATTTTACTTTCTTCAGAGGCTTTAACACGATCTGGAAACCCTGGTTTGGGAGTCAAGTCGCAGCTTGTTTTGATGGTTGTTGCCGGGGGCGCAATTATGGTTGTTATAAGCATAATCTGTGGAATTGTCTTCTTCTGCCTTAGAAGGTAAGTGACCAGCCTGTTTAATAAACAGCATAGCAAGCTACAGGATGTGTCTGTTTAAGTGCTCGTTTGACAATTCATTTGCAAATATATCACAGCATTGGAAAGTGGAATTTATAATAATTTAAAGTAGCAAGCATTAACAGGTTCAATTTTGTTAACGATCTTACTCAACTTTAGCAAAATTAACCTTTGGAAATCCACCAAATGTGGCTCTGTTTTGGTGTACAATTTTTTTCTAACAATATTGTATCATCCTAATCTTAGAGGAATCCTTTAGCTGCTAAGATTTGATTATTGCACCAAAGGTGCTAAAGCAGATGTTGCAGGTTCTAATGAAGCGCCTCATTGAGAATTTCAGCAATCTACAAAGCAAATACAGCTTTGCATTGTACAGCCAAAACAACAGAATATAAATTGGGGGAAGTCATGTTTAAACTGTGTAGTGCTCTCACTAGATCATGCCATGAGTACTGTATCAAATTCAAGTCAAGGACACAAGAGAGTCAGGCCTCATGGAGGGATATCAACTAATAACATGTAAATTCAGAATTCTGCTTTCAAATTAAATCATAACAGCAGGACATGAGGGTCACAGGTTCAAACTGCTGAAAGGGAAATATAGGATTAAAATCAGGAAATTCTACTTCACATAAAGAGTGATCAACATGTAGGTGGGAGAATGAAGCTTTTTGAAAGACAGCCAAGCATTATCAAAGGGGGGAAGGGAACAAGCAGCCAGCAGACCCTCGAGCGGCATCCATTACCACTCCTGCAGACCTCAGTGATGCATCAGTTTCCAGGAACAAGGCCTGGGGCATAAGCGTGCACCTGGAGTGATTTGGGTCAGGGGAAAGATTTGCATGTGCAAATGTAGATAGATCCATTTCAGGACAAATGAATGCACTTCTGTTCTAACTGGCTCTGAAGACTTTGAGCTGAAACCTACAGTAGTCTGTCTGTCTGGATTAATCACCTTGGGAAATCAGACTGCGACAGCCTCATCGCTCAGAACCTCACTGTTGCCCAAATATTTTCTAGGCCAAAAGAGTACCCAGCAGGAGGACAGCTGAGGACAATGTTAAGGATTCTGTTTTGGGGCACATGTGCAACTGACTTCTGCATTGCATGTTACAAGTACTCACCTAACATGTCATTTTTATAGAACAAAAGCAAAGTATTGCAGACGCTGGAAATCTGAAATAAAAACAGAAAGTGCTGGAAGTACACTCAGCTGGTCATGCAGAATCTGAGGAGAGGGCAACAGGCCTGAATTTTCGCTCCCCAGCCAAGAGCGCAGGGTCAGGAAAATTCCCAGCTCCGCAAACCTGACTTTGGAGAAAGTGTCCCAGATTCTCTAATTTTATTTTCTTTGGTGTGTTAATGGGAGTTGGAACTACCTCCTCCAGAAACAGTGGGCAGGCAGCCACGGGGGCTGCCAGGTGCAGAGGTAAGCTGTCTGAAGGCCTGTCTCGGTGATCTGGCACTTCGTCCCAGCTGTAAAACAAACAATAAAACAAAAACAGTCAATTCAGACGTCACCCCTCACAACCGCTCAGTCCCCACACATTCCCCATGCCAACTCATGCTACCTGCCCACCGCCCACCTCCTATGGCCCATCATACCCTCCAAACATCACCCCTCATCCAACCCCATGGACCCTTATAGCCCTCACGCCAACCTATGCCACTCTACCCACTGCCTTTTGCACTTACACCCTCCATGTAGTATCCACCGTGGGCAGATCTCACACCCCCATGCTGTAAGTATCTATTACAGGCTTTATTTTAATTTTAAAAAATCATTCATAAAAATCAATTTACTACATTTATATTCCTTCAACTACATAATCTCTTATAAAAATAAACATTTCATTCAAGTGCTTATTCTTTATAAAAGCAAGCATTGTATTCATAGCCCCAAATCCAATACTTTATAACCGCTTGGAGCTGTCAATCAAACTGTGAACAAAAGAACAAAGAACAAAGAAAAGTACAGCACAGGAACAGGCCCTTTGGCCCTCCAAGCCTGCGCCAATCATATTGCCTGTCAACTAAAACATTTTGCACTTCCGGGGTCCGTATCCCTCTATTCCCATCCTATTCATGTATTTGTCAAGCTGCCTCTTAAACACCAATATCGTACCTGCTTCCACCACCTCCTCTGGCAGCGAATTCCAGACACTCATTACCCTCTGCCTAAAAAACTTGCTCCGCACATCTCCTCTATAGTTTTCTCCTCTCATCTTAAATCTATGTCCCCTAGTAATTGACTCTTCCACCCGAGGAAAAAGCTTCTGACTATCTACTCTGTCCATGCCACTCATAATTTTGTAAACTTCTATCAAGTCGCCCCTCAATCAACGTCGCTCTAGTGAGAACAATCTGAGTTTCTCCAACCTCTCCTCATAGCTAATAACCTCCAGACCTGTGAACTGACATGCGCCCAGCTGTGATAATGATAGAAGCAAAATACTGCGGATGCTGGGAAATCTTAAACAAAAACAGAAAATGCTGGAAAAACTCAGCAGGTCTAGCAGCATCTGTGGAGAGAGAAACAAAGTAACCTTTCAAGTCCATACAACTCTTCTTCAGAGCTGATAATGATAGGTTGTTAAACCAGTCATGCAGCACAAATCCTATAATGATAACTCTCAGGCCTATGTCAACAAACAAAGTGAAATATCAAACACTTTTTAACTGCAGCATGTTTTATTTTAAATTTAAAGGCCAAGATATTTAAATGCCTTGACATCTTGACAGTTCCTTTGACAGCTTGTCAATTCTCTTGACAGCTTTTCATTTCCCTTGACAGCTTGACATTTCCCTTGACAACCTGACAGTTCCCTTGACAACCTGACAGCTCTCTTGACAGCTTGACAGTTCCAATGAGCTTGAAAGTTCCAATAAGTTTATTCACTTTTTATGCACATTCATGTCTAATTTTAACACTCACGAAGAACACCTGGCCTCTCCAAAAGGGCACCTGACCGCTCCCAAAGGGCATCTTACTTCTCCTAAAGGTATCCTTGGACTTATCCAAAAAGAATCCTAGCTCTCGGAAGAATTCTGGCAGCTTTAGACCATCTCCTGAAAGATTGAAAGTCCACAAATCGAATTTTGGACATCCCAGTTATGAAAATTGCATCTATTTGAAGCAAGCTGCAAGTTTACATGTGCAACTGACGCTGAACCACGAATGTGCAAACTACAACCTGCCCCCTTTCCCCACATCCCACCCAACACTGGTGAAAATGGTGGGTGTTAGGTTTGGGGGTGGCATTTCTGGAATTGGGTCCCTGGTGCCATTTTGGCTAAGCCTGAGACCCTCTCCATCTCAATGAAGATTCAGGCTAGAGTTAACTTTTCAAATCGTTGACCTTTTGTCAGAACTCATCTGGCTGTCATCTATTAGCCATTTGTTCTGCAGCCATCTCTTGACTGGTATCCACATCTGCCACTGCTGGTTCCCTTCTTTGACCTGCATTATGTAAAGGTCAGTGGGTTATAATAATCTTGGACACCTTAACTGGTTATTCTGAAAGACTCCCTTAAGTGGCTAAATTTCTGCTTTGACATTCTGGGCCTTGGTTGTCTTTTGCAAGGGTATAATGGACCATGGCTCCAATAGATAGAGTAGGTTTCCTAACTTCAAACATTCAATCTTAGTGGCATTTTCTACTTATGACAGCTGCAAGCAGGTCCCCTTTAAGAAAAGGATCCACTATAGTTGAAAGACTCTTCTAGCCAGCACCCATTTTACATGGGTACTGAATGATGCAGTGCTGTAATGGGCGTCAGCTAAATTAAATGAAATTTTAGTACTTTAATGATACTGGCACATGCCAAATGGAAGTACGCCCTCAGTGCCAAAGGCTCTGCTTGACTGCCAGATGAATTATATGCATTGAGTGAACAGCAGGCCTCTGCCTCAGTGTTTGATACTAAAGCTCCCTCATGCCTGATGAGCAGCTGCACTACTGATGCCAGCCATCATATTAATGCTCCTATAACAGTGAGATCCTGAAATCTGTAGTAGGGCTGAATTCTGCATGTGCAATCAAAGTACCTCACCTTGCAACTTTCCTCTGTCTGCCTTCTTCAAGCCAGCACATAGATCATCTGCAGTATCAACAAAAATTCTGTACACAGACATATGAAACAATTGACTGATTCATTGGTGGGCAGATCAACACTTTCCTTTTCTAATGAATAGCGTGACACAGCTGTTCAATTTCACTGTATTGCCAAAATGCACAGGGTCATTAATGGCATTCAAGTAGTCATTTGCACAGTGGGTTCCTGCTTGTCCTTTGTCATGGCAAAGACATAGTTGGCTGTGAGGTGCTGCCTTGTTCCAGGTCACCAGCATGGCTTAGAGGTTACTCTTCAAGACCTACAATAACAGAAGGGGAACTTGTATTAGACAAGTGGCTCTAAGAGACACTTTTAGAGAAAGCTTTGGCCATCCTGTGTTTTTGTGGTTATATGTGTACCTGTTAGTGAGTATATGGCTAGAGAGACAAGACACAGGTGGGATGGTACCAGCCCTGAGTTTGGGGCAGGTGTCTGGCTCCACCTTTAGCTACGCACTTAATATCCTTTTATCACCCAAGATATCCAGGTTAGGCTCATCAAAGGGAATCAAGAGCTTTTAATTTCTAGGACTCCTTCAGTTTGAGTGAAGTCTTTTACACTACATACCATCTTGACCCACAAACACGAAAGTTAGCATGAAGTATTGTCTTTTTAAGAGACATGTGAGTTACACTTGTGGGAAAGGCTAAAACTAGGGACTATAAATATAAACATGGCTTAGAGACCTACAATAACAGAAGGGGAAGTTACATTAGGTTACATTAGGATCAATGACCTGTAAATCCAATAAAGAATATAGGAGACATTTCTTTCCATAAGGAGTGCTTAAAATGTGGAATTGTCTATCCCATGGAATAGCCGAGGCACATAGAATAGATGCATTTAAAGAGAAGCTAGATAGTCACATGAGGGAGAAAGGAATTGAGAAAATTAATTGTCATATGGACAAATGTGGGTTAATTAAGGATAGCCAGCATGGATTTCTTAAGGGAAAATCATGCTTAACTAACTTTCTGGAGTTTTTTGATGAGGTAACAGTTGATGAGGGCAATGTTGTTGATGTGGTGTACATGGACTTTCAAAAGACATTTGATACAGGGCCACACAACAGACTTGTGAGCAAAGTTATAGCTCATGGAATAAAAGGGACAGTAGCAAATGGATACAAAATTGGCTGAGTGACCGGAAACAGAGAATATTGGTTAATGGATGTTTTTCAGTCTGGAGGAACGTTTGTAGTGAAGTCTGGGGTCAGTGCTGGGACCCTTACTTTTCCTGATATGGATTAATGACCTAGACCTTGGTGCACAGGGCACAATTTCAAAGTTGTGGATGATATGAAACTCAGAAACATTGTGAACCATGAGGAGGATAATGTAGAACTTCAAAAGGACATAAACAAGTTGGCAGATTTGGCAGAGAGGTGGCAGATGAAGTTCAATGAGGAGAAATGTGAAGTGATTCATTTTGGCAGGAAGAGCATGGAGAGACAATATAAAATAAATAGGGTGCAGGATAAACAATTCTAAAGGGGACGTAGGAGCAGAAGGGCCTGGGTGTATATGTGCATAAATCATTGAAGGTGGCAGAACAGGTTAACAGAGCGGTTAATAAAGCATACAGTATCCTATGCTTTATTGATAGGGCCACAGAGTACAAGAACAAGGAGGTTATGTTGAACTTGTATAAGACACTAGTTTGTCCTCAGCTGGAGTATTGCTTCCAGTTCTGGGCACTGCACTTTAGGAAGGATGTAAGGCATTGGAGAGAGTGCAGAAAAGATTCATGTGAATGGTCCCAGGGATGATGAACTTCAGTTATGAAGATAGATTGGAGAAGTTAGGACTATTTTGCTTGGAGCAATGAAGGCTGAGAGGAGATTTGATAGAGGTTTTCAAAATCATGAGGGATCTGGACAAAGTAGATAGGAACAAATTGTTCCCACTTATGAAAGGATTGAGGACGAGAGGGCATAGATTCAAAGTAATTGGCAAACAAAGCAAAAGCGGTATGAGAAAAAAACTTTTTCACACAGTCAGTGGTTAAGGTCTGGAGTGCACTGCCTAAGAGTGTGGTAGAGGCAGGTTCAATCAAAGCATTCAAATGGGAGTTAGACTGCTTTCTGAAAAGGGAGAATGTGCAGGGTTACAGGGAGAAGGCAGGGGAATGGCACTAAGGGGATTGCTCATTCAGAGACCCAGTGCTGACACAATGGGCCGAATGTCCTTCTTCTGCACTGTAACAATTCTGTGATTCTGTGAATTAATGTGTGCTGATAGGGTCAGATGAAGGCAGGAGGGAGGAATGTGGAGCATAAACACTGGCCAGTTGGGCTGATTGGCCTGTTTCTGTGCTGTAAATTCTGTGCAATTTTCTGTTGGTCCTCTTTCATATTCTAGATGGAATATAATGTGGGAAAATGTGAGGTTATGCACTTTGGCAGGAAGAATAGAGGAGCTGAATATTAGTTAAATGGAGAAAGGCTGCAGCACAGAGGGATTTGGGACCCTCGTGCATGAGTCAAAAAGACTAGCATACAAGTTCAGCAGGTAATAGGGAAGACAAATGGTTGGCCTTTATTTCAAAGGGAATGGTGTATAAAAATGGGAAAGTGTTGCTAAAACTATACAAGGTACTAGTTAGACCACACCTAGAATAATGTGAACAGTTTTGGTCCCCTTATCTAAAGAAAGATATACTGGCATTGGAGACAGTCCAGAGAAGGTTCACTAGGTTGATCCTAGGTATGAAGGGATTTTCTTATGAGGAGAGGTTGAGTATGTTGGGCCTGAATTCATTGGAGTTTAGAAGAATGAGAGGCAACCTTGTTGAAACATATAGGATTCTTAGGGGGCTTGACAGGGTAGATGCTGAGAGGGATCCTTGTGGGAGAGCCTAGGACCAGAGGGCATAATCTCAGAGTAAGGGGTCACCCATTTAAGACAGAGATGAGGAGGAATTTCTTCTCTCAGAGGGTAGCCAGCCTTTGGAATTCTTTACCACAGAGGGCTGTAGAGGCTGTGTTGTTAAGTATATTCAAGACTGAGATTTTTAATCAGTAAGGGAATCAAAGGTTATGGGGAAAAGGCAGGAAAGTGGTGTTGAGGATTATCAGATCAGCTATGATCTCACTGAATGGTGGAATAGACTCGATGGGCTGAATGGCCTACTTCAGCTCCTACATCTTGTGGTCTTATGGTCTTCCTGTGTGTTAGCAACTAATTATGCGTCATGTGGGCTAAACTGCCCAGAAACCTTTTAGTCTGTGAAGGCTTTTTAAGATGTCAGTATGCTAATGATTTTGATTGAAAGTTATAGCTTGAATGTTTGCCCTTTTGGAATGTAAGGATGCGTGGTAAGCAAGGGGTGAACTGTAAGATTGCTCCAGGGCTTTCCATGGACCAGGAGTAAATGTAAAGTGTATATACAGGTGAAAATTTATGGTTAAATGCTTGGGACATCTACCTGGTACATGGCATTATTGAGTGGCTTTACCTGGCAGCTTTGTTAGGGTCTGCCATCTTCTTTCACATCGAGGTCATAGGCTGTGCTAGCCCTAGTTGCTAATTCCTACCTGACATGCTACACCACTCTCCCCCAGGGCAATACACGGGGGTAACTTGCTTTGCACTTTCCTCATGTTCACTTCATTATCTATCACATGAAGAAGGAGAGGAGGGAAAATGGGTTCTGTACCACTTCATCAATTGGCCAAGAGGCTTCATTTCATTCTTTTCCTACTTTTGCTGCTTCCTACTTCTTATTGTCATCCAGATCCTGACCACTCCTGTTTGCCTTCTAGAAGTTTTGTGCCATTTACATTCTATCACATCTGCATTAGACGACAGCAGAAGTCATTTATGTAATAAGAAAAGTCACAGGAAAATCCCCCTCTCCTCTCCTCCGTCACCTCAGCAGCAGGCTCCCAGGCAGGTGCATTGCCAAACAGGGTGCATCAGTCCTACAGCTGGAACAAAACGATCTTCTCCTGTGAGTTGAGAGGCAGCAGGCTCCAGTATGTAGAGCAAAACAAGAAAATAGTGAAAAGTAAAGAGCACAGGTGGAGGAAGCCTTTGCATTCCGTAGATTGCTCCCTTCTAATTGATTGCAAATGCTTAAAACAAACTTTTACATAATTGCAACATGCCTGATCTATCACTGCCTTTCAATTATTGAACTCAAACCTTATGTCCTTGTTGTGTATCACCATCTGCTAGTTCTGCTGGAAGCAATCAAATTGACAGCTCAAGGGTTCTAGATGCACATAAACAACAGCAGTAAATTTTACATGTATGTTTCAAGGGAGAAAAAACCCTTTTAAGCGCTGGATGAGACTCTTTTGATCTGTTATGGATTTCAGTATTGCTTTGTGCTTCTTTGTTTTTATATTCCTGGAGCAAAGAGTGAAAAAATTTGAAGTTATATAGTGTTTGTCTTACAGAAAAGGTTTGAATCACCTTTTTCACGAAGCAATATGTTGATCCTTGTATTACCATGGGAGCCAGGCAGCAGATTTTATTTTTTGCCATTCCTATTGATTGCACTGGTCAAAGCAGCCTTTCAATATTTAAATTCCCCTCCCCCCAACCCTGCTATTCCCTCTTGGTTATGGCTAACTTACTCACTAAGCATACACTGATGTTCCTTGCATCCAGTGTTGCTAAGGAGAAAATGATGAGATAGAGATTGGATGAGGTATTCCAATCAATTGTATCTAATTACAATAAGCCCTCCCATAGTTGACCAAACATATTGCAACCCACGCCACTTCTGGCAGGAAATCCCAGATGTGGGTGGTGGGGGAGCTGCCAAAATAACACCAAGCCCAATTTTCTTTCTCTGTCCACCCATGCAACTGAAGTGGAAATGTGACACCCTCAGTCTTTTTCTGTAAGTGGAGCATAAGGGGCTGAAAGCCAAATTTTCTGATGATGCAAGGATAGGCAGCATTGTAAGCAATGTAGAGGGGGGTAGGCAAGCAGTTCCCCACTCCCCGTAAAATACAGCCCTATATGGCTGGTCCAATTAAATTTCTGGTGAATCGTAACCCCCCACCCCCAGGGTGCTGATGGTGGTGGATTCAATGATAGCGATGGAAATGAATGTCGAGGGGATATATTTAGATTTTCTCCTGTTGAAGGCTGTCATTGCCTGGCACTTGTGTGGCAAGAATGTTACTCACTGCCTCATCCTTATCTACATTGAAATTAATTTGCCAATTATATGCCAAATACATGAAATGTAAGGAGTAAACACACCATAAAGACATATTAATTTATACCGCATGCACTGAAACTCCACATACACTCAAGTCTCACTGTCCAATGGCACTTTCCCTGAAAATTGCATTATGAGGTCAGAGTTGGGCTCAAATATGATCCTTCAGGTTCACATTGCCTGATTACGCTCAGGCCCTGACAAGCCAAGGGGACAATGGGGAGAGCACCCTGGTGCAGGTGCTTGGATGTACCTATGGGGTATCTCAGGATTCTTAAGCAGCCACTTTGACCACCAACTAAATGTTTTGAGAATTTTTTTTCACGAGGAAGAGTACTTCAACAATTCCACAGGTGTCACGATTGCTTCTCCCCAGTTTTTCTGCTCCAACATACCCTGCCATCCACCTCCCCCATTTGGAATTTACGTCCAGGCCATTTCTGAGGTAAGTGGGCCAAGATTAGTGCTCGTCAAGTACCCTCAAGAGGCACAACAGGCACCAGCAGTTCGCACATAAAATGTGAATGAGGCGCAAGGGCTAATTTTGGCTCAGCCTTTGACCTCTTGGTTTAGGTGCACACTATCTGTGCAGGTTTGAATCTGGGTCAAAGATAGACTAAAAACAAAAAGCTAAAAGCTACTGCGGATGCTGGAAATCCAAAACAAAATAAAAACAGAATTACCTGGAAAAACTCAGCAAGTCTGGCAGCATCGGCGGAGAAGAAATCAGTCAACATTTCGAGCCCTCGAGGGCTCGAAACGTTGACTGATTTCTTCTCCGCCGATGCTGCCAGACTTGCTGAGTTTTTCCAGGTAATTCTGTTTTTATTTTGTCAAAGATAGACTGACAGTTTTCTGCTCCATAGCATCTAAGCAGTAGCTCAGCAAGTGCCAGGGTTTTGTGGGGGTACTTTGCCTTTGGCTGCACACAGTACTATAAAGACAAAATGTGGGTGCAGACCTTTTTCCTATTCATTGCACATAATTTAAATTGCCACACCTTCTTCAGACACAATTACATGCAGGTACCAAAAATAGCTATTGATTAAATTTAATAGCAGCACTGTTCATTTGCAGAACAAGAGATAAAGATTTTTCACTGAAATAAGCCTGTAACTTAGATGCTATTTGGCAGAGGAAAACTATCCAAATATTCTCTGATCTGACCGAAGCATTATGATGACAGATACACTAGAGTCTATTAGTATATTAATAGTTTTTCCATCTAGCACACAGCTCTTGTCACACTCATTTCCTGTGTCGTTACTGGCATGACCAGAGTGTATCACTAAGTAATGCCTGGAATACTTTCAAAATACCTAAAACATTCTCAAATTGAGAATTACTTTTTTTCCTTGCCAGTACTTATCTTGTAGCCCTCCACACTACTCATTAGTCACACAGTAGCGCCTTCAAACTGTGTTTCTGGTGACATTCACCGGCAACTGTAAGCTGTTTTCTATTCCTTTAAGTTTTTCAAATGCTCATCTAATATTCCGTTTGGATTTAAAAAACATTATGTCTGTCACTTTAATAGTCTTGCACAGGCTTCCTGTCTATAGAATCCTAGTTCCTCTAGTCATGCTTTGGGCCAACTTTTCCCATTATAAATTCTTGCATCCATAATTACATTGGAAACTGCTGATGTAAACTTCTTGTGTTATATTTATATTGGACGGAATTTTCCATGCCCGTGGCGTTGGGCATGTTCGGCAGCACAAGTGGGCAATATGGCAAGAAGGTCAAAAATTGGTTTCACAACGTCGTGAAACCAGTTTGCAGTCGTCCGCTCCGCCCGTCAATGGCGGGCTGTATTTCCCGCCGTCGGATGTCGGGAGCCTCATTGTAATACATCTACATATCACTATAAACTCAGCCAGCTGGAATCATCCCCCCACACTGGATCATCCGAGCATGTCGGCGTGATTGCACACCAACATGTTTCACAACAACATTTAAAGGGCAAGCACTTGGCGGGCTGCACTTTGAGGGGAACTCAGAGGTGAGTGCACAGTAAGGGTTGCACAGCGCTTGGCAGGTTGCCTGTTGGACTTCAAGGTTGAGGCAACTTGGCGGGGGGCAAGAGCTGCACAACAGTCAAGGCAAGTTGCGGGGGGGCAAGGGCTGCACTGGGTTGAGGCGAGTTTATGGGGGGCAAGGGCTGCACTGGGTTGAGGCGAGTTTGTGGGGGGTAAGGGCTGTACTGCAGTCGAGGTGAGTTGGTGGGGCAAGGGCTACACTGCATTTGAGGCAAGTGCAGGGTGGGAGAGGAGGGAAGCGGCCACGCATTAGGGAAACTTTATATAAAGTGACCATTCTTCCTCAGCTGAGACAGTTCAGATGCTACCACATTGACGTGTTTGGAGTCGGGCCTCTTAGCTTATCTGCCCATTCAAGCAACACAGAGTCATGAAAGTGCCACCAAATGCTCCAGAACTTTTCTACTCCTTGGGTACAGACTGCAAACTGATGAGCATTTTAGTGGACTGCAGAACAGTTGAGCAACTGGACATATTGTAGAATCTCCTTGCTAATGCTGGCCATGGAGCAGTCACTGCTGGAGACGCTCACAGCCCCTTGTAATGTCATCATCCCAGTTTGGACCAGTCTCTCCATGGTTCAAGCTAACAGTGCAGCCTTGCAGTGCGGGTTAGGAGAATGCCTGCGCCTGAGCTGAGAGCACAGCATGCAGTCCAATGGGTAAAGCTGCCGCCAATCGGTTAGGCGGAATGGGGTGGAGGTAGGTGGGGTTCCGGCAGCCATGCAGCGCACTAAACGCTGGCCATCTAAGTGGTGGCCAGCGCTCTCCAGGATGCGTTAAGGGTTCTTCACACTTAACCAGGGCAGGTTCTTAGTACACAAAAACTAACTCACGCGTTTCTCTCTTTCATCCTGCAGGAGGAGTACGTCAGGATCATGGAGCCTGGTGAACTAGCTGTATGCCTCGTGGCAAACAGAGAGCAGCAACGAAGGAGAAGAGAGCGACAGAAGTGTCTGGTGGCGCAGAGGGAGGAGCAGCACCCTCAGGAAGAAGGGGCAGCTGGGGCTCCTGCACACACCACTTAAGAGCCATAGTGAGCTGTTACTGGTCAGTGCCGAGCTAGAACCAGGGTCTATGGATGCCACCTTTCATTCCTGCAGATGACCAAGAACCAGTGTAGCCAAAGACTGCACATGTCTAAGGAACTGGCCGGTAACATCTGTCAGCTACTGCAGGATTTTGTACCATGGGGACATGGAAGGCATCCACTGCCAGTAGTCCTGAAAGCGACTGCGATGTTCAATTTTTTATGCCTGTGGCTCCTATCAGGGCTCCACAGGTGACCTCTGTGGGATATCACAAGCCTCTACCCACAAATGCATCCATGAGGTCACGGATGCCATCTTCACGAAGGCACACAACCTTGTGCATTTCGCCCAGGACCAGGAAAATCGGGATGCATGAACGCTGGAAATGCCCAGGTCTCAGGTTTCTCACAGAAACATAGAAAAATAGAAGCAGGAGTAGGTCATTCAGCCCCTCGAACCTGCTCCGTCATTCAATATGATCATGGCTGATCCTCTATCCTAACACCGTACTCCTGCTCTCTCCCCTTACCCCATCAACAGGCAACATCAACTGCACTCACATGGCACTCAGATCTCTGTCACAATAGGTGGTCGACTATGTCAACTGCAAGGCACTTGCTGAATGTGCAGCTGGTGTGCGACCACCACAAATCACAGAATCACAGAATCACCACAAATGCATCCTGCAGGTCTGTGCACAGTTTCCAGGGAGTGTCCATGACTCCTACATCCTTAGCAGGTCTTAGATCCCTGACGTCTTTCAGGATCCACAGATGCTGCAGGGTTGGCTCCTCGGGGACAAGAGCTACCCACAGAGAACATGGCTGTTGACACCCGTGTGGTGGGCTCAGACTACAGCAGAGCGACGCTATAATGAGGCTCATGCTGCAGCTCGCACCTTGGTGAAACAAACCATCGGGATACTGAAAATGAGGTTCCAGTGCCTTGACCAGTCTGGTTGATCCCTGCAATATAGTCCACTAAGGGCATCATACATTGTTGTCACCTGTTGTGCCCTGTACAACCTGGTTCAGCAACAGGGGGAGAAGGAGATGGGGGAGCTGCACATCTCCTCTGATGAGGAGGATGTTGACAGGGATGAGGGTGAGGTGGTCTACGAAGGTGACGATAAAGGTGGTGAGACCATCGCACTAGCCAGCCAAGGCAGGTGAACTCAGGAGGCCCTGATAGCTACTAGATTTGCAGAGGATGATGACGACATGCAGTGAGGAGACACCATAGATCCTCACATTGCATCTGTGAACGTCTGACTCCAGTCTGGCTGACAGCAACACACATACTCTCTGTGATAGTGCTCCTGTCATGGAGATGCAGTGGAGGCCCTAATAGTCATTCGATTGCAGGAGGATGATGACACTATGCAGTGCGGACACTCCATAGATCTTCACATGGCCTCTGAGAATGTCTGACTCCTGTCTGGCCAAGGGCAGCTCACTTGCGCTCTGTGATCAGGCTCATATCACTGTCAGCACAGGAACGGTCCAGGTCATCGCTGGCCAGCTGGATGGCTTTGTTTTCAAAGTCCGTGAGGACCTTGATTTCAGGCATTCCTCCCCCAGTCTGTTATCTCTCCTTCTTGTTGTGTGCCAGCTTCTCTTGCATGAATACAGATGGGGAGAGTATAAGAGGGATGCCTGCCAGGCTAGATGATAAGTATGCCTGGCATGTGTGGGTGGTGAGTGGTCCCATCGATGGGATGAGGACAATGAAGGTGTGTGTGAGATACTGAATGGTGATGTCCCTTGAACTGGCAGTGAGTGAGGGCCCTGTGGATGTGTGATGGGTTTGTGAGTGTGTGGGTTGAGTAATGAGAAGAGTGACTTACCCTGGTGGAACAGAATAGATCATTCATCCTCATTCGGCACTGGGTGGCTGTTCTCTTTTGCAGGGAGTTGGCACTGACCACCACTGCCACTGTCTCCCAGGCCGGATTGATGAAGTCGCTGGCCCTCCTGCTGCCAGAGCTGGGGTAGAGGACATCATGGCGAGCCTCCATGGTGTCCAAAGGGTGCTTGAGGGATGCATCACTGAATCACGGGGCTGCAGTCTTCTTGCCTTTCACAGCCATGTTTTCCGTGCAGTAGTTCTGGGCTGGAAGCACTGAAAAGTGTGCGCACGGCTGTACTATAAATATGGTGCCTGGCGTGATGAAGCAGCGAGGTGGTGGCGTGGCGGGCGAATGTTTCCTGGGAATGCATCATTAATTGGTCAGGATTGGGACAATACTGCACAAAAACCCGCCATTGCGGCCGGCGGGAAAAACATTCCCGCCCACTACCGCACTTAGTGCAAATCTGGGACGATTCCGCCCATTGTCACATTTTAATGCTTCATTGCATCTTCGAGCTATTCAGCCTTTGCTGCAGAGAAATTTCAGTGTTCCAATCAGCTCATTACTTCTCTGCTATTCTAATTCCCATAAGATGTGCTATTTTCACAGAATCACAGAATCACACAGTGCAGAAGAGGCCCTTCGGCCCATCGAGTCTGCACCGAAACGTGAGAAACACCTGACTTACCTACCTAATCCCATTTACCAGCACTTGACCCATACCTTGAATGTTATGACGTGCCAAGTGCTCATCCAGGCACTTTTTAAAGGATGTGAGGCAACCTGCCTCCACCACCGTCCCAGGCAGTGCATTCCAGACCGTCACCACCCTCTGGGTAAAAAAGTTTTTCCTCACATCCCCCCTAAACCTCCTGTCCCTCACCTTGAACTTATGTCCCCTTGTGACTGACTCTTCAACTAAGGGGAACAGCTGCTCCCTATCCACCCTGTCCATGCCCCTCATAATCTTGTACACCTCGATCAGGTCGCCCCTCAGTCTTCTCTGCTCCAACGAAAACAACCCAAGTCTATCCAACCTCTCTTCAAAACTTAAATGTTTCATCCCAGGCAACATCCTGGTGAATCTCCTCTGCACCCCCTCCAGTGCAATCACATCCTTCCTATAATGTGGCGACCAGAACTGCACACAGTACTCCAGCTGTGGCCACACCAAGGTTCTATACAACTCCAACATGACCTCCCTACTTTTGTAATCTATGCCTCGATTGATAAAGGCAAGTGTCCCATATGCCTTTTTCACCACCCCACTAACATGCCCCTCCGCCTTCAGAGATCTATGGACACACACGCCAATGTCCCTTTGTTCCTCAGAACTTCCTAGTGTCATGCCATTCATTGAATACTTCCTTGTAAAATTACTCCTTCCAAGGTGTATCGCCTCACACTTTTCAGGGTTAAATTCCATCTGCCACTTATCTGCCCATTTGACCATCCCATCTATATCTTCCTGTAGCCCAAGACACTCAACCTCACTGTTAACCAGCCGGCCAATCTTTGTGTCATCCGCAAACTTACTAATCCTACCCCCCACATAGTCATCTTTGTCATTTATATAAATGACAAATAATAGGGGACCCAGCACAGATCCCTGTGTTACACCACTGGACACTGGTTTCCAGTCACTAAAGCATCCCTCTGTCATCACCCTCTGACTCCTACAACTAAGCCAATTTTGAATCCACCTTATCAAATTACCCTGTATCCCATGTGCATTTGCCTTCTTTATAAGTCTCCCATGTGGTACCTTGTCAAAGGCTTTGCTGAAATCCATATAAACTACATCAACTGCATTACCCTCATCTACACACCTGGTCACCTCCTCAAAAAATTCAATCAAATTTGTTAGGCATGACCTCCCTCTGACAAAGCCATGCTGACTATCCCTGATCAAATCTTGCCTCTCCAAGTGGAGAGAGATTCTCTCCTTCAGAATTTTCTCCAATAGTTTCCCTACCACTGACGTGAGACTCACTGGCCTGTAGTTTCCAGGCTTATCTCTACAACCCTTCTTAAATAGCGGAACCACATTAGCTGTTCTCCAGTCCTCTGGTACCTCCCCAGTGGCCAGAGAGGAATTAAAAATTTGGGTCAGAGCCCCTGCGATCTCCTCCCTTGCCTCCCTCAGCAGTCTGGGACACAAATCATCTGGACCTGGAGATTTGTCCACTTTTAAGCCTGCAAACACCTCCAATACCTTGTCACTCCCTATATCAATTTGCTCAAGAACCTCACAATCTCTCTCCCCGAGTTCGATACCGTCATCCTCATTCTCTTTGGTGAAGACGGATGTGAAGTATTTGTTCAACACTAGCGATACCGTCTGGCCCCACCTATAGACTGCCCCCTTGGTCCCTTATGGGCCCTACTCTTTCCCTGGTTATCCTCTTCCCATTGATATACTTATAGAATATCTTGGGATTTTCCCTACTTTTACCAGCCAGAGCTTTCTCATATCCCCTCTTTGTTCTCTTAATTGCTTTCTTAAGCTCCACCCTGCACTTTCTGTACTCCACTAATGCCTCTGCTGATTTGCTTCCCTTGTACCTGCTAAAAGCCTCTCTTTTCCTTCTCATCATATCCTGAATATCTTGAATATAATTTACTAGAAACAACAAAAAATAATGAAGCGTTGTTGAAAAATAAGGTTGGGATATCTGGCTTTAAAATGGGAATTGAATAACATCAGACTGAGATGTTTCAAAATATCCACCATCCTCTAACCATTTTTCATCTGAAGAATTGGCCCTGATTTCTCATGTGTGACCCCATGGGGTTATTGACAAGTAGGAGGGCACTTTATGGAGCTCGGAAGAACAGGAAATATGGCATGTGGGTGACTTAATTAGGCGGGATGAAATATTTTGATTTCCTGATGGCAGGTTGTAGAGATAAAGTCAGCAGTGTATTTGTGGTGTTTCGGGCCTCATGCCCGCTTGTGGTGGGTTTGTACTGACAATATATTTGCATGTCATGAATATTCATGAATATTCATCAGCATGAGACTATATTTTAATAAAGTCCTACCTTTAAAATAAAGTCAGCAATGCACTAGAATCTCCTGGCACCTGGTTCATGTCTGTTTAACAGGTGGTGTGCACTAGTCAGCTTTGTTATGTCTGAGATCAGCGGTTTTCCTTATTGAACACTACGACACAAGGGAGGGGAGCAGGAGAATGGCAGCTTTCATGGAGGCTCAGGACCAGCAAGGGTGAGCTGGTGGTGATGGTGGGGGGGTGGTCAAGGGCTTGGAGGATTGGAAGAGGGATTAAAGGGAGGACAAGGGCCGGGTCGAGGGCATGGAGCAGTGAAGTGGCAAGGGCCTAGTGTTCTGGGTGTGGAGGAGGGGTGGTGAGGACAGACAAGCAAGGTTAAAAAATGAGGGGCTTGAAGGGCAAGGTCAGTACTATCCACATGTGGATCCGTCTCAGGGTGTTGGCTGGCAGAGGGAATGTTCACAGCGGGGAGGTTGATTTGGTGGAGAGGCAGGTCCAGTCTGTTGTCTCATAGGGCAGGTCGCAGGATTTAACAACAACTCTACCGATGTTGCAGGGATGGAGTAGAATCAAAGGGGGAATGTTGATGGGGACAGGCATAGGCTCAGGGGGGAGAGATGGCATTTCAATTGGACAGTGACAGAGTCCAGGGTAATGGGAGGAGGTTGAAGGGTTATAGAGGGAAGGCACGAAAAGATGTTGGGAGGGTCAGGGGTGCTGGGGACAAGCGTGAAGGTGACAGGAGAAGGGTGGAGGGCAACGGCTTAAAGTATAGACCTTGCAATGACCATTTTTGGAATGTCTCCAGAAGCACATACAGTGCCAGGATTGGAGATTGAAGTGGAACAATCCTAGCGTGTGGTGGGTGAATTTTTGCTTGTGGACTATGGAAGGAGTTGAAAACCTCACTGCTCATCAGTTCTATGGGTGAAATCCATGGGCACATATGTTGTCATATCACTGTCTGCCTTCTTCACATTGATGCTATACCTTTGGGTCTCATACACCCAATATTCCTGCAACCTTGGGAGCTGAGGAGAGGATGCACTGGAGGAAATCTCTTGTCGGTCAACAACAGAGGTCGCAATGCCAACAGCAGGCAATACCAGAGGGGGAGGCTGATCAGGATGCAGCAATTTGGGGAGGACATCATAGAAGACAGGCACTGGTATTTGGCAGCCAAGTTGTGGCTTGTACTAATTGTAGCTTTAAGAAATGTAGTGACTGTATCTTTAAGACTTATTGTAGTGTGTAATATCACATGATAGCATGAATGAATCAGCCCTGATTGCGGGGAACCTTAGGGCTGGAGTTTGTGTCTAGTTGTGATTCTTGATGGAAGTGTGTAACTGCTGCTGAAGCCCGGTAAATCAAGTTGACTGTTTCTTATGAGAAACCTGTCTGGAAAATCAAGTCTATAACATGGCTGTGATGCAGAACCTCCTTGTTCGAGGCTCTTTTAAAACCCACCAATAGCTGCAGTATTGTCAGCTGATGGCGGGTTTCACCAATGAAAAACTTCCTCTGCCGCTAAATCATATGTGTTTCCCATGCACACCACCTGCACTTTAAATTTAAATTTTAATCATAATCATGTGGAAAACAGCAAAAAAAGAGAGTAGAAGTGGGGCACACTTCTGGCTACGCCATGGGGAACAACACACTGTTGAAAAAATCCCCACCCCTGTTGATCTGAATTCCTGCTATCACTGAGGATATCTGCCAACCTAGCATGTTCTATTTTAATATTCAAGCTGCTACGTTGAAACAATTACATTTTTACTTAATTAATTTGTTCCAGGATTTGCTCCCTTAGGCCTGATTCTGTTTTTTAATTTCTTAACTCTGGGCTCGTGACTGCCCACTGACCTGCATTTTCTAATTTTGGAGATGCTTCTCAGCCTGCTAAATGCTCACTTTACTTCATTAATTAATTTGGATGATGTCTATTTTCTGAACTGTTGGTTTTTAGTCACTGGCTTACGGAAGGTTATTATTTTGTTGTCTCATTGGCTCAAGCCCATGTCTAAGACACAAAGGATGCTTTCTCCTTCCTCTCTGGTCTTACTTTATTCCTCCTTGGCTCTCTCTCTGCTTACTTCATCCTCATTACATATCCATTCATCCACATTTCCACTAACTTATTTCCATCCAGGTCCTTCCACACCTTTTTCTTATTTATTTCTTTTTAGCTCCATTGCTTCCATTTATGCATTTATGTTCATTCACTGAAGCCCTGCCCTCTGTCTGCCTCCCCACAGATACCCTGTTTCTGCTCTTTCCTTGTGTTTTCTCCATTTCCTTATGTCTCAGATGTCCATAACTTCCTCCTTTCCCCCCAATTTCCCTTATTCATTCATCAATCCAGCTTTACCCTTTCCACTTATAACCATGTTAACCTGCTGCCCTTTAGATAGCACCTTCCAAAGCCACGACCACTCTACCATGTAGAAGGACAAGGGTAGCAGATAGATGGGAACACCACCACCTGGAAGTTCCCCTGCAAGTCACTCACCATCCTGACTTGGAAATACAGAGTCACATGAGGGGACATGTTTTCATTATTTCAAATGTCTTTATTTTTATGGTTAAAAATCTTCAGCTGCCTGAGGCATCTCTGTCCCTCAGGGAGCTTTTACTGTGCGCACCCCCACACATGCACGAACTTCAGCACTCGCGCTCCTCCCCCCCAACCCCGGCAGCGCTGAGCGCTACAGTGCACGTATCATGTTGGCCGGCTGTTAATTGGCCAGCCAGCGTGAGATCGCGGTCAGGGCCTGATTGTGGGTGGCAGTCAGCTTCACGACTGCTCCTGGGCCTGCCCGCTGCGCCCACTCGATGAGGGCAAAATTCTGCCGAATGTTTTGAGTAGGATGTCCGTCCCTCTTTGAGAAGCCTGACCACTGAGTTTATGGCTTCTCCACAGCTATCATCAACCTGTCGCCTTAATAGAAACCCCAACGAGAAACAGTCTGCAGTCCTCAGCCTACAACAGGCTGACTGCAAGCAAAACTGTATGAGGATAAGGTTCCCATTATTCTCTGAGTCTGCTTTCTTTCTGAAGCTGATGAGCAAAGCTATATTTTTGAGTCATAGGGGAGCTTTTAAGGTTGACAGAAAGATCAGGCATTCACAGAACATGCTATGACTTGCTATCTGTTAATTTGGCATTTTCCCCTCTCCCAAGTCCAGTGACGATAGAGGAATTGCAGCAATAAAAATAGTGAAAGCTTAATTAGCAGCAGGGAATATTTCAAAGGCGAACTTGTTTATCTCAAAGCAGTGTGACACACAAACCTTTGAATTCTTTCTGAGATAATTGGGGTCGAGTTTCCATTGTTTTTCATTAGTTATATTAGTGCAATCTAGACGGAATGGCCAAACCAATGCCTAAAATTGGGCATTTTAAATACAAGTCGGTCTAGCCCAAAACCACTTATGTTTGTGATTTCTGCACGGGTTCAAGATTCAATTCACTCAGATTCAGCACTTCCCCAACCTGGCCAGGCCCCGAGGTTGAAATTGCAAGACCCTGCTGGCTTGGGAAAATATTTCAGATTGCACTCTTTTTCTTAGGCGCACAGTTTTAAAGTTTTCACATTAAAAAATAGTTAACTTACTAAGAAACTGGGTAATGTATGCCAATAAAATTAAGTGGTTCAGTATAGTCTTTTAAAGTCATTTTCAGTGATTTTAAATTGGGCTATTCAAAGGTGGAAAGCTCTTATTAAAAGCTTATTCTTGCGATGAACTCATTTTTAGCTGTATTAATTAAACTGCAGCGGTTACCACTCTTAAATACGCCAAGGAATACTAGAAAGAGAAACCGTAGCACATTCTGTTATGCCACCTGATTGCAATGATTCATGAAAGATATTACGGGCGAGATTTCTATTCCAGGGTTGGGAACCCAGCTTTGAGACCAGTTCTAGGTCTCGACCCCTCACGGCATACCCCTGACAGGCCGAACTCAATTTTTAAAGGGCGAGGCCAATTAATGGCAGGGAATGGGTTCACTGTCCAATTAAGGTTTGTGCGCCAGTTCCCAGGCCTTCCAGCACTGATACATCGGCAGCCCCACCGGCCGAAGAGGGAGCTGCCAATCCAATGGAGAGAATGCGCCTCAACATGGAGGCGCCCTCTGAAGGAAAGCTAAATTATTTTAAAATTTAAAATGGCCACAGCGGCCTGGCCATGGGTCATGGATTGGAAAAGCCCCTCAAGGGATGGCCAGCAGCCACAACTGTGGCCCAGTGGTTGTGATGGGTGCAGGTGGGGGTGTGGTCCCTTGCCGGGTTAATTAATTACGGTGCCTCCCCACCTCCCTGCCCCCCCATCCCGTCTCCGCAACCCCCCCCACCGTCTCCGCCCCCCCCCCCCCCCCTCCACCACCCCTCACCCCCACAACCTTTCCCTCCTAGCTCTACCCATTATATCTAAGAGATGGCTTGTTTATACATGAACAGTTGTTGAATGCACAGATTTATTTATTTATGTTTGTAGCTGTGATCTGCTTTTTTATTTTATTATCCGATATATAGTTATGCAGTAGATAATTTAAACACTATTTATTTTCCAGGATGTTTCAAAAAACATTTCATTGTTTTCCACATGCTTCTCTTCAGGTTATTTATATGGCGATATACTTTCACACAATAGTGCAAATTCTAACTCATTCCAAGTCAGCAACACCACAGGAGGTCTGCTAGCTGTTGGGGGAGGTGGTGGAATAGTGGTGTTGTCACTTGACTAATAACCCAGAGACCCAGGTAATGCTCTGGGGACATGGGTTTGAATCCCACCACAGCACAGGTTGACATTTGAATTCAATAAAAAGTCTGGAATTAAAAGTCTGATAACCACGAAACCATTGCCGATTGTCATAAAAACCCATCTGGTTCACTAATGCCCTTTAGGGAAGGAAATCTGCTGCCCTTACCTGGTCTGGCCTACATGTGACTCTGGACCCACAGCAATGTGGCTGACTTGTAAGTGCCCCTCTGAACAAGGGCAATTAGGGGTGGGCAATAAATGCTGGCCTAGCCACACCCCATGAGTGAATAGATAAAAAAACTTGAACACCACTTCAAAAATGCACTCCAGGAATTTGAACTGGTGTGCAGTAGGTTATAACATCTGTTAGAACATGAACTTTCCCAACTGTCAATTTAGGAACGCCACAACAAATCAAACTTTCAAAGCAGGCTGATCAGGAGCTGAATATTTTCCGCCAATTCTCTGAAAGGATATCACAGAATTACAGAGAAACAGGACACTCAGCCTGACCAGTTTCTGTTGGTGTTTATGCTCTTCAGCCTCATCCCACTTTACTTCCTCTAACTCTATCAACATATGTTGCCAGGACTTAAAAATTGCAGCTATGAGGAAAGATTGAATAGGCTGGCGTTGTTCCCCTTGGAACAGAGGAGGCTGAGGGGATATTTGATTGGGATGTACAAAATTGTGAGAGGTGTGGATAGAGTGGATGGGAAGGGTCTACTTACTTTAGTAGAGAGGTCAGTGACTAGGGGGCATAGATTTAAAATGATTGGTAGAGAGATTAGAGGGGCGATGAGGAAACTTTTTTTCATCCAGAGGGTTTTGAGGGTCTGTAACTCACTATCTGAAAGGGCATTAGAGGCAGAAACCCTCAGCTCATTTAAAAGGTGTCTGGATCTGCACCTGAAGTGCCATAACCTGCAGGGCTATGGACCAAATGCTGAAAAGTGGGATTAGGCTGGGGGGCTCGTTTTTCAGCCAGCACAGAGAGAATGGGCCAAGTGGCCTCTTTCTGTGCTGTAAACTTTCTATGATTCTATTCTATATCCTTCAATCCCTTTGTCTCACATGTCTGTAACAGTCTTAAGCAAAATTAGAGTCAATGGGAATCAGGGGGAAAACTCTCCGCTGCTTGGAGTTATACCGAGCACAAAGGAAGTTGGTTGTGGTTGTTGGAGGTCAATCATCTCAGTTTAAGGACATCACTGCAGGAGTTCCACAGGGTAGTGTCCTTGGCCCAACCACCTCCAGCTGCTTCATCAATGACCTTCCTTCCATCATAAGGTCAGAAGTGGGGATGTTTGCTGATGATTGCACAATGTTCAGCACCATTCGTGACTCCTCAGATACTGAAGCAGTCCATGTCCAAATGTAGCAAGACAGTATCCAGGCTTGGGCTGGTAAGTGGTATGTAACATTCATGCCACACAAGTGTCAGGCAATGACCATCTCCAACAAGAGGGAATTTAACCATCGCCCCTTGATGTTCAATGGCATTACCATCACTGAATCCCCCACTATCAACATCCTGGGGTTACCATTGCCCAGAAACTGAACTGGACTAGCCAAATAAATACTGTGGCTACAAGAACAGGTCAGAGGCTAGGAATCATGCGACGAGTGATTCATCAAAACCTGTCCACCATCTACAAGGCACAAGTCAGGAGTAAGATGGAATACTGTCTGCTTGCCTGGATGAGTGCAGCTCCAACAACACATAAGAAGCTCGATACCATTCAGGACAAAGCAGCCCGCTTGATTACTACCTCATCCACTACTTTCAACATTCACCCCCTCCACCACTGACGCACAGTGGCAGCAGTGTCTACCATCTATAAGATGCACTGCCGCAATTCAGCAAAACGCCTTCAACAGCACCTTCAAAACCCACGACCTCTACCACCTAGAAGGACCAGGGCAGCAAATGTATGCAAACATCACCACCTGCAAGTTCCCCTCCAAGTCACTCACCATCCTGATTTGGAAATATATCACCGTTCCTTCACTGTCGCTGGGTCAAAATCCTGGAACTCCCTTCCTAACAACACTGTCGGCGTACCTGCACCACATGGACTGCAGCGGTTCAAGAAGGCAGCTCACCACCGCCTTCTCAAGGGCAACTAGGGATGGGCAATAAATGCTGGCCAAGCCAACGACACCCATGTCCCATGAATGAATAAAAAAAAGTACATCTCTGTTATTTGCCTTTATTTACTTTATGGGATAACACATTTCACATTCTCATCATTCTCTGAGCAAAGAAGTGACTCTCTTACATTTATGGCTTGTTGTTCTTGCATCCCATGAGGAAACATTTTTTTTTGTGTTTACCCTATCAAACCATTTGATGATTTTAAAAACTGTCATCAGATGTATTTTAAACATAAATTGTGTATGGGAAAAAATATGGTCAAAAAATGGAGGCAAAATAACTAAAAGAACATATTTGAGTGAATATAGTTGCGTCGTTTCTTTTTATCCTCTTCTTCTGTTACAGGAGATCTAAGCAACGTGGGAAGAAAAAGCCACCCCCTCCTCGACCTCCACTACCGACTCTATATAGCGGGAGGAAAGGAGCAAAGAAACATAGTGTGAAAAAGCAGGAAGGACATTATGTTCCTTTTACGTTGCGACACAATATCCCGCCACCCCGCCCACCGCCGCCTGCGCTGGCACGATCCCCATCGCCACGCAGAAAGCCACCCCGCCCGCTTGGGCCGCCACCACCACGCCCAAGCGCGCCTCCTCATGCCAACCAAACGCTGCGTCCGAAAGCAGTTCCACACCCGTCTGGGGCGCCACCACCGCGTCCCCTGCTGACTACATTCGCTTATGGGATGCCATCGTCAAGAGACACGTCACATCCGAGCAAATCGCATGCAACAGAAGAATTACCATGCAAAGGCAATGAAAATTACTAAGGGGAAAAGCTAGCTATGGATGGATATAGAAAGGCCAGTGACACTACCCCACTTAAAAAATAGTTCTAGTTTTAAACAAAGCAAAGAACCTGACAGACTCAGACCAGTTTCTTTCTATGTATAACATAATCTTGCTGAAATGTAATCAAGGAATATTGACTGAATAAAAAAAAAGCTTTGTTGAAAAGAAATCCACATTGCCATCTATAATCGATGTAAAATGTAAAACATCTGTCAATTTTTAAAGATATTATTGGACTGAAGTTGGTGTTAGAGTGCCCTGTGTCGGCCAGTTTACAGGGCATAATGTCACACACTTTTAGTTGACCAAACCAACCATTTTGATCAGGTCACCCCATTTGCTACCATCCTTCTATGATGTATCAGGTGATAAGACCAAGTTTCAAACCTCGCCAATGCTTATTTAACAACAGATCAAAGAGGTCAAACCCCTGGTTTTTGCCCTTTCACTCTGCCTATAGGTGAACTAATTTTGCTTTAGATCTGGCACAAACAGCTGTGCTGTAAAAGACTGTTGCCACAGAATTTGGGGGCATTTCGGGTAGGTCATTAGCTCAGCACTGGGAGTGTGCACCAAAAGTATGTAGAGCAGGCTAATTGTAATGTCAGTCAGCCTGTAACATTTTTCAGCTCAATGGTCTAGTTAACGCCCTCTCTAGACCCCACATAGCTGAACATGTGTTTAGCAGCAGGAAGAGCCCCACAGCACTATTTAAAGGGTTGATTAACTACAACAACTTACATTTATGTAGTGCCTTTAAAGTAATAAAAAGTCCCAAGGTTCTTCACAGGAGCATTACAAAAGTAAATATGACACTGGGATACAGAAGGAGATATTAGGTCAGGTGACTTATTCATAATCATCTGCTCCAACAACTGTGATGCTCTCTGCAATAAACCATCACCACACTGTGAATAAATTATATAAGGTTTATCCCATAAAACTGAGCATTCATAGCATGTTCCATGCTGGTAGGATTAATACCAGTTCTTAAATACTGCCAGCATCCCTCTGTACCACAACCATTGAAAATGTGATACCTTCAGGGATAATCAGACACTGCCAGTTTTTCTTTTCCTATGAAGTATCATTTATACCTGAATCCCTAAACCAGACAAGCAAACTGGCTTGTCTTGTCCACAGGGTTCTCCACAACTATAGTCAATACAGTTTGGCTTTTGGCAGAAAGCATTATTTGATTAGGACCAGTCAGCCTGAGGGTCGTTGGGCGATCAGGACAGAGTCGATTGGGACACTGCGACAGGGGTTGAGGCAGAAATCAGGGAATGGGGGAGAGGGGGTAATGGTGAATGGTGTCCTGCAGCTGCCAATAGTTTAATGCGGAGTCCAGAGGAGCACATCTGCTCCTTCCCAGCTCCAAATTCAGGTATGCATCTTTTTTTTTAACCGATTTACTTTATGCCAAATCTTTGTTGGTGGCCTTCAGCGACCCTCTTGAATAGGCCGCACATTGACTGAATTTTCTTGCGCCTGCTGTACAACTTTGTACAGGGGCCTCAAGCTAGCATAAAGTCCTTTATTAGCAGGTGCAGAGGAAACCAAGCCTATTTTAAGTGTGGGACCTGGATGCCTTTATTTTTGCCTGCACCAATACGGTATGCAGCATGGTTGCAACTTGCAATGAGCGCAGGCTTCCCATCTGCCACATCGGTGGTTTCACTGCCCATTTAGAATCTAGAAAACAGGACCCATACCATCAAGTTTCGAGGCCATTAAATAGTTGATCATCTAAAATTCTGTTTGTTGGCTCTTGTTATGTGTAAATTGACATTTGTTTGTACCTTACAAAACCCCAAAGCAATTCATTGCCTAGGGAGCACTTTGGCTGGGATAGTCTGAGGATGTGATAATACACAGAATAAATACAATTCTTTCTGCCTTCACTGTATTATTTCATCCTTATTCTCTTAATTATTTTATTCTTATCCTTTCATTTTATTGCTCCCCGTTTTTCTATTCCCACTTTGCAACTTTGACTTCTTTATTTTGCTCTTTTTATAATTTGTTCCTTCAATTTGACTGTGCAATTTTGAGAAAAAAAAACAAACAAGTGGAGGTTTCCTATTTCTCCCTATTGTCTCTTGTGGTTAACTTTTCTGGTGATTTTGTTTTCATTTATTATGACCGTGGCATATAGTGTAAAGAGCATACCTCAAAGAGAATAGGCAAGCTCCGCCTCCCAAAGAATCAACCTACCTCCATCTCACTTACAGAGGAAGCAAGAGTGAAGTAAATGCCTGGAGAAGGATAAGCCCCACAAAAATCTCGGATACTGATAAAGGGACCTGTCTCCAATCAGCATGACTCAAAATTACTTAAATGCAAATATCAAAAAAAAACAAATGCAAATTGAGTGTTACGACCAGATGAGGAGGGGTCAAATGGCTCCCTTCTTTACCCTCTCCTTGCTTGGCGGCAACAGGTTTTTTGTTTGAAACAGATCTGCTTGCCAATTGAGTGAGTACTTAACCGTTTACATGCTGTGATCATAAAATAACCAATAGGATTGGTTTTCTTGAGTTTAACAAAGGAAGAGTTTAGCTTAATTATACTTAAACCGAGTCCGTAAAAGGAATTCACAGGGCAGGATTTTTCCCTTGTTGGGCAGGCTCGGCGGGGGCGGGAAGCTGACCGCCGCCCACGATCGGGGCAGGACCACGATTTCACGCTGGCGGGCCAATTAAGGCACGCGCAGCGTGAAACATGAGCGGCGGTGCTGAGCGCTGCCTGTGTTGGGAGGGGGAGGGGGGCAAGCTTGGAACTTCGCGCACGCACGCGAGTGTGCGCTTGAATATCTCCCTGAGGCACAGAGCTGCCTGAGGGAGATGAAGAGTTTTACAAATTAGAAATAAAGATTTTTTAAATCTTATAAAACATGTCCCCCTCATGTCACATGAGTTATAAATGAAATTTAAAAATACTTATTTTTATGTGCTGTTGGAAACCTCATCCCGCCCATGGATGAGGTTTCCTAAAAAATGCAAAGGCCGCTTGGCCTTTTCGCCTGCCCACCAACCATAAGGTTGGACGGGCAACAAAAAATTTGTTTCAATGACCTTGTTAATGGCCTTAATAGGCTTGTTAATTGTCACCGTGTGGACTGCCGACTCCGGTGCGTGCCCGCCAACCGAAATATTGCACGATGGGCGAAGATGTCGGGACACTGGCCTGATGTCATCGCACGTCCTTTTACGCTCGGTCGAATTGGGCATGCGCCCGCCTGCCAAGCTAAAAATTCTCCCCGTAGTCTGTAGTTTGGTGACTCAGCTGGTTTCAAGCTGAAACCGGTGGTCTTGCTGCTTTCACTCGTTGGTCTTCTGCTTTCTCCATCGAGGTGGTTTAAAACTGCAGACGGATGATGATCTATCTGTTCTTCTGGAGACACAGCTGTGGAGTTGAGTTCTTTCTTTAAAACGTCTGTCTGCTACACATGCACAGAGAGTCAAACAATAGCAACCTATCTATAATCAACCTATCTATATTCCTTTGCAGGCTCCTTATGTTTTCTTCACAATTTACTTTCCTACCTATCTTTATGTCATCAGCAAATTTAGCAACCATACATTCGATCCCTTCATTCAAGTCATTGATATAAATTGTAAATAGCTGAGGCACCAATACTGATTCTTGTGGCACTACACATCTTGCCAACCCAAAAATGACCCGTGTATGCTTATTCTCTGTTTTCTGTTAGCTAACCAATCCTCTATCCATGCTAATATGTTACTCCTACACCATGAGTTCTTATTTTGCATGGTAAACTTTAATATTGCACCTTGTCAAATGCCTTTTGGAAATCGAAGTACAGCACACCCTTTTATCCACTTTGTTACTTCCTCAAAGAACTCCAATAAATTAGTCAAACATGATTTCCCTTTCACAAAACCATGTTGATTCTGCCTGATTGCATTGAGATTTTCTAAGTGCTATAACCTCCTTAATAATAGATTCCAACATTTTCCCTTTGACAGATGTTAAGCTAACTGGCCTGTAGTTTCCTACTTTCTGTATCCATCCTTTCTTGAATAGAGGAGTCACATTTGCTGTTTTTCAATTTGATGGGATTATAGGATAAAGTCTATTAGAACCCAGGGACTTGTCAGCTTTTAGTTCTAATAATTTTCTCAGTACTCTTTCCCTGGTGATTGTAATTGTTTTAAGTTTCTCCCTCCCTTTCACCTTCTGACTCACACTTATTCCCAGGATATTATTTGTATCCTCTTCAGTGAAGACAGGCTTAAAATATCTGTTCAATTCACCTGCCATTTCCTTATATTCCATTATTAATTCCCCATTCTCACTCTCCAAAGGACCAATGCTCACTTTACTTACTCCTATTCTTTTTAAATAGCTGTAGAAAATCTTACCATCTGTTTTTATATTTCTACCTAGCTTTCTCTCATACTTTAATTTCTCCCTCCTTATTAATCTTTTAGTCATTCTTTATTGCACTTTATATTCTGTCCAGTCTTCTGACCTGCCACTCATCTTTGTGGAATTATACACTTTTTCTTTCAATTTGATTCTATCTTTAAGTTCCTTAGTTAGCCATGGATGATGCATACTTCACTTAGAGCCTTTCTTTCTCACTGGAATGTATCTTTCGAGTATTCTGAAATATCTCCTTAAATGTCTGCCACTACATCACTATTGACCTATCCCTTAACCTAATTTCCCAGTTCACTTTAGCCAGCTCGGTCTTTATGCCCTCATAACTACCCTTATTTAAGTTTAAAACAATAGTATTAGATCCACTCTTCTCTCCCTCAAACTGAATGCGAAATTCAATCATATTATGATCACTGCTACCTAGGGGTGCCTTCACTATGAGGTCATTAATTACTCCTGTCTCATTGTACATTACTATATCTAGTATAGCCTGCTCTCTAGTTGGCTCTGGAATGTGCTGCTCTAAGAAGCTGTCCCAAAAACTCTCTATGAACTCATCATCCAGGCTACCTTTGCCATCAAACAGCTGGGTTATGTTTCAGTGCTTTGAAGTCTGAAGCCCATGGAACATGTGAGCGTGTTAAAGTTTTCACCTCTATGCTATATCTTGACTTTGTGCCACGTTAAGGAGTGGATATGACTAAGCTGTAATGAAAGGTCTGTCAGCTCATGTTAATGCTATAGGAGAACAGGTTGACAACAAACACATGGAATCATGGGCCTTCTACCTGGTATTTGTCATTATTTAGCAGTCTCATCTTGACAGATTTCACAAAGGTGTGCCATCTTCTGCTACACCTGTTGCCATGCCCTGCAGCTCCTGAGCTTGCCTGCAACATCTTGCCAGCCTCCGGGAGGGCCAAACAGGGTGACCAACCTCAAATTGTAGCAGGATACTCATCTCGTCAGGCATCAAACATGGCATCAAGTGAAGTGCCAATTGCCCACTGACTGTATTTCATGCCTTCTTGTGGCTTTTCCTAACTTTCAGCTTCAGCCACGATTTTGTTTTCCTTTGCAGTCTTTACAAAGTTTTCCATTTCTTTTTCAATTATATTTGAGCCTTTAAAAATGCTCACAGATTTATTTTATTCCTGGAAATGACCACTTTCCTTTAACTGAACGGCTGCAGGGCATTCAAAAGGGGGAAGGCAAACAGACAGAGATCATGGTAAGTATTGGTACCAACGACATAGGTAGAAATAGGGATAAGGTCCTGCAGGCAAAATTTAGGGAGCTAGGAAGCAGATCAAAAAACAGGACCTCAAAGGTAGTAATCTCTGGATTACTTCTAGTGCCACGTGCTAGTGAGTATAGAAATAAGAGGTTAGTCCAGATGGATGTGTGGCTGGAGAGATGGTGCAGGAAGGAGGGCTTTAGATTTCTGAGACATTGGGACCATTTCTGGGGGCGGTGGGACCTGTACAAGGCGGACGGGGTTGCACCTGAACCGGAATGGGACCAACATCCTTGCGGGGAGGTTTGCTAGTGCTGTTGGGGAGGGTTTAAGCTAACTTGGCAGGGGGTGGGATCCTGAGAGGAGGTTCAGCAGGGGGAGCTGCACAGCCAAAATTAAAAGAGAGAGCAAATGAGTCTGGAAGGCAGAGAAATTATAGGCCAGTTAAGGCATAATGGAGTTTGGCAAAGTTGGATGGTATTTATTTTAATACAAGGAGTCTGATGAATAAGGCAGATGACTTGAGGGTACAAATTAACACATGGAGGTATAATGCTTTGCTGTCACAGAGACATGGGCCAGAATTTTTCCGTTGGTAAACTGGGGGCGGGGCCTGCTTGTCGATGCGAAAATGACGCAGGATGACATCAGGAGGAATCCCCGATGTCTTCCCGGTCCATTTAAATATTCAGGAAGGTGGACGGACAGCGCAATCAGCTGTCCACCCGCCGTCCTGTCAATGGCAAATTGAGGCCATTGACAGGATAATTAAGCCAATTAAAGGACCTGCCTGTACAACCTTAAGGCTGGTGGGCAGGCCAGGAGCCCCATCGGGCTTCTGAAAAAACATGAAACCTCATCCACCGGCAGGATGAGGTTTCATGTCTGTTTTAAAAAACTTTAATAAAGTTTATGTGATATTTATCAGCGCACTAAAAAGCGCACTTTGACAGTTGGGGAATCCCTCCCCCACCCCCGCACAGGAAACGCATAGCGTTTCCCATCGGGCGGCCTGCTGGGCGAGCCTTAATTGGCCCGCCCACTCAAAATGGCGGCAGGGCCCACTTCGGCAGAGGCAATCGGCTGCCCGTCCTCCACCGAGCCGGTACCACCCATCAAGGGCAAAATTCAGCCCATGGTTGAGAGAGGGGCAGATTTGGCAGCTCAATATTCCTGGACATAGGGTCTTCAGGTGAGACAGGGGAGGAGGTAAAAGAGGAGGGGGTATCGCAATCTTGATCAAGGAATCAATTACAGCAGTAAGGAGGTATGACATCTAAGAACGCTCCTCAAATAAAGCCATATGGGTAGAACTTAAAAACAAAAAAGGAGCAATCACATTGCTGGGAGTGTACTATAGGCCCCCAAACAGTCAGAGAGAAATAGAAGAGCAGATATGCAGGCAAATTTCAGAGAAATGTAAAAATAATAGGGTAGTAATAGTGGGGATTTCAACTTCTCCAAAATTAACTGGGTTAGTCATAGTGCAATAGGTTTAGAGGGAGCAGAATTCTTAAAATACATCCAGGAGAGCTTTTTAAACCAGTACATAGAAGGTCCTACAAGAGGCGGTCCTGGACTTAATTTTAGGGAATGAAGCTGGGCAAGTGGTAGAACTTTCAGTGGGGGAGCATTTTGCAGATAGTGATCATAACTCAGTTAGATTCAAGGTTGTTATGGAAAAAGACAAGGATGGGCCAGAAATCAGAGTTCTAAATTGGAGGAAGGCCAATTTTAATAAGATCAGATATGATTTGGCCAGAGTGGACTGGGAGCAACTATTTTTAGGTAAACCTGCATCAGAGCAGTGGGACTCATTCAAGAAGGAAATACGGAGAGTACAGGGCCAACACATTCCAGTAAAGATAAAGGGTGGGACCAACAAATCGAGGGAATCCTAGATGTCGAGGGATATACAGGATTGGATAAAGAGACAAAGGGAGGCTTATGGCAGATGCCGAGGGCTCAAAACAGTGGAAGCCCTAGAAGAGTATAGAATGTGTAGGGAGGAACTTAAAAAGGAAATTAGGAGAGCAAAAAGGGGGCATGAAAAAATATTGGCAGGTGAAATAAAGGAAAACCCAAAGTTATTTTACAAGTACATCAAGAGTAAGAGGATAACTAGGGAAAGAATAGGGCCCATTAAGGACCATAGTGGTAATTTGTGTGTGGAGCCGGAAGATGCTGGTAGGGTTCTAAATGAATACTTTGTGTCAGTGTTCACAAGTGAGAGGGACAACATGGATATGGAAATCAGGAAGAAGGACCGTGATATAATTAAAGAAATTAGCAAAGAAAGGGAAGAGGTTGTAAGTGGTCTGGCAGGCTTAAAAGCAGATAAATCTCCAGGCCCAGATGAAATGTATGCCAGGCTGTTGAGTGAGGCAAGGGAGGAGATAGCAGGGGCGCTGGCAATAATTTTCAATACCTCTCTGACCACAGGAGAGGTGCCAGAGGACTGGAGGTCAGCCAATGTGGTACCATTATTCAAGAAGGGAGGAAGGGATAAACCAGGGAGCTACAGGCCAGTCAGTCTAACCTCAGTGGTGGGGAAACTATTGGAAGCAATTCTGAGGGACAGAATTAATCTACACTTGGAGAGGCAGGGATTAATCAAGGACAGTCAGCATGGTTTTGTCAAGGGGGGATCATGTTTGACCAATTTGATTGAATTTTTCAAAGAGGTGGCCAGGTGTGTAGATGAGAGCAATGCATTTCACATAGTCTACTTGGGCTTCAGCAAGGCTTTTGATAAGGTCCCACATGGGAGTCTGATAACAAAGGTAAGAGCCCATGGGATCCAAGGCAATTTGGCAAATTGGATCCAGAATTGGCTGAGTGGCAGGAAGCAGAGGGTGATGGTCGAGGGGTGTTTTTGTGTCTGGATGCCTGTGTCCAGTGGGGTTCCATAGGGATCAGTGTTGGGTCCATTGCTGTTTGTGGTATATATAAACGATTTAGACTTGAATGTAGTAGGGTTGATCAGTAAATTCGGGAATAACACGAAAATTGGTGGGATGGTATTTACTATTTAGCCTTAGATTACAGGAGGATATAGATGGGCTGGTCAGATGGGCTGATCAGCGGCAAATGGAATTTAATCCATAAGTGTCAGATGATGCACTTGGGCAGATCAAACAAGGCACGGGGTTACACGATGACTGGTGGGACCCTGGGAAGTACCGAGGATCAGGGGGACCTTGGTATGCATATCCACTGGTCCCTTAAGGTAGCAGGACAGGTAAGTAAGGTGGTTAAGAAGGCATATGGGATACTTGCCTTTATTAGCCGGGGAATAGAATGTAAGAGCAGGGAGGTTATGCTGGAACTGTATAAAACACTGGTTAGGCCACAGCTAGAGTATTGCGTGCAGTTCTGGCATCCACATTATAGGAAGGATGTGATTGCACTAGAGAGAGTGCAAAGGGGATTTACCAGGATGTTGCCTGAGCTGGAGAGTTTTAGTTATGAGGGGAGATTGGATAGACTGGGGTTATCTTCCTTGGAGCAGAGGAGATTGTGGGGGAACATGACTGAAGTGTATAAAATTATGAGGGGCATAGATAGGGTAGACACGAATGAACTTTTCCCCTTGGTGGAGGGATAATAACCAGGGGCCATAGATTTGAGGTAAGGGGCAGGAGGTTTAGAGGGGATGTGAAGAAGAATTCTTTCACCCAGAGGGTGGTGGGAATCTGGAACTCACTGCCTGAAAGGGCGGTAGAGGCAGAAACCCTCATAACATTTAAGAAGTATTTGGATGTGCACTTGCGATGCCACGGCACACAAGGCTATGGGCCTAGTGCTGGAAAATGGGATTAGAATAGTTAGGTACTTGTTTAACCAGCGCAGACTCAATGGGCCAAAGGGATTTTTTCTGTGCTGTAGACCTCTATGACTCTAACTGACTACAATCCCTTTAAATTGGTGCTGCAGCCTTTAAACCCAGCCATGGGCAGGGAGGGAATGTAAATTGCATAGATAAGATAAGGGTTAATACGATAACCATGAGTCATAAAGTGAGTTATACTTATAAAAGCTGTCTCTCTAGTTGTACTTTTTCACCACAACCCTTGGCCTACACATCTGCATGCTGTTTTTCTATATGCGTTTTGTTAGAGATGAAGTCACTGTAGCTGATAAGCCTGAGCTGTTTTCTGTTTTTGCTTTTCATAATGTTCACTAGCTTGCTTGTCTGTGAGAATAAGATAGGATATGTTTACAAGGGACACATGAAGGCCACGAGAAGATAAAATACGCTTGGGCGTGCAGCCAGCTGAAGCTGTATTGTGTATAAATGTATATTATAGTAACTGCATTTTGAGAGATTCTGCAGTTTGAATCTTTCCCCTGCATGGCTGTAATAAAACTTCAACTTTAACCATCTCCTGACTCTGAGTGGCATTTGTCCCACAACAATAGGGTAGTGCAGAAGTCTGCACAATGCCTTAACAGCGAAACTCACATAATAATACTCCTGTAATACCCCCATTACAGCAGTGACTATGCTTCAAAAGCTATTTCATTGGCTGTGAGGCGCTCTGGGGCATCCTGAGGTTGTGAAAGGCACTATATAAATGCAAGTTTGTCTTTTCATTCACTCTTTGTCCTCTTGTTTCAGTGAATTTATAAGTTGTTTTCATTTTAATTACATGGTTAACTTCTTTTATGCTAAAGGCAAAAAATAAAACTTTCTGGTATAATTATTACACTATACCTGTGACTCCAAATGGACACGATAATACCATTCCGACTGTCACCCACGGTGTACTGAGTTCACTGCCTGAATAAAGTCATTATTCCTTTTTCTGTGAAGGAAGCTTTCTCTGTGCTTGCACCCTGCAATGAAACTTTCTTTAAAGTTCATGCCAATATACAGTTCACTACATCTTAGCGCAAGAATTCTAATAATACCACAATGACCTGGCTCCAACATGCTGTGCCACAGACTAGTGCAGTATGGATTTATGCCCACAGTTCTCCAATCTCTACCATGCCACAGGGAAATACGCAGTAGGAGATACATGCTTGCCTGTGGGGGGTGAAGGTGGAAAATCAGAAGCAGAGTCATCATAGATCACTTGCATGCACCTTCTAGCATTAATAAATAAATAGCATTATCTCAGGCTCAAAGATGGCTCTATTCGTCCGCTGTGACAGACACAAGGGTCTGTTCATGACAACATGAGAAATAGGAGCAGGGGTAGGCCGCTCAGCCTTTCGAATCTTCTCTGCCATTCAATAAGATCATGGTTGATCTAGGGGGAGGCGGTGGTGTAGTGGTATTGTCGCTGGACTAGTAATCCAGGGGCCCAGGGTAATACTCTGGTTACCTGGGTTTGAAGCCCACCAGCACAAATAGTGGAATTTGAATTCAATAAAAACCTGGAATTAAAAGTCTGATGATGACCATTGTTGATTGTCATAAAAACCCATCTGGTACACTGATGTTCTTTAGAGAAGGAAATCAGCTGTCTTTACCTGGCCTGGCCTATATGTGACTCCAGACCCACAGTAATGTGGCTGACACTTAAATGCCCTCTGAAATGGCCTAGCAAACCACTCAGTTGTATCAAACTGCTACAAAGTCACAAAAGGGAATGAAACTGGATGGACCACCCGTCATCGACCTAGGCATCAGAAACGACAATGGCAAATTCAGCCCTGTCGACTCTGCAAAGTCCTCCTTACTAACATCTGGGGACTAGTGCCAAAATTGGGAGAGCTGTCTCACAGACTAGTCAAGCAACAACCTGACACAGGCCAGAATTTTCAGGTCAGGGAGGAGGGGGGGCGGGGGGTGGGGGGGGTGGCAGGGCCTGCTTGCCGATGCGTAAAATAACACATGGTGACGTTGGGCGTGCGTGCCAACGTCACTGCGTGTCATTCAGATTTTCAGTTCGGTGGCGGCGCAGCCAACTCAGCTGTGTGTCCGCTGAACTGTCAAAAGCCTATTAAGGCCATTTAAATATCAATTAAAACAATAAACTGAGCTGCCCATCCAACCTTTAAGGCGAAGAGCCCAGGCGGCCTTTGCATTTTTCATGGAACCTCATCCATGGGCGGGATGAGGTTTCATGAAGGTATTTAAAGTTTTATAACATTCATAGACATGCCCCAGCTCATGTGGCACTATCACATGAGGGGACATGGCTTCAATTTTTTTTTCTTTATTAAAATTTTTTGAACTTAAGCTAATCTCCCTGCAGCTCTGTGCCTCAGGGAGATTTCTGCACTCTTTTGCACGCATGCAACAGGCAACCTCACCCTCCCGCACAGGGAGCGCTCAATGCTTCCGGGCATGTGTCACACTGGGTGGGCCTTAATTGACCCGCCCATGTAAAATGACAGTGCCCAGCTGATCGCGTGCGGTGATCGGCTGCGCACCCGCCTGTCCGGGCCCACTCCCGCCCAACCCCCCCGATGGGGTGAAAATTCTCCCCATAGTCATCCTCACTGAATCATATCTTACAGATAATGATCTGTACCATCACCATCCCTGGGTATGTCCTGTCCCACCGGCAGGACAGCAGAGGTGGCCGCACTGTGGTATTCAGTCAGGAGGGAGTTGTCCTGGGAGTCCTCAACATCGACTCCGGACCCCATGAAGTCTCATGGCATCAGGTCAAACATGGGCAAGGAATTCTCCTGCTGATTACCACATACCGCCCTCCCTCAACTGATGATTCAGTGCTCCTCCATGTTGAACAACACTTGGAGGAAGCACTCTGAGTGGCAAGGGTGCAGAATGTACTCTGGGTGAGGGACTTCAATGTCCATCACCAAGAGTGGCTCCAAAGCACCACTACTGACCGAGCTGGCCAAATCCGAAAGGACATAGCTGCTAGACTGGGTCTGCAGCAGGTGGTGAGGGAACCAACAAGAGGGAAAAACATACTTGACCTCATCCTTACTAACCTGCCTGCCGCAGATACTGTCCATGGCAGTATCGGTAGGACTGACCACCGCACAGTCATTGTGGAGACGAAGTCCCACCTTCACATTGAGGATACCCTTCATCGTGTTGTGTGGCAAAATCACCATGCTAAATGGGATAGATTTCAAATAGATCTAGTAACTCAAGACTGGGCATCCAAGAGGTGCTGTGGGCCATCAGCAGCAGCAGAATTGCACTCGAACACAATCTGTAACCTCATGGCCCGGTATATCCCTCACTCTATCATTACCATCAAGCCAGGGGATCAACCCTAGTTTAATGAAGAATGCAGGAGGGCATGCCAGGAGCAGCACCAGGTGTACCTAAAAATGAGGCATCAACCTGGAGAAGCTATAACACTAGACTTGTGTGCCAAACAACAAAGGCTATGGGTCCTGGCAATATTTTAGCAATAGTACTGAAGACATGTGCTCCAGAACTTGCCAGACCCCTAGCCAAGCTGTTCCAGTGCAGCTACAACACTGGCGTCTACCGGCAATGTGGAAAATTGCCCAGGTACGTTCTGTACACAAAAAGCAGGACAAATCCAACCCGGCCAATTACCGCCTCATCAGTCTACTCTTGGTCATTAGTAAAGTAATGGAAGGTGTCATCAACAGTGCTATCAAATGGCACTTGCTTAGCAACAGCTTGCTCACTGATGCCCAGTTTGGGTGGGGTGGTATTGGTTGGTTTGGATTTGTCCTTTTTGTGTATAGGACACACCTGGGCAATTTTCATATAGCTGGGTAGATGCCAATGTTGTAACTGTACTGGAACAGCTTGGCTGGGAGGGGGGCGGGGGCACGTTCTGGAGCACTTTGGAATTGGCTCCCAAACCGACGCTTTCTCTGAGATGCCTTCTGCAAGGGTCCACCTCCAGGATTTCAAACCCTCTTTCCAATGTTCCTCTCCCCTGGGTCAACATGTGCATTCAAGCTTTCTTCCACACACTCTCTCTCACTGATTCAGCCATCAATAGTAGACCACTGCTTCACATGCCCATAGCAAAGAGTTACAGACCTTTGGTTGTGTCTTTTGACCTTCTGACTTCTTCCAAGCCTTTATATCACTTTAAATCTGCTTCCTGCAGCTTCTGTCCCTTTAAACTTGAAGCTTGGAGTCTTATTCTCTGCTCCTTACTTTTAACTTCACTAAACAGGACCTTTTCCAGGTTCCTGTCCTTCCTTTGACTAGAAGGTCTGCTTGGGACCTTCTCCTGTTTCACTCCTCTGGATTTGGGGACTTTATTCTTTAGTTCGGGTCTTACTTTCTGTCCCCTTTGCTCCAGTCTCTTTCTGGCAGATACTTTTAGCCAACTTTAGCTAGGGACTGGCTATCTGCCCCTTCTAGGTTGCTTCTGCCTGGCAGCTGCTCCCAACTGAACACAAAACTGCTGTTTCTTTAGTTTTTCTGTGAGTGTGGGTGGATGGGGCCTGCCTCTCTGGTTGATACCTCTGCTAGGCAACCGCACAGTATTTTCTACTCGTGTTTGCTTTAACTTCTCTTAAAGTCATAAAACTCATTAGAAAGGCAGGTACCTTTTAAAGTGAAACTAAAACTCAACTTGACCTTTCCTTAATGCAGATACAGAAATACAAATCAAACTTAAAACTTTAAGCTAAAACTCATTCCCAACACCCACAAATACAAATATAACTTACTTAAACTATCTCTATTTCCTAACAAAATTGAATTAAACATATAAAACAGCACCATATCATCCCTCATCAAATGGGTTAGCTGAAAGAGCTGTGCAAACTTTCAAATCTGGAATGAAGAGGTTATACGAAGATACTTTAGAAACTCAACTTTCCCATTTTCTCCTCAATTATCGTATGACTCCTCATGCGACTACGGGTTCAACACCGTCTGAATTATTTATGAAACACCGCTTACATGCAAGGTTAAGTCTAGTGTTTCCAAACTTAGAGGGGAAGGTAGAGAAGAATCAGAGTCGTCAGAAATTAAGTCATTATATTCATAGCAAAGCTCAAAGATTTATTGTAGGAGATATAGTTTTCTACGGAATTTTGAAAATGGACCTAGTTGGGTTCCTGGTATAATTGCCTCAGAAACTGGACCCTTGTCATTCCAAGTAGAAGTGGAAGGCCAGATTGTTTGAAAACATATGGATCATCTAAGGAGTAGAGAACCATTCCAACAACCAGCTATTCCACCTGAAATTAAAGTCGAGCCATTAATCCCTGAGATCGATCTGGAATAGACATACCTGATGCCTCCATTGAATTGCCTAACCCTGAACCGACACTTTCTAAGGATGTATTCGATGCTTCAGTTCCTGATCATGTCGATCCAATTGGAGAATCTCAAGTGGTAGAGATATGCCGCTCTAACCGAATTAGAAAACTACCTTGGAGACTTAATCTTTAATCACATGACCTGTGTATATAAGTATATGTTGTGGATTAAAATGTTCTTCATAAATAGGAAATGTAAAGAAACCAAAGGGAGAGGAAATGTAGTGATTGTGGGTATATCCTTTCCTACTGCTGATTAGGGGGTCACGTGATTGTTCTGACGGATGAGCCCTAAACGTGCATAATCTGGGGGGCGGAGCTTTCCAATAGTGGACCTGGTTCAAGCATGTAGCTTCTAAAAGAGCTCTGTGATAAAGTTATCTGTTTCAAGTGAGAAACTTGTCCGGTACATTAAGTTCATTCCAATACCCCTTACAGAATCTGCTGGATTACGACTGGATTAATGTCAACAATGCAAAGGAAATCAGCAAGTCCTGTTACCAATGTCTGCTGCTTCGCTGAGGAAATGCTCAATGCCCAGGCAGTAAGGATGAAAATCCAGCTGTTTCTGGGTCCCTGCTGATTTCCCAGCTGGTCCCTTCCATTCCCTTATATTTGTTTATCAATCAAAAGCCAGCTGCATGTGAGAGGTTCTGATACTTGAGATAGTTATTGTTTCACTTATGATGACTTAAATTCTATTAATTGGCATCATGCCCTAAAATTGCATGTGCTGTGATCTGGGCAGTTGCACCAGGATTGTACCCAGCTGACTCGCGCCAGCGGAAGTAGACGAGCATCTCATTTCCGTGAGGCTGCTGGGCACTTGTAGCACTTGTGGGTGCTTTTCTTGTGCTCTCTTGCTCCAAATTACAGGGAACTGGGATGGCTGCCTGTCTGTAAAGACACTGCAATGACCCCCTGAGCAGGAGGGAAGATCCTGGAAATTATTCCTTTTCAGAGTCAATCTGACTAAGAGTACAGATCACTTGCCCAGGTCAGGAGCCCACCAGTCTGACTCTCAGGTGCCCTTGAATCCAGTGCCAGGGGCAAGGCCTCATGGTTTAAGAAGTCCCCACCTCTTGCCTATAATTGATTTTCGACGGGACAAACATAAGTTCTGCCTCTTCCAAGACAATGTGTAGAAACAGGCACGAATGTGGAGCTGAGGTTAAAATCAGATCAGCCATGATTTTGTTGAATGGCTGAGCAGGCTTTAAGGGCCGAGTGGCCTGCTCCTAATTCATATGTGCGTTTGTATGTACGTCCGTATCCAAACAGGGGTAATTTTCACCTTTGTTTTCTGACCTGGTGGAGTGAATCACCTACCCGTTGTAGAACCAGCCTGATTTTCCTCCCATTGAAATTAATTGTGCAAAGATACCTATAACTGGCATGACTGGAGCCACTCATGCTGCAAGGGGGAGTTCAAAATGACAAATCATCATCTAATTAATAATTAAACTAAAACAATCCCCTTCATGTTAGAGTCCTTTAAATTGTGTAGGTGGTGAAGGATCTCAGATTGAAATGTTTTCCCGCTGCGATTCTTGTAAATCTGTAATTAACGCTAGAGGAGGAAGCAGGCCATTTAAAAATAGTGTATCCTAGTTAGTTTTAGGATGCTTTTTAAAAAAACCTTAATCTTATACGCCTCAGAGCATTGAATTAAATATTCAGACTATTTTTATTAACAGGCCAAAAAATGAGATGGGAGAAATCGCATTTTAATCATCAACAACTCACAGAAAATGAAATACTGCAGCAATAAATCAGCAATAAAATTAAAAAAGAAACTAAAAGCTACAAACGCTTTAACAATAAACTAAAAGAACAACTATAAATAAACTCTCTCTGCCTCTCCCTTGCATCCCTTTACCTCCTGCTTACCATCCCACTTTTCCTTTCTCATTCTTTCATGGAAAATAATGCTGCCTTTTTGCTGCCACTGATTTTATTCTCCATGTTATTCAACATCGCTTGCTGAACAATTGAATGAACAAGTAGGTGCCTTTTTCTTACTCAACAAAGAGTTGCACAGTGCAGGTGAGGCTAATCACCTCCACTATGAATGTTCAATAGCTTGAAATTGTAGTGCTCTTTTTCTCCTCCTGTAAATGGTTTCCACAAGTCCAGTCACTGCAGGATCGGTTACTAAGGAACTTCTGTAAGTATTTGTTTAGTGAATGAAGCTCCCAGCTTGAATGATGAAAAATAACTGCAGACATTAATATACAACAGCTTGCATTTATATAGTTCCATTAGCATATATGCCCCAAAGTGCTTCACAGGAGCATTATCAAACAAAATTTGACACTGCGCCACCTGAGTACGTTTTAGGACAGGAGAGAGGTAAGTTTCTTAAAGAAGGAGGGAAATTGAGAAGTAGAGGCTTAGGGAGGGAATTCCAGAGCCCAGAACTGAAAGCTGAAGGCAGAGATACCAATGGTAAAGCAATTAAAATCGGAAACATGCAAAAAGCCAGAATTAGAATAGACAGATACATATAAAGATAATCGGCAGACATTCACTGGAAAAATGGAAATTTATTTGCAAATCACTGGCACCTTGGCCAAGGTGTCATTTTCATCATTGATACTAATATTTCTTCTCATTCAATTCAATTCATTTTGACGATCGGTTGTATTCATGTAAACCCATTCTCAGTCCAATTCCTTAACATCTACATAGGAATAATTCCATTGTTGGTGTATGTGGCACTAATATGCACTTAGGCACAACTGTGGCTCAAAGTCCAACCAACACCAAAGAGTTAGTCACCAAGGCAGCTTCAGAAGTCCAGGACAGGTACATTATAGGGATGATTTAGGGAACCTCCTGAATCCCATTGATTTTTTAATACAACTGCAGACATGTAAACGCTTCTCCCTGAACTGCTGACCAGCACCACATAACGTAGACAGTTGTTATCTGTGATGTAGTAGAGGTCAGTGATGCATTACAAAGAATAACATGTTAAACCAAGGCCTAGCTGAACACAAAGGATCCCAAGGCACGATGTCAATTACAACATCAAGTTCCCCCTCACTAAATGCCACAAAGAAAACATTAACTATTCTTAATCTCATTTGCAATTAACTTTTACTTACATTTCAATCCCAACACTTCAATAGAAAGTAATAGATCGTGTAGCACTTGGTAATAACAGGAAGTTGTATTTATATAGGCCTTTTAACATAATAAAAGTCCCAAGCCAATTCATAGGAGCATTATAAAACAAAACATGATACCAAGTTACATAAGGGGATATTACAGCAGATGGCCAAAATCTTGCTTTAAGAGGCCTAAGTAAGCTTAAAAGGGGAAAGAGAGCTAGAGAAATGGAGAGATGTAGGGAGGGAATTCCAGAGCTCAAAGCAGCTGAACACATGGCCACCAATGGTAGAGTGTTTATAAAATTGGGTATTCTCAAGAGGTCAGAATTAGAGAAACAGATTCTCAGAGGGTTATGGAGCTGGAGCGGATTGCAGACATAGGGAAGGTCAAGGTTATGGGATTTGCTTAACAAGATCCAATGTAGGTCAGCAAACACAGGGGTGATTGGTGAATGGGGCTTGATGTGAGTTAGGATATGGGTAGCAGAGTTTTGGATAACCTCAAGTTTATGCACGGAAGAACATGTAAGGTCAGCCAGGAGGTTTTTGGAATAGTTACGCCTATGCCCCCCCACCCCCCATGGCCCTTCATACCTCCATGCCAGCCCATACCCCTCTATCTACCCCCATGGCCCCTCATGCTCCATGCCAACCCATTCCCCTCTACTCATTCACCCATGGCCCACATACCCTATGTCAATTTATACCCCCCTACTCCAATGGCCCCCATACCCTCATGCCAACTTAGTGCCAACAAATGTCAACTTATGACCCCTACCCACCATCCTTCACCCTTAGTCCCTCCATGCCAACTCACTTTGTATCCTTGGACAGTTCCTTGACAGCTTTGACAGCTGGACAGTTCCAATGACTTTGTGCATAAAAATAGCCTCTCCATTGTAGCAAAAATCTGGGCCAATGGCTTTGGTCTTCCAAATATTTCATTTGAAGAAATTTCTGCTCAGCCAGTACTGGATGAGTCTAACAATGTAGAGACAGTGGAGGGGTTGACAGAGGTGATGATGAGGTAGAGCTGGGTGTCATCAATGTACATGTGGGAACTGACATGTTTTGGCATTGTGTCACTGAGTGACACCTTAAAAATTAGAAAAAGGAGGGGGCCAAGGATAGATCCTTGGAGGACACCAGATGTAATAGTCTGGGAGCTGGATGAGAAGTCGTGCAGGTGATTCTCTATATGATTAGACAGATAAAAATGGAACTAGGTGTGTGCAGCTGGACAAAAGTGAGGCAGCATTGGAGGAGGATGGTGTGGTCAACTGTGTCGAAGATTACAAACAGGTCGAGAAGGATAAGGAGGGCCTTATTTTAGGACAAGGATATGAGAATATTGCTGCAATGGCACAAAATTTCTGGGAGTTAAACAGGAACACCTTCCTTTCAACGATCATAGGTAATTCTGTTACCAAATTCTGTTACCACAAAACGGGTGAGTATTGTTCTAGCTGCGATTGAATTAAGTAGCAATATTATCCAGGGTTGTATCTTATTTGTTTAAACAAATCTCCTGGACAAAATTAAGGTCTGATTTTTTGGGGGGGCATTGATCCACCTACTTTTTTTTCAAAAATATTGGCTTAGTTTGTATTGGATTTGCAGAGGGCTACTCAATGATATAGTGGAACATGGGAAACTAATTCTGTTTTATGGCGGAATTCCAACATACAATAAAATATCAAAGTCACTGAGAGTCATTGGGAATATAATCAATAGATACTGTGAAAACTACGTGTGGTTGGATGTTGCAGAATAAGGACAGCCTTGTTATCATATTACCATTATAAATGGATCAATATTACACAGGAATATTCCCTTGAGGGCTGGCCTGAGAGAAATCTATGTTTGTTAATCACTAATGCATTAAATAGTAAAGTAATTATTCAATTTCAAACTATATATACTTTTAACATCAAAAATTATTGAGTGGTGTTATGAAAGCACCTTTGTTAACAATGAAAACTACTTACTTTTAATTTATTTTTCTTAAAAAAATATGTAAAAGTAATTCTCACATCTACATCTTGCCTGACAAAAATTCAATTTCATTCCTTCCGTCCTCACCAACCATCAGCCCCTCCTATATTCCAGGATATAATACACAGGGAGTAGGATTTTTCCTTCGTCGGCTGGGCACGGTGGGCAGGCCCGGGAGCAGCCGCGAAATGGACCGTTGCCCGCGATTGGGCCCCGACCGCGATTTCATGCTGGCGGGCCAATTAAGGCCCACCCAGCGTGAAACGTGGCTCTGCACTGGCTGAGAAGGGCTGTGCGGGGGTGGGGGGGGCCTGTCAGCCACCAGGCCCAATGGCGAACCGGCAGCCCCTGGAAGACTGGCACGGAGGACGTTCCCTGAGCAGGCACTATGGACCCGAGTGCGGCTGGACATGGCAGATGGGAGGGCAGGTCGGGTGGGCACTCGGCCCCCCCCCTCTGCTGGAGGAGGTGGCTGCCAGGAGGGATACCTTTGTTCCGAGTGATGGGGGGAGGAGGCCACTGCACCTCACCAAGAGGGCATGGGAGGGGGTGGCAGCGCTGGTTAGCAGCCGTGACATGGTGCGGTGCTCCTGGGTGCAGTTCCGGAAGCACTTCAATGACTTGCTGCGCTCAGGAAGGGTGAGTATCATGTTGGCATGGGTCAGTGTGCAGATGCCTTAAAGCCTGGCCGCACCCCCCCTCCCCCTCCATGGACCTCAGGGGTGTTAGAGTCTGAGTGCCAACTGTCAATCATGCCGGAGTTGGCCAAGGGGGTGAGCCCTGGCTGCTTGGACTGAGTGCCTTGCGACTCGTGGGCCACGACTCGGATGTGCCCTGCAAGGTGCTCCTCAGGTGGGATTGGCCAGGCTGCAATGGCGCTGCAGATAGAGAGTGGACTAATCAATGCTCCTCAGTCCTTTCAGGAGAAGATGGCCCACACACATCCTTTCACGGTATGAGCAAAATGCCCTGGAGCTCGAGAGCCGGCACGCCCCACGTGCAACCGGGCGTGGAGAGGCTGGGTGCCAGATGAAGGTACGGCTGTAGTGCACAGAGGTGAGACTTTCAGGCTGTGCAACCATTCTAGTGTCGTCTCTTCATTGTTGGGAGCCTCGAACTTGGAGTCCCCATTGATCATTGGAAGACGAGGGCACCATGAAGCAGATCTCCAATGTCTCACCTGCGTGCCTGGCATACATAGTGGCAGTTTGATGACTTTAACTAATGACATGTCCTTCTTCTTCCTTTTAGGTTCGCCAGCAGCCGTTCAATCTCCGGACCCCGAAGAGCCACCCCGACACCGGAGGACCACCAAGCGTCATTTGCACCAGCGTCACACCCGCACTCTGAACCAGGGACCAGCGCAGATACCAACGCCTTGGTGGACATTGGAGCTGCAGCTAATATATTGGTGTACATTGGTGAGGGCACTTCACAATCGGTTGCGGTGCAGGAGGATCCAGAGAGTTCCCAGGGCACCAGCAGTCGGAGGACTGATGGGGACCAGCACGATGCTCAGTTGAAGGCTGATGCTGAGCCTCTGGAGCCATCCATTAGGCAGCAGATGCTGGATGTCCAGCAAGATGTGTTAGAGGATCTGGCGGAGATCCATGAGTGGTCTGTATGCCATGGTCTCCGTGATGGAGGAGTCCAAGCAGAGTTGTGAGCTCTGTGTTGACCCTCATGGCCGAGCGCACTGCTTCCTCCATTGAAAGAGTTGTGACTCACATGGAGATGCAGCTCCAGGGATAGAATGAGGAGTTCCTGGCATTGCTCTCGGACCTGCAAGCCCTCACACGGGCACTGACCTCAGCTGGTCAGTGCTAGTGTGGGAGATGGATGAGGCACCCAGTATCCCAGCTAGGTGCTTGTCCATCAATGGTGAGGAGCGAGGTCCAGTGCGACCTCACGTTGGCACATGAGCTACCTGTCATCTCTGCGGGCTCCTCTCAGGGCGCTCTGGATGATGGCAGCAGCTCCTCCACCAGCGACCGTGGCATCTGATGAGGCTGCAGCGACTGGGGAGATGCCAGCCGTGGCACTGGCTGCTCCCTCCCAGGCGGGGCCAGCACAGGCTCCACTGGCCAGAGGACGACCACCGAGGTCATCAAGGCCAGCAATACAGCAGAGTCAGCAGGCTGTCTCCAATGCCGGTGCCAGCGAGAGGGAGCACCTAGATGTAACGCTTGCAAGTGAAAGTTAATGGTGTCATGAGCACAAGAGGGACAGGTCACGGGTGATTTTATGTTCATTTTTGTTGACTTTAGACTGGTTGACTTTACTGGTCAGATGTTGAATACCAGAAACAGTTCTGTTAAGGTTATTGAATTGTCAGAGTGACATAAATTGTGTTTTTGTCTTCATGGCCTGAGTATGCTTCACCTTTTTATTTCATTAGTGTGGGGAAAGCCAGTATGTAATGCTGGACATAGGTGGCTCTGAACTTTATTACACAGGCACTGAATGATCTTTTTATTCAAATGAAAGGGTCCTTTCAGACACCCGGGATGGAGGCAGCTCACCTGGCTTGCGTTTGAAGCTGATCTTTGGTAGCCTAGCTGTAGGACCATTGGATCAAGGCTTCCCTGGTGTCCCTGCCTCCCTGTAGGTTACTGAGGTCTGGCTTCTCACCCTCAGCGCTCTCCTCACTGTGCTCACCATCAAACTCACTACTGGACACATCATCTGTGGCCTGTGCAGCTGCCTCAAGATCCTCTTCCTCCAGTGATTCCCCCCTTTGCCAGTGCCAGATTGTGGAGAGCGCAGCATGCAACCACTATCAGAGACACCTGCTCTGGGAGGTATTGCAGGGCTCTCCCTGAATGGTCCAGGCGTCAGAAGCGCATCTTGAGAAGACCAATGCTCCTCTCTACCACCACCCTTGTGGAGACATGACTTGTATTGTAATGCTGATCTGCCTCTGTTCTCAGCAGAGAGGCATCATAAGCCACCTCTTCAATGGATATCCCCTGTCACCCAGCAGCCATCCATCCAGTTGGGCTGGAGCACTGAAGATCCTCAGTACCTGGGAGTGTCTGAGGAGCACCTGGGAGTGTCTGAGGATATAAGGTCATGGGAGCTGCCAGGGCACCTTGCATAGACTTGCAGAATCTGCATCCTGTGGTCACACACTTTCTGCACATTCATGAAGTGGAATCCCGGTGAAGGCACCGGGCTCACCCGCTGGCGCCTTGATGGCCACATGTGTGCAGCCGATGGCACCCTGGGTCCGGGAGAACCCAACAATCACTGCAAAGCCTCTGGCTTGCTCTGCCTGGCTGGCCTCGTCCATAGGGTAAAGAATAAAGGGCAGTACCCGACTGAACAGATCTTCTGTCACTGGCTTGACATAACTTTGTACAGCTGGTTGGGAAACTCCACATGGATCCCCCACTGACCCCTCGAAAGAGCTGAAGGCGTAGAAGTTGAGGGCCACTGTGACCTTCAGAGCCACTGGCATGGGGTGTCCACCCACACAGTCGGAGCTGATCTCAGGCCCAATCATCTGGCGAATGGAGGTCACAGTCTCCCTTGAGAGGCGGAGCCTCCTTCAGCATTGCACATCAGACATATTGTGGTAGCTGCATCGCTGCCTGTAAACCCTGACAGCAGGGTAGTGGTGTCTTCTGCAGCCCCTTCTGCCTTGGACTTCCTGCTGGCCCTGCGCCCCTTGTGCCTGCGCCTCTCCTCCCACAGGTCCCTCCCCTGGAAACTGCATAGGGACGCCTGGCCTCCTCTCCCTTCTGCCCCTCTCTTCCTCCTCAGAGGAGGTGCCACCAGCGGAGGTCACAATTCCCATTACCAGGGTAATGGAAGGCTGTCTGATACCTGGAAGGGTCCACACTGTCTGAATCCTACGGGGGCCTGGCAGACAACAATAAGTCCTGAAATGAAGCCTGGAAATGCTCATAATGAACCCCCAAACAGAGATGAAGCTGACAAGTACCAATAAGCAACCAGCTGCAAACTATCTCCAAAACTCCTCACTACTCACACTGGCAATGCAGCTGACCCTTTTTATCCCGTCCTTGGATGAGATTTGTGAAAATGTTGGTTGGCCACCTGCCCGTTTTGCCCATGCAACGAGCAGAAAATCACATGGGCAAGGAAAAATCACAGTCAATTGAACTGTTAATGGCCTTAAGTGGCCGCTTCATTAGTGCCGGGAACCGCTCTGGCACCCGTACGTGCCCGCTGAGTGAAATATCACACGAGTGCGCGATGACGTCGGGATGCTCACCCAACGTCATCGCACAACTATTTTACTCCCGCTCAGATTGGGCATGTGCCCGCCCGCAGGGTGAAAAATTCTGCCCGGTGTATAGTGTTCCCTATAAAAAAACTAACTCAAATAAAACTCAATAAGCATTCAAGTATGTGGCACAATAGCACTTCATTTTAACACATGATTCAATCTGAGAAGTTTTCTGTCCATCACTGTTATATAACACCTAATGCTAGCAAAAAATTACTTAACAAAAATGGTTAATACAGTGAAGTGTTGCTGCCCATGACTTCCAGCTACACATTATACAGAAGGTTGGGGTGTATGTTAAGGTTGTAGCACACCTGGAGGTTGAAATCTGTTTGACAAATCATTTTGAGTTAATGGTATTTTCTCCTGCCCTTGTCGCCACATTTTGAACCTTTATGGTCTATGTTTTATTCTATATATTACCCCACTGGAGCAAGTGTCTGGTTAAATGTACATTTCTTTAGGGATACTTAATAAAAAAAACTGGAAGGTATCATGCCATTAGCACATATAGGGCAGAATTTAATTCTGCCCTTGGAGCAGGCTGGGAGGTGGGAATGGAGTGCCAATCGCTTTCCCAGCTCCCTCTGATTCAGTCAGGGGTGAGGAACATCAAGGGTGGCCATCTGGCCCACAGGCCAATTGAGGCTGTTGAGTGGTCAATTAATGGCCATTGAAGGGCCTCATCGTGCCGTTGCAGGTATTCTGCTAGTGGTCGGGGGTGGGGCTCTATGCCTCGTAGGGAGGCCGCACCGTAAAAGTTGGCAGCCTCCTTGCAGTCTTGGTGTGGGAGTGGGTATATATCTTGACCAGGAATCCTGTGGCACCTAGAGGGCCCTGGAGGCCTCCTCCACCACCTTCACTGGTGCCTGCTTGAATGGCCAAGGTGAGCTGCCACGCTTACCTGGGCTCTGAGTCTTCCTCTATTGTCCCTGGTCCTAGCCAGCTGCAGTGCCTGAAGTGCCACCACTCTCAGTGACACTGCTGGGAGTGAAGAGCTGCTCCCCTTCTGTTTGGCCAGCAGCTCTTCGAGGCTGGATCTCTGCCCTTAAGAAGGATGGAAGACCCAATGACAGTTGTGTAACTGCCTGATGGCCATGCAATTGTGTCAGGGTCACCGGAAATAGCCAAGGCAGGGGTGTCCTTCATCTGTGCTTTCATTACCCCTTGACTCGACTATTCCAAAGCACTGCTGACTGGTCCCCCACATTCCACGCACCATAACCTTGAAGTCATCCAAAACTCTGCTGCCCATGTCTTAACTTGCACCAAGTCCCATTTCCCTATTACCCCTGAGCTTTTTGGCCTACATTGGCTCCCAGTCAAGCAATGTCTTAATTTTAAAATTCTCATCCTTGTTTTCAAATCCCTCACTATCTCTGAAGTCTCCTCCAACCGCACAACCCTCCATGGTATCTGCACTCTAATTCTGGCATGTGCATTCCCAATTATAATTGATGCACAATTATTGGCTGCTCCTTCAGTTGGCTAGGCCCCAAGCTCTGGAATTCCTGCCCTATACCTCTCCACCTCTCTTTCCTCTTTTAAGACACTCCTTAAAACACCTCTTTAACCAAGCTTTTGGTCAACTGACCTAAATTCTCCTTATGTGGCTCAGTGTCATGCGTTTTTTTTAAATGCTCCTGTGAAGCACCCTGGGATGTTTCATTACGTTAAATGTGCTATATTAATATAAGTTGCTGTTGCCCCCAGACTGAGGGGCGACCTGATCGAGGTGTACAAGATTATGAGGGATATGGACAGGGTGGATAGGGAGCAGTTGTTCCCCTTAGTTGAAGGGTCAGTCACAGGGGGGCATAAGTTCAAAGTGAGGGGCAGGAGGTTTAGGGGAGATGTGAGGAAAAAACCTTTTTACCCAGAGGGTGGTGATGGTCTGGAATGCACTGCCTGGGAGGGTGGTGGAAGCAGGTCGCCTCACATCCTTTAAAAAGTACCTGGATGAGCACTTGGCATGTCATAAATGGGATTAGGTTGGTAGGTCAGGTGTTTCTCACGTTCCGGTGCAGACTCGATGGGCTGAAGGGCCTCTTCTGCACTGTGTGATTCTGTGATTCTTTCCTCTTTTAGACAGCGCTACCACCAGAACTATTAATTTCAGCCCATAATATTTAAGTATCTGCAATTGAAAGGCTACATGTATATGTACATCAAACATTAGAAATTCAGAAAGCAGAGATGGACATGACAGTAAGAAGTACAGGGTTAGTAACTTTCTAGTTAGATGATTTGCAGTACTTTATCAAGTTAAAGCATAGACTGGTATGTAACCATGTACAACACTTCCACCAGAAAATAACGCCACACTATTCTTAGCCGTCAAACATATCTTTATTTTACAGGATGTCAAAGACTAATACATTAGATGTTAGGCATCAATGAAAAATCACAAATAGCAGTTGGCTTTGTCCTACAAAACCAGGAGTTTATCTGATTTATACTGTTAACATGCAAATTCACCAGTCTTAAAGTGCAGATACAATTACATCCTGGCACACCAGTCACGATCAGAGGTTGACAGTAGATTTTACAAATAAATAACACTGGTTCCCATTGGAATAATACAAGGAAAAGGACTCGATAAACCAGGAAGCAAAATCACATCCTACCTGCTAAAGAACTGTGTATCTCAGGTTACAGGTTGCACACACTTAATACATCTACCAATCTCAGCTAGTTTGTCATTTTAAGAATAACTTGTCACAATTTACAGTTGCTTAACTAAACAGGCAGTACCACTTGCTTTTTTCTCTACTTTTTCTGTCAAATGTGCTTAAAACAAAGTTTATAAGAATACTTTTCAAAACCCTGTTGACTTTTTGGAGCTGTTTTTACATTTTCTTTTGCATTTTAAAAATGCCTGAACAAAGGAGTTTGACAGTTTTTCATAAAATATCCTGTCTTTTCAATAATTCTATGCCAATTTTGTTACCAGGCTGAGTACAGTGTGAGATATTAGTGTCTAAGTAAACAATCAAGAACTTTATTTCTGCCATGCCATTAAAAAAAGTGATGGACGTCAATACCGGGAAATCAAACACTTTTCCACTGATTATAGCCAGTGGCAGTATGTAACACTCCTTGGTGAGGTAAAGCACAGCTAGATGCAGGGTTACAAGGCCCTTAACCCTTACCTCTGAAGGGCAAAACCTAATGCATCAGTGTAATTTTTCTCCCCATTTCCCATAGCAGCTATCCTTGTGACCTCCCTGAGTGAGATTGCCAATTTAGTGACAAATTAAGAGCCATTTGTGCCATGGATTCATACCCATTTGGAACTGAGTCAAAACTGCTCAAATCATTTCTCTTAGGACCTTTACAGGCAGCAGATTGAAGCACCTTTGTCTCATCAGTCTGGGCTAGATATGAACCTAGATCCCAGAAGTAAAACAACAGTATGGAAACCCACTGTGCCGCACAGCTGCCAACTGTTGGCAATTATTGAGTACAATTTTCTTAGTATGTTAAAAGAGATGCTGTCTCTTCTGTAACACTCATGAATCATATTGCAGCTGCACAGCAGTCTCTCCTGTCTCTCTGTCTCTCTCAGATTGTGCTCGGAGTGAGCTGTGTAAATCTGGAATTTACCCTGATCTAAGGTTCAGTTGCTATTGTATAACCAAGTTTGAAAAAACACAATTTCCACTTTCTAATGTGACAGACCAAATACATTAAACAAAGCACATAAAATATTTTACAGTAACAGATGGGAAATGAGTGCCCTTATACTTTTTTTTAAACCCATCTTAATATTGTTTATCCTAGCAACAGAAATGTAAACTGCACATTTTGCAGCTGACTATGCAGCCTTTGTAATGTAATGAGTCCTTTATTACACTGCATTTTCACATTGATCAAAGGTAATGCACATTTTCTAGTAGACAACATTTGCACTGCTAACAAATATTCTATTATACCCTTTAAATGTTGGAGAAGTTTATCATCAAGGTATCTTTGAATAAACTGAAAAACAACTTTTACCTTGTGCTTTCTTTCATATGTTTTGATGAAAAGACAAAACCATTAACATCAAGTAATAAGGATGATGGCAGCATAAGATGTTAGGAATTGGGCTGCACTTTTTTTTTCCATATTGAGCTTTTTTTCCAATACATAGGTCACAAGTTTCTCAGTTTTCCTATTTTGTAATTCAGTCCTTTAATGCTCCTAAAATTTCTATAGCCATTGCTGACAACCAATTTTTAAAAATTACTATTTATATTTTTCTCTTTTAAAAAAACTATCCCCCCTCCTTAATACTCTCAGCACATTCCCTAACCACGAGAGGCAGAGGCAATTTGCTCCCAGGTGTCTGCCAATGCTGCTCTTAAATCAATTATTGGCAGGTTCATAAGAGCATCCTGAGTGACTCATTCTTTGACTTTCCTTCCTCCTCTAACAGCCCAACTGAGATTGAAAAGTCACACTCCAGGGGACTGCAAGCACAGATGCTCATGCAAGTGCAGCATGTTAGAGGCTGCATTGTTGCCCAAAAGTCTTTTTTAATCCACTTAAAAAAAGACTTAAAAATTTTAATTTATTCTGAAGACACTACCATAGGCAACATTTTTCTCGTTGCAATCTTTATTCTTCACTCACTCTTTAGTATTTATTGCAACAATTTCATTGAGATTTGATTTTACAGACACTCAGTAACGGACATACTTAAGCCTTTATTTTAGTTATCTTTGAGCTTTTGGTCCAAACAGCATTTTGTGTGAATGATAGTTAATGCTGGCAAAAACAAAAATGATGCCAATTGCCAGCAATGGTCTTATTTATCAGGAGACATTTAGCAGTCAGAGTAGATACAGCACAGCGCTAATACATGAGTCAACCAATACTCGGGTGTTCTGAAAGCCAAAATCAATTTTTCAGTATTATTATTGCAGCAGGCATAATTTGATTCTATTACAAACAACGGTTAAAAACAATCAGAATTTTAGTGACACAGCCAAAGTCTATAGCACTCACTGAAGAGTTCTCCATTGAATACTTGTTCTTCCTATAGAGGTGCTGAGGTTAATTGATACACATCTAGTTCTATCTTACCACTGCTGACCCTCTCCAATAGTACTGCATTAATTATTTCAGATTTACATATAAATGATTAAAACTGAGTCCATCAGGCTGATGTTAAAATGTTCTCTCTTGATACGTATGGGGAAATCACACAGGCCCCACTTTTTAAAAGTCATTGGTGGGGATTTCATGGAGGCATCCTGGGTCTCACCTGCCAACTGAAGAGCCAGCGAAAGACCTGCCTTGCTTTCTCCAGGAAGGCCCGTCGGTATTAAGTGCTTCTCAGGCACTTAAGTGGCCACCAGCAGGCCTTCCCTGGGATCAAGGACCCAGAATCTCTACCCCCGAGAGCTGCTGGGCAATCAGAGCTACTGGTCAACAGGGAGGCCATTGGAGGCCCATGGATCGAGGAGCGACCCAGGCCAGGGATAAGTCATGACAGGAGGGGTTTCGTGGGATGCGCGTGGCAGGGCAGGGGTGGAGCAGGTTTGGCAGTAAGGGCAAGGGGTGACTCTCAATGATCCCCCTCCCCCCTTCCTGATGCCAGGTTCCTAGATCAGGTTCTTTCAATGAGCGATCCCCTACGGGAGATCACAAGCAGCGTGCAAAGGTTTTCATGTCATGCTCACCGAGTGGCGACAGGTCCTCCTGCAGCTGGGTTAATACCGGTGGCAGTGGGATGAGGCCCTTAAGTGGCCATTGATTGTCCACTGAACAGCCTCAATTGGCAGTGGGGTGGGAAGTCAGACCATGGGCCTCCCTGCCTCAACTCAATTTTGGCGGAGGAGGGGAAGCAGCTGGGTGCTCGCACACCATCTCCTCCCCCCACCCCCCGGCCGCCTGATTAAACGCCCTCCCCTCCTCCAAACATGCCTTGAGAGAGGACGTAAAACTCCCCCTCTTACGTTTCAGGATCACTGACAGTTAGAGTGTTGTCATTTTATCTCTGAGAATCTGGATTCAAATCTTACTCAGACTTTATTGGATGAAAGTCTGCTCTCTCCGAGAGGTCAAAGAGGTCGATAATGATAATAGAATTACGATTTGAGTTTGGCCAACCTCCAGCTTCTAATGGACATGGGTTCTATGGCATAAAATTGCTTAATTTGATAACGATGAGAATGTTTCTACTTGTGGGCAAGTGCAAAACTAAAGGCCATCAATATGATCGTCATCAAGAAATCAAATAGAGATTTTAAAAGAAACTTTTTTACCCAGAGAGTGGTGAGAATGTGGATCTCGCTACCACTGATATTGGCTGAGGGAGGTAGTACAGATGCATTTAGTGGGAGGCTAGATCAGCCTAAGGGAGAAAGAGAATAGAGGATTCTGTCAATAGAGCTGAATGATGAAGGACGAGAAGAGGAGCAGAAAAGGCCTCATGTCTCTGTGCTCTACATTCATTGGAATCCTATGTATTACATTAACATGGCAATTCCAAGCAAGCAAGAAAAAAGGCCAACAGAATTGGGATTTTACAATTTTGATCAGAGAGTGCAAGAGTAAAGAAGTGATGATGAATTTGTACAAATTATTAATTTGGCTATAGTCAAGGATATGGTGTTATTTTCTGAGCACTCTTGTATAAAAAAGCCATTAAAGCAGATGGTAGCACAGATTCAAAAGTATAATGGCAGGGATGGGAAACTATTGTTATGAGGAGAGAACTGAGAAGATGGGGCTATTTCCAAAGTGACAGAGAAAGCTAAAAGAGATTTTTAAAAAATTAAGTGTTTTGTTAGAGTGAGTAGAAAGCGAAAATTCCCCCTAACTGACTGGGAAGTCAGTTAGGAACACTCATGAATTTAAATTTGCCTCTAAGAGAGGAAGAAGAAAGATCAGGAGAAATGTCTTTATGCAGAGCATTACTAGAGTATGGATTATTCATCACAGACTGTGATTGAAGCAGGCACCATTCCTTCTTTCTTGGGGAAAATTTGGAAAAATACTTAAAGCCAAGGAAAATACAGGGATGGAGAGAAAGAAGGGCAGTGGCTCTTACTTGGAGGTCCTACTGTGGGATCTTTCTCAAGGACAGAAGGGAGAGGGCATTGCCTCCAACAAAACATATGGAAGTGACCAAGGAAGACAGCAGCAGGAGTGTGGACCCTCCAACCTGGAGACATTGCACCAGGAAGGCCCAGGACCTCAGGAGGGTATGACAAGCCACTTTCAGGTGCCAAGCCTCACACTCTGTCCTATCCAGCATTCCCCTGCCCAACACTCCTCAGGACAAGACACCTTGCAGCTCCATTCACTCCTATCTCTCCAGGCAGCTCACATCCCCATCTGAACAGCCAACACTCACATTCACCCTCATGCACCCCTCGTGAGCAGCAACCTACCGTGAGAGCCAAGCCCCCTCAGGTACTTGTGTTCAGACCTTTTAAAAGAGCTGAATCCTTCACCTGTATATCCTGTGCTGGGATTCTTGCCTCCTTTCGCCATCAGCTCTGCCCTATGGATTGTCATACAGTTGAAGAGAAGGCAGCTGGTGTCACTGCTGGTGTTGCTGCTGCTGCTCCTCATGTCCCTCAACAGAGGATAAGCTGGATAAGCTGCTCCCATGCTGAGGTTAAAGCTGGCAGCTGGGGAATGCAGCTGAATGTGAGTGAAGTGCTCGGCAGGTGAATGTCTTCCACGAAGTTGACAATCACTTGTCAAGCAGTGAAAGCACTCTTTGAGAGAAGGGGTTGAGTGAGGAGCAGCCTTTCGCCTGGCCAAGGCTGGTGCTCTTCAATTTCACTGGTCAAAGCCTGACAAACCTGTCAGTTTCACTGGTTGACTTTGGTGAATTGCTGACAGCTCAGCTGCACTGGTACACTGGCTATTAAAGCCACAATGCAGGGTTAAACAGACACTTAGGCCTGTATTTTTTGTATGGCGGGAGATTGCCTCCCGCCCTCCGAAGACTCGGAGGGGATGCTCCGACTACCCCACAGTCATTTCACTGCATTTATTGGCTGCAGGCGGGACTTCCGCCCCTCACTCGGAAGGAAGTCCTGCCTTACAGAGCTGCCGGCCAATCTGCTTGACCAACAGCTCTCCAGTCCCTGCAGCGACAGCACTGCAGTGGTCAGAAGAGGAATTACACCAACCTGCCTAATCCTAAGTGTCGGAGCCGGAGGATGGGTCCCAGGATGGGGAGGGTAGGGAAGGCCTGGGGGGCAGGGGGGAGGTGATCAGGGTTTTGGGGGAGAGGTCAGGAGGGGTAGGGAGGTCCATAGCTTGCTGGGCCTTAAGGGGAGGGCGCCCCCAGTCAGAAGGAGGCTTCTGATGGAGGAGAACTGCCTCCCACACCCTTCCCATCCTGCCTGAGATCTAACTTTGATTTTTTTTCTGGCCTTCTCCCACAGAGGTTCAATGTTCCTGCCAAAAATTGAGGCTGGCAGGATATGGCCCCTAAATGCCCATTAATTGGCCTCCTAAGGGCCTCACTTGGGGCAAGGGTGAGCTTCCCATCCAAGTCCTTGCCCGCCCCAGTGTGAGTTCGCTGTATGGTCGGGGTGGGCAGGAACCCAGAGGAAATCTCATCCCTTCAATTCCATGCTTGCCCCCACCTAAAAACCCGCCAGTGGGAGAGCATAAAATTCAGGCCTCTATTGCATGTTTGCGTAATCTAATTAACTTCCTAACAGCTTAAAGAGGGTTACCCACTAACCTTCAAATCCTGACCCAATATCACTTTTAGGGGATTTAACTCCACACGTGCACCCAAACCCTTCTCCCCTTGCCTGGGAAAGCTCCCCTTGATGGGCTGAATGGCCTCTTTCTGTACTGTAAACCTCTATTGTTTTACCTTGTGACCAATGTTCCTTCTCAGCTGCGAGGCTGCTCATCAACTCAAAAGTTTCCATGCATTTTAGTCCCTTTTACGTTACCACATGTGCACAGCTTTAATGATTTCTCACCTATAGTAAAATTTTCCCTGACCCTGCAAAGGGGCTCAATTGTGAATTATACATTAATTAGAAATTTGTTCTCCTTGCCTTAATAATAGTGTAATTTTGAAGTCTGACATTTTAAAAAGATTTTGAGGATCAAGATGAGCTTTATTGATGAGGCCGACAGATTAGGTGATCAACTAGAAAAGAATTTGCTTAAAAGTGAGCTTTCAAAATCTCAACTATCTAGCCTTTGTGCTGCCACACTATCTTCCCATCCCCCATTCGTCGCAGCATTTCTACAGCTACTGATTTGCTCATTCATACCCTTATTTCCACCACTGACGCCCTAGTCTCCAATAAAACCACTACTCTTCTATCTCACTTTGGCCATTCCCTCAGTCCAGCTCTCATCACTGCTCCCTTATGTCCAAATGGTGCAGACTTGAAAGAATATGGCAGACATCTGGTTTAGCCATTCACTGCCAGACCTGGCTGGACCACTTATAGCACTATCAGGTCCTGCTTTTGTCTGCTAAAACCGTGCATAATTCCAGGATCATTCTGGAATGCAAAGATAACCCCTGGCTTCTTTTCTCTACTGCAAACCATCTTCTTAAACACTTGACCTCTATGCTCTACCATCACTTCTAACAATATGTGTAAGGAACTCATGGACTTTTTGTCACGAAGAGTAAAATTATCCAATCAGCTGTCTTTGGAACTTCCCTCCTTTCCACTTTCTCTAAAGATCTGTCCTGCCCTAGCCCTGAACTCACGTTGTTCTCCAGTTCCTCTCCTATCGCCCCTCACGTCCTCTCTGAGCTCAAGAACCCCATCTCCTGCTCCTTGGATACTATTCCCACTAAGCTGCTGACCACACTTCCCTTCCTGATCCCCATGTTAGCTGATATTCTAAACAGTCCTCTCACTTCAGGTATTGACCCTCTCTCCTTTAAATCTACCAGCACCACCCCATCCTCAAAAAAAACACTTGACCACCCCATCCTTGCAAACTACGACCCTATCTTAAGCCTGCATTTCCTTTCCAAATTACCTTGAATATGTCGTCGCCTCCCAAATCTATGCCCATCTTTCCTGAAACACTGTTTGAATTCCTCCAATCAGGTGCTCCCCCTGGCATAGTAATGAAATGGCTCTTATCAAAGTCACAAATGACATCCTAGGTGACAGCGACAAAGGTAAACTATCCCTTCTCATCCTTCTTGACCTATCTCCAGTCTTTGACACAGTTGACCGTGCCATTCTCCTCCAGTGCCTTTCCACTGTTGTCCTACCCTTTGTAAACTTGAGGCCATCCAAATTTCCATTGTCCATGTCTTTACTTGCACCAAGTCCCATTCATCTATTAGCCCTGTGCTCACTTGTTTCTGATATTGTTACTTACAGCTTAAGCATGCTACACAACTGGGAAGTATAAGCACACAATTCATCCAACTTGTCAATAGTGTCTACATAGCACAGTAATGAGTTCTTTACTGTCTTCCTCAGCTGTGAATTAAACACATTCCTGTTCCAAAACATCCACTGTAAAAGTGAAGCAGCTGTTTTAAAACAGCTGGCTGTTTCATATCAGCACCTGATGTAGATTTTCCTCTACAGATGGGACAATATAACAGCAAATAATAACTGCTTTACAATATTGTTTATGTAACTGAAAGTATTTACCTTCATAATGTGATTGCCTTAATCCCTGAGATTCCTATCCATTCCGTAAGATGAATACATTAACTGCAGTTCTAGGATAAAAGCAAAATACTGCAGATGCTGGAAATCTAGAACAAAAACAAAAATACCTGGAAAAACTCAGCAGGTCTGACAGCATCTGCAGAGAGGAATACAGTTGACGTTTCGAGTCCGTATGACCCTTCATCAAATTTGGAGAAGAACCAGTTTCACCAAAGGTATCTCATTTTGTGGACAATTCTGAAAATTTTCTATAAGTCGTTCCTTCGCCAAGTGTCATTTTAGACTTATACACTCATGAACGTGTTACCAAATAATCTTGAATACTCAAGTTAAACACTGAATAATCATACCTATGCTTTGTTATAGAAACCAAATGCATCCCTCAACTGATTGAAATAAAGACAGAAGATGCTGGAAGTACTCAGGGGGAAAGAACAAAATTAATTTAATCTCCATATCATAGAGCTTCCCTTTTGTTTTTTCTTCCCTCCTCTCTTGCCCCGCCTCAGTACGTGCTTAAAACATGTTATGTCTATAACTTTATCCACTTCTGATAAAGGGTCATTGATCTAAAACATTTGATTCTGTCACCACCGAGGCTACCTGATCTTCTGCATGTTTCCAGCATTTTCTATAATTTTGACAAATTTCCAGTATTTAACACAAGTAAATGTGTGTTCTTCTTTCTTTTGACAGATAATAATTCAAGCATTAACTAGAAAGCAATGTTTTGTTTTTTGGACCAGGACTTTCAAAGGTGTTCCTTGACTGATTGATGGTGATGCCATGCCATACCTTTCTTGAATAGTCAGGAGTACCATGAACAGATATAAACCTATAAAGCATTCTGTAATAGTATAAAAGCTTTAAAATCCTTGGCACCATGAGATGATTGTGTTACAGTTTGTAGTTGTGAGGGACCTTCCAAAATCACAACAAAGATTGATCTTTGATCTTTGTAAAGCAACAGTTGTTGGGATCCAACACTAAACAGTTTCAGATGAGTATGTAACCTACCTTAATAAAGGCCCCCAAGTTGCTTGTTTAAACCAATTCACATGGCAACATCATTCCATGAGTATCAACATCATTTTTCCAGCTATGAGTTCCTTGGAGTCCTGTATATGGTGTCAAAAAGACACATTAGCCTAGAACTTACTTTGTGATATTAGTGTACGGAATCTTAAAGCATGTGTATGACATTCATCACTTTGCTATTGAACGGAGGCAATTAGCCATGTAAAGTAAACTTACTAATGCCCTGAGCAAAGACAGTGGGCAGAAAAGTATCATACAAACGAGACAAACAATAACCTGTTGATATGTCAAATAGTAATCTCCAGAGTACTTACTATTAGGAAACTGGCTGATCTGTCCCATTCATCTTTGAACAGAATGGAACAGTTCAAAAAGCTCAATAATAATTTGTGTTTTATCATTAGGAGCAAGAGTGGAGAACGGAAAGAAGCAACTGTGTTAGTCACTCAAAATATCCTGTGTACCAAATCATACTACAGCAACAAATGACACCTTGGGGCTAAATTGGCTAGCCCTGAAAATGGGTGAGTGGGTTGCAAAGTGTGATTAACACCTACCCGTTGACTGCAATGCAAGCAGAATTCCAACTTTGTGTTGCCTGCTCTTTTAAATGATCTCTGCGTCCAGCCAGGCTAACTGCTTTTCTCATTAGCTAGTCCCATTAGCAAGGGGCCAATATCGTGATCCACATACCTAACTTTTATTCTCAGATCCTCCTTTCCCCCGCATCCCACAATCTCTTCTGATTTACAGGCTGCAGAGTGTATAAGCATGAACCTCTTACTTTTCCCCCTCCCCACACCACAACCTTACCCTTGTGCCTTTGTCTTTTCAGATACCCAAGAACTGTAACCTGGCCAAGCAGTGGAGGAAGGTCAGGCAGTTAGGATGAAAACACACTGTCACTTAATTTCATACACACAGTCACCAGCTCAAATATTGGCACAGTGCATATCTTTGAGGAGAACTAGAGGTGAGGCTTGCCCATGTTGAGACACTGAACATGAGGGGCTGCAGCCAGGTCAGGGGAAAAGGATAGCACAGTGCTCCTGCCAACTTGGGCGAAGGCGAGGCCAAACATGAGTTCCATGGCAGAGGACTTTGATGGGGCAGCTTACAGAAATAGACTGATCGCTATGCAAACAAAATGCATGAAGCACTGGAAAGCCTGCCGGAAATAAGTCAATGTCAAGGAGTATGGATGAGTCCAGCACTGACTTGGTGCAGGGCTTTGCACAGTGTTTGGACCCAGGATGGAAGTGGTGGTCAAATTTGTTTGCACAATTCGGGAGCCAACCACAATGCAGAATCTGATGGCCAATGTCACAGCTTCCATTGCAGCACAAGCAGCAACCACCCAACAGCCAAGTCTGCAGTGGAATCTTGGACTGCTGTCTTGCAAGGTCAGCTTGCTGCCAGGAACGTTCACACTGCTGTCATCATAGTTCTGGATTAAAGGGGCTTGCAGAGTGTCACAGCGATCCAGTAACCTGTCCTCTAACAGATTTAACTAGGTTTACTGAGGTTTCACCCTCACGGGAAGTGGCAGTGGCTCCATAGAGCACGAACCTGCTGCCCTCTCTCATGAAGACAGCAGTAGTCTTCCCACCCCTGCCACTCCATCAGTGCCCTTCCTGTTGTCTGTCAGTCAGCCAGTCCAGACTGCTCCCATCCACAGTGAGGTGTTGCAGTCTGGCCTTCAAGGCCCAGTGCTGCTTGAGGTTGTCCTCCAAGGCCATTTCCAGTCTCCCCCACTGAAATTCAGCACCTTCCATCAACACTGCGAGGCAACACTGGAACAGGCAAAGGCAAATGGAAGACAGGCAAAAAGGGAATGCACAAGGCTGATAGGTTGACTTTTGTAAGCTATTAGGCATGGCTTCATTTTTAACTTTGGTTTGGGATATTTATTTTATTTAAGTTTTTAAGTTTGTATTTTGTCCATGTGATAGTCAGTGACAGAAGAAAGGTGAAGCGTGGCCCTGTTGATGTTGGGGTTGTGATGACTGGTCTTGCACTCAGATGAGTTCTTCATGGATAACCCAATCAGAAAAGAACTGGTTCGGTTGCCTCCTCCCTTCCTCTTTCTTGTCCTCCTGCTCTTCAACTGCTTACCCTATAGCTAGTGGGAAGGGCTGTGCCCTCACAACAGTAATGTTATGCAGAATGCAGCGGACTGCTACACATCTTGGTACATGCTCTGCCAAGTATTATAGGGCTCCTTCAGAATTACCCAGGCAGCAGAAGCATAGTTGAACCATCCCAGTGATCTGCTTCATCACATTGAGTCTGGCAGCAGGCCTTTCATTATACGCATGCTGCAAATGTGTATATGGGTTGCGCACTGGGGTCATCAGCCATGTAGTCAGTGGATCGCTCTTATCGTCTAGTAGCCACACTTTGGTTTACTGTGATGGTTCAAATGCAGATGGCACAGCAGATTGCTGCAAAGTGAAGGCATCATGACTGCTACTAGTACCGTACCAGGGTACGGGGCATTGACTTACATGATTTGTTGCCTATTGTCACACATCAGCTGGACATTAAGCGTGTGGAATCCCTTTTCAGTTCCACTATAGGCAGAGTTGACTTGTTGGTGCCGACAAAACGATGTGTATGCAGTCAATGACACTCTGCACCATGGGGAAGCTTGAAATTCTACTAAAGACGTGTTCTTGCCCTATCTGTCTCTCTCTGGCAAGATACAATAAAATGTAATTAGCTCTCATTGCACAGTGAGTCTCAAGGACCTCTTTTGTGTGACAGTGAATTACAAATTGGGAGATATTGCAAATATCTCCAACTCCAGTCTGGAAGGAGGCAGGCATCAAAAGTTCATTGCCACAGTCAGCTTCACAGACACTAGCCATGCCATGCTTGTCCTGCTTTGAAATTGTAGTGGGTGCTAGATTTCAGTAAGAATATTCTTACTGAAGCACAGGCATTGCACGCACTGTTCCTTGCTGAGGCTCATGTAGGGGAATTGCTTCCTGAACATCCTGGGTGGATATGACCTCCTGCTGAGAGGCCTTCTCCTCCTCCTCCCTCTTGCAGCAGTTTGCCCTGCTCTGTGTGGCTTCTCCCCATTCTCCAAGCCATGCTGTATTCCAAGGGGAATGCCTACTAGTGCACGCAAGTCTGTTTGCAATTGGTTTGTGCAAAAGCCTTGAAGTCAGTAAAAGTCCTTCTGCACCTGCCACACCACTCCCCAAAGACTTTTGCAAATTGAAACAATTATAGAAAACACCAAATACTTATAGAATCATAGCAACAACCAGAAGAAATTAGCCAGCAGCTAACCTGTAAGTAGTTGATGAGCCCATTTAAATAGTGCTGGTGTTTGGGGGGCATTGTGGGGGTGAGCGTGTGTTTAGATGTGCAAGGTTAGGAGAGGTTGTTAGCTGGAGCATCGAGCTTCAAGATGCCACTGCTGGCATCAAATCCATATTACCCGCTGATTGACATTGTGATCTTCCTGCTTCGCATATGTTCACTGCGCATGTTAATGCCTGCATTATGTAGCTCGATTCATCCCACATGTATGCACAGGAGGCATGGACACCATTTTGGAGCTATAAGAGCCCTCATGGTACCCAAAAAAAACAAGCACAAATGAGCCCAATTTCTCAGCCCAACTGTGCAATATTATTTTGACAAAACAGCTTCAGGGAACTTTAAAGAAGAGCTGTGCCTCTGAATTCAAAACCACCTGAATAATTGTTCCAATCAACAACCAGGTTTAGATAGAAAGGTCAAGTTCAACTATCATTAGCACATTTTGGTAAGCGTTACTAAAATATTAAATGTACCTTTACTATTAAATTGTTCTGATTAATTTAACTGATTGATGCCATACTGAATGCTTTTATCTCCAAAGCCAAGGCATCTGAATTCAGACTACAAATCAATCTGAGGCAACCAGCAAGAAGTGAACTGGTCTACTAAATGACCCAATGGCACTGATACTATTTGGTAGTTTCACAATTTTTTTTTGTGAGCTGGCAATCAGGGTTCTGTCATATATCATATGTTAAGCTTGTGTGTCTCTATATATATGCGCAACCAGCACTGTTACGCATTAAAAGGAATTGATCGGGCCAATATCTGCCACATGACCAAGAAAGAATGAAAAGTTAAGCTTAGCTGCTGGTAGACAATGAATAAATTATTTCATTTTTAATTAGTAGATCATCAATTTGTAAATTTAAAATATTAATCCAACAGGGGATGCACCTCTGATTACATCAATGATGAATCATTTAATCAGTTGGCTCTTATGACCAGCATCTATCATAGGGACAGCCCACTATGTGGTTATGCATTCTCATATGTTGCTTTGTTCTGACCAGTTGCAATTAGGAAACTATAGTTCTGGTTAAAGTTTGGTCCAGTTCTATCTAAATACATCACCAGGACCAGGACAGAGAAACAGCAACATAGAGGTGGCATCATTCATGAAGTATAAAGTGGGTTCCCTTGAACATCCTAGAGGTACCTGCATCATTACTGTGTATGTGACAGACAGTAACTTCTTTGACATTCTTAAAAGGGCATCCTCATTTCCAGATAGCTTAGGGATTGTCCTTGAGAATGGCTTTTTAGTGAGACCTGCTGTATTCCCACACATATTTCTGTTTCACTCTTACAGTGCAAACCAAGTTATCAATCAAAAGCTTGGTTCTAGTTTGGCGTGCATGAGCCAGTTGGATGGGTGCGGTTCCTAAATTGGCTTTGCTGCATATCCATAGCTAGTGCGAGTGATGTCATGGCAAAATTTTAGAAGTGCTGCCTAAGTTCTTTTTAAATGATCTTTAGAGGAATGCAATTTAACCATTAAGAATTATTGTCAGTGTGAATCATCAGATTGTTACACTCAGACGGCCTCAGCTGACGTCTCCGTGGAGACCGAGATGGCCACTTGAGCTACTTTTACAGTGCTTTTGATGCAGGTCCTGGCAGCTGTTTGCATGGTGCCAGGGTGGTTCCCCTGTTTCTGTTGGCAGTCTGACTCCAGGCTGTTTTCCAGTGGCTGAGCTGATGCACCCTTACAGGAACAGAACATACTGCGGAAAGCATGTCTCAGATCTTTGCTCCTCAGAGCATAGATAATAGGATTAACTGTAGAATTGAGTAAGCACAACATACTGCAAAAGGCAAATATTGTCTTTACAAGCTTGTTCATTTTACCAAAGACGTCGTACACCATGATGGCTAGGAGAGGACCCCAGCAGATGATGAGGACCACAAGAATAAGGACAAGCGTCTTGGCCAGTCGGATGTCCATGCGCGTTTGATCGAGACGAACAGTTTGCACCTTGCCTCCCTCAGTCACCTGTACAATTATACTCTTCTGGGTGCCACGTTGGATCATGCGGACAGCGTGAACATGTGCCTTCCACAAAATGTACACATAGGCGTAAATGATGAAAAGCAGCAAAATGCTTGTAACACCAATCCAGAACATTAGATAAGTCTCGTCAATGAGAGGAAAGATGTCTGAGCAGACAGAATTCAGTTTTTTACAGTTCCAGCCCAACAGAGGAAGCACAGCAATTATAATTGATATGGTCCACATAACAGTAAAAGCAATGACTGCCTTTGGCCGTGTGACAATCCTCTTATAGGCAAGGGGCTTGTGTATAGAGATGTATCGATCAATGGCTGTCAGGAAGAGGCTGCCCACTGAAGCTGTGAAGGAGGCTGTAACACCACCAAGTTTGAATAGGAAGACATTGGGGCTGTCTTTCCTTTGGAATACATGGAAGTCCACAAAACTATACACAAAGATCACACTACCCAGGAGGTCGGCCACTGCCAGGCTGCCTATAAAGTGGTAAGACGGTTTGTATCTGAGACTGCGGGATCGGATTATAACACATAGAATCAATACATTCTCTAGTACTGTGAATGTCCCCAAAGTCAAAGCCAATACAGCAATAGCCATCTGTTGACTCGGAGTTAAAATCATAAAGCATTCCATGTCCATGAAGTTTTCTCCACACGTTATCGTCGATTCATCATTCATAATTGATTGGTTGTATAGGTAATTAGTAGCATTCACTGAGTCATAAAGGTTGGCATTGGATAAAAGCTCCTCCCCCGCTGTCATTTTTTCTAGATACGCATTGCCTTTTCCTAGGGAAGAATGCAGATTCTGAGTGACATAACCAAGTTTTGTCATGTTGAGGTCTACTTTAGTGTCATCATACTGTACTTCATTGGATGCAATATAAAGGAGATCGGTAGTGATTGTTCGGAAAGTCGTATCTGAAAGAGCTTCTAGTAGAGACTTCATAATAGCTTTCAATGTGTGAAACGTGTGGGCCGTTTCTTTCCAACAGGCTATAGGTGGGAGAAAACTAGGACAAAGAAAAATAGAAATTACTAAACAAATATATAAACACATTAGCATAATCTTTTAAATGACTGACATTAATTGCCATTGGACTTTGTAAAATAATACATAAGAACATAACAACATAAGAAACAGGAGGAGTAGGCCATTTGGCCCCTCAAGCCTGCTCCGCCATTTATTAAGATCATGGCTGATCTACTTGTGTTTCAAATTCCATATTCCCATCTACCCCCAATAACCTTTGATTCCCTTGCCTAACAAGAATCTATCCACCTCCGCCTTAAACATATTCAATGACCCCACTTCTGCCACCTTCTGAAGCAGAGAGTTTCAAAGTCGCACAACCCTCTAAGAGAAAAAAATTCTCATCTCTGTCCTAAAAGGGCAACCCCTAATTATACAACAGTGCTAGGGGGCACTGAATCACCCACAAGACAAAACATCCTTTCCACGTCCAACTTATCAAGACCATTCAGGATCTTATATTCTTCAGTCAAATCACCCCTCACTCTTTTAAACTCCAGTGGAAACAAGCCCAGCCTGTTCAACCTTTCCTCATAAGACAACCCACTCATTCCAGGCATCAATCTAGTAAACCTCCCCTGAACCACCTCCAATGCATTTACACCCTTCCTTAAATAAGGAGACCAAAACTGCACACAATATTCGAGATGCGGTCTCACCAATGCCCTGTATAACTGAAGCATAACATCCTTACTTTTATGTTCAATTCCTCTTGTAATAAAGGATATCATTCCATTAGCCTTCTTAATTACTTGCTGTACCTGCATACTAACCTTTTGTGACTCATGTACTAAAACACCTAGATCCCTCTGCACCTCAGAATTCTGCAGTCGTTCTCTGTTTAAGTAATACTCTGCATTTTTATTCTTTCTGCCAAAGTGAACAACTTCATATTTTCCCACAGTAAACTCCATTTGCCAGATTTTTGCCCATTCTTTAACTTGGCTCTATTAAGTTTTTCTTTTTTTAAATCTCATATTTCACTTCTGATAAAATAACAGAGGGAGGAATTTCATTTGAAGATATGAAGCATTTGTTCACCACTGTGGCTGCATATAATGACACCACTATTCCTGGCCAGAATGGAAATGATTGAGTAATTTTCCTGTCAATCACAGCTGGGGGTGGTACTGCTGTAAGTGACTAGGACCATTTATATGTAACGATCCTCTCTTCACTCATTGTATTTTTCTTGAGCAACAATCAATTTGTATTATGTAATTATCCTTCACTCACTTGCTGGAGAAATCACCCTGCTTTTATCAGGAGATATAAACCCCCATGAGTTCTGTTTGCTGTAGTTTTTAGAGACTTTTTAAAATAGCCACTGTAAGCTGTTTGCTGTGATGTGTGACTGAATAGGCACTGCTGTGTAAACCGACTTTGCTGTAAAACAGATTCTTTGCTGTGGGTCCCTCTGTAAGTCCCAACCCATCTCCAATTCATTGACTGACATAATGGTTTCAATAGGCACTCTGCACGAATATACAATACGTAGTAATTTAAAGTCCAAACCGCTTCAGCATATCTAATCTCAGTACATAAAATTGAAGTGATACCCATTAATGCAGCAGCATAGGTATATATGTCTTGCCTGTTCGCAATAGGCAGAGTACTGATCGTACTCAACCAGCCCGTGATTGAAAAACCCAGAATATAATATCTAATGTTAGATGTGATTCCATGATTGGGCAGTACTTCCTGAACAATCCTGAATGTGCGAAGAATTACACAACCAATTTAAAAACATCATCCCAGGCTCACAATGTGGCTCACTTATACTTGCTAGAAGCTACATATATTCATACACCGGGACCTGTCCTCGGCAGGAAAAGGGAACTTGTCCAGGCATTTGGTCTTTTTCGAATGAAACAAAGGCGTGGTGAACAAAAGCATTCTGGTGCATTCTTCATGACAATTCTAAGACCAATTAGAGTTGACTTGCCAACCAATCAGCACCTTTTTTCCATGCAGTATAAATTGTTGCTCCAACTGAAATTTGGCATTCTTGCCTATGTGATGAAGAGGTACAAGGTGAAAAGCTTTGAAAGCATGTCTCTTTTTTCAGCAATTTGTATTATTATTATTGTCAGCCATGGCTCAGTTGGTAGCACTCTTGTCTCTGCATCAGCAGTTTATAGATTAAAGTTCCACTTCACAATCCAAGCTGACACTCCAGTGTAGTACTGAGGGAGTGCTGCACTGTCAGAGATACTGGGCGGAACTTTCCAAACTTTGCACTAAGTGCAGTAGCGGGCAGGTAAAACGGCGTCCTGCCTGCCGATGGCAATGGCGGGTTTTCACACCGTATTGACCCGAGCCCGCCTCATTATTTATGCACTCCTGGGATATATGCCCGCACACATCCACAGGACCCTCATTCGCCCACCGGCCATCACCCTGCCGTTGCATCACACCGGGTGCCATGCCGCAAGCACAGCGCTCATTGCTTCCAGCTCACCACTGCTGCCTGGGAGACATGGCAAGAAGACTGCAGTCCCCCGGTTTAATGACGGGGCCCTCGAGTGACTGCTGGATGCCGTGGAGGCCCGCCGGGATATTCTGTACCCCCGCTCTGGCCGGAGGATGGGTAGCAATGTGACCAATCCAGCTTGGGAGGCGGTGGCAGCGGTGGTCAGCGCCAATGCCCTTCAGAAGAGGACAGCCGGCAAAAATGCTGCAAAAGGATGAATGGCCTCCTCCATTCCGCCAGGGTAAGTCACTCTTTTCATCACTCTCAACGCACACACTCCCAGCACACACCCACAGGACCCTCACTCACTGCCAGTTCAAGGGACATCACCATTCACTCTCTCACACTCACTGCAATTGTCCTCATCCCATCCATGGGACCACTCACCACACGCACGGGTCAGGCACATTTATCACCTGGCCTGGCAGGCGTCCTGCTTACACTTTCCCCATCTCTATCCATGCAGGACAAGCTGGCACACAAGAAGAGAGAGAGGCCAGAGACCGGCGGTGGAATGCCCGAAATCAAGGTCTTCATGGGCTTTGAAAACAGAGCCATCCAGCTGGCCAGCGATGACCGAGACTGGTCCTGTGCTGACAGTGAGGTTGGCGCTGCTCTACCAAGTGAGGATCCAGCAGTGCAAAATCCATCAGGCAACCATCTTGTGAGTGATGTGTCCTGTTTCACAGGCCACTGCCATGCACTAATTATCTCACCTTGCTTCCACAGGCACATCTACCAAACAGTCGACAGAGTCCATGACCCAGGGCCTCCAATCAAGCCCCGAAGAAATTTCTGAAGAGGAATCTGGAGGCACCCTCCCTGAAGTCCCGTCACAACACTCACCGACACCCTCCACCAGCGCAGAGACACACACCTCGGTGGGACCTAGCTTTAGAGTAGCCCCGGGATCACAATCTGGTGAACACATCGCACTGTCTGATCCACAGGCGGCGGCAGGGACTTCCCAGGTGTCCGGCACTTGAAGGACCTCCGGAGGCCAGAAATTTGCTGAGTCTGAGTCAGGTGACGAGCCTCTGGACTCGGTCATGTCACAGTTGCTGGAGCTGCAAAGGCAAACTCGGGAACATCAGGAAGAGATGTCCACTGCACTCCTCAGATTGCAAGGCACAATGGAGGAGTCTGTCCACCTCAGCCTGAGGTGATAGTGCCAGCATGCCAACACACCGAGGTCAACACTGGTAGGATGGCAGCTGCCATGGAGACCTTAGTCCAGGACTTCGCTCCTGCACTGCTGCGAGATCTCAACTCTATCGCTGATGCCATAGTTGGCCGCGAGAGGGTGCCGGGCAGCTCAATCTCACTCCAGCTATCGCTGCTCCTCAAAGAGTCAGCCTGGGGCCCCTGGGCACCCATAGGGAGGAGCATAAGACCATAAGATGTAGGAGCAGAAGTAGGCCATTTGGAGGATCAGCAAGTGCACACTCTGGGCCCATCCAGCCAGGTGACTCTGAGAGTGACCGGCCAATCTGACTCCCCTCTTCCTGTGACCTCAGCAGCTCTAGCTCCACAGGCTGAGGAGGGTGCCACTGCCACACAGCAGGGCCCTGAAAGCAGGCTGGTGCCCTCCAAGTCTCAGCCCTCCAGAGGACGCCCACCAAAGTCATCACAGACAGGGCGTTGCAGTCAGCAGGTTGTCTACACCTCCACTTGAATGTCCGGGGAGCAACAAGATTTAGGGTTAGGGTTAGGGTTAGGACAGCTAAGGAGAATCAGTTGCACAGTGCATACTGTTCACTATTGTCAGCAAACTCCCAAGAATGTCTCCCTTCCAATGGCTCCTTGTTCTGATGAGCAGTTTTCTTGTCACTCATATGTGAAAACTTTCTGCACAAGATAAAGGCAGGTGTCTCAGTCCAGGGCCTCTTCCCTGTGCTTTGTGCAGTCTTCAGACCAAAGTGATGGTCCGGCCTCACACTCCCTGGTGACATTACTGGTGCCTGCACCTCGGTGGTGCTGGTCATTGCTGCCAGAATGTGGTGGGCAGGTGCCACAGAGTTTGTCATTCTCTCCATGTGTTTTCCGCATCTCTTCAGCATCTGTGACCACTGATGCTGTGCTCCAGCTCCTGAAGGGTTCAGGTGCTGAAGGCAGATAAAGCATCAGATGCTTCTAAAGTTTCTTGGCTGCGTCGCTATGATATGACCCTGATCACAGAGCACAAGCGATCTGCCCTCGGCCAGGCAGGAGTCAGACATTCTCAGAGACAATATGAAGATTTATGGAGTATCCTCAATGTATGTTGTCAACATCCTCTTGCAGTCAAGCGACTATTAAGGCAACAATTGCGTCTCCATGACAGGAGCACTCTCACAGTGGGTATTCACGCTGTCATAAGCCAGACTGGAGTCAAACGTTCACAAATGAGATGTGAGGAACTATGGAGTCACCTCACTGAATGCCGTTATCATCCTCCACAAATCTAGCAGCTATGAGGGGCTCCCGAGTGCACCTGCCTCGTCTAGCCAGTGTGAGGGCCTTATCCCCATCATCGTCACCTCCGAGGACCTTCTCCACCTCACCCCCATCGGTGTCCTCCTCATCGGAGGAGACGTGCAACTCCTCATCTCCCATTTGGAGCACCAGGTTGGTAAAGGGCGCAGCAGACGATGACAATGCATGACACCCTCTGCGGACTGTGTTGCAGGGCTCCACCAGACCGGTCCAGGCACAGGAACCTTATCTTCAGCATCCCGATGGTCTGCTCCACCAAGTTGCGAGCTGTAGCATCAGCCTCATTATAGAGTCGCTCTGCTGTGGTGTGAGGCAGCCGCTCAGTGTCATCAGCCACGGCCTCCCTATCACCGAGGAGACAACACTGCAGCTTCTGTGGACCCTGGAAGACTGCAGGAATCTGTGACTGACTGAGGATGTAGGCATTGTCCACACTCCCTCGAAACCATGAGCACACCTGCAGGTTGTGTTTCTGGTGATAGCACACCAGTTGCACATTCAGCGAATGGAAGCCCTTGCGGTTGATGTAGTCCATCACCTGTTGTGACAGAGATCTGAGCGCCACATGAGTGTGGTCAATCTCACCCTGCACCTGTGGGAATCCCGAGATCTGGGGTAATCCAATCACTCTTCCATCCTGGCTGTCCTGGTCCCGGGCGAAATGCACAAAGTTGTGTGCCCTTGTGAAGATGGCATCTATGACCTCATGGATACATTTGTGGGTGGAGGCTTGAGAGATCCCACAGAGATCACCTGTGGAGCCCTGAACGGAGCCACTGGCATAGAGATAGAGTGCCACGGTCACTTTCACAGCCACTGGCAGTGGATGCCCTTCATGTCCCCATAGCGCCAAATCCTGCAGTAACCAGCAGATGTGAGCGACCAGCTCCCTAGACATGTGTTGTCTTCGGTGACACTGGTTCCCGGTCATCTGCAGGAATGAAAGGTGGCGTTTAAAGACCCTGGGTGTCACTAGGTGGCGATCAGCAATGACTTGCTGTGGCTCTTGGGCAGTGTGTGCGGGAGCCCCAGCCGCCCCTTCTCCCTGAGGTTGCTGCTCCTGCCTCTGCACAGCAAGGAGCCTCAGTCGCTCTCTCTTCCATATTCTTCATGCTCTATAGGCCATCAGGCATACAGCTAGTTCACCAGGCTCCATGATCCTGATGTACTCCTCCTGCAGGATGAAAGAGAGAAACACATGGTTAGCATGGGTGTACTAAGAACTTGTCCTGGTTAAGTATGACGGCCCCTTAACACTTCCCAGAGAGTGCGGGCCACCACTTGGATGGCCAGAGATTAGTGCGCTACTTGGCTGCCCTGTTAGCTTGAACCATGTAGGAGACCGGTCCAAACTGGGATGCTGACTTTGCCAGCTAATGCGAGGAGGCTGTACAATGTGTGCAATCCAACTGCTCTGCAGTCCACTGAAATGCTCGTGAATTTGCAGTCTGCCAGAGGGGTGGGGGGGGTGCGGGTCGGCGAGCGGGGTCAGGGGGGAAGCTCTGGAGAGCTAGGTGGCACTTTGATGCCTCTGTTTGAGTGGGCAGATAAGCTAGAAGCCTCATCCCAATCATATCAATGTGGCTGCGCCTGAACTGTCTCAGTTGCAGAGGAATGTTCACTTTCTACAGGTTTCCCAAATGTGTGGCCACTTCCCTCACCCACCCTAACCCCCCCACCCCGAATGCTTGCGCACTATATTCAACGGCAGTGCTGCCCTTGCCCACCCCCTGTCACCAGTCGACTCAGAGGCAGGGCTGCCCTTAACAACCACCGTCCCCACCACCCTCCACCCCCCCCTTCCCCACAGGCCACCAGTCGCCTCAACCGCAAGGCTGTATTTGCCCCCCCTCACAAGTTACCCCGATGGCATGGTTGCACTTGCTCCCCCTCACACTCATAAGTCGCCTCAACGGCAAGGTTGCATTTATCTCCCGCTCCTCCTCACCCTCACAAGTTGCCTCTGAAGCAGGGCGGCACTTGCCCCCTGCTCCCCCTCACCCTCAAAAGTCACTTCCGAGGCAGGGTGGTACTTAACCCCGGCCCCCGGCGCCCCGAAGCCTGAGAAGCAACCAGGATCAGGAGCTGGACCTATGAAAATTAGAGCTACTGGTGTTTATTTTAATGTTGACATGAACCTGGCTTCCTCCCTGGACCAACAAGCTGCAACTGACATTTCAAGCCTCAGTTGCTGTGTACTGCAGATATGTCCACATCATGGTGAGCTCTGCAGAACGTTGCCGTGCCCTCACCTCCAGTTCACCCAAAGTGAAGGCCGCCAAGTGCATGTCGCCTCTGTGCTGTTGTGAAACACGTCGGCGTGCTTTCCCGCTGATGTGGAAGGGGGACCCAGCGGGGGTGCAAAAGCCCGGTGGGATGGCCTGATAATGATATGCTGATGTATTACAATGAGGTTCCCAACGACTGATAGCGGGAAACACGGCCTGCCGTTGGCGGGCTGAGCAGACAATCGCGACCTGCCTTCCCGCTGCTGTGAAACCGATCATGCCATATTGTCTGCGCACGCCACCTATCACACCCGCCGCCAGTGGGCACGGAAGATTCCGCCCACTGTCTCTAATCTGAGATGTTAAACCGATGACCCATTTGTGCTCTCATGTGGATCTCATGCAACTAAATTGAAGAAGAGCAGGAGATTATCCCCATGTCCTAACCAATATTTATCTCTCAACATCACAAAAACAGATTATCTGGTCATTATGACATTGTTCTTTGTGTTAGCTTGCTGCATACAAATTGGCTGCTGCATTGCCTATATTACAACTGTGAATACATTTCAAAAGCATTTCATTGGTTGTAAAGCATTTTGGGAGGTCCTGGGGTTGTAAAAGCTGCTACGTAAATGCAAGTCTTACATTTTTTCTTGCAAAATATTACAAAGAATTAACGGCACAAAAACAAACCATCTGGCCCAACAGATTCATCCTGATGTTTATGCTCCACATGAGCCTCTTCCCACCCTTGTTCATCTAGCCCCCTCAACATAACCTTCTATTCCTTTATCCCTCATGTGCTTATCAGCTTCCCATTAAATGCACCTAAGATATTCACCTCAATCACTCCTATTGGTACCAAGTTCCACATTCTAACAACTCTCTGGGTAAAGAAATTTCCATCAATTCCCTAGTGCCTATCTTATATTTATGTCCCAATAGGTATAACCTCCCAGCTCTGATAGCATTCTGCTAAATATTTTTTGCATGTTCTCCAGCACCTCTTTATTCTTTTTTATAATATGAAGACCAGAAGTGTACACGATACTCCAAGTGTGGTCTAACCACATGTTTAACAGGCTTCAGCCAGACTGTAATAGTTGGAGGAGAAACGATGAAGGTGAGTGGGGCAGTGGACTCTGCAGGAATGTAGTGGGGAGGTTAAAGAGGCTGGGAAGGAACTGCTTATCATTTGTTGATTTTAACAATGGTAGTTCTGATGCTTTAGGCAGGTTAGAAAGTAGAAGAATGATTCATAGAGGAAGTGAGGGAGAGGTGGGCATGAACATAGTTAGTGACAACACAATTCTAGACTTTATAGAGGATGGGGTTGAGAGCAGAGTGGTAGTTGAGAATGGGGCTGAAATTTGAGATGAAGAAATCTAAGAGGTCCTCACATTTGGTGTGTGAGATGTAGAGGAGAGGGAGCAGATGAAATGAGTCAGCATGGATGGTTTACCATTTAGAAATGAAGAACTTGACTTGCTCCAAATCTCTAGGATAATGATAGAATAGGGGGAAGATTTTAGAATCATAGAATCATAGAAAGGAGATTTACAGCAAAGAGAGAGGCCACTTGACCCCTCGTGTCTGCACCAGCCAATTAACGAGCCATCCAACCTAATCCCACTTTCCAGCATTTGGTCCATAGCCCTGCAGGTTACAGCACTTCAAGTGCAAATCCAGACACCTTTTAAATGAGTTGAGGGTTTCTGCCTCTACTACTCTTTTAAGCAGCGAGTTCCAGACCCCCACAACCTTCTGGGTAAAAAAATGTTTCCTCATCTTCACCACATTACCAGAAGGATATGGAGGCATTGGAGAGGGTGCAGAGGAGGTTTACCAGGATGCTGCCTGGTCTGGAGGTTATTAGCTATGAGGAGAGGTTGGAGAAACTCGGATTGTTCTCACTAGCGCGACGGAGATTGAGGGGCGACTTGATAAAAGTTTACAAAATTATGAGTGGCATGGACAAAGTAGATAGTCAGAAGCTTTTTCCCAGGGTGGAAGAGTCAATTACTAGGGGACATAGATTTAAGGTGAGAGGAGAAAACAATAGAGGAGATGTGCGGGGCAAGTTTTTTAGGCAGAGGGTAGTGAGTGTCTGGAATTCGCTGCCAGAAGAGGTGGTGGAAGCAGGTACGATAGTGGTGTTTAAGAGGCAGCTTGACAAATACATGAATAGGATGGGAATAGAGGGATACGGAACCCTGAAGTGCAAAATGTTTTAGTTGACGGGCAATATGATCGGCACAGGCTTGGAGGGCTGAAGGGCCTATTCCTGTGCTGTACTTTTCTTTGTTCTTTGTTCTTTTGTTCTAATCTTTTTACCAATCATTTTAAATATATGTCCCCTAATCGCTGACCTCTCTACTGAAGTAAATGGCCTTTACCATCTTTTCTATCTAGGCCCCTCACAGTTTTGTACATCTCAATCAAATCTTTCCTCAGCCTCCTCTGTTCCAAGGAGAACAACCCCAGCCTATCCAATCTTTCCTCATAGTTGCAATTTTCCAGTTCTGGCAACATCCTCGTAAATCTCCTCTGCACTCTCTCTAATGCAGTTACACCCTCTCTGTAATGAGGTGGCCAGAACTGCACACAGTACTCAAGTTGTGGCCTAACCAATATTCTATATAGTTCCAGCATTACCTCCCTGCTCTTATATTCTATGCCTCGTCTAATAAAGGAAAGGATTCCATATGCCTTCTTAACCACCATATCAACCTATCCTGCTACCTTCAGGGATCTGTGGACGTTCAGTCCAAGTCCCTCACTTCCTCTACACTTCTCAGTATCCTCCCAGTTATTGTGTAACCCTTTGACTTGTTTGACTGCCCAAATGCATCACCTCACACTTCCCCAACTGAATTCCATTTGCCATTTTTCTGCCGACCTGACCAGTCCATTTGGATGAGGACAGGGAGACAACTGTTACTGCTGTTTTTCTTTTTTGATCTTTGATATCAGATGTCAACAAATTGATAGAACGAAATGACACAATAAAATGTATTTATTATACAAGCGTCTACTCCATTATATGATAATATTTGTTTCATATTCAGTACAACAACCCTACTAATGGCATCCTGCCGTCTTGTAAGACGATGGTCTGTGCCATGGTGGTCAACTCTGGTAAGCATCATCTGGTGTGGCTCAGGAGACCCGCTCTGTTTCTGCTGCATTTGCTGCAGAGGAAGACAGTGGGCTGAGAAGATGCAGCTGGCCTTTGTTTTCTCTGGGCTCTCTCCTCGGCCAGCTGAGCTTTTTGTTTCTGATCACCTCTTCCACTGCCTTTCCAAACAATCAGCCTCTAGAGGTCACGGCGACTGTCTCCCAGTTGTGAGTATCAATGTCCGCCATCTTCATATCTCACTTTCAAGTGTCCTTGTAGTGGAGGAATGGACACCCAGGAGGTCATGACCCAGTGGCCAGATCAATGTACAGAAGGTCTTGGGTATACAGCCATCTTCCATCCGATGAATGTGGCCCAGCCAGCGTAGATGTCATTGTCTTGGCAATGAGTGTATGCTGGTGGAATTAGCATGTTACAGGACCTCGGAGTTGGTGACCTTGTTCTGCCAAGAGATACCAAGGATACATCTAAGACAGCAAAGGTGGAAACTTCAGCCTTTTCTCCTGTATAGCACGTTGTCCAGCTGTCACCACTGTAGAGGAGTGCTTTGAGGACACAGCTTGGTAGTCTCACGGTTTGGTGTTCTCAGTCAGGTTGCTGTTGTTCCACACTCTCTTACTCAGCTTGGACATAACAGCTGCACCTTTTGCAATGCATGTGTTGATTTCAGCATCAAGTGACAGATTGGCTGGTGATTGTGATGCCTAGATATGTGAAGCTATCAACCTTCAGCAACCCGTTGTCAAGGCTGATAGATTGCGGAATGTAAACATCCTGAACCATGACATTTGTCTTCCTGATGCTGATAGTCATATCAAACTCTTCACAGATGTGAGAGAGTCTGTCAACTGTCATTGCATGTGGTCTTCAGTATGGAATGTTCATGCAGCACTGTCAGCATAGAGCAACTCTCTGATGAGGACTTGTCCCACCTTTGTCTTTCATCTCAGTCGAGCAAGGTTAATTAACTTTCCATCCATTCTGGTCTGTAAGCAGACACCCTGTGTAGATGGCCTGAAGGCAAATGGCAGCAACAAAGAGAAGAATATGCTAGAGAGTGTTGGTATCAGAATGCAACCCTGTTTGACCTCACTTCAGACCTCAAAAGTTCCAATGTTGCCACGTCATGACTCACCTTAGCCATCATGTTGTCATGGAAACAGGAGATCACATTGAGCAGCTTTAGCAGGCAGCCAATTTTCTCCGGCAGCTTAAAGAGGCCACATCTTCTCACAGAGTCGAATGCCTTGGTGAGATCGTGACAATATATAGCGTCTGTTCACACTAGTGTTTTGTTTCACAAAAAAACAGTCAGCACTTTTCCGCTCTTACTTCCCATGTGTTGAGAGTGTGGTTTTGTAGATGGTGGCTGGGATTTTCCAGCCCCATTGTGGCAGGATCTGCCACAGGAGATTTGGTAGCCCATCCAAAAAGTCCATTGACTTTTGGCAGGACTGGATGATCCCGGAGGCGGGTGGAGGTGGAAAATCCTGTCCGGCGTCTTGAAGTATGTTCCATTTTGCTTTTGCACTCCTTGTGGGAATGCTGGCAAGTGCCTACTAATCAAGAAACTTTTTTTTATCTGGGTAGGCAGTATGGTTGACGTTAGTATGAGGACAGCATTTCTGCTTTGAATGAGAAAACTTCAAGGGTTGCATCCTAACCCTGGTGCAAACCAGGGAGTGATCTGTATCACCGTCAGCACTATGATAAATGTGTGTGTTGAGAATGCTGTTCACAGAGTCGGGTGATGATCAGATCCACTGGTGCCAATGCCCTGATCTTGGATGTCTCCAGGACACCTAGTGGCATGGTTTGTTCTGAAAGAAGGTGTTAGTTACACAAAACTCATGGTAGCAGCAAAGTTCAAGTAGACTTCGTCCATTGTCATTTTTCTTTCCCAGGCCATGATGTCCAAGGCAGAAGAGCCATGCCTCATGGCCGTGCCCACTCTTGTGTTGAAAACCCCAGTAGGTAAAGATGTTCTGAATTAGGGATTCTGTTGACAGCAGTATCAAGCTTCTCATAGAACTGGTCTTTTGACTGTGTGTGGAGCACATTGTTGGAGCGACACTCATGAGGTTAACTGGCCCTGTTTGAATTGAGAGGTGGATGGAGGGAACATGTTCTGAACCATTTGTGGTGGGGGTGGGGTGGGGGGCGTGGAGGTTCTATCATTGAGAGTAGCAAATTCCTCACAGTGAAGCGTACACCTTGCTTATGCATTTCCTCTGAACTCTTCCCCTGCCAAATGAATGTGGAATGTTTTTCTTTCAAGGATCCGCTCTCGGTGAGCCTGGCTTCTCATAGGGAGGCTATGTTGATGCTCAGCCTATCGTTCCATATCGATCATGGCTGTCTTGCACACCCTATCAACCAGCTGCAAGTCGTCTGTCAATCCGATGCACATAATCCTGATGTTCCAGCTTTCCAATCGAAGTGTTGGCATTTTCTTTCTTTTCTTTTGTTTTCCTGGTGCGATGGATTCCATCCACTTGTTGAGGAGAGACTCTAAGCTCCAAGCACCCATTGAAGCAGATGTGCCGTGGTGGGTCAGCACCTTACTAGTCAGGGGCTGCCCGACTTGAGGTGGGCAGTGGCTGACCAGTGGGACATCATGGATCAGCCTGTAGCACCCGTTCTCTAGACAAATTGAGTTGAGCTTATCACTCTGCTGTCTCCCTTGTTGTGTTAATGCTCTGCAGTGAAACTGGAATGTCCTTTCCAGGATGCAAGCCTGGGCAAAATGTATGGAGACCCTGGGCTGTCAAATGTCAGGGTTCCCCTCTCAGCCTCCTCGGTTGAGTTCAAAGGAATGCAATGCCCTATGTTTGGCAGGAGTTGCCAGATAGATAACACATTGAGACATCAGCCTGCCTTTGGGATCCACTCCAGGTTTTTGTCAGGATTTACTCCCTTAGTCTCCAACTCTCCCGAGGTATTCACAAGGCAGTGGAGCTATTACCCATAATTGAGAGTATGGTTCATGAGTGCCGGGGCGTGTCCACATGCCAGTGCGCCTGCACACCATATTGCTGGGGGCCAAACTTCCTCAAAGTTTCTCTAAGGCTTTAGCCTAGGACTGTGAGGGATCTAGTTTCTGTCTGTCGTCGAGGAGGCATAGTTGAGGATTATCAATGGAGAGGTCGTATACTGGCAAGGAGAGACTTACACTTTGCATCTCTTTTTCGCATTGCTGTGAACCAGTGGTGGAGGCTGAAAATGAGAAGCAGACTGGCACAGAAGAGCAGAAAGCACGCTAACTCTCTTCACCCATACACTCGATGCGTCACACGGACACAGGCCCTACCAGTACTAAAACAAAAGCTTGATATTTATTATTGGTTTTTGTATTTACAATGAGCCTCCAAGGCTTGCAATCTAATCAAAACTTTAGAACATGATGATTGCTTTTAAGTATTATCTTTGGTGTGGGTTGAGAATCCTGCTCATGGTTCCCTACATGCTAAATTCAGGTCTTAGCTTGGCTGTGAGCCTAACAAATATCTTAAAACCATTGAGTGAATCATTATGGATGCAGACCCACAGGGACCTGTTCTGGGGCCTCAACTATTCACCTTATTTATTTTCAACTTAGATAATGGAATAGAAAACCACATATCCAAATTTGCTGATGACACAAAGATAGGCAGCATCATAAGCAGTGTAGATGGAAGCATAAAATTATGGAGAGATATTTATAGATTAAGTGAATGGGCAAAACTGTGGCAAATGGATTTCAATGTCAGCAACTGAGGTCATCCATGTAGAGTAAAGGGTTAACTCTACTGATAGCTACTGAGCATGTGCATAAGAAGCTATGTCACTCACTGAGATAAGATGACCGAGAAGCATCTTGGAGAGTCGCTCCAGCTAGGTTTAGGTCTTACTTAACCTTTGTAAATAGTATGTAAATAAATGTGTTTTCAACAAAAGATCATTGCCTCCAGCAAGATCTCTTTTAGAGTAAGAAGCTAACAATTCCTCAGATAAAACCATGATAACACTTTGGTAAAAATCATACTTAACTATGCAAAGCCCTGGTTAGACCACACCTGGAGCACTGTGAGCAGTTCTGGGCACTACACCTTTGGAAGGAGTGCAGCATAGGTTTACCGAATGATGCCTGGACTCCAAGGGTCAAATTACAAGGAGAGATCATGCAAACTAGGGCTGTATTCCCTAGAATTTAGAAGGTTAAGGGGAGATTTGATCAAAATTGTCACGATATTAAGAGGAACAGATAGAAGAAAGAGAGAAACTATTTCTATTTCTTGAGGAATCTAGGACTAAGGGGACATTAGAGTCAGGTCTTTCAGGAGTGAAATTAGGAAACACTTCTACATGTAAAGCGTGGTAAAAGTTTGGAACACTCTTCCACAAATGGTAATTGATGCTCAGTCAATTGTTCATTTTAAATCTGGGATTGTTAGACTTTAATTAACAAAAGATATTAAGGGATATGGGGGAAAGGTATATGGAGTTAGGTTGCAGATCAGCCATGATCTTTTGAATGATGGAACAGGTTCAGGGAGCTAACTGAACCACTCCTGGTCCTATGTTGTGCAGAGTTGGCAGTGGCCTGGAAGTAGAATGCACTACCCTTTCCTTAGCTGGAAGTAGTATGTCCTCTAGGGACACCTAAAAGATGGGCAGAGAATTTATTAATTTCTAGTGGATATGTGTCACTAATCTGGCACTGGCCACCACTAATTATTACTCAGAGAGGGTCGAAGACGGCTGGAAAACAAGTACAATGATGTACATGAATGTTCGTCGGAGGTTGAAATTAAAGCACAGCATTGGGCAGATTACAGAGAGCTTCATTCCATTAAACATGGCCCGAGATTGTTTGACAATCAGACAAGGGGTAGTTTTCCTGGGTGATAATTTGGTGGAATAGATCAATTGTCCGTTCTTAGAAGTTGTCTGAATTTTATTCCACTGATTGCCAATCCTTCACAACTGAAACAAAAACAAAGTTGCAGAATATACTTCAGATCTGTCAGCATCACAAAAAGACAGGTTAGTATTTCAAGTGTAAACTCGCCATCAGAACTGAATGGTTGATAAAGGGTCTATACCTAAATCACTAAACTAACTTTACCCTTTTTGGATGCTGATGGACCGGTTGTGTACTTTAAAGATTTTAGGGCTGAAATTCCTCACCATTCCGTTGGATTTCTAGTGTAACTTTGGCATGAGTCCACCCGAACAGCCTCAAACTCTATCGGGATCCAAATTCGTCAGAGCCGGCTTTTGTTGTGTTTTGGGATGGCCTTGTAGGGTGTACTACTGCCCATCCCTACCAAGCCACTGTTATAAAGTATGAGTTAAAGCCAGGGATGGGGACTTCATGGGTCTGTGTTTCTGACCCCAGCCTTCAACTGAGAATAGGAAAAGTCTGGCAGAGGTCTACCAGCCAGTCTGACAGCAGGTAGAAATGTATCCGACATGGGGGTCCAGACTAGGATCAGGAGCTGGACCTATGAAAATTAGAGTTACTAGTTTTTATTTTAATGTTGACATGAACCTGGCTTCCTCCCTGGACTAACAAGCTGCAACTGTCATTTCAAGCCTCAATAAACTGTGTACTGCATATATGTCCACATCATGTCTGAGACCCAGTCCAAGACTCATGCACTCTAACTCCAACTCACAAACCTTGAGGCATCAGTGACAGCTGTGAATGGGTTGCACTACCCTGTCTAACTTCCAGGATCATGTTCCTGAGAAATTTCTAATACTCCCTGACCTTAATATCTGCCATTGCTCAGCAATAGCACTCTCACCTGAGTCAGAAGGCTGTAGGTTCAAGTCCCACTCCAGGGACTTGAGCACAAAAATACAGGCTCACATCACAAAGCAGTACTGTGGAAATGCTGCACTATCAGATGTGCTGTCCTTTTGCCGAGGCCCCATTTATGCACTCAGGTGGATGCAAATGATCCTATGGCAATATTCATAGGAAGTGCAGGAGGCTCTCCCTCATGTCCTTGCACATATTTCTCCCCCAACCCACACCATGAAAAGAAACCAGAATACTTGGTTATTATCATGATGTTGTGACTACATCGTGAAAGGCATGATTTAAATACAAATCTTTTTCTCTTCATGAGCAATGAATTCACAAGATACTAAAATGAGGCAAATAAATTATTTCTGCTAAGCCTTCAGGTTTCATATATATCCTTATTCGACTTTGCAGTGTTGAACATCAGAAGTGTCCAAAAACCATGTCTGCGCTAATGATAACAAGGCTCACATTTTTAAAATCATTTGGTTCTTAAAGGTTAATCAAGTAGTAATGATTGAAATGGGCCATAAACCAAAGACAAAATCTTTTGTCATTTTCAATTGCTACCTCAAGTAGGCTATAAAATAATATTCAGTGCATTGTACCAGAAAAGTAAAAAAGCTGAGATATACTAATATTCAATTAAATGTGTCTAGAGATAACATCTGCCAACTCTGGAAAATGATACTAAATGCTTTGTTTTCTCAAATTATTTTCTGGGGAGCATAATTCTTGGTTAATTTTTAATCAAAGTGAGAGATCTCACTGCTGGGGAATGCAACACATTTCCATTTTTGCACTAGTAGTATGAATCACTCCTGGATCTCTAAGCTCATAGACAACAACATAATTTCACACCAGCAATTCTTTTGGCCTCTCTAGTGCTATAGTTCCTTGCAAGACCAGTTTCAGCTTTGGCTTAGTGTGCCAGCTAGGTTATCTTACTGCAAAAGGCATGCACGCACAAGCTCTGAAGTTCAAAGGAACCCACGGCTGCATGGCCGACCTAACAATAATATTGATAATCGAAGAAGTCAGACTCATGATAAATAAAATGGCAAAATTGATGCACTGCATGATCCTGCAATGCCAGGACGTCACAATGCACAATGGTTTCTGACATATTTAGATTGGAACAGCCTATTTCATTGTGACGTCACCAGTAGTCATCCCACAAGTACTAGCACAAAGAGAAGTAGAATGTAGTTCTTTCTATTCATAATGAGTTATATGAATGTGACTTTGAAATCCAATTGTAATTAGAAGTGACTGGTTGTCAATGTAGCACCAAGCTAGAGTAGTTTAGTTCTGTGTAATCTTGCACACTAGGAAATGGGTTCAGATTACCCAATCTTGTTGCATGTAGAATCTTTACAGCCAACAGAGCGAGTTCATCCTATCAGCATTGGTTGGATGTGAACTTAGCCCCATAAATGCACAGACAGTGGCCTAGATAAAAAGGGAAAAAATATAATTTGAGAGTCAACTAGCCAGAAATATAAAAACAGATTGTAAGAGCTTTTATAACTATATAAAAATGAAGAGAGTAGCTAAGATAAATGTTGGTCCATGAGAAGCAGGGACAGGAGAAATTATCATGAGGAATGAGGAAATGACAGAGACATTGAACAAATATTTTGTCTGTTTTCACAGTAGAAGACACAAGTTCCATACCAGGAAATAGATGGTAAGTTAGGGACTAAAAAGACTGAAGAAATCAAGGAAATTAGTATCAGCAGAGATAAAGTTTCACTCATCATCAGGTTCCATCCCAGGAACCAATTCAGTGAACCTTCATTGTACAGCCTCCACTGCAAGTATATCCTTTCTTAAATGTGGAGACCAAAATTGTACTCCAGGTGCAGTCAGGTATGCTCATACAAGGAACACAGAAAGTTAGCATGCAGATGCAGCAAGCAATTAGGAAGGCAAATGGCATGTTGGCCTTTATTGCAAGGGGATTGGAGTACAGGAATGAAGAAGTCTTGCCACAGTTATACAGGGTTTTGGTGAGACTGCATCTGGAGTACAGTTTTGGTCTCCACATTTAAGAAAGGATATACTTGCAGTGGAGGCTGTACAATGAAGATTCACTGAATTGGTTCCTGGGATGGGGGGATTGGCTGATGATGAGAGAAACTTTAGGGACTAAAATCCAACAAATCCCTGGGACCTGGTGTTAAGAGATAGCTGTAGAAATAGTGGATGCTCTGGCTATGATTTTCCAAAATTCCATAAGATTCTGGGACAGTCCCATTAGATTAGAAGTTGGCAAATTTTACACCGCTTTTCAAAAAGGAAGGAGACAGAAAACAGTGAACTACAGGTCAGTTAGCCTAACATCAGTTGTTGGGAAAATGCTGAAATCTATTATTAAGAAAGTCTTAACAGCGCACTTAAAAAAAGCATAGTATGATTAGAACAAGTCAACATGGTTTTACTAAAGGGAAATTCTGTTTGACAAATTTATTTCAGTTTTTGAGGACGCAACTAGAAGGGCAGATAAAGGGGAACCAGTAGATGTAGTATACTTGGATTTTCAAAAGGCATTCAATAAGGTGCCACACAAAAGGTTAAAGGGCAAGATAAGAGCTCATGAAGTTGGGGGTAATATATTAGCATGATTAGAGGATTGGTTGACGGATAGAAAACAGAGTACACATAAATGGGGCATTTTCAAGTTGGCAGGCAGTGAACAATGGAGTGCTGCAAGGATCAATGCTGGGGCCTCAGCTAGTTACAATTTATATTAATGACTGAGATGAAGAGACAGAGAGTAATGTATCTAAGTTAGTTGATGATCTAAGTTTGCTGTTACCCACTCACTTAACTTATCTATATCTCTTTGCAGCCTCCCTGTGTCCTCCCCACAGCTTAACTTTCACTTAGCTTGGTAAGCTAGGTGTAAGCTAGGTGGAAAGATAAGCTGTGGGGAGGCCACAGAGAGGCTGCAAAGAGATATTCTCAGGTTAAATGAGTGGGTAACAAGATAGCAGATGAAGTATAATATAGGGAAGTGTGAAGTTATTCACTTTGGCCATAAGAATAAAAAAGAAGAATAATTTTTAAAAGGTGTGAAACTTTAAGCGTTGATGTTCAAAAATGCTTGGGTATGCTCATACAAGGAACACAGAAAGTTAGCATACAGATGCAGCAAGCAATTAGGAAGGCAAATGGCATGTTGGCCTTTATTGCAAGGGGATTAGAGTACAGGAATGAAGAAGTCTTGCTACAGTTATACAGGGTTTTGGTGAGACTGCATCTGGAGTATAGTTTTGGTTTCCACATTTAAGAAAGGATATACTTGCAGTGGAGGCTGTACAATGAAGGTTCACTGAATTGGTTCCTGGGATAGGGGGGGATTTGTCTGATGATGAGAGGCTGAGTAAATTGGGTCTATTTTCTCTGGAGTTTAGAAGAATGCGAGGCGATCTCATTGAAACCTACAAGATTCTGAAAGGGCCTGATAGATTCTGTCCAGTGTCCACCCTAAAACACGGGCGCACAGTCTCAGGATAAGGGGCTGATCGTTTATGACTGAGATGAGGGAAATCACCTCACTCAAAGGGTTGTGAATCTTTGGAATTCTCTACCCCAGAGGATTGTGGCTGCTCCATCATTGAATACATTTAAGGCTGGGATAGACAGATTTTTGGTCTCTCAGGGAATTAAGGGATTTAGGGAGCAGGCAGGAAAATGGAGTTGAAGCCCAAGATCAGCCATAATCATATTGAATGGCGGAGCTGACTTGATGGTTGTATGGCCTACTCCTGCTCCTATTTCTTATGTTCTAAAAAGTTGAATGTAGCCACAATTGGGGCACGGGGAACACCTGCACCTGAGTGGATAGGTCTGAGGCGCACATGATATTTGGTAATGGGCTTCATTTTCATCAAGCTGGCAAGTCATGGACACCTTGTAAGTAGTCAGAGGTAACTCGGGATGAAGATAACTGGAAAATTGCTTCACTACAACATCAGTTTACAGAAATATATTCAACACTGGCATTAAGAAAAGGGAGCAAAATTTATTTTTCTGAATTTTTGCACAACTATCAGCAGTGAAATATTAGTTTTGACCTAGGAATATTGACAGTTAATATGAATATTTTAGCTGCATATTAAAACTACAAGTATAAAATATAAATGTGGCAGAGTGCATCAAAATATTCACAGCAAACATTGGAGGATAAGAGATGAACGTGGATGCATGAAAAAAATTTCAAAGTATATTGGAATGCCAGAGGAATACGTTGCAGTTTTATGTGAAATATTGGGAAGAAATTGCAAGGGTCCACTGAGGTAAAGAGACTCGCTAGACCCAAGTTCTGATCAGAGGTAGGGTTTTTGTATTGTATCCTCAATTCTGTGTACCAAGCCAATATCTATTGAGCTTCTAAGCTATGACTGGAGTTTCTGATAGTCTGCCCTATATGTCAAAGCATTGGTAATGTATAAAAGGAAAATACTGCGATGCCAGAAATCTAAACTAAAAACAGAAAGTGCTAGGTTTTATGCTGTTGAAAGGAAGGGGGAAACAGGTGAAAGAACCTGGGTGAAGGGGTGGAGAGATTAAATGACAAAGATGGTGTGAAACAAAAGGCAAAGGGATTAGCAATGCTTGTAATAAAGAAACAAAGTATTTGTCCAGAGTGAGTGTGAGTGGCAGAATAATGAACAGCTCTGTCCAAATGCATGAAAAACAAGGTTAAGACAGATGCATGGCAAAAAAACCCAGAATCAAAATGGGAGATAGGGTTCATGGTCTGAACTTGTTGAACCTAATGTTGAGTTCAGAAGGCTGTAAAGTGCTTAATCAGAAGATGAGGTGCTGTTCCTCAAGCTTGTGTTGGGCTTCACTGGAACCCTGCAGCAGGCTGAGGACAGAAATGTGAGGGTGAGTGCAAGGTAGTCAATTAAAATGGCAAGCAACTGGAAGCTCGGGGTTACATTTGTGGACTGGGCAGAAGCGTTCTGCAAAGCAGTTACTCAATCTGTGTTTGGTTTCTCCATTATAAAGGAGACCCACTTTGTGAGCAGCAAATACAGTATACAGAATTAAAATATTACATTGGCAATATATACCTGGGTATTAGCCATGTATTGGTAAGGGATTAGGAAAACATGTTGGCAGATCAGCAGAATATTAATGGAGGATATATTTTTTTCTAGCATTTATAATATTTATATTGTTTTCTGATTTGTTTTGTATTCTCTCTCCCTTGAAGCTCTTCCTCCCCAGCACAACACACTATGATTTTAGAAGGTCTCCTGAGGATTACAAAATGAAGAACATAATACTATTATTTAAAAATTGTCAGAAGGTATAAATAGAAATTATACCAGTTGGGTGCATATTACTTGTGGAGAAAAATCTTTGAAATGGGTTTTAAGGGATTAAATATGAAAACTAAGGAGAATGAGTATAGAAAAGGATATCATATTTAAATACAGAATTTTTTGAAGATGGTATCGTAACTCCAATATTAGTCTGGGGGTACTGCAGTGAATGCTGTATAGTTAGTTTTTCAAAAAGTACTTGATGTGGCTCCAGATCAGAAATTAACAGGTAAACAGGTACACAGAAAAGGATACAGTGATTACTATGAAATTGACCCAAATCCAAGAAATAAAGGACCGTAATAAATGGAAAACTACAAACTGGGAAGGGATTACCAATGAGATACTTCAGGAGTCACTTTTGTGTTGGTAAATTGGAGACAGAGCTAGCCATGGAGTTAGATTCAGAAGATTTTGGATCATTTAAGAATTGGAGCAGTTGGTAAAGGTAGTTCAATGTGTATCTGCTTGGTTCAATTGGTCGCATTGTTGTCACTGGACCAGCAGGTTGTGGATACAAGGCCCAAACTGTGGTTAGCCCATAATTGCACCTGATCTTGCAGGACAACATTGAGGAAGTGCTGCATTATCAGTGATGAAAAGGTTTGAAGAGAGCAAGGAAAATTTATTTAATATGATTTAGTAAAGATAGTTTCAGGATGAGGGGTCAGCCATTTAAGACAGAGATGAGGAGAAATGCCTTTACTTGGAGGGCTGTGAATCTTTGCAATTCGCTATCTAGGAGAGCTGTGGACGCTCCATCAATGAGTATATTCAAGATAGAAATCGGTAGGTTTTTGGGTTATAAGGGAATCAGGGACATGGGGATATGGAGGTAGAAGATCAACCGTGATCTTATTGAATGGTTGGTCTGTCTCAAGTGAATACCCCTGCTCCTATTTCTTATGGTTTTATGAGCTCCTCAATCTCATTCATATAGAAGGCAAAAAACAGGGGGCAGGCACATTCCCTAGTGGGGGAGGAAAAATCAGCAGAACCAGTCAGCTTGGGCCACTACCCTGCGCCAAGCATCCAGTGACAGGATGACATTGCAGAGTTGGGAGAGGACAACTTCCCTTCTCATCAGCTGTGATGTGGACAGCATGAACACTAAAAAAGAAAAAAGAAAAAAACTCCAAAAGACCTTGCAACAAAAAAACTAATTGAATGAGATTCACATCGACGTTCCTTGCAGCTTCTCTATTACAATATATTTTTTTAAAAAACAAATTGTGTTACGTACATTAAAGGCATTGGTATAGCTGCTTAGAGCAAAAGCCCTCACAAAAAGTGAAGGGTTAGTTCTGCAGTGAGATGTGTGGGTGTCCTTTTGATATGGCATGTAGGCAAACCCAGGCAAATTCAATATCCTGTTGCACTACTGTAAACTCTTCCAAATATCGTGTAAGAAAAAGACATATACCAACATTCACCAAATATGATGAGCCTCAAAAAACCATGCGCCATCTTGGAAAGCAGTAGAATAAGTAAATGCTCATACACACCTCCTCAATGTTACTGAAGTGTTGAGATGCTAAGCTGCTGTAATAACATCAATAATGTAAAAATTAGTACAATACTACTTATGTGCCTTTGGGAAACTGGCTGCTATAAGTGTGTAATCTGCAGGATAATTAGGAAACAGTAACAGCTGCATCCTGTGGAAACTGAAAATACTAATTGGTGTTCTGGAATATTGTTTGTGTCGCAGTCACTAGAGGTCGCCCTTCATGGGGGCGGCGGGGAGTGGCAACTACTGATTTGCCTGTGCAACAAACACAGTGTACATTCTGCACAATAGAAAACAAATGCAGGCAGCTTTTGCCTCCTCTGTGTTTAATTGTCTCTCAGAGTGCTATCCAAGCTTGCTCAGATGTCGTATGGTGTGCAATTGACAATTACTTGGATGCAATTATCAAAGGACACTCACACCCAGATCCAGAGAGTTGCAGACATTCAAATGTATGATAGTTTGCTCTTAGAGCTGCACATTGCTGGATGTATAGTTTGGTGTTACCGTGTAATTGCTGAGAAGACACTTTCAGCACATTGATATCTAGTTGTTTTTAACTATGCACTGCTGGTTGTGTAGCCTAGTATTACAGTGTGATTATCTGGAGCTAGTTCCATATATTTTGTGGCAATCATATAACGTTCAGTTTCATCAAGTGTAGAATTGGAGCCTGGTATTGAGCTGTGATTACTAAATGACTCCCACAGAGGGAGTTGCAGGCACTTAACTATGATCTCCTCCTGCGTTCAATGGTATATGTATGGAAGGTAGTTAAAACCTGTATTTGTCTTGGGAATTTCGACCCAGAAATAAAATCACAGAAATAAATCTCAAATTGTTTTTAAAGACTATTATTAAACTGAGACTGAATTACACCTTTAAACTCTCTTTGATGCCAATATACTATGCTAATTTTTAATAAAAGCTGCAGTTGCTGGAAGCCTGAAATAAAATTGGAAAAAGTTTAAAATAATTATTAGGTCAGGCAGCATCTGTAGAGTGAGAAAGAGTTAACATTTCAGGGTTTTTTTTCTAGCAATCTTGTCGAGTTTTACTTGGAGCTGGTGTACTTGGCCGCTGCCTTTGTCCCCTCCGACACAGCATGCTTGGCCTGTTCCCCGGGCAGCAGCAGACGCACGGCAGTCTGGATCTCCCAGGGGCTGATGGCCTGGCACCTGTTCTAATGGGACAGGGAAGCCTCGCCCACGATGCGCTCAAAAATGTCATTCATGATTGAGCTCGTGATGCTCATGGCCCGGGAGGAGATGCCAGTGTCCGGGTGAACCTGCTTCCTACTTTGTAGATCTGGATAGAGTAACTTTCCTTCCTGGCTCTTTCCCGTTTCTTGCCACGCTTCAGCAGGGCCTTCTTAATGATTTTCTTGCCAGCTCCTGCTTTCTTGTCCTCTGCCATGATGACTTTACCCTTAATCAGCATTAGAGACGTAATAGGTCTTAAGCAAGTGCAGAGGCAGGAAAAGAGAGGAAAGAACGAAAAGAGAAGTTCTTTGAAATGGTGAAAGACAGGAGTAATTAAATGATAAATAGGACACCCAAGGAGAGAGTTATAGACACTCTGGCTAGAGCCACCTCCTGAATTCAAAGATAGAGGAGCTATGGAAGCGATTATAAAGGAATTTTTTTGTTTATTCCTTCATGGGTTGTGAGCATTGCTAGCTGGGCAGCATTTATTACTACTGCCTTCCCCAGGCCACTTTTTAAACTGCTTTTCAATTTCCTTCAAAAGTGAGTGGAAGGGCTACTCATTTCTGATGTAAGCTGGGTAGTGTAGATGTATTGAGAATAGTTGATGAGCTCTAAGAAGTGTTTAAGTTTACTGTTAGACATAGCTTCTGACACTTTGCTGCCAAAATGATACTCAATTGTGAATCTAACAACTGAATATTCGTCATTTTTTTTAGTTGCTCTGCCAAAGGTGAAAATCATATCAAATTGGGAATGGACATTTACATAGCTTATGACATAGAATATACAACACTGAAACTGGCTATTTGGCCCAATTGGTCTATGCGAATGTTTACGATCTACATGAGACTCCTTCCACCCCTCTTCATCCCATCCTATCAGCATAACCCTCTATTCCTTTCTTATTTAAAATTATTAGGCATTTCACTTCAACAAGGGAAAAGTTAAGGTATTTATTAAATCTAAAACTGAGGTCACAATGATGGGAATTAGCATTTATATAATGCTAGCCTTTGTGATACACTGGTGGCCTCAGCTGAAGTTTGGGTCCAGTTCTAGGCACCAGACTATCAGAATATCAATACCTTGGAGAGGATGCAGAGGAGGTTTGGCAGAATTATACCAAGGGTGAGGCACTTTAGTTAAGTGAGAGATTAGAGTAGCTGAGATTGTTCTCCTTACGGCAGAAAAGCAGGGAGCTTTCATCAATTTGATTGATAGAGTAAATAAGCAGAAACTGTTTCCAGGGGCAGATGTTGGTAACCAAAGGATGCAGATTTTAAGATAATTGACAAAAGAATCAGAGGCAAGGTGAGGAGAATTGTTTTAATGCACAGAGTTGTTATAATTGGGAATGCACTGCCTGTGGAAGCATAGACAATAGTAACCTTCAAAAGGGAATTGGACATATATGTGATATAAAAGAAAATCTGGGCTATGGGGAAAGGGCAGGAGAATGGAACTAACTGGGTGGTTCTTTTAGAGAGCTGGCAGACAGTCATTGGGCCAAGTGGCCTCCTTCTGTGCTGTATGATTCTATGCTTTTCACATGAAGAAGATATTGTAAAATGTTTTACAATAAGAAGGAAAGGGACTTGGCAGATAACAAGTATTGGGAAAGGAAAGACCATCGGTGAAATCAGGATGAGGAACTAAAGGCAGAGTTAAAGAGAAGAGTTTTGAGAAGGTTTTTCAAAGCAAGCTGGGATCTAGAAAAGGTAGATGGATCTGAATAGATAATTAGAGAGGGTAGGAGGAGAGTAACTGAAGAAACATTTTTCAATAGTGGAACAGGGTCTAGGCAAAGTTCCTGTTAACAGAACAGAGGCTGCATGCAGGAAAGCAGGGCAGAAGGGGATCACAAACTAAGGATGGAGCAAGGCTATGGAGAATTTTGAGTTTGACAGGCTGCACCATAGGCACACAGTGGAGCCTGGAGAGCTCTGGAGTGACAAGAGTATGGCATTTATTGTGGGTGAGAACATAGGCTACACATTTTGGATGAAATGAAGCTTATGAAGCCAGATAGGAGGATATTGGAAGAATCAAGCCTTTGAGGCGATGGAGGCATGGATTACAGCTTCAACTTAAGAAGTGTTAAGGACAGAGTTGTATGTATTATGGCAATTGATATCTAAATATAAGTTGACCAAGCTTTTGGTCATCTGCCCTAGTTTCTCCTTATATGACTCAGTGTCAAATTTTGTGTGGTAATATTCCCATGAAGCACTATGGAATGATTTACTATATTAAAGGCTTCATATAGATGCAAGTTGTTGTTGTTGATTAACAAGATTGGAACAGTTGATCGATGGTTGAATGTCAGAGAGAAACTTTAGGTGCAGGATGAAGTTGAAAGAGGCAAACATGGAGTTGGTGAAGGAAGGGATGGTTAGTAACTTGTTGCAAAGATAGAGCAGACAGGACATAAAAGATTTCAATAAAAAAGGTGTATGAGGGTCAGGATGAGGATATCAATAAAGATGGAGGATCTTAAAGTAATTATAGAAAAGGCGACGGAGGTGTGGAAGTCAAATGAAGAAAAATAAGGAGCAAACATGAAGTGAGATCTTGCAATGTGCGTCATGCCACCACTGCAGCAGTTAGAATGGGCTACGCGCAAAGCCAGATGGGGTGATTTGAAATGAGTAAGTGAGCCAAGTTTCAGGAAGTTGAAATGTTGTTTTAGAATGAGAAAATATTTTGCATGGCAATTTGAAAGAGTTATATAACCAGAAGTTCATTGGATGGGTTAATAGCGGGGGAGGGGAGATGACACTCAACTTGCTGCGGTATGCTAAGCAGGGCTGTGAGCAATGAACAAGGAGATGGGAGTGGGTTTATAAGATTGGCCCTGAAGCAGAAAAATTGATGTGAGAGGTACTAGAAGATGGGAACGAGGTAATTTTACTGGGCAAGTGCTTCTTGGCTAATAGACTTGGCGCTACAGCAACATAAGAATATAAGAAATAAGAGCACAATAGGCCCATAAGGCTCCTTAAGCCTGTTCCGCCATTTAATAAGGCCAGGGCTGATCTGATCTTGGTCTGAATACCACTTTCCTGCCTGTTCACCTTGGCTGCCTTAAAGTTCAATGACTCCACCTCCACAGCTTGCTGGGGTACAAAATACCAAAGATTGATGAGTCTCTGAGAGAAGAAATTCTTTCTTATCCCTATCTTAAGTGGGAAACCCCTTATTCTGAAACTATGCTGCCCAGTGCTAGATCACCACACAAGGGAAAAGACCCTCTCAGCATCCCTTAGAATCTTATATGTTCCAATAAGGTCACCTCTCATTCTTCTAAACTCTAATGAGTATAGGCCCAACCTGCTCAACATTTCCTTATAAGGCAACCCAGGAATCAACTTAATGAATCTTCTCTGCACTGTCTCCGGTGCAAGTATACCCCTTCTTAAATAAGGAGAACACAACTGCACACAGTACTCGTAGGTATGGTCTCACCAACACCCAGTACCATTATAGCAAGGCCTCTCTACTTTTATATTCCATCCCCCTTACAATAAAAGCCAACATTCCATTTGCCTTCCTAATTATTTGCTGTACCTACATGCTAACCTTTTGCGTCTTGTGAATGAGGACACCCCGATCCACCTGTACCATAGAATTCTGTAGTCACTCTCCATTTAAATAATATTTTGCCTTTCCATTATCCCTACCAAAGTCAATTATCTCACATTTTATTATACTTGATATGTGGATTTTTTTGTCCAATCACTTAACCTAGCTATGTCCCTTTGTGGACCCTGTGTATTCCTCACAACTTGCTTTTCCACCTATGTTCATTTTGTCAACAAATTTGGCTACAATACATTCAATCCCTTCCTTCAAGTTGTTGATATAAATAGTTGAGGCCCAGCATTGATCCCTGTGGCACCTGACAAGTTACAGTTTGCCTACCTGAAAATGATTCATTTATTTGTACCCTGTATTCTAACCCTGTATTTTCTGATAGTCAGTCAATCCTCTATCCATGCTAATATATTACTACCAACACCATGAGTTCTTGTCTTGTGCAATAACCTTTTATGTGGCACCTAGTCGTGGTGGAAGCCAGGCTTGAGTTAGAAAGAGGCTGTGAATGTCTAGGACAGAGCCTGACATGGTGAAGAAAGAGAACGCTACAATGAAAGAGAGAGAGAGAGAGGAATCTAATGGAAATGCAGCAGAGGGTGGGGCAATGAGTTTATGAGGATATGCAGCAGTTTGTTTAGAAGAGTTAGGAATGTGTAGAAAGAGAAGAAGTTGCTGAAGCTGAGGAGGAAGAAAAGGGTGGGGCTGGAAGAGGTCCACACAGAACTAGGAGTTGATTGATTTGTTTGATTTCATAGTACCTCAATGGAGCAGGCACTGCCTAGGATTGACTATCATCATACTATACCAAAAGGTAAGATGGGCATAATACACAATTAGAGCATTAGAGATCAGACACACACTCACTAAATTATCAAGAAGTTATTCTCCACTCTAAATTTTTAGGAATCACATGCCCTACTCTTCACTGGAAACATGCACATTAATTGGAGTATTGAGAATCTATGTCCCCCACCTTTCAATGGTAAAGCAACAAGCAAGTATTCATCCCACATCAGAACAATCAAAATACATGTATCCTACTAAAATATTGCACTTCAGCATATCTACCATTAAAGAAACATGAAATGAAAGAAAGAACTTGCTTTTATATAGTGCCTTTCCTGATCACAGGACACCCCATAGTGCATCACAAGCAATTGTGTATTTTTGAGGTGTCATGAACTGTTGTTCATGTAGGCAAATATTGCAGCCAACCTTGCACAGCAAGATCCTAGAAATACAAATGAGATAAATAACCAGATAATCCATATTAATTGGTGGATGGATAAATGTTGGCCAGGGCACCTGCAGAATCCATTATCATTCTTCAAAAGTGCTATAGATCCTTTATTTCCATCAAAGAGAGAAGATAGGGTTTCAGTTTAATGTTGCATCCAAAAGACCAGCACGTCCAATGCTGCCTCAGTACTGCATTGAAGTGTCAGCCCAGGTTATGTGCTCAAGTCTCTGAAGTGAGGCTTTGAACCCACAACTTTCTGATTCAAAGGCAAGAATTCTACCAATGAACCAAGACCAACATCTACTTCAGGAATCATGTGACTTCCCACAAGTAATAACCAGGAGTATTGCTGAAAAAAGAGACACGCTATAAAAGCTTTCCATCTTGCACCCATCCGGAAAGAAACAGGAATGCCAAGTTTCAAAGGGAGCAGCAATTTATACTGCATGAGAAAAGGGTGCTGATTGGTTGGCAAGTTGATTCTAATTGGTCATGGCATTGCCACAGAGAATGCACCAGGGAATTTTTGTCCCCCATGCTTTTGTTTAATTCAAAAAAGGTGCAATGCCTGGACATGTTCCTGTTACCTTCAGAGGACATGTCCCTGCGTATCAATACATGTAGCTTTTAGCAAGTGTAAATAAGCTACTTTGTGAGCCCAACTGATAATCTTAATTGGTTATTAGTGTAATTCTTAGCACACTCAGGATTGCTCAGCGAGTACTGTCCAATCATGAGCCTGAATTTTCAGCTCAGTGGACGGGCACGATCGGCGGGCCTGGGAGCAGTTGGGAAATGGACTGCCAACCATGATCAGCCCCAGAACTGTGATTTCATGCTGGCTGGCCAATTAATGGCCAGCCAGAGTGAAGAGCATGCTGATACGATCAGCACTGCCTGGGTTGGGAGCGAGGGGAGGGCAAACGCTGAAGTCAGTGCAGGTGCGGGGGAGTATGGAATGAAAGCTCCCTGAAGGCAGAGAGCTGCCTCAGGGAGCTGAAGAATTTAAACACAAAAAATAAAAATTTTGAAAACCGGAAAGAAATGCCCACTCATCTGGAGCAGTCACCACAACACATACAACATGAAAATTCTGTCCAAACATTTTTTTTAAATTTAATGGTGGAAACCTTATCCTGCCCTTGAATGAGGTTTCCTGAAAAATGCAAAGGCCACCTGGCTGATTCACCCGCCTGCCAACTGTAAGGTTGGATGTGCAGCAAAAAATCCCAGTTAATTGCACCGTTAATGGGCTTAATGGCCCTCTTAATTGTTGGTGGGTGCTTCTCCGGCTTTAGCATGGGCCCACCAACCAAAATATTGCGCAATGACATTGGGATGTTCGCCCGACGTCATCGAGTGCTATTTCACGCTCGAGTGTGTCGGTCACGCATCCACACGCCGAGTGAAAAATTCTGCCCATTAAATCATATCTAACATTAGACATTATATTCTGAGTTTTTCAAGCACAGACTGGTTGAGGAGACAGTGGAGTAGTGATAATATCACTAGACTAGTAATTAAGAGGCCCTGGCTAATTCTTTGGGTCATTGGTTCAAATCCCACCATGGCAGATGGTGAAACTTAAATTCAATTAATAAATCTAGAATTGAAAGCTAACCTCAGTAATGGTCACCGTGAAACTTTAGTCAATTGTCATGTTTAAAAAAAAATCTGGTTCACTAATGTCCTTTAGGGAAGGAAATCTGCTATCCTTACCTGGTCTGGTCTACATATGACTCTTGACAGCCCTCTGAAATGGCCTAGCAGACCACTCAGTTCAAGGGCAATTAGGGATGTGCAAATGTCCACATCCCTTGAAAGAATAGAGAGTGCAGTCAGCACTGTGTTCACAATAGGCAGAGTACTGATTGTTAAAAGCTACTGCGGATGCTGGAAATCCAAAACAAAAACAGAATTACCTGGAAAAACTCAGCAGGTCTGGCAGCATCGGTGGAGAAGAAAATAAAAGAGTACTGATTGTACTCAACCAGCTCCTGCTTGCAAAACTCAGAATATAATGTCTAACATTAGATGTGATTTGACAGCACTTGATGAACAATCCTGAGTGTGCAAAGAATGACACTAACAACCAATTTTTGATTATCAATTGGGCTCGCAATGTGGTTTACTTATGCTCACTGGAGGCTACATATATTCATACGCAGGGACCAGTCCTCTGCAGGCAAAAGGAATATGTCCAGGTATTGGCCTTTTTTAAATTAAACTAAAGCATGCGGGACAATAATTCCCTGGTGCAATCTCTGCAGCAATGCCTCAACCAATCAGAATCAATTTGCCAGCCAATTAGCACCCTTTTCTCATGCAGTATAAATTGTTGCTCCCTATGAAATTTGGCACTCTTTTATCTGTCCTGATGAGTGCAAGATGAAAAGCTTTGACAGCATGTCTCTTTTTTCAACAATACTTAATTTTTGTACCACCAAGTGACTGATAATCAGGAATCACATGCATGAAATGGTCAACTAGAAATCATAGGATCAACACCACTTGCCTCCCAGTGGAGATCCAAAACTCATCGCTTTCATCTTCCACATGACAAGCAAAAACCATAAACTTTTCCCCCTCTACAGTACCAGGAATTATAACTATTCCTGAATTACTGGGCATTAAATGTATCTGAACTGCCTTTCAATTATTGTCTGTGCCTCCAAGCATCATATGATGCATCTAATCTGCCAGTGACCCTTAATGGGTAAAAAATTGATTGTCATGAATAATACGAAATTGCTATGTATTGGAACGCTTGAGATTTTCTTTGTGCGCTGTCTCCCATTGCCAACTGATTTAAGAGGAAAGGTAGTTTACTTAATGAATAGATGTGAAGGATTACAGTCAGTTAGAAAAGGTAAAAGAAGTAATATCATTGCAAATTGCTTTTCAGCTGATTACAGCGATATATGGAAATCAAGATTATTACTCTACACGAATATATTGTGAGGAATATGTTGCAAAATACGATGTAAAACTTTGTTCTTCTGGTGCCATTTCATAATGGATTAAATTACCCTTCTGTGAATCCTATTGTTCTAACATAACTCAGTCTTCAGCATGGATGACCGGCGGCCACTCAACTGACGCCAAGTACAATTTCTGAAGCCAATGGTTTTTCCTCTTTCAGTCTTTACTCGCTTTCATCTGTCAATTTAGGTTGCCTTGTAGCTACCAGTGAAGTATTTGTTGGTATTAATAGTGAATAACAAGTTTTATAGTTAGCTACAGATTTAAATGGGCACTGGGTAATATCTTTACAGGCAGCTCCTCCCCCAGAGTTCTCAGGGGCATTCATGTTAAGTAAATTCGGCGCTCCTTCGGTGTTAAGTGCTAAATGTTTTCCTATTGTGCGTGCATTCTGAACAACTTATGTAAAGTCTATTTAAATATATATATATGTGTGTATAGACGCATATTTAAGCTGATAACAAGATCTGGATGTTATGTGAGCTGCCTTAAATTGTTGTTCATGAAGGATGTCATTCTTCTGAATCACGATTCACACTGATGATTGATAAGACTATGTAGTGTCTGTGGCAACTCACAAACTTCCATGCCCTGCCAGGACATAGTCGATACGGTTTAAAACTAATCAGTGATAATCTAGGGACAGTCCATTAGAGCTCAGTCAGACATCCAACGAGTGGCAAGCTGTCCGTTGATTTTAAAGGAAAGCAAGAATTATTAAAAGTTATTTTAAAAAAGAGAGAATTTGCTACACAGATATCAAACGCAATTTTATTCATTTTAGTTGCTGGTAGCTTGCCTGATGTATATTTTTTGTAGTTGAAATATCCAGTCTCTTTAGTTTTAAGCTTGATGGGCTGCTCGCCCACTCATTCAGTGGCTGACTGTTCATTGCCAAAATCAGATCATGTGATGATTGATTGTTTTGGTGACATGAAACATTTGGGTCCAAGGAACCGAATGACATGCAGTGACGGAGTGCATTAAGTGGAGAAGAGTTACATACACGCACGGGATGATTTTCGCTATAACATTTTCTATTTTCGATGTTTAACATTTGCATAATATTACTTCTTAAAAATATATATTGCATGATACAAAACACATTCTTCCATTACAGGGAGAGTAATCTACAGCTTCTTAGTCCTAAATTCAACCTTAGTCCAGGCTGATAGTTCTTAAAACAAATACCCAGGGCACAAAGACCTTTTATTGAAAAGTTAACAACATGATCTGATCTGATCTCACGCTATTTTCTTCTTTGTATCTGAAGTTTTTTTCCAAATATTTTTGGATCATTCTGAAATGACATTGGTGCATTCAGGTTTGTATTCGCACATTCGTTAACATTAAAGGTTGAAAGGTTCCTTTAACAAAGGTGCCTACGTCATCATAATTTTAATCACAGTCATTATTTATTCAGCTATAGTTGATCCATTAATTCGGGCAGTGGGATCCTGTGCAAAAATACAATGGTTTAATATTGGAGAACTGAAAGAGGTGGACGAATTCCTTGCACCTGCCCCTCCGAGGGGAGCCTGCAGACAGAAAAGCATTCAGTCACAAAGAGAGCAAGAATGCGGGGGATCCAGTGCAGAAGATGATCACCTTTGAAATTATGAAGCTTTCCCATTTCTGACTCCTTCTTGGAGTGGCTGGGATACTTACACTGTTCAACTGACAAAGTTGAATGGAACACTGCATCAGAAATTTCTGTATTTTTTTATTTTAAAAAAGAACTCTAGTTCAAGTCTAATCAAGTTGGTCATCAATTTAATTTCGATGATAACCATTAGCAAACATCATTAAACTACAACGCACCCAACTGTATCACGAGTGAAATTGTGCTGAAAAACCTTTCTCCTCAGTAAAATGTAATTCACAACCCTATTACATTCGAAAGTCAACGATATCGTTTTAATATATATACATAAAAGCACTCACTCCAAATCAACTTACCTTTAATTTTCGGGTTGCATTCGGAGCTTCGGGATCTCTTTTGTCAGGCTGGATTGATTCGTTCTCAGGCACTTTATGTTCCGTCCTTTACCCCCTCCTCTTCAAGGGATTTCTCTAGTGAAAGGAATTGGAGATTGGATTAAAACGCTGCTGCCTCCCATACTGTGCTCGGTCGATTTGATTTCCATAGTTTATTTGCTGTGAGCTGGTGTCAGTGCTGGATCATGTCTCTCTCTCTCACACACACACACACACACTCACTTTCTCTTTTCTGTCTCTCCCGGGAACTCACACCGCTCCCCCCGCCCGACCTGTGCTTTCTTTGGGATTCTCTCTTTCCCTCTCTTTCCGCCTCTTTTCTCTCTCCAGCACATTTATGAAGCCCTTGTCACCTTATCACGTGTTGACACCCTGTCAAGGCGACTCTTACAGGCTCGATACGCGCCGGGAGCTCTCGGCAGGACTGTGAAACTCGCATGTAAATCAATGTTGCTTTTAGAAGTGGTGGGGAGGGGTGGGGGCAAGAGTAGACGAAATACACACAAAAAAAAATCGACAAAATCTGAAATACATCTGTCACGTTGGCTAAGGAATGAACCCAGTGTCCTATTTAGAGCTCCTTTCACAAAGACATCTCCCTGTTTCCCTGACATCCTGGGAAACAACCTTTTTTTTTAAATTTGGAAAGATCTACATCTGTAAAAAAATGATTTGGGCACATGTTTCTGAAATGTTGCTGCTAATTGGATTTGGGTCCGGATGCTCAGTCACAGACGGGTGACCTTTAAATAAAGGCTCCCCGAAGGAACCCCGAGCGGAGCGCAATGGAGGGGAGGCTCAGGTCCGGGGTGGGGATGTTGGATCCAGCACTCATCAGGGCGGAGGGGGTACCGAGTCCCTATTCGCAGTTAGAATCCTGCATCGAGCCGGGAACAAATCCCCCCTCCCCCGACTGCTACTTAACGTGGCAAAGAGGTTTATTTTTGCTCATGTAAATGCCCCGGGTCCAAGTTTTCTTCAGGGGATGCTGCTGGGAGCCAGGAGGTACTGAAGGGTAGCTAGTGTCGAGAAGATGGGAAAACAACCGTGACTGAAGATCTGACTTGAGAATTACACGGGCTGACAGGGGCGGCGTGTTATTTGTTGCCAGATGATCTCCGGCCACTGGTTTATTTGTTGTTATCTGAATGCAAATCACTGGCTAAAAGCAATTCATCGAAACCTGACGCTGACCCCAGCGCAACAACCTCCGGTTATCAATAATTGGTGTTCCACTGGGGGCTTCGCCAGACACAACACACATCAACATCTGGAGGCCAGTGTTTCTGAAACTAGCTCCCTGCCATTAAAAAGACCCCACCCAACAACCCGACTTTATATCACAACATTCTCTTGTGAATTCTAGGTAACCCACTTCCATGCGAGCTACATTTGCAAGGTTGTTGACCTGAAACGTTAACCCGGGTTCTTTCTCCACAGATGCTGCCCGATCTGCTGAGTTTTCCCAGCATTTTCTAGCCTTTAATTCCACCCAGGCACAACCTGGTAAACTTACCTTTTGGAATATGGGAGGAATTGTCAAAGTAGAAGCTCACTCATCAGTGTTATGATAGTTTGTTTTGTTTTACCTAACAGGTTGGGAGGGCGCAGCATGAGCTGTTTTATATGCAGTGTATGTAAATAATAAATTTGGGTTTTTTTTCTTTCCAATTCATTGAGCTACAAAGTCGGGCTCTCTCGCTTCCTCTGAGAGTGAATCAACCTCTCCAGTGCTGAGGCAGCTTGGACTGACGAGACTGGCCGGTCACCAAACCTTCATTGATCACACCTCCCCCCAACACCTCCCCTCTCCCCCCTTGACTCTCAGCAATGCCCCGGAGCCTGTGTCATCAGACCAGAGCCTCCGACTGTACGTGGTTAAAAAATAATAATAATAATGGACGGTAAATTTACCAACAGCTCATCTGGAAGGGAATAGGCAAAACAGCATCTCTGACCGAGAGTGCACCGCACACTGCTGCTGTCACTGCAGCCTCCGAGCCCTCCCATTGTCTCCTGTCAAACATTGACTGACTAAAGCTGGCTATTCATGTCGCATTAATGTCACTGGAAAGTACGAATGGTCATTAAAATCAGATCCAGGTAAACGTCAGGATTTCAGAATGCACTTTGACTAAATTGCGGAAACTTCTGGCTGATTTGAATTTTAGGAGGGCGGGTTAGGCACAAAGACAGCACACGGGCTTAAAACGTGTTTAAGAATGAAACAACGGAGAAATGTTCATTCCACTTAAAATTAAAACACTGAACCTGAAAACACTAAAACGTTTTAAAGGATAACTGAATGCACCAGAATGAATTGACTTGGACCGTGGCATTTACAGAATTGATCCAACTCGATTACCTGCGATGAGATTGGCGTTCGCATTGATTTAGGTTGTGATGTAATACAAAGAACAGAAACAACCTTATATCAAATGCTCAGATGAAAGTTTAAACTTTGACCCAAATTATACCGAAGATTTTTTTTTCCAAAGTTTTAGGATTCTCCCAAAGGTCCCACTTCATATGCAGTGAGACCTGGCTGTACTTTTGATAACTGAACGATCAGATGTTTACCAGCAAATCCAATAGCCAGACTACAACAATCTGGTTCTGAAATCCAGACCCCGTCCCGAGAATGGAGACAGAGCATGTTTTCAATGTACTTCAGCTGTTTTAGCAAATGTCCAATCATTTACAATACATTTTTTTCCAAGTTATTGCTAAATTCAAAAGCTATGATCTAAAATGTGCAACATAAATACATAATACACAAAGGTAGGTGTAACCCAAACAAAGTTACTCCAAAACAGGTGAATCAAGAAATTAAATTGGAAGTTTACATATTTAAAAAATTCTGTGCAACAGCTGTGGAGGAAAAGCAAGGCTAGAATTCTGGAAGGAAGACAGAATCTTTCAAAAATAAATTAGTATGAATGGTACAATCTGGACCCACGACAGGAATGTGGCAAAATAAGCAAGATGCATAAAACATGTTTTTCTGTACCACCACAGTGGAAAAACTCAAGGAAGTTCGAAACCTTGAAGTTGGAGCAGCAGAGAAGCAGGAGATGAAAGGAAAATGATTGAATTGACTTAGCTATTCTCAAAAGTATTCACTAAAGATTGAACTGCTAACATGCTACTGTGCATGAATACTCGAGAAATGTTGAAATTATGTGGCAAGTATATTTGTTGAAATGATTAAAGATTAACACACCCTTTGAATCAGGCGGTATATATTCTATGTGTTTAAGGAACACAGCAGAAAATTTTTGGGTCACTCACTATAGTCATGAAAGGATTATTGGGTTTGGGTGGAATTTTATAGGATTGGCAGCAAAGTGTTGGCAACCTTTTAAACAAGAATAAAAAATTGATCCACCTGTAAGACTTCTAAATAAACTGGAAAATATAGTAATCCAGGGTCAAACATGAGACTAGGTAAGAAGTTGAGGGAGGTTGGCGAGGGGGGGGTGGGGGGTGGGGTTGGTGGGGTGGAAGTGAATGACCTGGAGAGCACTTGTGAGGTATAATTTCGAATCGGGGGTGTGTGAAATGGAGCACTTCAGTGAGAATGCTTAAACACAAGAACACTTACCTACTCAGATAACTTGCTAGTAAACCTAATTGTAAGGTTTCTGGTAGTACAGAACTTGAGCATTGCTGAAAAAAGAGACTTTTTTTGTTGAAGCTTATCATCTTGCACTCATCAAGCCAATTCGCAAGAAAATATCAATGTCATGGGAAACAACATTTATACTGAATGAGGAGAGCATGCTAACTGATTGGCAAGTGGACTCTGATTGGTAGGGGTATTGCCATGGATAATGCACCAGTTGATTGTGACTGACAATTAACTGCCAAGCATTGTTTGCAATTTAAATCAGGCAGCTTGACTCTGATTGGTCAAGGCAGTGCAGTGGAAAATGAACCAGTGAATGGCTGTCACTTATTTTGTTTAGCTGAAACAGGTGCAATGTTCTTTCTGTCAGCAAAGAGCAGGGCCCTGTATATTAATATAAGTGGCATCCATTTGCTGACTCATTCCTCAGGGCAATGCCTTGACCAATCAGGGTCCAGCTGCCTGGTTTAAATGTCAAACAATGCTTGGCAGTTAACTGTCAGTCACCATCATTGATGCATTCTCCATGGCAATGCCTCTACCTATCAGAGTCCACTTGCCAACCAATCAGCACTCTCTTCACAAACAGTATAAATTGTTATATTCCCCTTATTTTGGTATTCTTGCGAAGTGTCCTGATGATTGCAAGACAAAAATCTTTGACATGTCTCTTTTTCCAGCAATACTCAAGTTCCGTACGACCAAATGACTAGTTAAACAAATTAATACTAAAGGGTTGTATACTTCATGAAAAATAAGCAAGGTAATGATGATCAAATACAGGATTTCTGTATTATAGTTTTAAATAGCTCAGATAGATAGGGAAGATTTGATTTAAAAATTGTGAACAGCCATCATAAGAGAAGGAGGTCAATACTTGCAACTGGCCACACAATTATACATGGCAAAGGAGATGTCTGATTTGGATGGATTCTCTGTAACTGTCAATATCTGTGCCCAGGAATTAATTAAGTCTTGCTCAATGACTGACACGAGTTGTTCTGGAAAGCATGCACATCAACAGACCAGGGACAGTTAATCTCAATTGTGCTAATGATTGAGGGATTGAGTTAACGAGGGAAGTTTTGAGGAAAACAGTAGCACCCTGACGTTAGTATCTTCCCCACAATTTTAAACTTTTGTGTTCTTTGATTGTTTGAGAATTTCAATGACATGTTTAGAATTTGATGAAGATCTCATGGTAATAAACCACAGCTTAGGTTATTCAGTTTCAATTCTGTCTGGAGATCTGGGCCACAAAATTCAGTTACATAGTATCTGTATTTTTGGTGCTAGGGGCACCTTTTTGAGTTCAAACTGACACCCGTGGTGCACCCGGCATTTTCGTAAGGGCATTAGTGCAGGGGCAGGGAGCGTGCACCAGAGGTATGTAGAGTAGGCAGCTTGTGACCTCAGTCAGTCTGTAATGTCGACTTGACACCAGAAGAGTCATTTTCGACCTAAATGCTGCAACTAATGCCCTCTCTTAACATCGCACAGCTGAATGTGCAATCAGCAGCAAAGGAACCCTCTCACCAGTGCTATTTAAAGGGATCATCAACGACTTTCAAGTTAGTTGCTGATTTTTTTTCTACAGGCTGTTGCTGAGTTTATAGGAATGCTTGGTGGTTTGTACTGTTATTTAACGTCGCTGAAATCTACAGCGAGTGGTGTGGCACATCCCGGATATGAACGCAACACGTTTTAATGCCTCTTGGCCTGTAGCATGACAGGGAGAATGAACAGAGGTCACTCGGAGGGCAACAAGCTGCACTAAGAAGGAGAAGGGAGAGTGGGAGAAGAGAATTTCAGCAGTGACCAATTCTGCCCATTATGCAATTCTGCTATCTCAACCTCAGTGAGATTTGTGTGCTGCCTATATTGGAAATAATGGGTGGAATTTAATGTTTCCAATACAAGTCCCTTCCATTGGTTGGAGAACCAGTAGGAATCCTGTGCCATTTCTGTGGGGAAGGCACGATCAAATTAAGTGCCTGTAATTGGCCAGCATCGGGCCTTCCCTGGGATTTACGGCCGAGGACAGAAATCCCATCCGCCGAGAGATGCCAGCCAATCAGAGGCTGGCAGCTTTCCTTTGCCAGCAGTGCCATTGGGAGCATTGGCTGCTGCTGGTAATGCTCCAGTGGATGGTCAACAGATGCCAGGTGAATGAAGATGGTTGTGGGGAGGGAGTTGTAGGACAGAGGGGCAGGGGGTGTCAGAGGCAAGGGAAGGGCAGTGGCTTTCAGTAGCCACCTCGTTTTCCGATGCTGGATTCCTTGATTGGGCACTGAGGGACCCCCACACCCACCACCCCAACCCCAGTAGGCTGCAGGCAAACCTGACAGGGTTCGCTGGGCGGCCTTCAGGAGGCACCACTATATTTCTGAACCACCACTAAATTCCGGTGGGCTCAAGGATAATTGGTGTCAATTGACATAATAATGAACCTAATTGACATTTTTTAAAAAATCTTTCATGGGATGTGGGCAACATTGGCTAGGCCAGCATTTATTGTCCATCCCTAATTACCCTTAAGAAGGTGGCGGTGAGCCGCCTTCTTGAACCGCTGCAGTCCAAGTGGTGTAGGTACACCCACAGTGCTGTTAGGAAGAGAGTTTCAGGATTTTGACCCAGCAACAGTGAAGGAACAGGGATATATTTCCAAATCAGGATGGTGTGTGACTTGGAGGGGAAATTGCAGGTGGTGGTGTTCCCATCTATCTGCTGCCCTTGTCCTTCTACATGGTAGAGGTGGTGGGTTTGGAAGATGCTGTCTAAGGAGCCTTGGTGAGTTGCTGCAGTGCACTCTGTAGATGGTACACACTGCTGCTACTGTGCATTAGTGGTGGAGGAAGCGAATGTTGAAGGTGGTGGATGGGGCGCCAATCAAGTGGGCTGCTTTGTCCTGGATGGTGTCAAGCTTCTTGAGCATTGTTGGAGCTGCACTCATCCAGGCAAATGGAGAGTGTTCCAAAACACTCCTGACCTTTGCCTTGTAGGTGGTGGACAGGCTTTGGGGAGTCAGAAGGAGAGTTACTCGCCGCAGCATTCCCAGCCTCTGACTTGCATGGTCCATGGCTGGTCCAGTTCAGTTTCTGGTCAATGGTAACCCCCAGGAATTTCATAGCAGGAAATTCAGCAATGGCAATGCCATCGAATGTCAAGGGGAGATGGTTAGATTCTCTCTTGTTGAAGATGGTCATTGCCTGGCACCTGTAGCTCAAATGTAACATGCCCATTGAACCTGCTCTGCCATTCAATACAATCATGGCCGACCTTGGGCTTCAACTTCGTTTTCCTGCCAGCTCCCCATATCCCCGAGAGACCAAAAATCTGTATGCCCCAGCCTTAAATGTATTCAGAGGTGAAGCATCTACAACCCTCTGGGGCAGAGAATTCCAAAGATCCACAAAACTTTGGGTGGAATTTTATGGCTGCTCCCGCCGGTGGGAATTTCTGGCCCCACTGAAGTCAGTGGACTTTTGAATGGCTCGCCGCATTTTACGCCCGCAGTCCCACTCCCGGCCCTGCCCCCACCATGACGGGGCTGTAAAATTCCGCCTTTTGAGTGAGTTAATCGGCGCAGTCACTGCTTTTGCACACTTTTTTGTTCTTTCATGGGATGTGAGTGTTGCTGGCAAAGTCAGCATTTGTTGCACTAATTGCCTTGAACCAAATGGTTTGCTAGGCCATTTCAGGTGGCAGTTAAGAGTCAACAACATTGTGGTATGACGGAGGCACATTCAATCAAAGCTTTTAAAGGGGATTAGAATAGGAAAAATTTGCTGGGCTACAGGGAAAAGGCAGGGGAATGTGACTTGCTGCTCATGAACAGAACCAGCATGGACACACCAGGCCAAATGGCCTCCCTCTGGGCTGTAACCATTCCATGATTCTAAGACACCATAAAGGATATGGAGCCAAGACACTTGGATTGAAGTTAGATATGGATCAGCCATGATTTCATTCAATGGCAGAACAGGCTCAAAGGGCTGAATGGCCTACTCCTGGTCCCAGAAAACTAAAATAGCGCAGAAGCTGGAATTCTGAAATAAAAATTTTAAAAGTGCTGGAAATACTCAGTATTTGTGGAGAGAGTTAATGTTTCAGGTCTGTGACCTTTCATCATAACTGGGAAAAGTTAGAAATGTAATAGATGTTGAGCAAGTGAAGGTGGTGGGGAGGGTGGAAGGTAGGACAAAGGGGAAGGGTGGAGGGCCAGAGAGATAAAGCGACAAAAGAATTCAGGTGTAAAGCCCAAGTGAGTGGTAATGGGACAAGTAGAAAAATAAAAAAATGTGTCTAGCAGAGGTGTGAAAGGCAGAATCCTGAATAGCGGCTGTCTGATTGCAATGTCAAATGAGAGAGAAAAACAGGAAGAAAATATAAACCAGAAAAGAAAAACAACAAAATGGGGGTAGAGGTTACAATCCAAAATTATTGAACACAATGTTGAGTCCAGAGGCTATTCAAAGGGCTCAGTTGAAAGATAAGGTGCTGTTCCTCAACTTTGCATTGAACTTTATTGGAACACTGCAGTGGGCCGAGGAGAGAAACACCAGAATGGGAGCAAGGTAGAGAATTAAAGTGACATGGGACTGAAAGGTTGGAGTTATGTTCGCCTGCTGAACAGAGTGTTCCGCAAAGCAGTCTATGTTCAATCTCCCCACTGTAGTGGAGACAGCACCATGAGCAGCAAATACAGTATGCTAAATTGAAAAAATTACACATGTTTCACCTGGAAGGTTTGGTTGGTGAGATTAGAAGAGGTAAAGGGCAGGAGCTGCATGCCTTGTGCTTTCATTGGAAGGGGAGGGTTGTTCTTTGTGACTGAACAGTGGATGGTCCCTTTGGAATGCAGGAAAGTTGGGGTGGGTGGGGGGGGAGCCGGGGTAGGGGGGCGGGGGGGTGGATTTGCTTGATGGTGTCATCAAACTGGAGGTGGTGGAAATGGAGGATGATCCATTGGAAAAGGAGGATGTCAGGGAGGACAAGAGGAAACCTGTTGTGGTTCAGGAGGGATGGGGAGGGGTGAAAGCAGAAGTGCACAAAATGGGTGGAACACAGTTAAGGGCCTTGCCAACCATGGTGGGGAGGGGGAGGGGGATCTTCAGTTGAGGGAAAAGGAAGAAACGTCGATGCACTAGCATGAACAGACGAAGCAACTGGGAAAATGGAATAGAGTCCTTACAGGAAGTGGGGTGTGAGGAAGAGTAGTCAAGGCAGCTTATGGTGAATATCGACTGATAGCCAATCCCCAGGAATGGAGACAGGGAATTTAAAGAAGGGGAGAGTCAGAGATGGACCAGGTGAAGGTAAGAGAAGGGTGGAAATTGGGAGCAAAGTCAATGAAATTTTCTAGTTCATGCCGAGAGCAGGAAGCATTACTGATGCAGTCATTAATATACCAGAAAAGGAGGTGAGAGAGTGGGCCTGGGGGCCTGAGTAATACTGGAACAATGTTCTACATACCCCACAAAAAGGCAGGCATAGCTAGAATCTATAAGGGTGCCTCTACCAACACTCTTTATTTGGAGAAAGTGTGTGCTGTTGAAGGAGAAATTGCTCACTGTGAGAACAAATTCAGCTAGGCTGAGGAGGCTGGTGGTGGATGGGGACTGGTTAGGCCTCTGTTCAAGGAAGGAGAGAATTCTCAGGTTGCCCTGGTGTGGGATGGAGGTGTAGAGAATGTAGTATATTGTAATAGCTGAACATTTTGTTATACAGCCCTCTCTGCTGCCCTCCCTATTGGGAAGGTGTAAATAAAGTTAGTTCTCTCATGGCTGTCTGCCATGAGTCCACATGTTGATCTTTTCTCAGTGCAATGCACAACAGAAAGATGATGGTGAGGCTGGGATAGAATGTTTTTTTTTTACATTTCATTGAAGAAATTAAGGACTTTAGAAGATTGTGACACATTTTTGGGACTCCCAAGGCTGATTTTGATGAAGTTTGAGCAATTTGGAAGATTGCTCCGTGTACACATTGTATTCAGGTACACAATGAGTCAGCATGGTGTGTAATTGAACAAAATGGCACTGAAGATATATTTGGAGACCGTGGGGGAATTCAACCCTAACGAAGTGGACAAACAAAGGTTACACATTTGGCTGAAAGTGAATAAAATAGAAGATGAGGATTAAGTAAATGTTTTCCTCACCATCTTGGAGCCAGATCCTTTTGAGGGGGTATCTAACCAATGTTGTCTGTGAGACTCTAGTACTATGGACAATTCTGATATCAATGAGATTCTGGAGTCCTATTATGGCACGACTAAGAATGAGATTGCATTGAGAGTTGCATTCTGTGAAAGGAATCTGTCGCAGATTATATTTTCAAATTAAATAAACTTTCTTGACACTGTGGGTATGGTGCGAACTTAGAAATCAACCTTAGAGACATATTCGTAGGAGGCCTAAAGGACAATAAAATCTAGGCCAAGCTTTTGACAAAGGCAATAAGCTGACACGGAATGGGGCCTACAATGAGGCCACAGCCAAGGAAATGGCAGAAAGAGATATTTGTAAAGAGATTACAAATTGCAAGGGATTTCTTTTCCTGATTCGGCAGGAGGGCCTCTCTAGATTTCTGTGATTTCCAGGCCACAGCAACCAAGTTCAATGCCTCAGTCAGGAATTTAGATGTTGCCAATGCCATGGTAGCCACCAACCATTTAAATTCCCCAATTTCTAGTCAAAGCGCCAAGCCTGTGGGAAAGTCAGTCACATCCAGATGGCAGACAGGAGTAGAGGAAATAGTAATACCTCAGGTCCTGATAAACTCCAGGTCACAGCCATGAACCATGATAGATCTAAAGCTAGTTCGGGAGTTTGAAAATCCTTGAATGTGCACATGATAGATATGGAAACAGAAGTTGATGCTATAAAGCAAGAAGATCAAGAATTGCACTCAGGCAAAAACCAAGAATAACAGCACATGGAAGATGAGGGGACTTGACAGAGTGGATGCTGGAAGGATGTTTTCCTTTGTGGGAGAGACTAGAGCTAGGGGACACAGCTTAAAATACGGGGTCTCCCATTTAAAATGGAGATAAGGAAAAATGTTTTCCCTCAGAAGGACATGAATCTTTGGAACTCTCTTTCCCAGAGAGCAGCGGAGGCAGAGTCAATGAATATTTTTAAGGTAGAGGCTTAACAAGGGAGTCAAAGGTTATCGGGGGTAGGTGGAATGAAAATTGAGGCCACAATCAGATCAGTCATGATCTTATTGAATGGCGGAGCAGGACTGAATGGCCAAATGTCCAACTCCTGCTCCTTATGTGTGTATGTTCATATGTTCATAGATATAATTCCAGCACCCACAGGAAAAATGAAAGCTTTCATCATTGATATAGCTGCAGCCATGTCTGTTATCTTGGAAGGAGAGTGCAAGAAGTCCATAAGTCACACTCCCTTATGCAAAACTGGGCTGAGTTATTTACAATAGGGATCAGTCAAAGTAGCCCTGACTTTGAGGGAGCACTAAGAGAGCACAAAGTGCTCTCAAACGATAAAATTAGGCATCAGTTTGATATTAAATATCATAAGTCAGCAGATCAAGCAAATGAGGACACTCTTTCAATATTTCCCATGAAGTCTAATTCATTTCTAGTCACTGAGTTAACTGTGAATGACTTTACATACACAAATAACATACCAGTGTCTCCCAGAGAAATTAGTGGAAGTTAGTAGAAATTAAAAGAAACTCACAATGATGTGGTGCTCAGTAAAGTTCAATTATGTCATGAATGGCTGGCCTGAAGAATGTGATGATGAGAAATTGCAGGAGTATTTCACACGTAGAATGGACTGAGTATGATCAATGCTGTCCCCTATGAGGTTTAAAACTCATTATTCTGCCAATGTTTAGAGACAGATTGTTAGAGGAACATCATCAAGAGCACACAGGGATAGCCCGTATATAAGCAGTAGCAAGAAGCTATTTTTTGGCATCCAAAAGTAGATAGAGATATTGAAGAGTTGGTGAAAAGTTGTGAAGTATGTCTCAGAGTGAGAAATGATCCAATCAAGATTCCTTTCATTCCTTGAAACTGTTTCCAGAAAACAGTGGGAATGAGTACATGTTGATTTCTTTGAAGTGGTAGGGGAAGAGTACTTTGTTTTGATTGATAGCTATAGCAAGTGGAAAATTTTGATTTAGTGCCCAATACCACAAGTGCCAAAACTATTGAGGTTTTGAGAAGTTGGTTTGCACTTAATGGGTTGCAATAGGCATTGGTATCATTTAATGGTCCACAGATTACATCAGAAGATGGAATATTTCTGTGTATGGATGGAATCAAGCACACTCTAATACCAGCATATCACCCAGCATTGAATGGTGCTGCAGAAAGAAGTATACTGATTCTGAATAGGTCTTTGCAGAAGTATTTGCCAGGTGACAAGCTAGGCAGTAATTCACATGCTTTTCTTTGACACAGGCTAGATAGCTCCATTTCTCATCCAGAATAACCCCACAGCCTACAACAGGTTGCTCACGTTTCATGTTAGTGTTTAAACATGCTTCTAGGACAACATTTAGTTAACTTAACAAAAACAGAATTACCTGGAAAAACTCAGCAGGTCTGGCAGCATCGGCGGAGAAGAAATCAGTTAACGTTTCGAGCCTTCATGGCCCTTCGGCAGAACTGAAGCTTCAGTTCTGCCGAAGGGCCATGAAGGCTCGAAACGTTAACTGATTTCTTCTCCGCCGATGCTGCCAGACCTGCTGAGTTTTTCCAGGTAATTCTGTTTTTGTTTTGGATTTCCAGCATCCGCAGTAGCTTTTAGCTTTTTGTTTTTATCTTTAGTTAACTTAAGCCTGATGTCAATAGCAAAATGAGAGAAAAGCAAGACAATGTGACATAAAAGCACAAAATCCTGGAAAAACTCACCAGGCCTGGCAGCATCTGCGGAGAGAGAAACAGAGTTAACGTTTTGAGTCCGTGTGACTCTCCTTCAGCTCATGATCACGCGCGCTCGCACGGCGAACCTGGAAGTCGGAACGCTTCCAGATGCGGGACCTGCCATCAGCGTGCGAATGTAAAATTCAGCCCGTTATCTCTGTTTCCCTCTCCACAAATGCAGCTTGACCTGTTGAGTGTTTCCAGCATTTTCTGTTTTTATTTTCGATTTCCAGCATCCGCAGTATTTTGCTTTTATCCAAGACAAAGTTTCATGGTACATGCAGCATGAAGCTCAGAGAGCTCAGTGCTGGTTAGATCGTCATGGTGAAAAACCATCGAGGTGATAAGGAGAAGCATGTGTTGTCATGAAAACATGCCTTATGTCACATAATGATTTTTAATCCACCGACTAGAAACCCAAGCTGAACTTTTTAAAACAGGGACTGGCTCAAGCACACAGCCAAAGCTGGATACCCAATTTGCATCACTGTACCCTCCACATTCCAACCTACTGAGATGGAGACACCATACCTACAAAGACCCACCAAGGAGTGACCTCAGGAGAGTATGAGTGAGCCACACATCCTGACCCATTAGCAAGTCACCAAGGCAGTCACCTGGGATATTCAACCAGGGGTTCCTAGCTAAGAACTGATTAAGTCACAAGGGGGAATACACTAATAATGGCCATGTTTGAGTTACTGGGCGACAGTCATGTGGCAGGCTCACCCTTTCTGATTTTAAGCTTCTACTTTCTTTGCAGTAAGTGGACAAGCAACTGAAGCTAATGAGAGAAAACCCGAGTAAGGTTACTCCTCCCTCCCTGTCTCTCCAACCCAACTTACAAGCCTTTGAACCCTACTTGTTGACCGTGACCACCCAGGGATGCCCCTGCTGCACTCGGAGTCTGCTTGAAGGAAATCAACCCTGCACTACAGTCTCCAGTAGAACAGCCAAATCAGCCGTCTACATTTAAATCAATACGGCACCGGAAGGATTGGGACCACTGAGGGGAAGTCGCAAGGCCACCAACTTCAGCCTAAAGCCAGCCGAGTCCCCAGTCTCTGCAGACTGCATACCCTTTTATTTCTCTGGACTCTAATCAGCTAATCTATCTTTCCCCACTCTGTAATCTATTTATGTCTGTGTGTAGGAATTTTGGGTGTCTATGGCCAGCATCTTCTGGCTGGCGAGCGGGGGCGGGGCCTGCACGCAGATGCGTAAAATGACGCAGGTTGACGTCGGGCATGCGTCCCGACATCACCCCGCGTCACTTAGATTGTCAGTTCGGTGGGCGCGCATCCGAGTCGGCTGCATGCCCGCCGACCTGTCAACGACCTATTAAGGCCATTAAAAAACCAATTGAACTCATTAATGGGCCTGCCTGTCCAACCTTAAGGTGTTTTGAATGTATTTTTCAGTCAGTTCTGGGGTTTTACTTGGAGCTGGTGTACTTGGTCACCGCCTTTGTCCCTTCCAACACGGCGTGCTTGGCCAGTTCCCCGGGCAGCAGCAGGCGCACGGCGGTCTGGATCTCCCGAGAGCTGATGGCGCTGCGCTTGTTGTAATGGGCCAGGCGGGAAGCCTCACCCGCGATGCGCTCGAAAATATCGCTCACAAATGAGTCCATGATGCTCATGGCCTTAGAGGAGATGCCGGTGTCGGGGTGAACCTGCTTCATCACTTTGTAGATGTAGATGGCGTAACTCTCCTTCCTCGACTTTTGCCGTTTCTTGCCACCCTTCGCTACCAGTTTCTTTAAGGCTTTCTCGCCTCCCTTCTTGGGAGCTGGCTTTTTCTCATCAACCATCTTCAGTACACCAGCTCCAAGTAAAACCCCAACCTTAAGGTGGGCGGGCAGGCCGGGAGCCCTGGCGGGCTTGTGAAAAAACATGAAACCTCATCCACAGGCGGGATGAGGTTTCATGAGCGATTTTAAAAATGCAGACTATTTTACAATAAAAGCTATGGACATGTCCCAACTCATGTGACAGTGTCACATGAGGGGACATGGCAGGGAAATTTTTTTCTAATCGTTATTCAAAGTGTTAAATCGGAGCCGATCTCACTGAGGCAGCACTTTGCCTCAGGGAGATCTGTGCACTCTTTCGCGCATGCATGAAAAAGCGCACTCCCGGCAGAGGGAATCCCCCCTCCCGCCCGCAAAGGGAGCGCATAGCGCTTTCTGGTGCACATCACGCTGGGCAGGCCTTAATTGGCCCGCCCGCATAAAATGGCGGTGCACTCCCAACCGGGGGCGCCAATCGGAAGCCCGCCTGCTCCCGCACTTCCTCCTTGACAGGGGAACAATGTTGCCCTATGTGTGTGCAAATGTCAGGTGCATTTTATTATTTTACTTAGATTGGGTTAAGTACAATAAAGCTAACCTCTTTCTTTCCTAACGTTAAAAAAGCCTGTCCAGTTGGTTTTTTTGTGATCACAGCGCATGAATAGAGAAATACTCATTGATTTGGAAAGTATATTCTTTTCACGAAAACCCTGTTACAATCAAATGAGCCGTGGGAAAAGAGGGGAACCATTTGTCCTCTCCTCACCTGATTGTAGCAGTGTTCGGGGTTGTTCTGGTGAAGATTGGAGATAGACTCAGTCAGTGCCATGTAGATCATTTGCTTGAAACAGGAAATCTGACAAAGGGATAGCATGATAAACCCCCTGTGATCCAAAATGAAAGTCAGAAAGAAGATGAAAGTGACAAAGAAACTCATGTTTGCCAGTATCACAGGATCCACTGGTGCAGCAAAATGAGTCAGGGTCCTAAATTAATCAATCAATGTCACAGTCCCAACCATTAAATGTGTTGGTAGTTAAAGTCGAAGTTCAGGTTTCTCAGTCAGGGATATTGAGAGAGCACAGTCCAGCTAATGGAAATGAAAGAAGATATCCAATCAGAAAGGGAAAGAGGCCAGATAGGTTAATTGAAAGTATGTAGGAAGGAGGAATAAAATAGTCATTCTTTTCCTTATTTCTCGTCAAATGATATTTGTGTTAAATGCATAATGGTGTTATAGAAAAACAACTTTTTTTTACATGTAAATTACTCTGGTAATTTTGGTCATATTTATGTTTTAGTTGTGATTACAGTAAAACAAATATGCAGCCCAACGTGTTAAATTTCAGGTATTCTTGATGTTGGTTTGGTCATATTGTAACCTAAGAAATTATATACATTTACCATTTTACATTTTAATGTACAAGTTGTTCTTTTTAAGTGGGGAGATAGTGTAGTATATTGACATTGCTGAACATTTTGTTATACCGCCCTCTGCTTCCCTCTCTGTTGGGGAGGTGTAAATAAAGTTAGTTCAGTAATAGCTGCCTGCTGTATGCCCACATATTAATCTTTTCTTAGTGCAATATACAAGAGACAGATTTGACTTCCATGGTGAAAATGAGATGGTTAGGTCCAGGAAGCTCTTAAAGTGAAACAGGGCATTAGAAGAGTCATGGATGTAGAGGGGAAAAGACTGGACAAAGGAAGGAAAAATAGAACCCATATAGGAAGAAATCAGTTAAATGGGGCAGTAACCTGCTGAAATTATGGACCTACCAGGACAGTGCTATTTGTGGATTTTAGAAAGGAGGTAGGAGCAGGCTGTTGAGGAGTGGGGTCTGTGAGGCTGTGGAGGGAAGATCTCCTGAGCAGATGAGGTTAGTGACTGTCCTGGAAACATGTACATACGAAGCTACAAATTAGGAGCAGGAGTAGGCCGTTCGGCCCCTCAAGAATGCTCTGCCATTTGATAAGATCATGGCTGATCTGATTGATCTCAACTCTGCTTTCCTGTTTTCCTGGCTTTCCTGTCTACGTTGGCTTGTTCAGTGATGGGATCATGATCCAGGGGGTAGATAGGAGGAAGTGTCAGAGTTGTGTGAGGGACTAAGACCTCGTCCTGTATATTTTTCTTATAAAATGTATAGAGATATGTCATTGCTATCTCTAAAAATTTAAAACTGGACACAGAGCTAGAATGGTTGAATCTATGTCTGTTGTGACCCTTGCATAAAAGGAGCTACCTGGCACTATCGGAGAAACTCACATCTCATTCTCTCTGAAGATCCACTAACGACACATTGTTGGCTGCCCAGACCAAATTCAAAGAGAGCTATATAAAGTCCATCTGCATTTCATAACCCAGGCTGGCCAACAGGAGTTGATTTTTCTGCTAAGACAAAGGGCCCTGCAACATTCCCTTCAATTCTTAATGGTTGATCCCACAATCTTGAGGATCCAGACAAGGGATACACAGCCTTTGTCAAAGACAGTGGCAAGAGATGGGAGTCATGTGACATTTATCTCTAGTTTGTGAAACCAGTAATGTGGCCTTGCTGTACTGCAAACTCAGTCTGCCATTTTACCATCTAACTAGCAGCATCACAGACAAGAGCTCTTGGCCAGGTTGGACACTTGGCCCCAACTACACAGCTTCTACTGGAAATTCTGTACCATTGCCTACAAGACTGAATCATCTCTGCATGCCTATCTCATTGTGTGAAGTCAACACCACAGGAAAAGCGAATTAACCAGCGTCGGTTTTCAGCTCACAGACCTCTGTGAAGGAATACTTCATTGGACTTTGATTCTGGACTCTGGAACGCATGTGAAACAATATTTATTTTCTCTGTGGTCTCTGCACTGTAAATCTTTCTTTTCTCTATTCCTCTTTTACCAAATGAATGCACAGGAGGCAACATTGCGAGCCTCCTCCCGCATTTTGAATGTGTGCAAATAAACTAACCTTTTGAGTTCATCCTATCTCGAGTTCGCTGTGGGGCTTTTAATTGAAATTGGATTACACCAAAAACAAGGGGTTAGGAAGTATGCCACCACTTATAAAGGGGGAAGCAAATCAAAAACACCTTTCTGTTTACAGATGGTCAGAGGAGAAATTATGCCATTTAGATTAACACCCCCACCCCCTCCTCTTGTCTGTAACAGTTGGCATTCTGCCTCTGTTTGGTAGAGGTTGGTACACCAGGTAATAACCCTTGTCAGCAGTTTAATGATAAAGTTAGGATTGAACTTGAGAGAATGGAATGCTGCTAGTTCAGAAGGAAACAGGTTAGAGTGAGTGAGGGGAGCAGAGAAATTGAGATGGCTGATGTCACATTGCCAGTTCTCAGTGAAGAGAGACAAAGGGAGGAGTCCAGGTGAAGGGAGAGCATTTGAGATGGGTCTGCTCCGTGGGGTAAAGACTCCGGGTCAAAGAAGTGGGCAGGGAGGCAAAGGAAAAGGAAAAAGAGTTTGTCACGCTGATATCGAAAGTCATTGAGGTGGGGACATAAAGGGATGAAGCTGAGGCCTCTGCTAAGGACTGACCATCAAGCGCCAGAGAGGGGAAGGTCAGAGGATATTGTGAATACATGGCAGAAGGTGAGATTAGAAGAAAGAAAGGGATCAGAGGGAAGTGAAAGGGAAGAAGGATCCAGAGGGGTGTTGGTACCTATGAGTTGTTGAAGCTTGTGATCCTTCAATCCTGAAAGGAAGAAAAAAAGTTATTTTGCTAAAGCGCTGGATAAGATGAAGGATGAAATGAAACTGTGGACCAGGATTTCCAGCATTTTCTCTTTTTATTATTCCTGATCCTATATGCCTTTATCATGTCATTTGAATTGCAGCAGTACTGAGATTTGTTTCACTGGGAAGTTGCAAATGTAAAGCATAGTTTATTTGTATTATATCATTTACCTCTCATTTAATTTTTCATTGCACAATTGCTGACAGCGAGTAATCAAGAATTTATCTATCCTCCGTGCCTATGCTCAGTGGTGGAACTGGGAGCAGTGGAGAATTGTAATTTTGCTCGATGAATTGTTCAAATGAAGATTTCATTGCAATATTTAACAATGTTTGTTAATAAAATATTCAATTCAGATCTGATGTTGAGAATGTTTGCTGCTGAAATGTGTGGAGGTGGGGACAGAGCACAATTCTTTGCGCTCACAGTAAACACAAACACTGAGATATTAAACTTCCATGATCTGGTTGTTTTATTTTTCTGTTCCATCAGGTACAGAGATTGTGAAAAACTGTTCACATCATCCGAGAAACCGGCTGTGCTCAGAGATGTTTCAAATCTGGAATTTCTTGATACTACTGTACTTTTCCATATCCTAAATCTGCGGCTTGTCCAGAATGAAAATGATCCAATTCGTATTCCGGAGATGGTATTTTTCAGAACCTTCTAGCTGTCCTTGACCTTGACAACAACTTTTGTTTGTCACAGTGGGAAAGTTCTGTCAGAACAGAACTGTTTAGTGTTAGCATCAGATTTTAGTTACAACATTTGTTTTTCTAAGTGCGTTTACCTCTGCTGGAGCTTTAAATAGTTGTGTATGCATCTGGATTGTTACACTGCACCAGCAATTATTATGTGTAGGATTTCTATTGGTTTTATTTACTATGTGCATATTTATTAACTCTTTTATTGACTGCTGCTGTAGCTTTAATGCATCCCTTGAATATAGAATTTTACCCAAGCTCTCCGATGCCTGTATGAGGTTACCTTACTTATTTGAGGTTTTCCTCAAAGCTACAGTGTACATAATTATAGACAGACATCACTATGCTGTTTACAGAATGCTAAAATGCACTAAATAGATCACTCCACAATATGCAAAGTAGATGTGGATGGATATCATTTTCAGAGCATCTAGGCAGAAGGTAGTAAAATAATGAATCTCTTCCAACATGAGTAGGGACGCTATAGAGGAAGTGCAATCACTCTAGACCTCACATTTATTTGTAGAATTTGTAGAAAGATGAAAGGGGAAATAACAATGCAATGGAAGTAAGGTATTAACCAGCAAATCATTGTAATAGGCTGTCTAGTGAACACTAATTCTTAATCAAACCCTGCTCAGTTTAAAAATTTTTTTCGTTATCTTCCTCTTCATCAAAAGTTCATGTCTGTGATAGAAAGGAGTATTTTTTATTTTGTCACCCAGTATCTTGATGCAGTGTCAATGATCGAACAATTGTCCTATCATGCCAAGGCCTGTGTTCTAACGTGCTGCATTATCTGTCAAATGTTCTGATTGTCAATCACTGTTACAACAACAACTTGCATTTTATAACACCTTTAATGTCATGTTGTGGACAGGGGAGGAGAGATAAATTGAAAGCTCCAATTCCCTCTCTCTGCAATGTGGTTTATGTTTGAAAAGGTAGACGTGTAAGTTTCTAAACCCCCGTTAGTGTGGGATCAATTTACAAGTACCAGCAGCAGACTTTCGTGGGTTCAAACAAAGAGGTGTAGTTATCCACACACTCACCCACAAGATCTAAATGCTATGTCAGTCACACACCATACACCCAAGAAAGAAACAATTGAAGAAAGTAGTGCATTTTACAAGTATTAAACCAAAAGAATAATTAACAGTTCATGTGCCTTTGTGGATCCAGTGAAGAAAAAAGCTTTTTCTCACTCAGAAATTGTAGTTCAGGTAAGTTCAGATAGCTGGGTTACTGCAGGGTTCCGTCAAAGAGAAGAGTTTTCAGCAGGTCATGAAGTCAGGCACTCGTGGCTGTTGTGTCATGGGGTCCAATTATATGACGAGTGAACTCAGAGCTTTGGAATCAGGCTGGGAGGTTTCTAAAAATACTTTTAAGGCTCTCTGTTCTTAAAAGCCAAAGGTGGCACAGCTTTTATTTGCAGCTGTTGTCTTGTTGGTATTATTCTGCAGACAGCCCCTAGGTCTCTTCTGAGTTTTGGGATAAAAGGATTTCAGTCTCAGAGAACAAGTTTCAGTAACATGGACAATGGCCATTGATATACAATAGAAGGTAAATGCTGGTCTTTCACACTTAACATGTGGATAGCTGGTCTCATCAGCTTTCCTTTGTTACATTTCAAACCTGGAGACTTAGGGTGGAACTTTCTGCTCTCTTTGGTAGCAGGCATGTTTGGCAGCGTGAGTGGATAATATGGCAAGAAGGCCAAAAATCAGTTTTGTACCATTGTAAAACAAGCTTGTGATCGTCCGCCCCGCCCATCAATGACGGGCCACATTTACTGTTGCCGCACATTAGAAACCTAATGTCAATACTTTAGCATCTCATTATAAGCCCTGCCTGCCGGAATCATCCCCCACACTGGATCATCCGGGCATATCAGCGTGATTGCACGCCAACGTGTTTCACAACTGAACATAAGCGACGTGCACCTGGTGAGCTGCACTTCGCTCAGGACTTTAAAGTTTGTTGCCTACCTTGTTTCATGCAGCACTTGCGGTCATCAGCACCAGGTTTCGCAGGCAGCACCACATCACTTTTAGGGGGGATCACGGGCAGGTCTCTACCTACCAGACCAGCCGTAAGGCGGGGTGGCTTTTCAAAGGCTGCAGGGCTAGGGATTGCTTGGGGAAGAGGGAGAAGAGGGCTCAGGCAAGGGAAGAGGCTGCAGGGCGAAGGCTGTACTGGGGAAGGGAGGTATCCCAGAGTTTGTGTGGGGAACATGTTGATCTGTGCAAGTGGCCTCAAGATGGCGAGGGCTGAGGTGGCGGTCTCCAGAGGAGATGAGGCCAGATGGAGATATGAGGGTGTGTGTGAGAGAGTGAGTGAAGATGACCCTTAAGCTGGCAGTGAGTGAGATGTCAGTGAATGTGTGATGGCCTTGCGAGTGTGTGAGTTCAGAGTGATGAAATGGTTGTCTTATCCTGGTGGCACGGATGAGATCATTCATCCTCTTTCTGCACCAGATGGCCAACCGCTTCTGTGCAGCATTGGCACTGACCACTACTGCCACTGCCTCCCAAGCTGCAGTGGTGAGATTGCTGGACCTCTGTAGCCAGAGTGGAAGTGGAGGACATCACAGCAGGCCTCCAAAAGGCATTCCAGTGATGGGTCACTGAACTCTTTCTGACTTTCAGGGCCATGTCTTCACTGGAACAGTCCTAGGCTGCAAGCATTGAGAACTGTGTGTGCGGCTGCAGTTTAGATATGACACCCGGAGTGAGGAAATGGTGAAGTAACAGTGTGGTGGGCGATTCAGAGGCCGCCCACCAGCGAGACAGCATGTTTCCTGTGGCTGCATAATTACTGAGGCGGGAAGCGGAAAATATGCTTGTAGCTCAGGACTGCTCCAGTGAAGTAATTAGGAAAACTAATAGAATGTTATTGTTTATTGCAAGGGAAATTGAATATAAAAGTAGGCAGGTTATGCTTCAGTTATACAGGTCATTGGTGAGACCACATCTGGGGAACTGTGTATAGTATTGGTCTCCTTATTTAAGGAAGGATGTAAATGCATTGGAAATAGTTCAGAGAAGGTTTGCCAGACTAATATCTGGAATGGGTGGGCTGTCTTATGAGGAAAGGTTGGACAGACTAGGCTTGTGTCCGCTGGAGTTTAGAAGAGTAAGAGGCGACTTGTTTGAAACATATAAGATCCTGTGGATGTGGAGAGGATGTTTCCTCTTGTGGAAGAATCTAGAACTATGGGCCACTCTTTAAAAATAAGGAGTCGTCCATTTAAGACAGAAATGAGGTGAATTTTTTTCTCTCAGAGGGATGTGATTCTTTGGAACTTCCTCCCTCAAAAAGCAGTGGAAGCAGAGTCTTTAAATGTTTTCAAGGCAGAGGTAGATAGATTCATGATAAACAAGGGGGTGAATGGGTTATCAGGGGTAGGCGGGAGGTTACAGTCAGATCAGCCATGAACTTATTGAATGGCGGAGCAGGCTCAAAGGGCTAAGTGGCCTACTCCTGCTCCTAATTCGCACGTTCGTATCTATCAAGCAAAATTTGACACCAAGCCACAAAAAGAGGAAGATGAGTAAACACTTGGTCAAAGTGGTAAGTTTTAAGGAGTGTTTTAAAGGAAGAAATGTAGATAGAGAAGTTTAGAGATGTTTACTAGTGGTACCTGCTTTTGGCAGTAATTAACATATTCTAAGAATCTGTAGGCAGAAACATTTTCGTAGGAAGAACAAGAAAATCACTTGCTGCTGTGATAATAAGAGTCTAACTGGGGTAAAGGGACAGAAGGATCTGGAGGTACAGACACACAAATCACTAGAGGTAGCAACATAGATTTATAAGACCATAATAAAAAAAGCAAACCAAAGACTGGAGTTCATCCCTGGAGGGATAGAATTGAAAAGAAGATAAATTATGTTAAGCTTGTATCAAACTTTGATTAGGCCTCACTTGGAGCACTGTACACTGTCCTAGCCTAGTCTCTACCTAATAAAAGAGATATAGAGGCACTGGAGAAGGTGCAAAAAAGATTTACAAGGATGATACCAAAGCTGTGAGGCTATGCTTATCAGGAAAGGCTGAACAGGCTGGGGTTCTTTGGGGAGGCTGAATGGCGACATAACAGGGAACTTTAAAATTATGAAGGGATTTGATAAGGTAGTCATTGAGAAAATTTATGGGGGAGACCAAAACTTGAAGCCATAAATATAAAATAGTCCCCAATTAATCTAATAGTGAATTTAAGAGAAACTCCTTACCCAATGAGTGGTAAGAATGTGGAACTTGCTACCACAAGGAATGGTAGAGATGAATAGCATAGATGTATTAAAGGGAAGCTAAGTAAGCACATGAGGGAGAACAGAATAGAAGGATATGCATTAGGATTAGATGAGGAAGGATGGGAGGAGGTTTGTGTGTAGCATAAACCGGCAGAGATCAGTTGGGTTGAATGCCTGTTTCTGTGCTGTACACTCCACTTAATTCTATGTAAAACACAATGGCCCTGATTTTAACACCCCCTCCCCTTTAAAACGAGGGAGGCAAATTAATCTCCCCTGATCCTAACCTGGCTTACTGCTGTGTCCCATTTTTAACCTGTTCTTTCGAGGAAGCAAGTTGGACACCCGCAGGAAGCTAGATACTTTCTTCAAATGTTCAGATTTGGAAATTTAGCTGGACACCTGAGCGGAGGGAGCAGTGACAGCTTTCCCGTCAGTCCTGGCCTGCTGGGACATGGATCATGGGTCAGAAGAGGCCCAGCAAGTAAGTCTTTAATTTTAATTTGAGATTTCCTTATGGGCCAGGAGGAGCAAGAGAAAATGTTGCACCTTGCATATTCTGGGCTCACCCAGAGCCTTCCTCACCACTTTCTTGAATACTGGGGAGTGATCCCAGGGGTATTGGTTGTAGCCTCCTCCAGTTGAATTTCCCCTCCCGAATGCAAGCATTCCAGATAGTGGATCTGGCTAGGTTTGCTTAGGCTATCGAGAAGCTTTACGAAAATGATGGCCCAACCTTTAAGATCAGTCAAGTCTCCGCGTCCTTGGACGTTCTGGATTTACTAGCTGTTTCAGCCCTCAGACACATGGTGCCCTCTCTCCCTTCAAAATTGGGACAACTGCCATTAAAAGCAAATTGTTATTGTAAAAGGAAAACTCTTGTTTGTTTCAATCCCAAAAAAATGAGCAATGGGGGATGCTTACAAAGTAGGAAATGTATAAAAACATAATTCTAATAGGTGAGCGCACCATGATTGGAACTCCATCACAGTTATAATGATTTATTTGGAGCTTCACATAATGTGACTGTCTCTTTTTCATTAAAGCTGCCACCAACCCTCATTAGTAAGATCAATGGCCTTGTTTTTCTTCCCCCCCAAAACACAGCATGTTTACGTCTACTTCTGATTCAAATGTGCACCCCTCGGAGCATTTAAACACAATTATATCCTAATGTCTGTCCTAGGGCCTGCAGGTGAAACTTCTTTTCTTGAACAAGGCGATCTTAAGCTGATTAAAACACTTGGATATCAGTTAGTGCTACAAAATTTCCCAACCCTTAATCTATCATGAAACTGATGCAATCATGAAATGTCACTGTAACTATAATACGACTGAATGATAATTTTTGCCCGCTCGAAGTATATACTCATGAATATATGAGGAGGCTGAAGGCTTAAGATCAAGGGTTTATCTATGCTGATACTACGTGTGCTATTGCTACTTAGTATGTCAGGTATAGGAACTACATCAGGACAATGCAACCCGCATTTGATTGGCACCACATCCACAAAATTCACTCCCTCCACCACTGTCACACAGTGGCAGCAGTGTGTACCATCTACAAGGTGCACAGCAGCTTCCAAACACATGACCGCTTACCATCTAGAAGGGCAGCCAATACATTGGAACACCATCACCTGGAAGTTCCCCTCCTAGCCACTCACTATCCTGACTTGGAAATATATCACTGAACCTTCAGTGCCACTGGGTCAAAATCCTGGAACTCCCTTCCTAACAGCACTGTGCGTGTACCTACACCATATGGACTGCAGCAGTTCAAGAAGGCAGCTCACCACCACCTTCTCAAGGGCAATTAGGGATGGGCAATAAATGCTGGCCTAGCCAGTGATGCCCCCAGCCCATAAAATGGATTTTAAAAATGTATCTATGCTGCACTGATAAGTGTCACACTGATTAGCATGTCATAAAGCCATGTGATGCAAAATCTACATTGTAATTGATGATAATGGTCAATCCTCATCAATCATTAAAGTGGTTAGAAGGCAAAAATAGAGAGATATCACATTACGGTGTTTTTCAGGCTCAGATTTAGCGTGCTAAAGTTGTTGCGTACTCCAAATTGTTGCCTCTTATTGTAGTTTGTGCTAACTAATCCTGGCTTAGCGTCAGCACTCTTGCGTCTGAGGTACAAAGTCATGGGTTCAAGCCTCACTCCAGAGACTGTTGCATGTCCTACACTACTTCACCAGCTACAAAGTGCATTGTATCACAGAATCACAGAATCGTTACACTGCAGGAGGAGGCCATTCAGCCCATCGTGTCTACACTAGCTCTCTGAATGAGCATTTTGTCTAGTGCCATTCTTCTGCCTTCTCCCTTAACCCTGCAGATTGTTTCTTTTCAAATAATCATCTAATTCCCTCTTGAATGCCTCCAACACACTCTCAGGCAGTGTGTTCCAGAACCTAACCACTCACTATATGAAAAAGCTTTTTTCCATATTGCTTTTGCTTCTTTTGCCAATTAGTTTAACTCTGTGTCCTCTCGTTCTTGATCTTTTCATGAGTTGGGACAGTTTCCTACTCTGCCCAAGCCCCTCATGATTTTGAATACCTATATCAAGTCTCATCTCAGGCTTCCTTTCTCCAAGGATAAGAGTCCCAACTTCTCCAATTTATCTTTATAACTGAAATTTCTCATCCCTAGAACCATTCTCGTAAACCTCTTTGGCACTCTTTACAATCCTTCCACATCCTTCCTAAAATGCAACACCCAGAACTGTACTCAGCACTCCAGCTGAGGTCTAACTAGTGTTTTATACAAGCTCTCTTACTCTATGCCCCTATTAAAAAAGTCTAGGATACTATATGCTTTATTAATTGCTCTCTCAACCTATCCTGCCATCTTTAATGACTTATGTACATATACACCCAGCTCCCTCTGCTCCTGCATCCCCTTTAGAGTTGAACGCTCTATTTCATACTGTCTCTCCATGTTCTTCCTACAAAAATGTATCACTTCACATTCCTCCACATCGAACTTCATCTGCCACCTATCTGCCCACTCCACCAACTTGTCTATGTCCTTTTGAAGTTCTACACTGTACTCCTCACAGTTCACAATGCTTCCAAATTTATATCGTCTGAAAATTCTGAAATTGTTCCCTGTACACCAAGATCTAGATCATTAAAATATATCAAGAAAAGCAAGGGTTCCAATACCAACCCCTGGGGAACTCCATTACAAACCTTCCTCCAGCCTGAAAAATATCCATTGACCATTACTCTCTGCTTCCTATTACTCAACCAATTTTGTATCCATGCTGCTACTGTCCCTTTTATTCCATGAACTATGACTTTTCTCACAAGTCTGTTATGCAGCACTGTATTAAATGCCTTTTGGAAGTCCAGTACACCACATCAACGGTATTGTCCTCATCAACTCCCTCTGTTACCTCTTCAAAAAACTCCAGTAAGTTAGTTAAACATGATTTTCCTTTAAGAATTCTATGCTGGCTCTCCTTACTTAACTGGCATTTGTCCATGTAACTATTAATTCTGTCTCAAATTATAGTTTCCAGAAGTTTCCCCACCACCAAAGTTAATCTGGTCTGCAGTTGCTGGGTTTATCCTTACAACCTTTTTTGAACAAGGGCGTAATGTTTGCAATTCTCCGGTCCTCTGGCACCACCCGAGTCTAAAGAAGGCTGCAAAATTGTGGCCAGTGTCTCTGCAATTTCCACTCTCACTTCCCTCAGTATCTTTGGATGCATCTCATCCGGTCCTGGTGCCTTGTCAACTTTAAATACAAATGGTCTATCCAATACCTCCTTATCAATTTTAAATCCTTCAAGTGTCCGAATTTCCTCCTATTTCACCATGGCCTGGGTAACATCTTCTGCACTGATAAAGACAGATACAAAGTATTCATTTAATTTTAATTTTATCTATTCATTTTGTAACATCATGAAATGCATTTTAAGAAGGCAAGACTTTCAACAGATTGTTCATTATTCTGGCCACCTAAATGACATTATGGGAGATGGAAAATTGATCTTAATCTTCTTACAGCTTTTGTTTATCTATCAGGAAAGCAAAATATTAAACATTAAATGAGGCTCACAGATATTTTTAAAGCATCAGATCAAGTAGTGATTACAATGACATTGCAATGGAAAGAGTGGTGACAAGGTCACACATAGGGAATTAACAACTAGTGAATTTGAGGTACTGTTTGAAAATGTTGTCCATATTTTAAAGATAAATCTGTAAAGGAGACAAAGTGCAATCTTTGTTTGTGATTTTCTACTGCATCAACGCTCTTAACTTTCCCCTTCCTACAGCTTTCATTCTAAAGCCATGCTCCTAGCTGGTTCCAAGTACAAGATTTGTAATACATATACACGAGGCAAAAGAGTGCTTTTCTCTGTAACAGTTCTTCTCACCATAGTTTTGTGGATGGTGGAGCCCATTTATTATGCTGAACACCAAAGATTGATATGTAATAGTGGACAGTGATGGACAGTGCCACACATAGCAATCAATGCCCACCATTACATTTTACTGAGACCTAGGTGACCAGTCATAATCAATCCATGTCTTCATTGTCTTTGTTTATTACAAACTTTTCAGAGTCTTTCCAGTGTTCAGTTAACTTGGTTCATGTGCAATGATACAAAACATCAGACAGTGATGAATAAGTGAAAATGAGCTTCAGACTGTCAACCAGGCTTGGAAAGGATTCAACAAGTTACAAATCAAAAAGAGTGCAACTGGGATAGAACCAAGTCCGGAAACAAAGGCAAATTGTATCATGACAAAACCATAAAGTCTAGGCATGGCCAAGGAACAAAACATAGAACTCAAGGCAAAACTGGAACTGAAAATGCTTGGCACAAGCCCAGAAGAGGAAACAGAGTTCTTGGGATGGAGCCAAGAAAGGAAACAGAGAGCTTGGAAGGCGTCAAGTGACACAGAATGGGAGAGGGCCATTCTGCCGAAGAGCCAGAAGGGTAATCCCACACCTTGCGAGAGAACTGAGAGAAAATATGCAATTTAGAGCAGTGTGAAGGACTGAGAAAGCATAACCAAGAATCAGACAAGTGCTGAGAGGAAATGCAAACACATAAAGACATGAAAGAGAATAAAATAACTTAAATAGAGCCACAAAGTAAAGACAATGCTTGCCTAAACCATACAGAAAATCACAGATGGTATTTTGTTGACTATTGTGTGATTAATAGGAATTACATTCCTCACTATGGCTTCATGTCTGCAGCTGCTTGTTTGGAAGTTTCTATTGCACAATTGTTTTATTTCTTTCATGTATTGATTTGATTATATTTATTATAGTTTACCATGATAAATGCCTTTTATTGTACCATCGGCAAAGTTGTAGCATTCATGTTTCCCTTTATGTTTTAATGTAGAATGTGAATGTCATGTTAAGAAGGAGTACTTATTATACGGAATGCCACCTGTATTGCATGAGTTTCAACTAGTAAGGCATTCAGTAAAGCTAAAAAGAAAATTGCTAAACATTTGGATGCATTTTGTCCCATCTATTTTATACGATCTGTTTTGATACTGATGGAATTAGCATGCTACAGGACTCTGAGTTGGTGACCTTGTTCTGCGAAGAGATGCCAAGGATTATCTGTGACAGCAAAGGTGGAAACTGTTCAGTATTTTCTCCTGCCTATCATATGTTGTCAAGGTCTCACCACTGTAGAGGAGTGCTCTGAGGACACAGGCTTGGTAGACTCGCAGTTTGGTGTTCTCAATCATGTTGCTGTTGTTCCTCAATCTGTTACTCAGTTTGGAAAAAACAGCTGCAGCTTTTGCAATGCATGTGTTGATTTCAGCATCAAATGACAGATTGGCTGGTGTTTTTGGAGCCTAGATAAGTGAAGCTATCAACAACCTCCAGTGTCATACTGTCAATGCTGATCGATGATGGTATGACAGCATCCTGGACCATGACATTTGACTCTCTGATGCTGATGGTCAAGCCAAACTCTTTATTGGCATGAGAGAGTCAGCATACACTCATTGCTAAGCCAATAATGTCTGTGCTGGCTCAGCCACGTTCGTCGAATGGGTGACAACTGTATACCCAGAGACCTCCTGTACGAGATGGAAGGCTTTCACCAAGCATTACTGTGTTTGATGATCTCAACTGAGATCCAAGACAAAGGCGAACCAAGTCCTCATCACAGTGTTGCTCTATGCTGATGATGTTGCACTAGCATTCCATATCGAAGAACACTTTCAGTGGCAAATGGACAGACTCTCTCATGCCTGTCAATAGCTTTGCTAAGCTCCTCCACTGTGGGTTTGATATACAGCCCTGCCATGACAGGCAGGCTTTCTTTTTAAAAATTCATTCACAGGTTGTGGGCTTCGCTGGCTGGGCCAACATTTACTACCCATCCCTTATCTATGGTGTCTAGAACTTCCTCGGCGACAGTGGCCTCCCTAGAGTAGAACCCAAGGTAAGTGTTGCACCCATCCCTCCAACTGTTTATTGCAGTCAGTAATGACCTCCCCTGCCTTTGTTTTCAGTGGAGCCATTTTCTTTGCTGATGAACCTGTTGTCTTTTTAATCCTTTCATGCATGCTCCTGACATTCCCTGTGTTGAAGGGCATCTGGCTGCATTGCAGCCAGTAGTTATTGACACACCATCAAGCAGTCTGTTGGACTTAGAGCAGCTCTTAGTGCATTCAGAGTTTTCTTTCTTGGATCTCTCCTGTAATTAATGAGAGCGGACTGCTTGGCGTCAATGACAGGTTCCATCACAGTGATGCTAGCCTCGGACCAGTCAGCGTTTTTCAGCTCTTGCTTCCCATATGTTGAGATTGTGATATTGTAGATGGTGTTTGGAAGTATATTCCATTTCACTTCTGCACTGTTTGTGGGAATGCTGGAAAGCACCTGTCGATCGAGTTGAGGAACTGTTGGTTTTTTATCTGGGTAGGCAGTATTGCTGATGTTGGTACGAGGACAGCATTTCTGCTCTGAATAAGAAAACTTCAAGTGTTGCGTTCCAACCCTGGCACAGCAGGGAGTGACCTATATCATAGTTAGCTTTGTGCGTTGAGAATGCTTTTCAGAGAGTCATATCTGGCGATGATCGGATCCAGCTGGTGCCATTGCCCTGAGGAGCGGTGTTAAGCTCCTCATAGAACTGGTCTTTCACCTGTGTAGTGGATCACAGTGTTGCAGCAGGGACACTCATAAGGGTGAGAGGCAGAGTGACATGTTCTGAACCCTTTGTGGGGGTGTTATCATTGAGAGTAGCAAGTTTGTTACAGCGAAGCATACACCTTGCTCACACATTTCCTCTGAACTCATCCCCTGCCAGATGAGTGTGGAATATTTTTATTTCAGTGATCTACTCTCGATGAGTCTGGTTTCTCATAGGGAGACTATGTTGATGTTCAGCCTATCAAGTTCCAGGTCAATCACGGCTGTCTTGCATGCATTATCAAGCGGCTGCAAGTCGTCTGTCAATCCGATGCACATAATCCTGATGTTCCAGCTTTCCAATCGAAGTGTTGGCATTTTCTTTCTTTTCTTTTGTTTTCCTGGTGCGATGGATTCCATCCACTTGTTGAGCAGAGACTCTAAGCTCCAAGCACCCATTGAAGCAGGTGGGCCATGGCGGGTCAGCATCTTACTAGTCAGGGGCTGCCTGACTTGAGGCGGGCAGAGGCTGACCAGTGGGACATGATAGTCCCTCCTACCATTGGAGAAAGTCCATAGCGCACACTCTCTAGCCAATTAAGTTGAGCTTATCACTCATAACTGCTGTTTCCCTTGGTGTGTTAATGCTCTGCAGTGAAACTGGAGTGTCCTTTCCAGTGCGCAAGCCTGGACAAAATTTATGGAGACTCTGGGCTGCGCCAACATCAGGGTCCTCCTCTCAGCCTCCCCAGTTGAGTACAAAATAATGTAAAGCGCTACATTTGGCACCAGCTAGGCTGCAGAAGTTGGCAGGAAGGTGAAATATTTAGACATCAGACTGCCTTTGGGCTCCATTTCAGATGTTTTGTCAGGGTTTACTCCCTTAGCCTTCCACTGTCCCAAGGGATTCACAAGGCAGTGGGGCTATTCACCCATAGTTGGGAGCTTGGTTCATGGGTGGCAGGACTTGTCCACATGTCGTGGGCCTACACTCTGGATGTCTGGGGGCCAAACTTCCTCCGAGCAATGCGTAGCGCTACAATATCACTAATTCAGCACATGTACACCTCTGTGGACTGTTGAAATGATATTCTGAAACAGAACATCTCTCATAAAGCAGTCACCTAAATAAAAATGAGCAAAGATAGTGAAGAGATCATGTTGTATAAGGTGTGAAAATATTCAATTTAGCAAGTTCTCAGCACATGTTAATTGTTACTGAGGGTGCTGAACAGATTGCTTCTGTTCACTCATTTCAAGGACAATTGAAATTGTTATAGTTCCTATTTATTACACTCATATGGTTCCATTGACAGGAGAAATTCAAATTAAGCACCTTTAATTTATGTGAATTCATTTTGGGGGTAATTTTAAAAAGTTTTCCCTTTGACACAGAAGCTTAATGATAGCACAGATCAAACGTGATTCCAGCAGGCGGCACTCACAGGAAGAGCATCTTTGGAAGTGGTGGACCCTGTCATCTTCACAACTTTTAAATAAATGGAAGGAAAGTCATGTGCTTGCCTGCAATTTCCCAAGGAATGCTTCCTGCAGAATAACCTTCTTCAGGAAGTTGAGCACATGGTCAACATAATTTGCTGTCCATTCTAGTTGGTACGTTATGGGGAGCATTCCTGAAAGGTAGTTCTGGAAGGCAACCTTTTGTACTGGGATTTCTTTTTGGTTGGAAATTAATAGAATCACTTATTAGTCAGGCAAATAGACCAGCCCTGTTGCTTTAGATATAGCTGGTACCATAATGCAAGATCAGCTACATTTCATAATAACATCTCGGCCTCCCCCGGAGGTCCCCAGCATCACAGATGCCAGTCTTCAGCCAATTCGATTCACTCCACATATCAAGAAACGGCTGAAGGCACTGGATATTGCAAAGGCTATGAGCCCTGACAATATTCCGGCAATTGTACTGAAGATTTGTGCTTCAGAACTTGCCACACCCCTAGCCAAGCTGTTCCAGTACAGCTACAACACTGGCATCTAACTGGCAATGTGGAAAATTGCCCAGGTATGTCCCGCACACAAAAAGCAGGACAAATCCAACCCGGCCAATTACCACCCCATCAGTCTACTCTCGATCATCAGCAAAGTAATGGAAGGGGTCATCAACAGTGCTATCAAGCGGCACTTGCTTAGCAATAACCTGCTCACTGATGCTCAGTTTGGGTTCCCCCAGTGTCACTCAGCTTCTGACCACATTACAGCATTGTTTCAAACACGGATAAAAGATCTGAACACCAGAGGTGAGGTGAGAGTGACTGTCCTTGACATCAAGACAGCATTTGACTGAGTGTGACATCAGGGAGCCCTAGCAAAACTGGAGTCAATGGGAATCAAGGGGAAAACTCTCTGCTGATTGGAGTCATACCTAGAACAAAGGAAGATGGTTGTGGTTGTTGGAGGTCAATCATCTCAGTTCCAGGACATCATTGCAGGAGTTCCTCAAGTTAGTGTCCTCGGCCCAACCATCTTCAGCTGCTTCATCAATGACCTTCCTTCCATCATAAGGTCAGAAGTGGGGATGTGCTGATGATTGCACCATTCACAACTCCTCAGGTACTGAAGCAGTCCATGTCCAAATGCAGCAAGACCTGGACAATATCCAGGCTTGGGCTGCCAAGTGGCAAGTAACATTCGTGCCACACAAGTGTCAGGCAATGCCCATCTCCAACAAGAAAGAATCTAACCATTGCCCTTGACATTCAATGGCATTAACATGGCTGAATCCCCCACTATCAACATCCTGGGGGCTACCATTGATCTGAAACTGAACTGGACTAGCCATATAAATACTGTGGCTATAAGAGCAGGCCAGAGGCTAGGAAACCTGCAGCGAGTAACTCACCTCCTGACTCCCCAAAGCCTGTCCACCACCTACAAGGCACAGGTCAGGAGAGTGATGGAATACTCTCCACTTGCCTGGATGAGTGTAGCTCCCACAACACTCAAGACACTTGACACCATCCAGGACAAAGCAGGTTGCTTGATTGGCACCACATCCATAAACATTCACTCCCTCCATCACCGATGCACAGTAGCAGCAGTGTGTACCATCTACAAGGTGCACTGCAGGAATTCACCAAGGCTCCTTAGACAACACCTTCCAAACCCATGACCTCTACCATCTGGAAGGACAAGGACAACACCACCACCTGGAATTTCCCTCCAAGCATCAGCATCCAGACTTGGAAATATCTTGTCATTCTTTCATTGCCTTGATGAATTCCTGCAGTGCATCTTGTAGATGGTACACACTGCTGCTACTGTGTGTCAGCGGTGGAGGGAGTGAATGTTTGTGGGTTGAGTGCCAATCAAGCGGGCTGCTTTGTCCTGGATGGTGTCAAGTTTCTTGAGTGTTGTTGGAGTTGCACTTAACAAAATCCTGGAACTCCCTTCTTAACAGCACTGTGGGTGTACTTACACCACATGGATTGCAGCTGTTCAAAAAGGCAGCTCACCACCACCTTCTTAAGGGCAATTTGGGATGGGCAATAAATACTGGCCTAGCCAGTATTGATGATGCATGAATGACGCATGAATGAATAAAAAAATTTCTGGGTGCACATTGCTCAAATCTGGTGCCTATAACTTTTAAAGGCCTGTTGGTCATCTTAAAACTGCACTAATACCAAAGGTAGAAGTGACCACAGCAAGATTATGATGACAAATGGCATCTTTCTAGGTTTTAGCCTTGGTGGCCCTGTTGGAGACTTTACTGGGGAAAAGGATGATGCTTTTTGTCACAGGAAGGCAACCTCCCTGAAGAGTAGTATAAGAGCAGCTTGCTGAAGATAGCAGAGTGAATGCTGTCTCACCTGTAACCTGATCTGAGGAGCAGGTGAGAAATAAATTTGCTAGTCTCGGCAAGGTTGCCAAAGCATGTGTGCTCACACTTAGCTTAATTTCACAATGTTGCCTTACAATGCTTCTTAACAGCTTTCCACTGTGAGCTAGATGGAGAATCACAGAGGGAGAATGTACAACATTCTGGCAACTGTTCACCTGATTTCCAAAAGCACAAGAAGGCCCATATTTCAGCCCTGTACTTTATCTTGCTGCCATGCATTTGATCTGTAATCTCTAAAATGTGACAGAAGTGGATTAAAAGCAAACACAAAGTGCCTTGCATGTAGTATGCTTAAAGTGGTATTGTTGGCCGGTGTCCTCTTCTAGCCCCAATTCTCTTCTCACTCCACCTATTCAATCACAATGACCTTTGCAGAGCGAGGTCATGTAAGGCATTTCAGGTTGCATTCACCTAGGATACCTACCAGCTTGTTATGCTTAGGTCCACCAGGTGGAGAGAGAAGGCCACTCTGTTCTAAGATGGGTCCTTGTATCTTGGACTCTAGGCATGGGACTTGGTTCTTGGACAGGCTGTAGACATATTCTGGTATCTGCTAACAGTTGTTTATTAGTGCTACATTTAAACAGGTTACAGAGAAGGCATGTTGCTCCGAGGCGTGATTCCAACCTCTCTCTCTCTCTCTCTAGAGAGAGAGTCTAACACATAACTGACTAATGTCAGTAGCACATCATCATCTCTGTCATGCATCAGCATATCCTATCTGTTAACCCTTTATACGTTACCTCCTCACAAGTGTGCTATCCTACCTTTTAACAACACGAATCTCTGAAACCACAGAGAGACCAGCAGTGGGGATTAAGGAAATGCCATTTTCTCTGGTACTGCACAGCACCAGGCCTTCAGGAAAAAGAGACAAAGCTCCAAGGTGGTTCCTTTCTTTATGCAGTAGATCCACTAGCAGACAACATTCTCCTTAGGCAAGGTGTGCAGGAGTCCACCGTGGGCTTTGATTCCATTATTAAAGCCTTTGACACCTATTTTAGTCTGAAGCAAAATTTAGTTATTCAATGAGAACGTTTTAACCAACGCTCACATGTACCTGAGGAGTTGATTGAATTATTCCTAACCGACTTATCTCGCTTAGCTAGTTCTTGTGGATACAGGGTGCTGAAGGACGAGCTAATTCATGATTGCATAGTCATGGGGCAGAAAGTTTCACTTGGCAGGGGGACGTGCGCCCGACCCACTTGAGCGTGAAATGATGTGTGATGGTTCGGTCGCCGGACGCGCACCGGAGTCAGCAACGCGCCCGCCGAGAATTATAGGGCCTGTTTAAGGCAATTAAATAATCCATTAAATTAAATTTCTCGCTGCCCATCCAACCTTAAGTTCGGTGGGCAGGCAAAAAGGCCAAGTGGCCGTTGCAATTTTTTGGAAACCCCATTCATGGGTGGGAAGAGGTTTCCAAAAGCAAATAATAATAATAATAAAAGTGCCTCAGGGAGATTATGAAGCGTTCACTCGTGAGCATGCACGAGGTTCGCGCTCGGCCCGCTCAATCTCCTCCCCCCACTCGCACGGGCAGTGCTCCGATCTGCCGCTTGCGTTTCATGCAGGGATGGGCCTTAATTGGCCCGCTAGCGTGAAATTGCAGTCCGGTCCTGATCGCGGGTGGCAGTCGGCTTCCCGGCCACCCCCGCCTGCCCTCGCCAGGGGCAAAATTCTGCCCATGGGTGTTCAGGCTCAGAAACCCTCCAACTTTCTGCAGGCCAAAGATGATCTTACATTGGATCAAGCGGTCTAGAATGCAAGGGACGGGGAGTTTAGAACGTTTAATCAGGCTATAATTCGGGGCGACGTTTTTTTAAGCACCATTTTAAACATGTCCCCCTTCATGTGACTGAGTGACATGTGGGGACATGTTTCTTTCATTTTTAAAAAGTTTACTTTTGTGTCCACAATTCTTCAGCTCCCAGAGGCAGCTCTGTGCCCTCAGGGAGCTTTCAGTGCGCGCTCCCCCCAGCGCGTGCACGGCAGCGCTGAGCTCCTCAGCGCACGTTTCATGCTGGCTGGCTGTTAATTGGCCAGCCAGCGTGAAATCGTGGTCGGGGCCCGATCGCAGGCGGCGGGCCATTTCGCGGCCTCTCCCGGGCCTGCCCGGCGGCCAGAAGATCCTGCCCTTGGTGCAGGCAGCCTGATTTTTAAAATAAATTCTTCAAAGGGCAGGAGGGAAAGAGGGTTCTATCTTCGGGGGCTGCCCTTTGCTTAGGTAGAACTCCCCCTTTCTTCCTACCTCCCTGCAGCCTTAAACTCATTACCCCCAATCTCCTTCCTTCCTAACCACTCAGCCCTTGTTTAGCCTGCCGGCAGCATATTATGGCTGTGAGGACCTGTCTGCACCCCCCCCCTCCCCCACCGCCTACCATAATATCAGCCCTATGTCTTTAACTATTTACATTATATTTCTGTAACTTGCTTTTTATAACTACAAATTCTGGCTAGCTCTAACTCCTACTCTTCTCCCCCCCAAGTTACAGCCCTGGGGGATTCAATCTCCCTCAGTATTCTCAGGCCTTAGGGAAGACATGGGAGCTTTCTTCTGCATCTGGTAGGACATCATCAACTGCAGAATAGGACAGCACTTGAGCACCATTACTGTCAGCATTGCTGGGAAGCAGGTCAAGTTTGAGGATGACTTAACTGCAAGGACAACCAAGACTTTTCAACAAAAGACTGATCCAACGGAGAAGACAGAAGAGAATTAACCTTTGGACCTTCTGGGACTAGAAGAGAACAACCCAGGATGCTCTGAGTAACTTGTTGCTCCCTTGAAGGACTCTGGGAAAGAGCTTCAGAAGAGGAATGATCTTCAATTCTTGGGAAGACTATCACAGCTGTATCATCCACTGCTGGATCAAAGACTGAACAGGCATTGAAGATGTGAGATTTCAGTTAACTTAGACAATGAAAGAAAAAAACAACCGACTTCCTGTAAGATTGTCAGAAAAAGAAGAAATGAATATTTCAGGAGGACCATCCACTTTCTGTAGGCAGTAGTAAGAGAGCCACACTTCTCTTTGTATGAGATTGCTCAACTATGGGCAAAGGGAAGAATTGCTGAGGATATGGAGACAAGACAACCTCATCTTTGGTAATGAGACGAATTTCCTGCAATCAATTCAGGGATAAGTTTGTTGTAGAGGATTCTGTAGCTTCAGAAGTGCAAAAGATTCTGCTGCAGCTGCTGTGCTGACCTCCAGCTCTGGAGGGAAGACAACTTTTGGCTGGGACTGAAGTATGGGTGTCAATTGACATTCACCCTGGCAAGGTAGCCACTCCTGAGCAGTGTGATCCTCTATGGATTCTGACCTGGACTCAGGTAAAGCATTCTCTGTGGAAGACTCTTCATGAACAAGTAGGCAATGCATTGGGTAGATTCCGTGGGACTAAGATCTGAATGCTGCTCAGCCAATAAAAGCACAGCTGACTCTTTCAAAAAGTCAGCAGAGACTTTATAAGGTGAATCCATCAACTGGAAGGACGAATCATTCTCTAGGACCTCAACCGCCAAGAAATCACTCCGTATTGCAAGACATTCTTCCACATCACTCTCTAGGAAGAGCCAATTCAGATCCAGCAGGTCTTCATGGGGATGGTCACCGGCCTCTGCAGTGCTGCCTGTATCCATCACCTCTGGCCTTAATTTATGAAGAACTGAGAGATTCATAACTTCCTTGTCTGCCCTGGGTCTAGTGGATGGTGCCCTCTGTGAAAGAAAGGAAATTACTGCTGACTGTATAAACTTCCTCAGCTTCTGAATGCTGAATTTCCACTGTTTCTAAATAGAAGGTCAGAAGACAATGGTCTGAATTTTTCGCTCATTGGATGTGATTGGTGGGCCTGAGAGCGGACGGGAAACCGGCTCCCGACTGTGATTGGCCCCCGACTGCAGTTTCACCCTGGCTAGCCAATTAACGGCCAGCCAGTGTGAAACACACCCTGAGAAAGGCTCAGCTGGTGGCGGGGGGTGGGGTGCATAGACAGCAGGCCCGACATCACGGCGGGTGCTGGTGAGAGCTTCCAGTGAGCTCCCTGAAGGCAGACAGCTGCCTCAGGGAGCTGCAGACCTCCACACAATAAACGAAGCAACAAAAATGCTGCAAGATATTCCATGCAGCATATTCAAGTACCTGAAAGCATAGCTCATAAAACAACCAGTCCCCAGGTATCTCTTTTTATTTTATTTCCCCAAGGAGATTTCATCTCTCCCTGGATCGAGGTTTGAGCAAAAATGTAAAGTCCGCCTGGGAGAATGGCCCATCCACCAACCGTAAAAGTGGACAGGCCTCAAAAACATCGCTTTCAATTGCCTCCTTAATGGGCTTAATTGCCCACTTAATTGTCGGCAGGTGTGCTTCCGACTGCCGTGCATGCCCACTGAGCAAGATATCGCGCCAGTGCGCGGTGACATCGTATCACCCGCCTGAAGTCATCTCACGCTATTTCGCGACCAGACAGGTCAGGCATGCGTCCGCCTGCGGCATGTAAAATCCTGGCCAATGCATTGGCCAAATGGCAGACATCAGCTGCTTTCTCTAGGATTCCTAGAAGCATGCCAACATCAAACATCACCAGTCAACAAGGATGTACAATTATTATGAAGAACATAGAGAGAATCAATGATCTGTCGCCCCTTGTAACTAAGAGGAGTAATAATCCTGCCTTGATTGGAAGGTCTATGCTGCCTGGACCTTGCAACTTGATGTCTGATAGATAAAGGGTCATTCTCTGAATCCAGTCGAGGTCATCTGCTAATATGTTAACAGCTACTCCAGTATCAATTTTAAAAGGAATATCGAAGACTTGAACTCGACCATAACTGACCAGGCATCTGGATTAAGACTATCTACTTTCCAAAGGAGCTCTGTAGATTCGTCTTTTTCTGGACTTTCCATTTCTTGAAAGGAATGTGTTTCATAAATACTTGCTGGTCTGCGAGTTCAATTAAAAGTACTGGATTTGTATAAACACTTGAAGTGTTCAGTTTTGCCATGCTAGAAGCATCTTGCAATCTATGCTTGGTTTTTGTTACACAACACAAGCATCTCAAAATGGTTGCCAGCGTGGTGTTTCCTGCCCTCTTGGTTGGTTAGGTGGGCTTTTGTATGGGTGGGGGGGCACTGCCCATGGACCTACCCAATCTAAGGAGTCATGTGAAGCCTCGGAGGCACCATCAAGTTTAGCCCAATTCAATGCTTGAAGTTCGAGCTGCCTCACTTACTGGACTATTTGATCCAGCGTATGGTCATCTTTGGTCTGCAGAAGGTCAGAGAATCTTTCATCCCGAACACCCATGACTATGCGATCGTGGATTAGCTCGTCCTTCAGCACCCTGTATCTGCAAGAACTAGCTAGGTGATGTAGGTCGGTTAGGAATAATTCAATCTATTCCCCAGATCACTGCGAGTACTGGCTAAACTGTACTCACTCAATTACTAAATTTTGCTTTGGGCTAAAATAGGAGTCAAAGGCTTAAATAATGGGGTCAAAGTCTGTGGTGGACTCCTGCACACCCTGTCTTAGGAGAACTGTGTCTGCTAATGGATCTACTGTATAAAGAGTCACCTTGAGCTGTGGTTCTTTACCGTAAAGACCTGATGCTGCTCAGTAACGGAGGAAATGGCCTTTCCATAACTCCCACTGCTGACCTCTCTACAGGCCCTCGAGGCAGTTAAACGGACGGGGTAAGGGCAGGGTTGGCTCACTAGGTATGGTCGTCTTTACCTCTCTCCAATGTGCCTCCTTCTTCAGCTGAAATTTCTCAAGCTGCTTCCAAAAGTTTCTTCACTCTGGTTCCTTTGATAATGCTGATGTGTTTTTTCACATTGATGTCTCCATGGATGCCACCACGTTCTGAGATTGGATCCTTTTGTCTTGAACTCTAGGCATGGGACTTGGTCAGTAGGCAGACTGTGAACGTACTCTGGTAACTACTTAATACTTGTTTATTGATACTACATCTAAACAGGTTACAGAGTATTTTCTATATGTCTTCGTTCTGATGAAGGGTCATCCAGACTTGAAACGTCAACTGTGTCCCTCTCCACAGATGCTGTCAGACCTGCTGAGTTTTTCCAGGCATTTTTGTTTTTGTTACAGGGTAGGCACATTGCTCCTAAGCATGAGTGCAAACTCTCTCAATCTCGAGGGGGAGAGAGTCTAACACATGACTGACTGATGTCAGTAGCATATCATCATCTACATCATATGTTAGCACACATCATCTGTTGACCCTTTATACTACAACCACAGCAATAAAAACTTGTGCTTATAAAGCACCTTTAACATAGAAATATCATCAACATCATCAGCATCAGGCAAAAAAGAAGTGGCTATAAGCACAGAGATGTGTACAATTCTCTTGGTTAACACCAATTGAAAGAAGAAGGGATGCAGATTAAAAAGGTGGGAATAGCCGCAGTGCTGAAATTCAAAGACACTATGAAATAAGCGTTGAAATCCCTGAGTCAGCATGCAGCTAAGCTGCACTAGCAAGAAGATTCCTCTTTAAGGAACATTAGCCAACATATCTGGATGGACTGGCTAAAATGCAGTGCCTAGTTCATATGGACACTGAACTCTAGCTTGGATTCTGGACTTCATAAATATATTTTAGCGGCTTTAATGAACCACTTTCTTTCCTTGGAATGCAAACTCCTACCATATTATCCTAAACTACAAGCAACAGATACATCGTATGACTGATAATATGAATCACTGGTACCTGACACACATCAGTGTTATGAACATTATTTTTATATAGAAGCTCAAGCCTTTCTATTCATGTGTGAGCTCATAAGTGTAGTAAACTATTCAACTGTGGGTCCTTCACAGCCAGAACCAATCTTGCCCTCAACTACTGCCCATTTAATCGGTGGGGGTTGAACAGTAGTTCAGTCAATCTTTGCCTTTCCAGCTTAGAGGCATGGCTGCCACTGCTGAGAGCAACATATTCACCACAAGCTTGTGTCCTTTCTCATGTGCATGGTTCAGTAACTCACTGAGCCACCAGGCTGTTTACATTGATTCCATTTGCTCTATCTAGATTTTCAACAAAGCATCACAATGAAACTTACTTCAAGCAGTATAAAGAAAGTTAGCAGAGATTGCAAATGATGTTCTACGCAAGACTCATTAAAATATACATTCAGTTGATCACCAAATATGAAGGTAAATTTAGGTAAATACAAAAGAGTGCATTTTATAGGGCGGCAGCAGTTTAGCCCTGACTCTTTAACCTGTGTCACCTTTAAACGCAGCTATCCTGCTGATAGCATTAGATCAATCAATACTATGATTGGGGTTAATAGTTAGACCTGAGCTGTGCTATGTTAGCTCGATGCAGCAAAAAATAATAGATGCAGGGTGTTTTTTTTCTTGATAGGAGATGTGATCCGCTTACAGAAACTGCTATCAAGTTGTTTGCACAAGATAAAGCTGTACAAGAAAGCCTAAATCAAATGACTACCTTCATAGCTTTGGTTGCCTCTGCCCCTGGGAAATCAGGAGGACTAGAGATAAATTGAGAGATTTCATACCATCACCAAGATAAGAAATGTAAATCTTCAAAAGATGACAGTCAGAAGCTTGCCAGTCAGTGATATTCTTGCCTCTGTGTTTCCAGCAGTGTGGCTAAGCTGTTTTTGCTTGCTTTTGTTTGCGGCATGTGCAAACAAGGAGGAATGGTCTAGATTCCAACCCACCCTCAAAAAAAAGGCTTAAAGTTTTCTTTAATCTGGATTGGTTACTTTTTATGGGAGCCAAAAGGTAGAAGATCAGGGTGTTTGTGAGGAATAAACCTGGATACCCAATATGATGGTGGGGAAGTGGAGCATTATTCAGCAAAAGGGTACCAGAAACGCACCTATATTAGTATGGGTATCCATCAACCTAATGAAAATTAGGTGCCCCCCCGCTGATTGTTAAAACATGGGCCAAACTGAAACTGAATCATAGGGCACAGGAGGAGACCACTTGGCCCATTGTACCTGTGCTAGTTCTTTGGAAAAAACTATCCAATTCATCACACTCTACTGTTCTTTCCACATAGCCCTGTGAATTCTTCCTTTATAAATAGATATTCAATTTATTTCATGAATTTGTGGGATGTGGATGTCAGTGGAAAAGTCAGCATTTATTGCCCATTCCTAATGCCCTTGAGAAGTTGATGAGTTGCCTTTCTGAAGCTTTGCAGTCCATGTGGTGAAAGTACTCCTGCAGTGCTGTTAGGGAGGGAGTTCCAGGTTTGTGACCCAGCGACAATGAAGGAATGGCAATATATTTCCAAATCAGAATGGTGTGTGATTTGGATAGAAACTTGGGAAGTGATGATATTCCATTTGCATCTCCATCAAGAGCTTGTCTGTACTCTGTCCTGCTTGAATGCACAGTGTGTGAAGCCAGGAGCTTGGTGTGTGAGGGAGTTCAGTGAAGAGGGGGACTATAAATTAATTTAGAAAAATAAATATAACTAGCACAATAAAGATGGCAGGATGGGTGATGTGTCACAGCTGCAGTATATGGGAGCTCCTGGATGCCACTGCAATCCATGGCAACCACAGCTGTAGTAAGTCTCTGTGGTTTGAGGGGCTTCAGTTCAGAGCTAATGAGCTGGAGGCCGAGCTGCAGACAATGCGCCACATCAGGGAGGGAAAAGGTTACCTGGAAATTGGTTCCAGAAGGCAGTCACACCCCTTAGGTTAGCATCGTCTGATTTATTCAGTGGTCAGGGACTGGAGGGAGTGACTGCGAGTCAGGCATGTTAAGGGAATCGAGGAGTTGGAAATGGAAGAGTCTCAGTCCTTGCAGTTGAGCAATATGTTTGAGGTTCTTGCAGCTTGTATGGACAAGAGCAAGGGCTACAGGGTGAATAAGCAGGCTGACCATGTCACTATGGTACAGGAAGCCATTCAAGTGGAGGAAGTCAAAAAGAATATAATGGTCAACACTCTGCCTTGGGAGGAGGTGGCAGTGGTGGTCACTGCCAATGCTGCACACAAGAAGTCAGCCATCCAATGCAGAAAAAGGATGAATAATCTCATTCATGCCTCCAATGTAAGGCAACCATCTCATCATTCTCAACTCACCAACGCACAAGCCCATCACATATTCATTGACATCTCACTCACTGCCAGTTCAAGAACATCACCACTTACTCTCTCACACGCACCCTCACATCTTCATCTGGCTTCTGGAGATCACCTCGTCATCCTGCCCATTGCTCCACTCAGCACACATGCACGCCTGCCATCCTTCTCATTTAGCCTGGCAATGCGCCTTGCTCAGACTCTCTCCATCTGTCTTCATGCAGGACAAAATTGCGCACAATGTCTGGTGCACTCCTCAGATTGCAAGGGAGGATGGAGGAGTCCAACCGCCTTAAGTCCGAGGTGTTTGCACTGTCATGCCAATGCACCGAGGTTAACACTGGTAGGTTGTGGGCTGCCATGGAGATCTTGGTCCAGGACATCGGTCCTGCACTGCTGCGCAACGGCCTTATCACAGGCATCCTTGCCTTTGAGGACCTCATCATCCTCATCCCCTTTGATGGCCTGTCCATTGGAGAAGACATGCAGCTCTTCCATCTCCGCCTCAGCCAGGTCCTCCCCCCGTTACAGCGCCAGGTTGTATAGCGCACAGCAAGCTACGATGATGCGTGACACCCTCTGGGGACTGTATTTCAGTGCTCCACCAGACTTGTCGAGGCACCAGAACCTCATTTTCAAAATGCATATCATTTGCTCCACCAAAGTCCAGGTTGCAGCATGCACCTAATTGTACCAATTCTCTGCTGCAGTCTGAGGCTGCCACACGGGTGTCATGAACCACGTCCTCTGTGGGTGGCCCTTGTCCCCGAGGAGCCATCCCTGCAGCCTCTGTGGACCCTGGAAGACGTCAGACCTGCTGAGGATGTCAGAGTGGTGGACGCTCCCTGGGAACCATGCGCAGTGCTGTAGGATGCGTTTGTAGTGGTCACAGAGCAACTGAACATGCGGCGAGTGGAAGCCCTTGCGGTTCCCAGACCCAGCTGCTTGTTGCCATGGAGATCTCAGCGCCACATGAGTGCAGTCGATGGCACCCTGCACCTGTGGGAAACCTGAGATCTAATTTAAGGAAGGATGTAAATGCACTGGAGGTGGTTTGAAGGAGGTTTACTAGGTTGATACCTGGAATAAGCAGGTTTTCTTCTGAGGATAGGTTGGACAGGCTGGGCTTGTTTCCACTGGTGTTTAGAAGAGTGAGGAGTGATTTGATTGAAGCATACAAGATTCTGAATGGTCTTGACAAGGTGGACGTGGAAAGGATGTTTCCTCTTGTGGGTGAATCCACAACTAGAGGGCACTGCGGTAAAATTAGGGGCTGCCCTTTTAGGACAGAGGTGAGGAGAATTTTTTTCTCTCAGAGGGTTGTGCAACTTTGGAACTCTGCTTCAGAAGGCGTTGGAGGCGGGGTCACTGAGTATTTTTAAGGCAGAGGTCGATAGATTCTTGTAAGGCAAGGAAATCAAAGGTTATTGGGTATGGATGGGAATGTGGAACTCGAAATACAGACGGTCAGCTATGATCTTATTGAATGGTGGGGCAAGCTTGAGGGGTTGAATGGCTGACATCTGCTCCTATTTCATATGTTCGTATGTAAATCCCTGCACTCTTGCTTCCTGGCTTGTCTGATCTCGGGTGAAATGCACAAAGTTATGTGCCTTCGTGAACTTGGCATCCAAGACCTCCTGGATGCGCTTGTGTGTAGAGGTTTGTGAGATCTCACACAGGTCACCTGTGGAGCTCTGGAAGGAGCCACTGGCATAACAATTGAGTGCCATGGTCACTTTTACTGCCACTGGCAGTGGATGCCCTCCAAGTCCCCATGGTGTCAAATCCTTCAGAAGGTGGTATATGTGACCGACCAGCTCCCTAGACTGCGCAGTCTTCAGCGACACTGGTTCTTGGTCATCTGCAGGAATCACAAGCAATGTCTATAGACCCTGGGCCTAGCGAGGTGCCTACGAGCGACAGCTCGCTGTGGATCTTCAGCTACATGTGCAGGAGGCCCTGCCACCCCTTCATCTTGAGGGTGGTGCTCCTCCCTTTGCTGAACCAGGCACCTCTGTCACAATCTTCTTCCTCTCTGCTCCTTGTAAGCCATGAGACAGACAGCTAGATCACCAGGCTCCATGATCCTGATGTTCCCCTCCTGCAGGATCAAAGAGAAAGAGAGAGGGAGAGAGACATGGGTTAGCATATCCCAGAATGAAAAAACAGTAAAAACTGGAAAATAAGAATAGTGGTCTGAACTGGTCTTGTATACCTTAAAATGGAACACCAGTAAAAACTTGGAAATAAGAGTACTGGTTCAAACTGTTTTTTCCTTCTGGGATGCCTCCTGAGGACCCCTCTTGGTTAAGTCTCCGGCTCCAGCTGCACCTCAAGGCCCCTTCACGCATGCTGGAGAGTGCTGGCCACCACTTGGATGCCCAGTGTGTAGTGCACTTCAAGGCTGTCCAAAACCCCACCCACCTCCGCCCCACTCCACTTGACCCATTGGCGGGAGCATCAGCCACTGGACTGCATGTTGTGCTCTCAGCTCAGGTGCAGGCATTCTCCTAGCCTGCACTACAAGGCTACACTGTTAACTTGAAACATGAGGGTTACTGGTTCAAACCTGAATAACCACATTGCAAGAGGCTCTGAGCGCTTCCAACAGTGACTGCTGCATGGCCAGCTTCCGCAAGGGGATTCCACAACTTGCCCAGTACCCCAATTGTTCTGCAGACCCCTAAAACACACATTAATTTGCAGTGTGCATCCGAAGGGTGAAAGGTTCTGGAGCATTTGGTGGCACTTTCATGCTTTTACGTTGCTTGAGTGGGCAGAAATGCTTCAGAGGCCGAACTCCAAGCATGTCAATGGAGCTGCTGCTGAATGGTCTCAGCTGCAGAAGATTGTTCACTTTTGACAAGTTTTGCCAAGTGCGTGGCCGCTTCCCTCACCCTCCACTCCCCTCCTTCCCTCCCCCAGCTAACACCCGGGATGTGCTTGTGTACTTCTATCAGTCTGTACTCCATGTACCCACCCCTCAGGGCCCGCCTGCACTGGAGCCCTTGCCCTGACACTGCACTGAAAGCCAGCCGGCACCAAATGCGGAGCACCTCTTCCTTGATGTCCTACGGGCAATTCTTGTGAGCACTGCACCAAGTTGTGTGCGTTCACCTCCGAGTTTCCCTCGAAGTTCAGCTTGCTAGATGCATGCCTTTTAAAGGCAGTCGTAAATCACACTGTTCTGAAGCCACGCTGACGTGGGAGGTAAATTTGACGTGGGGGGAATGGCTCTGGTGAGCAGGCACGATGATGAGATGCAAATTCATTAAAATTAAGTTCCCAATGTTGGATGGTGGGTAACGCTGCCCGCCATTGATGGGTGGAACGGACGATCGAAAATTGGTTTCATGAGAGCACAAAACTGATTTTTGGCCTTCTCACCAAATTGCCCGCTCATGCCGCTAAACATACCCGCCACCAACGGGAGCAGGAAATTCTGACCACTGTTCACTGCGGCTGAGTGCGAGAATCCAGGAGGCTGTGTTGCCTGCCTGGTGCCAGGGTTTGAGATATCTGGTCAAGGCTGGAGAGGCACTTGCAGTGGGAAGGGGATGATCCAGTTGACATGGTCCATGTAGGTGCCAGCAACATAGGGTAAGACTAGGGAAGAGGTTCTGCATAGGAAGAATAAGGAGCTAGGCATTAAATTGAAAAGCAGGACCTCAAAGGTAATAATCTCTGGATTATTAACTGAGCCACAAACAAATTGGCATAGGGAAAATAAGATTAAAGAGATGAATGCGTGGCTCGAAGATTGGTGTGGGAGAGGTGGGTTCCAGTTCATGGGGCACTGGCAGCCAGTACTGGGGAAAGTGGGGGCTGTACCCTGGGATGGACTTCACCTGAACGCTGCTGGAACCAGTGTTCTAGAGAGTCGTATAAATAGGGAAATAGAAAGAGCTTTAAACTAAATAGTAGGGGGGAGGGATCATGTAGGGGAAGATTGAGTAAATCAAAGGGAAATGAGAGATAATAGATCAAGATAGCAACAAAGGTAATGATAATCAGAGTACGGCAGGAAGGGACAGCGATTGCAAACTTAACAGTGTGCCAGCAGATAGGTCCAGAGTTTACAAAAACAGTAAATAAACTGAATTAAGGGTTCTGTATCTGAATGCTTGCAGCATTCATAATAAAATAGGTGAATTGTCAGCTCAAATAGAAATTCATATGTATGACCTGATAGCCACTACAGAGACGTGGCTATAAAGAAAAGCTGGGACCTGAATATCCAACATTCAGGAAGGACAGGAAGATGGGAAGGTGGTGGGGTGGCTCTGTTAATTTGAAAGTGATGTCGTTCAAACAGAGACTAGGGTCCTAAATCTAAACAAAGGAAACTATGAAAGTATGAGGGGCAGATTGGCTATGGTGGATTAGGAAACTACATTAAAAGGTATGATGGTAGACAGGTAATAGCTAACATTTAAGGAACCAGTACATAGTTTACAACAAAAATACACTGCTTTAATGCATAAAAGCCCTGCAACAAAAGTGTTCCACGCATGGCTAACAAAATAAATCAAGGATTATATTAGATCAAAGGAAAAGGTGCTTAAAGTTGTCAAGAAAAATGGTAAGCCTGAGAACTGGAGCACTTTAAAATTCTGCAAAGGAAGACCAAGAAAAAGATTTAAAAAGGGAAAATAGAATATGTAAGCTAGCAAGAAATATAAAAATGGACTGCTTCTATAGGTATGTAAAAGGGAAAAGATAAGCAAAAACAAATGTGGGTCCATTACAAGTGGAGTCAGGAGAATTTCTAATGGGGAATAAAGAAATGCCAGAGAAACTAAACAAATACTTTGGGCAGAATTTTCTGAGCCCACTGGCGGCGGGTGTGATAGGTGGTGTGCGTGGAAAATATGGCACGGCCCGCTTCGCGATGGCACGAAGGCAGGTCATGATCATCTGCTCAGCCCGCCAACGGTGGGCCGCGTTTCCCGCCATCAGTCAGCAGGGAGCTAATTGTAATACATCAGCATATAAGCTCCTGGAACGCCGCTGTATCATCCATCTACGTCGGCGGGAAAGCACAACAACCTGTTTCACAACAGCACCGTGCACTTGGCTGCCTTCACTTTGGAGGAACTGAGGTGAGTGAGCAGCAGCGTTCACCACAGCTCACCCGTTGTTTACAGGCCTCAGGGGCGCCGGGGGGAGCAGAGGCAACTGATGCCTGGCCCCAGAGGTGACTGCTGAGGGGGACAGGTGCGGGGGGCAAGTGCTGGCCAGCCTCGGAGGTGACTGCTGAGGGGGACAGGTGCCCAGGGGCAAGTGCTGGCCAGCCTCGGAGGTGACTGCTGAGGGGGCAGGGGTGTCCGGGGGCAAGTGCTGGCCAGCCTCAGAGACAACCGTTGTCGGTGGGGGGTGGGGGGTGGGGGGGGGGGGGGGGGGGTGGCAAGGAGGGTGATAAAGTGCTGCCCTGGTGCTGCATCCTGTGCACAGGCAATTGAGGTGGGGGGCAGGGTAAGCGAAGGAAGTGGCCACACATTAGGAACAGCTTATAAACTGACCATGCCTCTGCAACTGAGACAGGTCAGGCACAGCCACAGTGATATGATTAGGGTCAGGTCCCTATCCTGCCCACCCACGCAAGCAACGTGGTGGCACCAAAGGGCCACCAAGCGCTCCACCACCCCCTGACCCTCATCCCCTGACACAGACTTTGAGACAGCCACCACTTTATTGGACCATGGAGCATTTGGACTGCACACATTGTACAATCTCCTCGCCAACACTAGCCATGTAGCAGTCACTGCTGGAGGTGCTCATAGCCCCTCGTAATCTTAGCATCCTGGTTTGGACCAGTGTCCCCCATGTCGCAAGTTGACAGGGCAGCCATGCAGCGCACTCATCTCTGGCCATCCGAGGGGTGACCAGCACTCTCCAGGAAGCATTAAGGGGTGGTCACATAGGGAAAGGAAAGCTGCTAATTACAGCCATGATAACCATGTCTCTCTCTCTTTCATGCTGCAGAAGGACCACGTCAGGATTATGGGTCCTGGTGACCTGGCTGTATACCTGGTGGTCTATAGAGACTGTAGAAGACGGAGGAGAGAGTGGCTGAGACTCCTGGCCATGCAAAGGCAAGAGCAGCAACCTCATGAAGAAGGGGCAGCTGGGACTCCCACACATGCTGCCCAGGAGCGACAGTGAGCCGTGGCTAGTGGGCGCCTAACGACACCCAGGGTTTATAGACGCCGCCTGCCATTGCTGCCGATGACTGAGAACCAGTGTCGCCGATGACTGTGCATGTCTAGGGTCCTGGTGGCTCACATCTGCCACTTACTGCAGGACTTGGTGCCAAGGGGACATGGAGGGCATCCACTGCCAGTGGCTGTGAAGGTGACCGTGACGCTCAATTTCTATGCCAGTGGCTCCTTTCAGGGCTCCACAGGCGACCTCTGTGGGATTTCACAATCCGCCACCCACAAATGCATCCATGAGGTCACAGATGCCATCTTCTCCATGGCACACAACTTTGTGCATTTCGCCCGGGTCCGGGACAGCCAAGATGCAAGGACCATTGGATTCACCCGGATCTCGGGACCCCCACAGGTGCAGGGTGCGATTGACTGCACTCATGTGGCGCTCAGATCTCCATCATTACACTCGGTGGACTACATCAACTGTAAGGGCTTCCATTCACTGAACATGCAGCTGGTGTGCAAGCACCAGAAACCCATCCTGCAGGTATGTGCATGGTTTCCAGGGAGTGTGCATGACGCCGACATCCTCAATTGGTCACAGATCTCTGGAGTCTTCCAGTGTCCACAGATGCTGCAGGGATGGCTCCTCGGGAACAAGGGCTACCCATAGAGGATGTGGCTGATGACACCTGTGCAGCAGCCTCAGACTGCAGCAGAGCGACGCTATAATGAGGCTCATGCTGCCACTCCCAACTTGGTGGAGCAGACCATCGGGATGCTGAAGATGAGGTTCCGGTGCCTGGACCAGTCTGGTGGAGCCCTGCAATAGTCTGCAGAGGGTGTCATGCATAGTTGTCGTCTGCTGTGCCCTTTAAAACCTGGCACTCCGATGGGGAGACGAGCTGGCTGAGGAGAAGATGGAGGAGCTGGAGGTCTCCTCAGATGAGGAGGATGCCGAAGGGGATGAGGGTGAGGGGGTCCTCGGTGGTGACAATGATGGGGATGAGGCCCTCGCACTGACTAGACGAGGCAGGCGCTCTCGGGAGGCCCTCATAGCTGCCAGATTTGTGGAGGATGATGACGACATGCAGTGAGGAGACACCATAGATCCTCACATTGCAGTTGTGAACGTTTGACTCCAGTCTGGCTTATGGCAGTGCCAATACCCTCTGTATGAATACTGCTGTCATGGAGATTCAGTGGAGGCCCTAACAGTCGCTTGATCGCAGGAGGATGATGACAACATGCAGTGAGGACACTCCATAGATCTTCACATGGCCTCTGAGAATGTCTGACTCCTGTCTGGCCGAGGGCAGCTCGCTTTCGCTCCATCATCAGGGCCATCTCAGAGACACAGCCATGAAACTTTAGACGCACCTGATGCTGTGTCCGCCTTCAGTGACTCAGCCCTTCAGGAGCTGGTGCACAGAACCACTGGTCGCAGATGTTGGTGTGATGGGGGCCAGCCCCACCTTAAAGGTGCTGAGAGCACACAGAGAGTATGAGAGAACTCTGTGGCACAATGACCAGCACTGTCAAGGTGCAGGCATCAGTAATGTTTCCAGGTAGTGTGAGGCTGGACCATCACTGTAGTCTGAAGGCTGCACAGAGCACAGGGAAGAGGTCCTGGACTGAGACACCTGCCTTTTATCTTGTGCAGAAAGGTTTCACATCTGAGTGACAAAAATACTGCTCATCACAACAAGGAGCCACAGGCAGGGAGAGATTCTTAGGAGTTTATTGACAGTAGTGAACAGTATGTACAAGTGATTCACACCTGTGCCCAGGCTGTGCAACTACTTTTACCTAACTCTCCTAACCCTGCTGATACTTCTTGGTGCTCCCTGGACATCCACAGCAGAGGTGGGGGCAGCATGCTGACTGTAGCACCCTGTCTGTGATGACTTTGGTGGGCATCCTCTGGAGGGTCGAGACCTGGTGGGCCCCGGCCTGCTTTCAGGGTCTTGCTGTGTGGCAGTGACACCTTTCTTGGCCTGTGAAGCTGAATCTGTGGAGGTCGCAGGAAGAGGGGATTTGGATGGGCCGGTCACTCCCAGAGTCACCTGGGTAGATGGCCCCGGAGTGTGCACCTGCTGATCCTCCTCCCTATGGGTCCCTGGCTGACTCTGTGAGTGGAAGGGGTGGCTGGAGAGAGATTGAGCTGCCCAGCACCCTTCTCACGTACACACTGTTCCAGGCCAACTATGGCATCAGCGATGGAGTTAAGCCTGTGCAGCAGTGCAGGAGTGACATCCTGGACCAAGGTCTCCATGGCGGCCACCATCCTGTCAGTGTTGGCCTCGGTGGGTTGCAATGCCGGCACTATTACCTCAGCCTGAAGACAGACGGACTCCTCCATTGTGCCTTGCAATCTGAGGAGTGCATCGGACATCCCTTCCTGATGTTCCTGAGCTTGCCTTTGCAGCTCCAGCAACTGTGACATGACCAAGTCCAGAGGCTCGTCATCTGACTTGGACTCAGCAATGTTCTGGCTTCCAGCAGTCCTCCGAGTGCCAGGAGCCTGGGAAGTCCCTGCCTCCACCTGCTGTGGATCAGACAGTGCGATGTGCTCACCAGATTGTGATCCCAAGGCTACTCTAAAGCTACATCCCACCGAGGTGTGCGACTCTGCACTGGTGGAGGGTGTGGGTGAGCGCTGTGATGGGACTTCAGGGAGGGTGCCTCCAGATTCCTCCAGAGGTTTATTCAGGGCTTAATTGGAGGCCCTGGGTCATGGACTCTATTGGCTGTTTCGCAGATGTGCCTGCGGATGCAAAGGGGGATAATTAGTGCATGGCAGTGGCCTGTGAAAGAGGACACATCACTCATGGCATGGTTATCTGATGGATGTTGCACTGCTGGATCCTCACTTGGTAGAGCAGCGCCGACCTCACCATCAGCACAGGACCGGTTCCGGTCATCGCTGGCCAGCTGGATGGTTCTGTTTTCGAATTCTGTCAGAAGTTTGATCTCCGGCATCCCTCCACCTGTCTGCAGCCTTTCCATCTTGTTGTGTGCCAGTTTGTCCTGCATAGGTAGAGATGGGGAGAGTGTATCAGGACACCTGCTGGGCCAGATGATAAGTATGCCTGGCCTGTGTGGGTGGTGAATGGTCCCCTGGACAGGATGAGGACAATGACAGTGTGTGTGAAAGAATGAATGGTGATGTCCCTTGTACCGGTGAATGAGAGCCTGCCCGCCATAGAAACAACATGTTTCACGAGAGTGAATAAATAACGAGGCGGGCTTGGGATGATACGGCGTGAAAACTCGCCATTTTCATCGGCATGTAGGACTCCATTTTACCCGCCCACTGCCGCACTGAGTGCAATTCTGGGAAAAGTCCGTCCTTTGCATCTGTCTTCACGGAGGAGAATATTTAAAACCTCCCAAAAATAATGAAGAATCAAGGGACTAGTGTAAATGAGGAACTGTAGGATATTAATATTAATAAAAAAAAAGTACCAGAGAAATTAATGGGACTTAAAGTAGATAAATCCCCTGGATCTGATTATCTACATCCCAGAGAGTTGAAAGAGGTGGCTGTAGAGATAGTAGATGCATTGGTAGTCATTATTTAAAATTCTATAGACTCTGGAATGTAACCTCACTATGTGAGAAAGGAGGGGGAGAGAAACCGAGACCTGTTAGCCTAACGTCAGTTGTCGGAAAAATACTAGAATCTATAATAAAGGATGTGATAACAGGACACTTGCAAGATAACGGTGGGATTAGGCAGAGTCAACATGGATTTATGAAAGGGAAATCATGTTGAGAACAAACCTGTTGGTTTTTTGAGGATGTAACTCGCAGAATAGATAAGGGGGAACCGGTCGATAAGGTCCCACACAAAGGCGGGGATTTTTTCCTCATCGGGCAGGCTCAGCGGGGGCGGGCGGAGACGGTCAGAAACCTGACCACCACCCACGATCGGGGTCGGACTGCGATTTCATGCCGGTGGAACAATTAAGGCCCGTCCAGCATGAGTCACGCACGGCAGGGGTGGGAGGAGGGCGAGCGCGGAAACTTGCCAATGTCTGCGGGTGCGCGCTGGAAAAGCTCTGAGGCACAGAGCTGACTCAGGGAGGCGAAGAGTTTAAAACATTAAAAATAAAGATTTTAAAAATGTTGTAAAACATGTCCCCTCGTGTGACTCTGTCAGATGAGCAGGGGCATGCTATTATTGAAATGCTAAAACTTTAATTCTATTTTTATTTGCTGTTGGAAACCTCATCGCGCCCGTGGATGAGGTTTCCTAAAAAAAATGCAAAGGCCGCTTGGCCTTTCCGCCTGCCCACCGCCAACTTTGAGGATGGACGGCCAGCGAAAAATTTCTTTCAATTATAGCTTTAATTTTCCACACCCGTCTGCCACCGCAATCTTCTGGTCCCGCCGCAAGTCAATGGGCTTCTGGCTGGGGCACCACCTCACCCACAGCAGGTCCCGCCCCCGATGGGGACGGAAAATCCCGGCCCATGGCTGATCTTCTGTTTCAACACCATTATCCTGCACTATCCCTATGTCCCTTGATGTGTTTAATATGTACAAATCTATCAGTCTCAGTCTTGAACATACTCAATGACTGAGCCTCCACAGCCCTCTGTGGTAGAGAATTCCAAATATTCACCACCTTCTGAGTGAAGAGATTCCTCCTCATCTCAGTCCTAACCTGCCCCTTATTCTGAGACTATGTCCCCTGGTTCTAGACCCCTCCAGCCAGGGGAAACATCCTTCCTGCATTGGCCCTGTCGAGCCCTGTAAAAATTTTGCATACTTGGCCACAATAGGCCTTTTAATTGTCGGCAGCACAATGCTGACCGAAATATCGCGAGTGCGACATCATTGCGTGTCATTTTACGCTCTGTCGGGTCAGGCGCTTGCCCGTCCAATGAGCTAAAAATTCTGGCCAAGAGGTTAGTAAACAGAATTAGAGCATATTGAATCGGGCACAAAAATTAGAGCACATTGAACTGGTTAATGGACAGAAAGCAGAAAGCAGGAATAAATGGGTCATTTTCAGGTTGGCAGGCCCTGACTAGTGGGGTACCGCAAGGATCAATGTTTGGGCTCCAGCTGTTCACAATCTATATCAATGATTTGGATGTGGGAATTAAATGTAACATTCCCAAGCTTGCAGATGACACAAAATTAGGTGGGAATGTGAGTTGTGAGGAAGATGCAAAGATGCTTTAGGGGAATTTGGAGAGGCTAAATGAATGGGAAAAATTTGGCAGATGGAATACTGTGTAGAGAACTGTGAGGTTCTTTGGTCAGAAAAACAGAAAAAGAGAGTATTTCTCAAATTGTGAGAGGCTGAGAAATGTTGAATTTCAAAGGGACCTGGGTGTCCTTGTTCATGAGTCACTGAAAGCTAACATGTAGGTACAACGAGCAATTAAGAAGACAAATGATATGTTGGACTTTATTAAAAGAGGATTTGAGTATAGGGGTAAAGGTGCCTTGCTGCATTTATATAGAGCCTTGGTGAGACCACACCTGGAGTATTGAGTGCTGTTTTGGCCTCCTTACCTAAGGAAAAATATACTTGCCATAGAGGGAGTGCAATGAAGATTCACCAGACTAATTCCTGGGATGCAGGGATTGTTTTATGAGGAAATATTAAATAGATTGGGCATTTATTCTCTGGAGTTTAGAAGAATAAGAGGTGATCTCATTCAAGTATACAAAATCTTTCCGGGGCTTGACATGGTAGATGCAGGAAGGATCTTTCCCCTGACTGGAGGGGTCTAGAACCAGGGGACACAGTCTCAGAATAAGGGGCAGGTCATTTAGGACTGAGATGAGGAGGAATTTCATTACTCAGAAGGTGGTGAATATTTGGAATTCTCTACCGTAGAGGGCTGTGGAGGTTCAGTCATTGAGTATGTTCAAGGCTGAGATCGATAGATTTCTACATATTAAACACATCAAGAGGCACAGGATAGTGCAGGAAAATGGTGTTGAAATAGATCAGCCTTAAGCCGGGATTTTCCAGCCCCGTCACAGGCGAGACGGCGCCTGAGCCAGAAGTCCATTGACTTGCGGCGGAACCGGAAGATCCCAGTGGCAGGCGGGTGCGGAAAATCCCGCCCATGATCTCATTGAATGGCAGAGAGGGCTTGAAGGGTCGAATGGCCTACTCCTGCTCCTATTTCTTATGTTCTTATATTCTTGTCTTTTCAACTGGAAGAGGCCCTGGCTTTAAAAGGTGCTGACAAAAAGCCTTGGCAAGTTGCATCATATACGTGATATGTACACCAGTGCTGGAAGGAGTGAATGTTCAAAGTGTTGGATGAAGTGCCAATCCAAGCGGGATTCTTAGCCTCAGGTGATATTGAGCTTCTTGAGTGTAGTTGGAGCTGCACTGATCCAGGCAAGTAGAAAGTATTCCATCACACTCCTGACTTGTGCCCTGTAGGTGGTGGAAAGGCTTTGGGGAGCCAGAAGGTGAGTTACTCACCACAGAATTCCCAGCCTTTGACTTGATCTTGCAGCCATGGTATTTATGTAGTTGATCCAGTTAAATTTCTCATCAATGGTGATCACCCAGGATGTAACAGATTTATCAAACACTATTTCTTTTTCATAAAACTATGTTTACTTTATTGTGATTTTCCAAGTCCCCTGTTACCGTGTCCTTAATAATAAATTCCAGTATTTTCCTTACCACTGATGTCGGGTTAAGTAGGCTTTAATTCCCTGTTTTCTCTCTTGCTCCTTTCTTGAAAAGTGAGGTTATACTTGTTACGTTCTGTCCAGGAATCTTTAGTTCCCCACAATTTCTTATATGCTTTTGTGTCTTCTACTGTGAACACGGACACTAAATATTTCTTTAACATCTTGACCATATCCTTATTGCCTATTATAATTTCTCCTATATCTGTCTTTAAGGGGCCCACATTTACTTTAACAGACCTCTTCCTTTTTAGATAATTTTAAAAGCTCTTGCTAGATTATTTTTATTCTATTTTCTTCTTTTCTATGGTCATCCTTTGCTAATTTTTAAAGTTCTCCCAATCCTCAGGCTTGCTACTATTTTTGGCAACGTTACAAGCCTCGTTTTTTAATCTAGTGCTATATTTTCTACTTGGCTATGGCTGTACCACTTTTCCAGTGGAATTTTTATTACTCCAGGAAATATATATTTGTTGTTGATTATGAATTATTTCTTTAAATATTTGCCATTAGTTATCAACTGTCACATCTTTTAATCTAATCTCCCAATCTACCTCAGCCAACTTGTCCCTCAGATTTCACAATTGGCTTTGCTTAAATTTAAAACCTAAGTTTTGGATTTCAGCACATCACTCTCAAACTGAATATGAAATCCTGTCATATTATGATCTTCCCTAGAGGATTCATTGCTAAATAACCTTCTTTGTTACATAATACTAGATTGGCTATGGGCCAAGTGCTGGAAAATAGGATTAGAACAGATAGGTGCTTGATGGCTGACACAGATACGATGGGCCTAAGGGCCTGTTTCTGGGCTGTATAACTTTACGGGCAGAATTTTCTGCCTGTCGGGCGGGTGGGCCCGACCCAATCTCCGGCGGGCGGGGAGCAGATCACTGCCAGAGAAGCGGGCCCTGCCACCATTTTAAGTGGGCGGGCCAATTAAGGCCCGCCCAGCGTGACTTCCAGTGGGAAGCACTATGCGCTTCCTGTGCGGGCGGGGGGGGATTCCCCAAATGCGAGAGTGTGCTCTTTCGTGCGCATGCACATGAAAGACCGTACATCTCCCTGAGGCTAAGTGCTGCCTCAGGGAGATCGCTGACAGCTGTATAAACTTTAAAAATAGAAAAATAATAAAATCCTTAACATGTCCCCCTCATGTGACAATGTCACACGAGATGGGACATGTTAATAAATTTCACTGAAACTTTAATAAACTTTTTTAAACCCGACATGAAACCCCATCCCACCAGTGGATGAGGTTTCATGTTTTTTCAGGAGCCCACCGGGGCTCCTGGCCTGCCCGCCAACCTTAAGGTTGGACAGGCAGGTCCTTTAATTGTTTTAATTATCCTGTCAATGGCCTCAATTGGCCATTGACAGATCGGAGGGCGGACAGCTGATCTCGGGTTCCCCCTGACGTCATCCGGCGTCATTTTGCCATCGGCAAGCCCCCTGCTCGCCGATGGCAAAATCCAGCCCTATGACTCTATGCCCTATGATGTTGATGGTGGGGAACTCAACAACGATAATGCCATTGAATGTCAAGGGGAGGTGGCTAGACTATCTCTTGTTAGAGATGGTCACTGCCTGGCAGTTGAGTGACGTGAATGTTACTTGCACTTAGCAGTCCAAACCTGAATGATGTCCAGGTAGAACTACATTGGGCATTAAGTGCTTCATTCCCTTTTGAAAGTACTACTAAATTTGCTTGCACTGTCCTTTCAGGCAATATATTCCAGATCACAACAGCTCACTGCATATAGAAAAATTCTCATTCCCCTGTGGTTCTTTTGCCAATTATCCTAAATCTGCCCTCTGGTTAGCAACACTCCTACCAATTGAAACAGTTTCTCTTTATCTACTCTATCAAATCCCTTCATAATCTTGAACGCTTCTATTAAACCCGACCCCTCAAAGGGGGAGTTAGACAAGAAAAATTTAATGAAACATGACAGGCAACACGAAAGTAAAATACCATTGAGCTTCAGACAATTTAGAGAGCAGTGGCACATTCTCAATCAGAAATAACAACAAAAAAGTAAGAAAACTTAGTAAATCATTCATTCAGCCAGTTTGACATTTTAAGACAGTCAGCTGCTAATGTACAGCCTGTCAGTGCCCTCTTAACTCCTCCTGGAGTTTTAATGAGAGGCCACAGACCTGAAACATTAACTTTGTTTTTACTTTCCACAGATGCTGCCTGACTTGCTGAGCATTCCAGCATTTTCTATTTTTAGTTCAGATTTCCAGCACCTGCAGTATTTTGCCTTTGCCCTTCTAACTCTTGTCTCTAGTCCTTTTTTTGTCTTTTCTCTAGGTCCTTCTCAGCACCTGGACCCCAAAGAAGGCTGAAACCTCGGAGGAGGATCATCTTCCTGAGGAAACACAATCATGACTTCCATCCCTCCCAAACATCAGCAGAGAGATGGCACTCCACATGGGCTACACAGTAAATTAGAGGGGTGCATACAGGGTCTGCAGATGGTCAATAAATGGTTTAGACTTGGTTTGAGCACTCAGAATTCTCTGACAAAGAGGATGACATGGGTCTCAGCCTAAGCCTTCCACCAGCTTTGCTGAAGCCTCTAGGGAAACACCCCATCAGTGTCGTAGTGTTAGTAAAACCTCTTTTAAGAAAGGCACTATGAGTTGATACTTGGGTAAAAAATGAATTCAAGGGAATTATTGCATTTGGCATTAAACTCATCATGCTCATTACATTTGGCATTTTTGTCGACAGTGTGGTTTTATAACAGCTTCTAATTATGCATTGTCAGAGCGTCATTCATATCAATGTTGGCCTGCACCCTAGTCTTCCACATTCAATGGGTGACTGCTGCTGCTGCTTTACCCCATCCAATTTAAGCCTCTCTGTGTAGCAAGGTTTCACACTGCTATGGCGCAGGAGCCTCACTGTAGGGCGTTCTGTAGGAACTATTGAGAAACCTGAGCCTTTCTTTGACCATCCTATTGTGTGCTCAACCATGATCCTAGTGCCCCCCCGCCCCCCACCCCACCCCCCACCTTTGAATACGCCTGTGTTACTCAGGCAGAGTGGAGTTGCAGGAGGATGGAGTGAGCCTGTTGTGTTGGGACATATCTCTTGCCACCCCAGCAGCCATCCTGCCATGCTCCTGGAAAGGTAGAATATTGGGAGGATAACTGAGCATTGCAGGTTAAAACCATTGTGACAGCTGCCTAAGAACCTTGCATAAACTTGCATTACCCTATTTCTGAGATCAGAGAGCCAGTTGGACATTATTGGACTAGTAACCCTCTCTATTCGCGAATGCTGCTGGCCGGCATTCTGGTGACCCGAAGGCAGCCTATGTGCATTCAGTGAGTCGCTGACCATGAGGCAAGCTGCAAGTCCCCGGAATCTCCTGCACTGAGGTGAATGGGGAAGGTGAAGTCCTGGTTCACCCTGGCTAAAAGGGCCTTAGTGACCTACTTAGTGCAGCTGTCTACTTGGGACTTGGAAATGTGGCTGATGTCTCTTGAAAGGAGCCAGTGGCAAAGATGTTAAGGGCTGCAATGAGTTTGACAGATTCCAGCAAAGCATTGCCCTTTGGCCCAGAGACAGCAGATCATGTTGCAGGAGGCCGCAGAGGGTCTCTGCTGCCTTTCCTGAGAAGGGCAGCCTCCTGATGCACTGCTCTCCATATAGTTCCAAGAAAATTACTTTGTGCCTGTACATTCTGTGTGATGGGTATGGCATCTTACAAGCAGCCCCCTCACCTGCTGTCTTCTAACATAAACAGCTGCTGCTTAACCTCTTTTGCTAACTGTTCCTCCATACAAATCAAACTGGCAATGAAAGCACCCATGATAAGCCAGTAAAGTTTATTGAGGGTAAGTAAGGTAAAATACATCAGAAAGATTCAATATGGAGGTTTGAAACTCACCTGGCAATCCAAACAGCACAATGGCACCCAAGCATCCACTTACCTGCAGATGTGAGACCCTCCAAATGCTGCTACCAGTTGATTTGAGAGACCAATCCCACTACATGCTTCTGGTGCAATGGGACGCTGGGGAGGCACGTTGTGATTTTGAGTTAAAATGAGGTTGAGGCTCCAATGACGTATTCATAGGACTCATTTTTATATATCCACAAGGCAACCATTTGCCTACGCCAACTATCAAAATTGCCTGGTTAAAATGACAAGTCAGTGGAAAAGTAATGATTTTATCTGCCTACCCCTTTCCCACAAGTTGGGATGAGTTAAAATTGCTCCAAATAAAAATATGTGATTCTTGGTCATTTGATAAATATGGTTAAAATCACGGACAGAATTTGTGTGTCATTTTATTGTCCATGATCAAAGTGTTTTGGATGTGTGTATTTTCTTACTCTCAGATTAGGTTGTCCCAATTTAAATAACTTCAGCAGCAAGCTTTTTTATTAATTTAAAAATGAAGAAGTTTTTAAAAAATATTTGTACATGAGATGTGGGTGTCACTGGCTAGGCCAGCATTTATTGCCCATCTCTAATTGCGCTTGTTCAGAGGGAAGTTAAGAGTCAACTACATTGCTGTGGATCTAGAATCACATGTAGGCCAGACCAGGTAAGCAGATTTCCTTCCCTAAAGGACATTAGTGAACCAGATGGGGTTTTTTTATGACAATCGGCAATGGTTTCATGGTCATCATCAGACTGTTAATTCCAGATTTTTATTGAATTCAAATTTCACCATCTGCTGTGGTGGGATTGGAACTCAGGTCTCCAGAGCATTACCCTGGGTCTCTGGAATACTAGTCCAGTGACAATACTACTATGCCACCACCTAACCGTAATCCACCACTTACCCTGGAGGTTTAAAAACATGACATTTGACTCACGCGACTCACACATACCATCATGCACACAAAAATTAAATACAGATGAAGAAAAAAACAATGCAATTACAATTTGGGATTATTCCAGTCTCCTTCATATCAGGCCTGTAGTTTCTTAGATGAATTGATGCTTTAGCTGGAGTGAAGGTCTTGAAAAGCAGAGAATTCTCAGTAAGCTGCCAGGCTTCTTGTAGCTGAATTGCCAGGTGGTTGGTTTTCAGGTGAACTTGAATTTGGAACAGGTTGGAGTGACTCTTTCTCCCACTTTCAAGGTATGGCTATTTATTACCTTTGCTGCTTAGCTGACAAGCTCGTTCGATGGCTCTCTGCTGACTCCAACCTCTGTGCCTCAGGGAGATTAGTTTTAAGCTTGAACAGTCTAATGAAGTGTTGTAAAAATTTTATGACATGTCCCCTCGTGTGAAACTGTCACATGAGCTGGGACATGTGCATTAATTTTAATAAACATTTTTCTGAAAATTTTAAATCATTCATGAAACCTCATCCCACCTTTAGATGATGAAATGTGAAGGCCTTAAGGTTGGACGGGTAGCTTTCTCAATAGGCTCTATTAGTTCAATAATGGCCTTAACAGGCCTTTGACAGTTCAGCGGGCGCGCAGCTGACTCAGCTGCGCGCCCACCAAACTGAAAATCTAAATGGCATGCAGTGACATCGGGACGCATGCCCTGCGTCATTTTACGCCTCGGCAAGCGGGCCCTGCCCCCACTCGCCAAGCCGAAGATTCAGCCCTATGTCTCTGCAGAGCTGATTCTCGCTGTTTTAAAAGCAGGCAGAAAACATGGCTGTCTTACCCATGTGACCTGTTATAAGTCCAAAGTCCTTTTCCAGATAGGGCGGTGTGGTAGGCAGATAAACATCCTGTGTTGTGGCTTTCCATACTTTGAGAGTTTGAGACAGCCAAGGTCTTCGTGTTTCAATGAGGGGTCATCACAGTACATCGAAAGGTTGATGGGGCCCAATTCGTATTCATCTCATACGTAAGGAGTTTCAATGTCGCTGTTGTCCATGGTGAAACATGGAGACGAGTTGTCTGCACAGCCCATTGTCTGTAGGTTTTGGTCCATCCTTAAAACACGAGACTTGTGAATTTCACAAGTGGTTGTGAGGTTCCTTCACTCAGGTCAACATTTATCAGGTATTGGCTGCAGCCTCTACTGGCTACAGTTCAAATGCCAAAAGTGATATGGTATGCTGAAGCCATCTTATCACCTTTCATCTTTATTTTTTAAAAGATATAGCTCAAAAGTTTGTAATATCTTTATTCTGTACTGGATTAGATTTGAAAATACTGAGTTGGTTCCCTTTCTTTTTACACTAACACAACTAGAGTCTCAGATCATGGGATCATAAGTTTGTGACATTTTTTGGGCACAGGGAGCATAATTCGAGACCTACCTGCTCCCATTCAGATCAAGGTGGGTAACACACAAACTTGATGTTTACACTCCATCTGCATAATTGTAGCGTCTGTCCGCGTCAATCCCATGCTGCTTCCTAAGTCCTAATGCTGTTGGCTTCCTCTGCACTCAGCAAGGGAGCCAAGCAGCATTGTTCACAAACCACATTGTGCAGTCAGCCAGCTCTCCTTAAAGGTTCCTTCGCTATTAAAGGGAGCTGCACACCTGAGCTGAAGGCTGCTGGAATATAATTTTGGGAGACTGCTGGTGAAGGAAAATGATGCACCAGACAAGACCATGGGTTCCCAGAGTTAGTGACGCCACCTCGGTGGCTCTGGTGATCTAGGTGGAGTTCAGCGGGGAGGCAATATTTCCTTGGAGGCCGGAAGCTCTTGCATACCTGCCTCAGAAGAGAGCAGGAACATGCTGCCAGGGAATATACGAACATACGAGTTAGGAGCAGGAGTAGGCCATTTGGCCCCTCGAGCCTGGTCCGCCATTCAATAAGTTCATGGCTGATCTGATTGTGGCCTCAACTTCACTTTTCTTTCTATCCCCTATACCCTTTGATTCCCTTGTCAATCAAGGATCTATCTCATTTGGCCTTAAACATATACAATGATCCTGCCTCCGTCGCTCTCTGCGAAACATAGTTCTACAGACTCATGATCCTCTGAGAGAAAAAAATTCTCTTCACCTTCATCTTAAGTGGGAGACCCCTTATTTTTAAACTGTGTTCCAGTGTTCTATTCTCTCTCACAAGGGGAAACATCCTTTCAGCATCCACCCTGTCAAGCCCCCTCAGGATCTTATATGTTTCAATAAGATCGCCTCTCATTCTTTTAAACTCCAATAGATACAGGCCCAACCAGTCCAACATTTCCTCATAGGATAACCCCCTCATTCCAGGAATCAGTTGAGTGAACCTTCTCTGAACTGCTTCTAATACGTCCTTTCTTAAATAAGGTGATCAAAACTGCACACAGTACTCCAGATATGGTCTCACCAAGGCCTTGTACAGCTGCAGTAAAACATCCATTCTTTTATTTTCCATTCCCCTTTCAATAAATACCAACATTCCATTTGCCTTCCTAATCACTCCCTCTACCTGCATACAAACTTCTTGTGGTTCATGTACCAGGACACCCAGATCCCTCTGTACCTCAGAGTTCTGTAGTCTCCCCCCATTTAAATAGTATGCTGCTTTTCTATTCTTCCAGCAAAAGTGGACAAGTTCATATTTTCCCACATTATTACCATCTGCCAAATTTTTGCCCATTCATTTAACCTGTCTATATCCCTATGCTGATGCCTTAGGTAGAATTTTCCCATCCTGCCCAGGGTGGGTTTCGTGGCGGGCGGGAGCGGAGAATCCAGCGGCAGGCAAAAAGCTGCAAATCCACCAGCGTAAAAACAATCTGCAAATCTCCCGATGGTGTGTTTATAGTGGGTCAGTTATCCCACCAGCGAGTGGCGTGAACCCCATTTGCATTCATTAACATCTCATGAATGCTCATTAAAACAGCTGCTCGCCGGAATCTTGCCATGCCTTCCAATCGTCCGTCACGTGAGCGGGAATTCACGTCGGCCTCAAATCCGTTTGAAAAGGGGTGGCGTGCACAAGTCGGAGCTCAGTTCACTGGTAACTTCGAGGTGAGTGGAACATACATAGCCTACCAGACATAGCACTGCACCGGTCTTGTTGCGATAAACACCACTCTGCTGGGGCTGTAGGGTAGGTCTGCTCTTGCTTTTTGCCTACTTTGTCCCGAGGAACACCACTGTGCTGTGGCACTCATGCAGGCCTCCGCTTTCAGAAACTAGCACTTCAACCAAGGGTGAGCTGTGAGGTGAGGGTGGGGTTGATGAACAAAGGTGGGCAAGGGGGAAGGGAGGCAGTGGAATGGCAGTGAGGGGGAAGGGCAAACACGAAGGGACCTTTCTGGGGTTTCCCTCTATCTTCTTGTTGCTGCAGGAGTGAGCAGGAGTCTGCTTAGAAAGAAAGGAGGAAGACCTCCTTACGATGAAAGCCACTTAAAGCCAATGGCTTCATTCGCACTGTTAAAGGGCTGCTCAGAACTCAGTGGCTTCACAATTTAGTTGCTGCATCTCAAGAATAGGAATGTAGAATAATGCAGGCAATAGCGAAGGAGGCACAGCTGTATCATATATGGCATTCCATCAATGAAGGATTGTCACCTGTCACCAGATTTGACACTCCTAACAAGCCAAAGGGCGTCCACTCACAGCAGAAAATGGAAACACCAACACCTGGAAGTTCCCCTCCAAACCACTCAACATCCTGACTTGGAAATATATCACCGTTCCTTCACTGTCGCTGGGTCAAAATCCTGGAACTCCCTCCCCAGCAGCACTGTGGGTGTACCTACACCACATGGACTGCAGCGGTTCATGAAGGCAGCTCACCACCACCTTCTCAAGAGCAACTAGGGATGGGCAATAAGTACTGGCTTAGCCAGCAATGCCCACATCCTGTAAATGAATGTAAAAAACACTGGCTGGTCATTAATATGCCACATCAGAGATCGGAGCACAGAGCTAGGTTGGGTCACTCATCTCGCTGAAACTTTAGTATCCCAAGCAGTGCTCAAGATGTTACATTTCTGCGATGCCATCTTGGTCACCTCGATGTGTGTGCGAGTGTCTCAGGGCCAAGGTGGCATCAGTCACCATGCAAATAGGGCAGGAAAAACTATGGACCCCTTACAGTTTCTAAACGTGTCATCCTCTGAGCTTCACTTTCTTTCCCCTTGAATCATTAATATTTTCAATGTTTCCTTTCGGAGAGAAAGAAAAACAGATATGGATACGGTGCTCAATGCTGCCTTTGTCAGGGTCCTAATGCAATGGAGGAGGCCCAGGAAGCTCACGAGGCTGCACAGGGTTAATATGACCATGATGGCGCCATGGAGGAAGGAAGACGTGCCCATGAAATGTTAACTGCTGGCAAGTTCCAGGGAGGGCAAAGTTAAGTGAGGGAATATGGCCACATCCCTCTGAGCCCTCAATGCCATTTACTGTCATCTCAGGGGATGTCCACCCACTTTCAGCGAGGTCAAGTCCCCTATTCACACTTGCACGTTCTGACCTCATGAATTGCCAGGCCATGATTTTTGCTTTAGTCTGTGGGGCCCTGTGTGCGAGCTCAAACTGGGAACTGAGGAACAAGATCGATGCAAGAGAAGACTTGAAGCCTTCGCCACCATCTAATGATGCAAACCCTGCTGCAACTGAGATGTGGACATGCACAGGGATCTCCCCCTCCTGTGGATGTCTTTTCTTCTGATGCTACCACTGAGGAGGCACAAATGCCGCTAGAATATCAATACTGATGAGCTGCCCTCACTCAATGGTGTCCTTTGAGGAAAAGGGTTAGAAACGCTTACATCACACACTACAAATAAAAATTTAAACACATCTCCCTGATATCACACAAGGGTGCGGAGACTAGATTAACTGAGGTTGATATCACAGGAATGTAAATCTCACAGTGGGACACTGTCACTGAGTGGGAGGGAGGCTAAACCTCGAAATAAGAGGATTCCAAAGTACAAAATCACAATGCCTCCAGTTGACAGGAACATTCACATAACCATCAAACATATTCACAAAAATGTAATTTAATTACGTCTGGCACACCCATGACCCGAAAGTGACATAAATTTTTCTTAACTTACCTAACTCTACACCTGGGTGCAGCCCTGACATCTGCAGCAGAGGTGGAGGCAGCCTGCTGACTACTATGCCCTGATGACTGTGATGACCTTGGCGGACGTCCTCTGGTGGCCCGAGGCCTGGAGGGCCCTGACCTGATAAGGGTCACCTGCTTAGGGGCAGAAGCACCCTCGGTGGCCTGAAAGCTGGAGTAGATGGGGCCACAGGCAGAGGGGGCTGTGAGCAGCTGCACACCCTTGTCGTGTCCTAAGAGGAGCCGGGGTGTCCGGCTGACGCTCATCCTCTCTGTGGGTGCTCCAAGACTCCTGCAGGAAATAGTGCACCAGGAGGGATGTCAAGGTGCCTCACCTCCACGTCGCCTACGTTTTGATGGTGCCCACCAGGAGTGCAGGGCCAAGCGCTAATCCGGCAAGACCTGCTGAACCAAGTCTCCATGGTGATTGCCAGCCTTCCCATGGTGACCTCAAGGCGCTCGCATGTCGGAGCCACGAAATCAGACAGAACGTGGACGGACTCCTCCATTGTTCGCTCTAGTCTGCTGACTGCCGAATCTCTGGCTGATGTTCCACCACATGTTGCTGCATCTCCAGTGTTGATTTGGCGGCCACTTCCAGAGGTTCATCATCTGACTCAGACTGAGTGCGTGGCTGGTCTCCAGCAGCCCTCCCAGTGCCGGAGACCTGGGCTGTCCCTGCGTCCAACTGCTGCAGGGATGTGTCAGTGAGGTGTTCCCCAGAAAGCGAGCCTGAGCCTAATCTACAGCTGTGCCCATCGACATGTGTGTCTCTGAGCTGGTGGAGGGTGTGTGTGAGTGCAGTGATTGTTCTTCTGGAGCTTCCTCTTCGGATGTGGTCTTTCACTGGTGCTCGACTGATTTGGGGGCCTCGATCTGCTGGTGCCTAGAAAATAGAAAATAGATCTTCAGTTGAACATGAGCTAGATAAGACTGCATGTGACTCACTGTGAATGTCAGGATTTGATGAGGTGATGGAGCTGTGATCCGTACTGGGTTGGTGGGAGAGGCCAATCTCCCCTTCCCCACAGGAGCGGTCCCTGTCCTCCCCAGCCAGCCAGTCCTCCTCAAACTCAGTGAGGGCGATGATGTCGGCTGCCCCTTCCTCGGTCTGCACTCCCCCGTGCCTGTTGTGCGTCAGCTTGGCCTGTGCGAAAAAGAAAGGCAGGCACGTGATGAGAAGGGATGGAACAGAGGTTGGGTGAGATACATGTCCCCTGTGTGTGGTGAGCCCTCCCCAGAAGGGCCAGAGGATGGAGTGTGAGTAACATGATAGATGGGATGGTGGTGATGTGAAAGTCTCAGTGAGACAATGAGTGTTGATAAGTGTTCCCCATTTATGGTTGTGTGAGATCCCTGAAGAGAGTTGCCATTTGATTGCATGATGCCGTGATGAGAGTTTGGTATTGGAGGGAGTTGAAGGATGACTTACCCTGGTGGAGTAGATAAGATCATGCAAGCTCTTTGTGCACTGGGTGGCATTTCGGGCGGTGGTGCCAGCCACGCTGACCTGCTCTGCGATGGTCTCCCAGGCCGGAGAGGTGAGGCTGCTGCACTTCCTGCAGCCATCCCTGGGATACACGACTTGTCTGTACGCCTGCACCCCTCTGATCAAGGCCTAGAGGGCCTGGTGGGTGAAGTGGGGTGCTGCCTTCTTCTTCAGGCTCTCGGCCTTCTTTTTCTGGCTGTAAGGCATCTCCGCATGTGTTCGCAAGGCAGCTGGGCTGGAAGGCGTGAAATTATGTGTTGGACTAGCCTTTAAATATGGTGCCTGGACCTTTGAGGTCCTCCAGCTGACAGCGGGCGGATGAATCAGCTCCCGACCCACTAGGTGATTTGGCCCAATACTCGCCTGTGCATTCCAAGCAAGGAATCGGGTGCGATTTCCCGCCATTCCGGTCAGTGGGGTGAGCGCCACTGAAACCGCCCACCATTGAACTTAGTTTCATAAATGGAAAATTCCACCCCTTATGTCCTCTTCACAACTTATTTCCTTACCTAATCTTCATGTTATCAGCAAATTTAGCAAACATACATTCAATCCCATCATCCACATCATTAATATAGATTGTACATAGTTGATCAGCATTGATCATTGTAGCACTCCGCTTGCTACATCTTGCCAAACAGAAAATGACCCAGTTATGCCCACTCTTTATTTCCTCTTAGATAACCAATCCTCTATGTATGCTAATGTATTATGTCTTATGCCATGAGCTCTTATTTTGAGTAGTAACCTTTGATTTGGAACTTTGTCAAATGTTTTCTGGAAATCTAAGTACACCACATCCACAGGTTTCCCTTTTTCTACATTTCTTGTTACTTCCTCAAGAAAGTGCAATAAGTTAGTCAAACACATTTCTCTTTTACAAAACCATGTTGACTCTGCCTGATTGCATTGAGATTTCCTAAATGCCGCGCTATAACCTCCTTAATAATATATTCCAGCATTTTCCCCATGACAGAAGTTAAGCTAACTGGCAGTCAATGCCCAGAGTCTGATCCAAGGAAATGGCAGCAGTGCCAAAAAATAGTACAATGACCTCACAGGGGAGTTAAGGTGCATGAATGTATCCTCAGATGATATCTCATGCCCACCACAACACCCAACCTCTCACTCTGCTCAATGCACCACACCCCCATCACTCAGCCACTACCCACTTCTCTCCACAGACCTCCAGATATTCAACGATTCACCCAAGCCCAGTACCGCACAATCGCTACAGGAGAAGGTCACACAGAACACCATGGAGGCCCAGAAAATCAGAGGGAGGCCTCCGCCTCCACTACTCCATCCCTTCTGCCCTCTCAGGATGGCCCTCCAAATCATGAGTCAGGGTATAGCAGAGTCTATAACATTCAATGCCACTAGGATGTCAAGGATGATACTAAGTGGTTGCCTTATGCCCCTTCTCAATTCCCTCGACCTTATTCTGAGATGTGGCATCAGATGGAAGCTACAGATGGCATATCCACAGAACCCTTTCATCCTTCCCTCCTTCCAACCATCCCTTTTTGTTTTTATGCTTTCTGATACCTTAGAGCACACAGAAGGAAAAGGGAGAGCAATCCCACGACAATAATGAGGAGGTGCCTTCACTTTATCTTACCAGCTCAGATACTGGCATGCCACAAATTTAAAGGCTAGTATAGAGTGGGGATCAGCATGTGGTGAGTTAACAGGCACAAGTGGATAGCAGCCAGGCCAGCAAAAAGACTTTCAAAGGCTTGTATATAAATTCTCCCCCTCCTCTCCTCCTGCTCCCCCTTTAAATTGCATCAATTAATTTACACTGTCTCTCCTCATTCCTCCTACCAAAATGAATCACTTCACACTTCTGTGATAAATTTCATCTGCCATGCGTCTGTCCACTTCAACAATCTATGTCCTCCTGAAGTCTGTTACTATCCTCTTCATTGTTTACAACATTTCTAAAATTTGTGTTATTTGAAAAATTATATCCTGTATACCCAAACACATCTCATTAATATACAACAGAGAGAAGAGTGGTCTTTATGCCAATCTCTGGGGGATGCCACTACTCACTTCCCTCCAGTCTGAAAGACAACTGTTATCTCTGTTTTCTGTCACTTTCCAATTTTGAATCCATGCAGCTGCTGCCCATTTAACCTTTTGGCCTACATTTTTCCTAAAAACCTATGATGTGTATATTATCAAATGCTTTTCTGAAGTCCACACAGACAATATCAACCACCCTCATCCACCCTCTCCATTATTTCATCAAAGAACTGAAGTCAAAAACAATTTGGCATTAACAAACCCATGCTGACATTTAATATTTAATCCATATTTTTCCAAATGGCTATTCATTCATTTATTCTCTCTAAAAGCTCCCTGCTACCAATGTTAGGCTGACTGCTCTGTAGTTGTTGGGTTGATCCATCTTTCCTGCTTTGAATAGGGGTATAACATTTGCAATGCTTCAGTTATCTGGCATGACTTGCAAATCTAAGGAGAACGGAAAGATTGTGGCCAGAGCCTCTACAATTTCCACCCTTACTTCTCTCAACAACCTTGGATGAAACCCTTTGGACCAGGTGGCTTTTCTACCTTGAGTGCTGCCAACCTTTTAAGTATTTCCCATTTAGCCATTTTATCCTATACAATTTATCTAGTACCACATCCTTAACTGACATTGACAGAATCCTCTTCTTTAGTGAAGCCGGATGCAAAGAACTGATGTAGTATGTCAGCCATGCCCCCTGCCTCCATCAAAAGGTCTTTTTTTTGGGCCCTCAAGCGTTCCTATTCTTCCTTTGAATATCCTTTAACTATTTATAAAGAACTTTGGGTTCTCTTTTATCTTGCCCACTCATCTTTTTTCATTAACTTGTTGTTGCTCTCTTCTGCACTCTTGGGATTCTGTTTAGTTTCTACTGAATTAAAACTATGATATTTATCATAAACCTCTTTCTTCTGTTTCATTTTATTTTCCATATCTTTATAGTCAGCCAGAGTGATTCTAGCTTTTGATGCCCTTCCTTTTCCCCTTGTGGAATGTGCCTAGTCTGCACCTGAACAATCTCCTTTTTGAATGCCTTTCATTCCTCATTCACTGTTTTGCCTGTTAATCTTTGATTCCATCCACCTGTGCCAAGCCCCCTTTCAATTCACTGAAATTAGCCCTTTCCAAATAAATTTTTTCACATTTGATTATTCCTTGTCCTTTCTATGATTACTCTGCTGCAAATGATATTATGATCACTGTATCCTACATGTTTCCCCACTGAAATATACTCCAATTTCCCCATTTCATTCTCCACTGCTGGAAACAGTGCACCACTATCATTCCAGACACCTTTGCTGGTGGGTTCTGAAGGGCACTTCCAGATCTTTTTAAGCACCTGGAGCACAACTTCAACAGTCTAATGGTTTTCTTGATAACACGCCTGGTGGTCATGGCACTCACATTATAGTTCCTGTGGGGTTCCTCACAGATGTCAAGAGCCAAGTGTGAAGTGGGTATCCCTTGTCTCTTACAAGCTAGCCTTTAGTCTACTTTCTAAAATGAAAAAGCTTGGGATGATGAAATGCCTTAGCATGAAGGTGCAGCCCTGCACAAACCATTTCTCGGGGTTGCACGTCCACTGCGCATTGATGGACAAATATCCCTTGCATTTATAAAAACTCCTGATTGCTGCAGTTGTGCTCAGATTGCCATTTGTGTACAGTCAACCTCGTACCTGTGGAAATCAAGCTTGAAAGGCCAATCCGAGTATAGTCTTATTCTGGCTACTGTCATTATAGGGGAAACGTGCATAATTGTCGGCCCTGGAGAACAATCACTGCCTTGTGAATTTATGTGCAGCTGACTGGGAGCACCCTGGCTTTGTCTCTGGGAGCACCCTGGAAGGATCCAGCAGTGAAAAAGTTGAAGGTGGTGGCCACTTTCACAGCCACTGGCATTGGGAGCAGGTCTTCTTGTTTGAGGCTGCAGTGTCTGCATCTGATGTGACAATCTCAGCCTGCCAAAACACTGCTCTCCTGAGAGGTCAGGGAAGTTCTGTCTATAAACCACCAGATGTTGATAGTGCCTTCTCTGACCTCTGCCCCTCTTTGTACACACCTCTCTGTATTGCATCTCCCTCCAGTGCACCTCATGCCTGTGCACCTATCTCCCATGCACCTCCATCCCATGCACTTCCCTCCGGTATATGTACAGTTGCTGTAGCTGTATGTTGTCTCTGCCCTGGATGGTGATTGTCTTCCTAGTCTGCTGTGCAGTCAAACATATCCAAGGCACCTCCCACCTCCCTCATCCAGTCAATTTAACATTCTCTTATTAACATCCCCATCTTTTATGAATCAATTCTAATCAGGACCAGGATTTTTCAGGTAGCAGGGCTTTCCAGACTGCCACCTGAAGTGGCGAATGCATCCCCGCCAATACTGGCTGCCCCGCAGCCACTTAACACTGGAGCATTCATTGGCTGAGATGGAACTTCCGCCCCTCACTCCGGAGGAAGTCCCGCCTCAGAGAGCGATGGCCAACTAGAGTGACTGACAGGTCTCTAGTCGCAGCAGCACCAGAAGCTGAGTGGACTGGATTGGGACTGCACATAGCCCCCAGAGTCTAAGGGTGGAATTTTCCATTTTTGAAACTAAGTGCCGTGATGGGAGGGCTCTGTGGTGCATTTGTCGCTGGTCTGAGTGGCGGGAAACCATACCCAATTTCGTGCTCGGAAGCCAATTAATTATGCATAGGTGAGTATCTCTCAGAACTGATTGAGAACTGATTCGTCTGCCCCACCGTCACCTCATGGGGTTGCACGTCTGGGTGTTATATCTAAACGGCACCTGAACACACACGTTCACTCTCTCCAGCCCAGCTGTCTTCAGGAGACATATTGAGATGGCTGCACACAAGGAGAAGGCTGCACCAAGCTTTAGAGATGACTGCCTTGAAGCTTTGGTAAGAGGAGTGCACCAACATTGGGATGTCCTCTACCCCAGGGATGGCTCCAGGAAGCCCCCCAGCCTCACCTCGATGGCCTAGGAGGCAGTTGCTAGGGAGGTCAGCTCACCTGGCACCCAACCCAGAAATGCCATCCAGCGCAGGAAGAGGATAAACGATCTCATCCACTCCGCCAGGGTAAGTCAACCTTTAGCTCTCTCCAACCTCATCCTCTCATCATGGCATCATGCACTCAAAGCATTCCACTGCTCAGGGATCTCACACATTATTATTGGGGGACAAACACAACAGCACTGATTGACTCAGGGGCACTTTAACATCACCAGCATCTCATCTATCATGCTGCACAAACTCTATCCTCAGCCCTTACTGGGGAGGGCTCAGCACACACAGCAGGCGTGCATGCTTCCCAACCTCTGCTCCACCCCCTCTCATCACATTCCATCCCTTTGCCTTCGTGCAGGCCAAGCTTTCCAGCAAAGGCAGGGAGAGATCCCAGGCTGGAGGAGGGTTGGCCGATCCCGGTGCTCACTCCCTTTGAGGGGGATGCTGCCGAGCTGGCTGGGGAGGACGGGGATCGCTCCTGTGGGGAAGACGAGATTGGCCTCTCTCAGCAACCCAGTATGGATGAGCCCTCCATGAGTTGATCACATCCTGACATTCTCAGTGAGTGACATGCAATCTTGCACTCAGCCTGTTCATGAACTAACTCTTCTCTCTCTTACAAGCACCAGCAGAGGAGTAGAGCCAACATAAGCCCCAGCCCCCAGCCCCCAGCCCACCTCAAGGAGGATACTTAGCAGCCATTTGAAGGAGACCCGTTACGGCGTTCACCTGGACCCTCCACCAGCACAGACACACACTCCGGTGGCTCGTAGTTATAGAGCACACCCGGGGCCATTTTCTGGAGAACATCTGAAGCAACTCCAAAGCTGTTGGAGACAGTGACAGCCCAAGTCTCTGGCACCCGAAGGACTGCTGGATGCCTGGCATCTGCTGAGTCCCAGTCAGATGATCAGCCTCTGCAAGCAGCCGCCAAAATAATGTTGGAGATGCAATGGCGGGCGGGGGAGTTGATAGAGTTGCAAGAGGCAGTCAGCAGGCTAGAGAAAAAGATGGAGGAGTCCGTCCACGTTCTGTCTGATGTTATGGCTCCGACATGTGAGTGCCTCGAGGTCACCATGGGAAGGGTGGCGGCCGCCTTGGAGACCTTGATCCAGCAGGTTCTGCTGGATTTCCACTCAGCCCTGCACTCCATCGCTATAGGCATTGGTGGGATCCATCAGTGGCTAGGCAAGAGGCGGGGTGGGCCCTTTGACCTCCCTCCAGGTGCCCCTTCTCCTCAAGGAGTCAGGGAGAGGCCCTCGGGCACCCACAGGGAGGATGAGCATCTACCAGACAGCGGGGCCTCCACACATGACTCTCCAATGGTGTCCAGATGCTCCGACTCCACTCTGTCTGTGACTGTATCGTCCAACGAGCCAGGCCAAGAAAGGTACATCTACCTCTGAGCAAGAGACCCTCATCAGGCCAGAGCCATCCAGGCCTCGGGCCTCGAGAGGACGTCTGCCAAGGTCATTTCATACAACAGGGCATAACAGTCAGCAGGCTGCCTCCACCTCTGCTGCAGATGTCAGAGCTTCACGCAGGCGTAGCAGTAGGGTTAGAGAAACTAAGAAATATTGACATCACTTCTGGGTTACAGGTGTCCAATCACTGTATATATCATGCACCATTGTAAATATATTTGCTGTTCATGAGAATGGTCTCATCATTTGAAAGTGTCGCAAATATGTGTCTACGTGCCCTCTTATTGTGAGGGTGACATTCAGCGCCACTCGGTGATCGCCTCCCCTTGTGATGTCTACCTGACTCATGATAGTTACTGGACCCTTGTATTATGTCAGCGAAATGTCTCAAAATATTCATTGGAAGTGTGTGCATAATGCATTCATAACCTCCACCCCGCATAAGGCAACATGGAGGTAGGCCTGCTCAATAGCCTTGGAGGGTTAACTGAAGTTGTATCTCTTCATCGGTAGTGCCAAAGCACAAGACCTGCAGCTATGATGAAATCTCCAACTATGCATGCATCTCAGTGTTGCTGAAGTTTCTCATTCAGGTGGTGACGACTGCATCACGTTCTTTGACACAGCTTTTGCGTTGTTGTGCTGACTTTCACTTCCCAGAATGCACAGGTAGAGGTCAATCATGGTGAATCATGGGGGTTGAAGATGGAAGTCTGAATGCTGAACTTGCTCTCGATGTTACTGGTTGTAAAGCCTTTCAGTGTACTGACATGGCACTCTGTGGGATGGATCTAATGTCCTACACATCCTCTGGTTCTTGCTGGGGCTTCCCCAAACCATGAAACTCAGGCAGGGCCTCCTCTAGCATCTGCGCTAGGAGGAAGCGGGCCCTTCTTCTCCTCCTCCATTAGATCAGGGCCATCAAGAGGGCAGCATTGAGCCCAGGCTCTATTATTCAATGTGGCCGTGTCCCGTTGCCTGCACATTACTCCTCCTGCAATCTTGTTGCTATCAGTGTGACACGGGCATGTCTTCCACGTCATGCTTCTTCGATAGCATTGTCATGTGGAAGCAGACCCTCATCTTCCTCTTCAGGCTCTTGCCCTTCCTGCTTTTCATCGTCTGAGGATTTCTCAGCCTCCTCCTCATGTCTCCCCCCGGCAAGTGTTCCCCCTTTGAAGCACCAGGCTGTAAAGGGTGTAACAGACCGCGATTATGTGGAACAATCTCTGTGGAGGGTACTGTACAACCCCACCTGGGCAGTCCAAACATCTTCAGGATGCCAATAGTCTGCTCAATAATGGATTGTCTGGAGACATGCGCCGCATTGTATCTGTCCTCCGAGGCACTTTGAGGACGACACAAGGGAGTCATGAGCCATCATTTGAGCGGGAACCCCTTATCCCCAAGCAGCCATCCCTGTAATTTCTGAGACCCTTCGAATATTTGAGGCACCTGGGAGTGACTCAGGGTGTATGAGTCATGGGAACTCCCAGGGAACCTGGCACAAATGTGCATTATATGCTTCTGATGGTCACATGCCAGCTGAATGTTTAAGGAGTGGAACCCTTTCCTGTCCATGGACAGGAGCTGGTGCCACGGAGCTCTCAAAGCCACGTGTGCATTCGATCACACCCTATACTCTCGGAAAGCCTGAGATAGCTGCAAACCCCAGAAATCTAGCAGTCTGGCTCGATTCACTGAGTGTTTCCTTTACATAATGATGATCCTTACTGTAGAGGGCATCTGTCACCTCCTCGATATCTTTATGTGCTAAGGGCTATGAGATGTCGCATAGGTCCCCTGTGATCCCCTGGAACAACCCACTCGCAAAAAAATTGAGCACAGTGGTACTCTTTGGGGCACTGGCAGTGGTGTGCCCCCAATGCAGCTTTAGATCCTCCCACAGAACGTGGCAGATATGATGCACCAGATCTCTGAACATGCACAAATGAGCGTAGTGTTGCCTTTCACTCATCTGCAGATAGAAAAGTCTTCTTCGGTAGACCTTTGATCATGCGAGTCGCCTCCATGGGATGGATCTAATGTCCTACTCATCCTCTGGTTCTTGCTGAGGCTCCCCCAAACCATGGACCTCAGACGGGGCCTCCTCTAGCATCTGCGCTAGACAGCACTGGGCCCTCCTACTCCTCCTCCATTAGATCAGGGCCATCAAGAGGGCAGCATTGAGCCCAGGCTCTATTATTCAATCCTCCTTTTCCCTGTGGACTGATAGATGCAACAGATTAATGAATACTGGACAAATATAGCAAAGCTCCCTCCACTGGCACACTTGAGGCCTGCCACAGCTGGTGGGCAGCATGGGGACAGGAGTGCTATGTCAGCTCCGGGAATGACACTTTAATTTGATTATGTAAGTTTCCTTTGACGTTTTGTTTTAGTTACAGTATTCCATCAGGGGCTGTCAACCCTTTAATTAATTTATTTTTATTGTCCATTGGTTATATTTAAAAGAACTCTCACTTGCAAACAGAAAGCCACTGTCATGCCCTAGAGCTGCGTTAGCATTACCAGCTTGTCACTGATACAGCCTTGTAGCTGAGGTGCACACTCACAGACTAAGTGACCAAGATACCAATCCTGATATTTGATATCTCTGTCCCGCAGAGCTTGGGAAAGGTTTGGACACATTCATGAAATGCACCGCCTTACCAAACTCACTCCTGCAATCTCTGACCTGGTATACTGATTGAGGTTAAAATTCTTTCAAGTTATCAACAGTCACAGATTGCAACTCTTTCAAGTACAATCACAGTTCTTGGTTTCCAGGAGTGGGACATGAACCCACAACCCTCTGATTCAAAGGCAAGGGTGCTATGAACTGAGCCACAGCTGACACCTCCTTGATTAAGGTTAACTTGCACATGAGCAATGACTGGGTGCCCTTTGGCCTGTTATCCAGGCCAATTGGTGAAAGCACATTAGAGGCTTTCATTGATGATCTGGAAGATATGTAGCAGCTGTGATTCCTTTATGGTCACCTGCATTTTCCATTCTCACACTCTTCTCTGTTGCTGCTGAAAAGGAGCAACTGTACTGTGAAACCAATGACTCCTACAGTCTCTCACTAAAGTGAACCAAAAGGCATTGGCTCCAATGGCAACTCCTCGAGGAAGTCTTCCTCTTTTCTCTCAGCTCTGCCTCTATTTCAATGTTGTGACTCTAAGCAGTTTGAGGCTGCCCCCTGAAAGGGCCCCTGAGTCCAGCTGTGGGCTCCTCCCACACTGCCTCAGACCCCTCCCGTGCCGATTCTTTCCCAGTTTCAATTTTAAACAGTGTCATTACTTCATGGGCCTGAATTTTTCACCCCTCAGGTGCGCGCAATCAGCGGGCCAGGGAGTAGACAGGAAACGATCGCCCTGCAAACCTTCCAGGAGGGGAACATAAAATACTGCCCCGGAACACACTGCTCATTTCTCCTCATGTTTGAGCCAGGTTTCTTTTATGCCACTATATCATAATTCCATGTGTCCACTGGTGCCTGCAGCTCACCAACCTTATTTACCTGCTCAATGCATTTATGCACATACACTCCAAACCTATCTCAGTCTACCTTACCGTTCCCTCCTGCCTGATTCCTCCTACTTCTGAACCACTCTTTATTTTAATGCTATTCATCCCTCCTAGTCCATTAACAAGGGCGGCTGCAAGAAATATCCCAAATGGGCACTTACAGTGATTTCTGCTTGAAAGATTTTTTTTCTCTCTGTTTCAGGTACTGATCAACCTGCTATTTATTTCCAGGATATTTGAGCGTCATTAATCTTTGGAATTCTCTTCTCCAGAGAGCAGTGGAGGTTGGGTCATTGAATATTCAAGATTGAATTATATGGATTTTTGATCTACAAGGGAGTCAAGGGTTGTTATGTGAGCAGACAGGAAAGTGGAGGTAAGGCCACAGTCAGATCAGCCATGATTTTATTGAATGGCAGAGGAATGGCCTATTCCTGCTCCTAATACTTAGGATTTTCTTATGATTTTGCTTTACTGTGATTTTAGCTACCTTCTCATATCAGTATTTATTTATAATGCGAGAAAGGGTGGTATGGGAATGTAGTTGGCCATAGAAAATTTTTGTACTAATTTCCATTTTCCTATTCTTTTTTCCCAATAAATTTAACCATCTTATTGAATTAGCTATAAAAGAAACACAATGAGAGGAGAGTAATCATTGTGTGGAACTAATTCATCTTGAGGGTGATACTCATTTTCAACAAATTGACACTGTGCAATGACAGCTATAAATAATTCCATCTCCTTAATTGTTCCTATAATAGGGTTATAGCTCCAGCCTGTCACTAACCCCACACTCAGATTCCACAATGTACCGTTCTTCAATATAAACAGAAGATCCCATACCATGGTGGACTTTGTATGATTGCTTTCTTTCCCCAGTTGTCTGTTTTTGATCAATAAGTTGATTTATATCTGCTGACTGCACAATCAATAAAGGTAAACCATTCCTGTTTAGGATTACTTTCATTATTCTGAATCATATTCCTTGGTCAATTAGATTGCAGATCTCCTATTGTAAATGCTATCCCTGCCAAAAAAATAATCTAACTCATCGCCTAGGAATAAAATGTGCTTTTTGCTCCTTGCAGTTGTTCTCCAACAGGGAAATAGCACAGTTGCAGACATACGTATTTATTGGTGCTTTTTCATCTGTTTTATCTTCTCACACGCCAAGCACCGCCCAGATGAGATAACAACACAGTGGTGTGTAGCATACGTGGAGTGAAAATATGACATTGGTTGTCCACAAAGCCAAAGTTCACTCCAGGATGTGCTGCTGCCTAGATACATCTTTGAGCATGTGCTGATATGCAAAAATGTGGTGTTTTCTTGTCTGATTAAATAAAATGAACAACATAGAAACAGGTCTGTTCTCCACATGAGCTCTTCTCACCCTATTTCATCTCATCCTGTCAGCAGAAACTCCTATTCCTTTCTTCCTCAAGTACTTATCCAACTTCCCTTATATACATCTGTGTTACTCACCTCAACTACTTCCTATGGTAGAAAGTTCCACATTCTAATCACTCTCCAGGGAAAAGAAATTTCTCCTGAGTTTCTTATAAGATTTATTAAGAGCTATCGTATATTTATGACCCCTAGTTTTTGATTCTTTAACATTTTCTCTACTTTCCCTTCCCCTTCAAATCTTCTGTATTCGCTGCACTCCTCAAGAAACCTACTCTTGATCCCTCTACACTGGTGAACTACTTGTCCATCTCCAACCTCCCTTTTTTCATCAAAATCATTGGATGTGTTGGTGCTTCCCAAATATGTGTCCGTATTTGGATGATCAGATGTCCACGCCTGCCACAGTGCTGAAACAGCCCTTTTCGAAGTCAAAAATGACATCCAATGTGACTGTAACTGTGGTAAACTATCCCTCCTCATCCTTTTCGGCTGCTACAGCTGACCACGCAACCTTTCACCAACACTTCTCTTCCGTCATCCAGTGTAATGAGATTGGCCTCGCCTGCTTTCATTCTTATATGTCAAGTTATAGCCCAAGAATGACCTGCAATGTCTTCTCTTCCTGTTCCCACACTGTTACCTCTGGACACCATCCAAGAATTTATCTTTGGACCCCTCCTCTATGTCATCAACCTCAACCAAAAATATACCATCTGATTCCATAAGGATGCTGACAATACCCAACTCCATCTCACCACCACCCCTCAACTGTCCGTGATTTCTCAGACTGTTTGTCTGGCGCTCAGTGCTGGATGAAAAAAATTTCCTCCTAAATATTAGGAAGGCCAAAGTCATTCTCATCAGACCCTGCCACAAACTCTGATCCCTAGCCATCAACTTCATCCCTTATCCTGGCAAATACCACTCACAACCTCAGTGTCATATTTCACGCTGAGATGAGCTTCCAATCACATATCCACTCCACCACCCACAGCGCCTACCTCCAAGATTATCAATATCTTTTTCTGCTTTGTTAGCCTCACTCCCTATTTTGATATTATCTAAAATTTTAAAATTGTACTAAAAATTCCCAAATTGAAATTGTTTATGTAACTGGTGACCAACAGCAGTCCCAGCACCAATCCCCGTGGAACACCGATTCCCACATTTGCCCTGTCTGAGTCAATGCCTTTAACCCTATTCTCTCTTTTCGGTTTGGTAACCGGCTTGCTTTCTATTCAGCTTCGTATCATTTTGGATAATTTGTTTTCTTTTTGTTAAACAGACATTGGGCGGAATTTTCAATGCCCATTGCTGGCAGGCATGTTTGGCGGCATGAGTGGATAATGTGGTGAGAAGGCCAAAAATCGGTTTCACGACATCATGAAACCAGTTTGCAGTCGTCCGCTCTACCTGTCAATGGCGAGCCATGTTTCCCACCATCGGACATCAGGAACTTCATTGTAATACATCTGCATATCATTATAAGCCCGGCTTGCCAGAATTATCCTCCCACGCTGGATCATCCGACACTGACACGTTTCACAAATGTACATAAGTAACTTGCACCTGGTGAGCTGCACTTCGCTCCGGACTTCAAGGCTTGTTTGCCTACCTTGCTTCGGGCAGCACTCGCAGTCATCAGTGCCAGGCTTCGCAGGCAGCACCACATCACTTTTAGGGGGCCTCACGGGCAGGTCTCTACCTACCAGACCAGCCTAAAGGCAGGGGTGGCTTTTCAGTTGCTGCAAGGCTAGGACTTGCTTGGGGAAGGGGGAGAAGTGGCCTCAGGCAAGGGAAGAGGCTGCAGGGCGAGGGCTGTACTGGGTAAGGCGGGTATCCCAGGATGTGTGTGGTTGATCTGTGCAAGTTGTCTCAAGATGGTGAGGGCTGAAGAGGCAGTCTCCAGAGGAGATGAGGCTAGATGGAGATGTGAGGATATGTGTGTGAGAGAGTGAGTAGTGATGTCCCTTGAGCTGACAGTGAGTGAGATGTCAGTGAATGTGTGATGGGTTTGAGTGTGTGAGTTTAGAGTGATGAGATGGTTGCCTTACCCTGGCAGCACGGATGAGATCATTCATCCTCTTTCTGCATTGGATGGCCAACCTCTTCTGTGCAGCATTGGCACTGATCAGCACTGTCATCGCCTACCAAGCCGGAGTGGTGAGATTGCTGCCCCTCCTGCAGCCAGAGTGGGGGTAGCGGACATCATGGCAGGCCTCCAGAGTATCCAAAAAAGCATTCCAGGGACAAATCACTGAATCGGGGCTGCAGTCTTCTTCCCTTTCAGGGCCATGCCTTCTGTGCAGCAGTCCTGGGCTGGAAGCACTGAGAGGTGTGCGTGTGGCTGCACTTTAAATATGGCGCCTGGCATGAGGAAGCAGCCAGATGATGGTGTGGCGGGAAAATGAGAGCCCACTCACCACTGAAACGGCGTGTTTCCTAGGAATGCATGATTAATGAGGGGGATTGGGGCGGCTGGCAGGTAAAACGTTCTTTTTCCCTCCCACTATTGCACTTAGTGCAAATCGGGGACAATTCCGCCTGTCATCTGCTGCTTGTGTACCAGATTGTCATAAAAACCCATCTGATTCACTCATGTCCTTCATAGAAGGAAATCTGCAGTCCTTAACCAGTCTGACCTCCATGTGACTCCAGGCCCACAGCAATATAGTTGACTCTTAACTTTCCTCTTAAATGGCCGAGCAAGACAACCAGTTTGTATCAAACTGCTACAGAAAAGTCAAATAAGGATAAAACTAGACAAACCACCCATAAAACTAGAAACTGGAAATGACAAAGGCCCAGCCCAGCCAACTCCGCAAAGTCCTCCTCATTAACATATGGAGATTTGTGCCACAATTGGGGGGGAGCTGTCCCACAGATCAGTCAAGCATGTGTTGGACATAGTCATACTCACAGAAGTAATGTCCCAGACTCCTCCATCATAATCCCCGCGTATGTCCTGGCCCACCAGCAGAACTGACCCACCAGAAGTGACAGCAGAGAGTTATGCAGTCCAGAGTGAGTGGTATTGGGAGTGCTCCACATTGACTCTGGACCCCATGAAATCTCCTGCCATAAGGTCAAAAGTAGGCAAGAAAACCTCCAACTGATTAATGCCTACCGCAGCCCCCCCACCCACCCCTTCAGCTGGTGAATCAGTACTCTTCCAATTGCACACCTCTTGGAAGAAGCAGTGAAGGGAGCAAAGGCACAGAATATAGTCTGAGTAGTGGACTTCAATGTCCATCACCAAGGGTGGCACTACTGACCGAATCCTGAAGGACACAGCTGCCAGACTGGGCTTGCAGCAGGTGGTGAGGGAACCAATAAGAGGGAAAAACTTATGTGCCGTTGTTCTCACCAAACATCTGTCGCTGGCACATCTATCCATGACAGTATTGATAAGAGTGACTACTGCACAGTCCTGTGGAGATGTAGTCCTGTCTACACACTGAGGACACCATTCATTGTGCTGTGTGGCACTATCGCCCTGCTAAATGGTTCAGAACAGAACTCACGGTTCAAAACTGGGCCATCAGGAGCAGTAGAAGCAACTTCATGGCCCTGCAAATCCTTCACTGTACCATTAACATCAAGCTGGGGGAGCAACACCGATTCAATGAGGAGTGCAGGATGCCATGAGCAGCACCAGGCATATCTGAAAATAAGATGCCAACCTGGTGAAGTTACAACACAGGACATGCATGCTAAACAGCGGGAGCAGCATGTTATAGACAGAGTGAAGCAACCCCACAAACAACTAATCAGATCAAAGCTCTGCAGTCCAGTCATGAATGGTGGTGGACAATTAAACAATTAACCAGAGGAAGAGGCTCCACAAAAGTCCCTATCCTCAATGATGGCAGAGCCACACACATCAGTGCAAAGGACAAGGCTGAAGTATTTGCAAACATCTTCAGTCAGAAGTGCCGAGTAGATGATTCATCTCAGCCTCCTGCTAGGGTCTCCAGCATCACAGATGCCAGTCTTCAGCAAATTCGATTCACTCTACGTGTTATCAAGAAATGGCTGAAGGCACTGGATACAGCAAAGGTTTTGGGCCCTGACAACATCCAGACTGAATACTAAAGACTTGTGCTCCACAACTAACTGGGCCCCTAGCCAAGCTGTTCCAAAATAATAACAACATTGGCATCTACCAGACAATATGGAAAATTGCCAGGATGTGTCCTGTCCATAAAAAAACAGGACAAATCTAATCCTGCCATTCACCATCCTATCAGTTTACTCTCAAACATCAGCAAAGTGACGAGACTATTGTCGACTGTACTATCAAGCGACACTTGCTCAGTAACAACCTGCTCACCGATGTTCCGTTTGGGTTCCACAAAAGCTACTCGGCTCCAGAGCTGATTCCAGCCTTGGTCCAAATGTGGAGAAAGCAACTGAACTCAAGAGGGGAGGCAGGAGTGACTTCCTTTGAGATTTAGGCAGCACTTGACTGAGTGTGGCATCATGGAGCCCTAGCAAAATTGGAGTAATTGGAAATCAGGGGAAAGTTCTCTCCTCGTTGGAGTCATACCTAGCACAATTGTGGTAACTGAATGTACAGTCACTCCCTCCTGCCAATCACGGGTCATGTGATGTACTGTGAGGACTCTGACCAGAGAGCTTTTAGCGCAGGCAATCTGCAGGAGCGGGGCTTCTCTGATGAGAGATCTGGTCAAGCATGGACGCACTAAAAATGTCTCTGTAATAAAGTTTAACTGATCCTTGACGAAACCAATCTGCTCCATAGAGTCATCACATTTGGCAACGAGGGTAAAATCAACTTTGACTCTGTACCTCGCCCTGTCACTGTGAGTAAATAGGATTTAAAAAAGCACTACTGACCAGTCATGTTGCTGTTTGGAAGAATCAACCGATATGATGCTAATTTTGAAGATTGGAGCCAGTATGTTGAGCGCCTCAGCTTTTACTATGTAGCAAATTAAATAACCACTGAAGAAAAGTGGAAAGCGATCCTCTTAAGTGTATGCAGCAGTAAAACATGTAGCTCGATTCATAACCTGACTACCCAAGCGCGCCCACTTCCAAGTTATATAGCGAATTAGTGGACCTGGTGAAAACACACTTCCAGCCGAAGCCACCCGTGATAATGCAGCGCTTTAGATTCAATTCAAGAGTTCGGGCCCCTGGAGAGTCCATCGCAACATTTGTAGTGAATCTCAAGCAATTAATAGGATACTGCGACTTCAGAGACGTTTTAAACTATATGCTGCGGGTCTGATTAGTATGTGGAGTCAAGGACAACCCCATTCAGTGCCAATTGCTTGCCGAGGTCGATATCGATTTTAAACACACCCTGGAAATCTCCCTTGCCAGGGAAAGTGCTGCGAGAGACTCGCAGGCTTTGTAACACGTGGATAATGGCGCCATACTTCATGTCGGACAGGAACCAGCCGCTGAGCGTGGCGTGAAAGCCAGACCTGCAGAATTAAAGTGTGATTCAATGTGAGAAACATTAAGAAGCCCAACAGAAACGCTTCATCATCAGTTTCAGGATAAAATTGCTATGGAGGTGGAGGTGAGCATGGAAAAGATACCTGTAAATTCAAAGAGGCAGAATGCCATTACTGCCATAAGAAGGGTCACGTGGTTAGGCAATGCCAGAAAAAGTTGAAGCAGTTAGCAAAACAGTAAACAAACATGATAGAAATACCTGGGGAAAGCAAAGGCTGAAGCTGCTGCTCCTGACGTTCACTCCTTATATAATGTGAAGACTGAGCCTATGACAGTGACAGTACAAGTGAATGAGAAGCCACTGAAAATGGAAGTAGATACTGGTGCCTCAACTATGGTGGTGGGAGAGCAAACTTTCAGGTACCTTAACAAAGGAAGACAGCCAATAAACTTGGAGTGGAGAACCACTAAATTAAGAACTCACAGGAGAGAATCTGTTCAAATGCCCTCTGAAATGGCCCAGCAAGCCACTCAGTTGGAACAAACCGCTACAAAGTCACAAAAAAGAAATCGGACAGACTATCCAGCATTGACCCAGGCGCCGGAAACGACAACGACAATCTCAGCTCTATCGACCCTGCAAAGCCCTCCTTATTAACATCTGGGGCTAGTGCCAAAATTGGGAGTACTGTCCCACAGACTAGTCAAGCAACAGCCTGACATAGTCATCTTCACGGAATCATACTTACAGATAATGTTCCAGATACCAGCATCACCATCCCTGGGTATGTCCTGTCCCACCGGCAGGATAGACCCAGCAGAGGTGGAGGCACAGTGGTATACAGTCAGGAGGGAGTTGCCCTGGGAGCCCTCAACATTGACTCCGGAACCATGAAGTTTCATGGCATCAGGTCAAACATGGGCAAGGAAACCTCCTGCTGATTATCATGTACCAGCCACACCCAGCTGATGAATCAGTACTCTTCCATGTTGAACACCACTTGGAGGAAGCACTGAGGGTGGCAAGGCCACAGAATGTACTCTGAGTGGGAGGCTTCAATGTCCACCACCAAAAGAGACTCGGTAGCACCACTACTGACCAAACTGGCCAAGTCCTAAAGGACATAGCTGCAAGACTGGGTCTGTGGCAGGTGGTGAGGGAACCAACAAGAGGGAAAAACATACTTGATCTCATCCTCACCAACCTGCCTGCCACAGATGCATCTTGCCATGGCAGTATCTGTAGGAGGGACCACTGCACGGTCGTTGTGGAGACAAAGTCTCGCCTTCACATTGAGGATACCCTTCATCGTGTTGTGTGCACCACCGTGCTAAATGGGATAGATTTCAAACAGATCTAGCAGCTCAAGACTGGGCATCCATGAGGCACTGTGAGCCATCAGCAGCAGCAAAATTATACTCGAACACAATCTGTAACCTCATGGCCCAGTATAGCCCCCGCTCTACCATTACCATCAAGCTAGGGGATCAACCCTAGTTCAAAGAAGAGTGCAGGAGGGCATGCCAGGAGCAGCACCAGGCATAACTAAAAATGAGGTGTCAACCTGGTGAAGCTATAACACAGGACTACTTGTGTGCCAAACAGCATAAGCAGCAAGTGATAGACAGGGCTAAATGATCCCACAACCAACAGATCAGATCTAAGCTCTGCAGTCCTGCCACATCCAGTCGTGAATGGTGGTGGACAATTAAACAACTCACTGGAGGAGGAGGCTCCACAAATATCCCCATCTTCAGTGATGGGGGTGCCCAGCACATCAGTGCAAAAGGTAAGGCTGAAGCATTTGCTACAATCTTCAGTCAGAAGTGCCGAGTGGATGATCCATCTCGGCCTCCTCTGGAGGTTCCCAGCATCACAGATGCCAGTCTTCAGGCAATTTGATTCACTCTACGTGATATCAAGAAACAGCTGAAGGCACTGGACATTGCAAAAGCTATTGGCCCTGGCAATATTCCAGCAATAGTACTGAAGACTTGTGCTCCAGAGCATGCCGCGCCCCTAGCTAAGCTGTTCCAGTACAGCTACAACACTGGCATCTACCCAGCTATGTGGAAAATTGCCCAGGTATGTCCTGTACACAAAAAGCAGGACAAATCCAACCAGGCCAATTACAACCCCATCAGTCTACTCTTGATCATCAGTAAAGTAATGGAAGGATCATCAACAGTGCTATCAAGTGGCACTTTCTTAGCAACAACCTGTTCACTGACACCCAGTTTGGGTTTCGTCAGGGGCACTCAGCTCCTGACCTCATTACAGCCTTGATTCAAACATGGACAAAAGAGCTGAACTCCCTATGGGAGGTGAGAGTGACTGCCCTTGACATGAAGGCAGCATTTGACAGAGTGTGGCATCAAGGAGCCCAAGCAAAACTGGAGTCAATGGGAATCAGGGGAAAAACTCTCTGCTGGTTGGAGTCATACCTAGCACAAAGGAAGATGCTTGCAGTTGTTGGAGATCAATCATCTCAGCTCCAGGACATCGCTGCAAGTGTTCCTCAGGGGAGTGTCCTCGGCCCAAACATCTTCAGCTGCTTCATCAATGATCTTCCTTCCATCACAAGGTCAGAAGAGGCATGTTTGCTGATGATTGCATAATGTTCAGCACCATTCGCGACTCCTCACATACTGAAGCAGTCCATGTCCAAATGCAGCAAGACCTGGACCAGGCTTGGGCTGAAAAGTGGAAAGTAACATTCACGCCACACAAGTGTCAGGCAATGACCATCTCCAACAAGACAGAATCCAACCATCGCCCCTTGAAGTTCAATGGCATTGCCAATCCCGAATCCCCCACTATCAACACCCTGGGGTTACCATTGACCAGAAACTGAACTGTACTAGCCATATAAATAATATGGCTACAAGAGCAGGTCAGAGGCTAGGAATCCTGCAATGAGTAACTCACCTCCTGACTCCCCAAAGCCTGACCACCACCTACAAGGCACAAGTCAGGACTGTGGTGGAATACTCCCCACTTGCCTCGATGATTGTAGCTCCAACAACACTCAAGAAGCTTGACACCATCCAAGACAAAGCAGCCCACTTGAATGGCACCACATCCACAAACATTCACTCCCTCTACCACCGACGCACAGTGGCAGCAGTGTGTACTATCTACAAGATGCACTTCAGGAATTCACCAAGGCTCCTTCAACAGCACCTTCCAAACCCACGACCACTACCATCTAGAAGGACAAGGGCAGCAGATAGATGGGAACACCACCACCTGGAAGTTCCCCTCCAAGTCACTCTCCATCCTGACTTGGAAATATATTACCGTTCCTTCACTGTCACTGGGTCAAAATCCTGGAACACTCCTCCTAACAGCACTATGGGCATATCTACACCACATGGACTGCAACAGTTCAAGAAGGCAGCTCACCACCACCTTCTCAAGGGCAACTAGGGATGGGCAATAAATACTGGCCCAGCCAGCACAGCCCACATCCCATGAATGGATTAAAAAAAAGGTAAAGGGCATCGCGACTATCCCAGTGTCCTACAAGTGACTGACAGCCTAATTGCCTGTAATAATAATGAAAGGAGAGGGACCCAGTCTTTTAGGTTGGGATTGGCTACAGAAGATCAAACTCGACTGGTCTGAGGTATTTCACCTAAAATCAGATGGGACCCCAGAACTTCTAAGGAAATGCAACATGGTTTTTCAGGATGAATTAGGGAGGTTAAAAGCGCACCAAGATACACGATGATCCTCAGACGACACCACATTTCTTTAAGGCCAGGCCTGTGCCTTATACATTGAAAGAAAAGGTGGATGCAAGGTTGTGTAGGTTAGAAAAGCTGGGTATCATCCAACCTGTCCAATTCTCAGAAGGGGCCACACCCACAGTTCCAGCGGTTAAGTCTGACCACACCCTATGCATCTGTGGAGACTATAAATTGACTGTAAATAAGGCAGCAAAACTAGATAAGTACCCCATTCCAAGAGTAGATGACTTATATGCCAAAATGGCTGGAGGCAAGTTCTATACCAAATTGGATATGAACCATGCCTACCAACAATTAGAGCTGGATAGCACGATGAGAGAATATGTGACCATTAACACACATAAGGGTCTCTTACAGTGCACTTGTCTACCCTTTGGAGTCTCGTCAGCATGTGTTATTTCCCAGAGAACAATGGAGAGTCTTTTGCAAGGCCTCTCATGTGTGGTAGTATATTTGGATGATCTTCTCATCGCTGGATCAACCGAGGCCGAGCATTTGGCCAACGTGGAGGAGGTGCTAAGAAGGTACATGGAAGCTGGCATATGTTTAAAGAAGGAAAAAAGCACATTTCAAGCACCAGAAGCCACTTGTCTAGGTCACAGGGTGGACGGTATTGGTTTGCATCCGGTAGAAGATTAAGTTCCGGCAATAAAAGATGCACCACCACCATCCAATGTAACAGAGCTCAAATCCTTTCTGGTTTTGATCCATTACTATAGCTGCTTCTTACCCAACCTGTCAACTGTTTTGACACCATTACACTCGCTGCTAAAGGAGAATCACCGTTGGTCATGGGGTTCACAACAGGAAGAAGTCTTTGTGAAAGCAAAGAAATTGCTGCATTCATCATGTCTACAACCCATCAAAAGAGTTGGTATTAACATGTGAGGGCTCTCCTTACAGTGTAGGAGCCGTGTTATCACTTAAAATGGAAAATGGATCAGAAAGGCCCATTGGCTATGTCTCAAGGCCCTTTCCCAAGCCCAGAAGCGCTATTCTCAGTTAAAAAAAGGATTGTCGGTAAAAGGTGTAAAAAAGTTTCACCAGTACCTACATGGATGACATTTTATCATTGTGTTGGACCATAAACTGTTAACAGGATTAATCAGTGAGGATAAGGCCATTTCACCAATAGCATCAGCAAGAATACAACCCTGGGCTCTGACATTATCTGCATATGAGTGTACTTTCGTGCACCACCCTAGCCCAAACATTGCAAATGCAGATGCACTCAGTTGTCTCCCATTACCAGATAGTATTGTAAATATCCCCATTCCACAAGAATTCGTGATGTTACTGAATTTCTTAGATTCTTCACCTATGTGTGAGAAACAAATGAGAAACTGAATGAACAGAGATCCTATAGTGTCAAAAGTCAGAGATTTTGTTTTGCAAGGACGGCCAAACTCGCCTGTATCTGAAGAATTGAGACCGTTCCATGTCAGAAACACGGAATTAAACAGTCAAGACGGGATTGTTTTGTGGGGTTCAAGATTGTCATACCATTGCAAGGTAGAGAACCACTCTTGACAGAGCTCCACAGTGCACATCCAGGCATATCAAAGATGAAAATGCTTGCATGAAGCTATGTCTGGTGGCCAGGCATTGACAGTGACATTGAAATCTTGGTCAAGCACTGTCTCCACTGTCAGCAACAACAGAAGTTGTTTGTTTCAGCTCCCCTGCATCTGTGGGAGTGGCCTGATCAACCCTGGGCAAGACTACTTATTGATTGTTTAGGACCATTCTTAGGTACCATGCTCTTGTTAATTGTAGAAGCACATTCAAAATGGATGGATGTGTACGAAGTCAAATTGCCAATGTCGGACGCAACTATCGAGAAGCTACATCACTGTTTCAGCATTCATGGCCTAGCTGAAATTGTCATTTCTGATAGTGGTACAGCCTTTACGAGCACCGAGTTTCAGGTATTTATGGATCTGAACGGAATCTGCCAAATTAAAACAGGCCCTTGGCACCCCTCATTGAACGGTCTGGCCGCAAGGGCTGTACAAACTTTTAAGTCTGGTATTAAAAAATTATCGGAAGGCATTTGCAGTTTCTCTTCAGTTATCATACAACTCCACATTCAACCATGGCTTCAACACCGTTAGAGTAATTAATGAAATGCCATCTGCATACCCATTTAGATGTGGTGTTTCCGAATTTAGAGGGGAAGGTAGTGCAGAATCAGAGTAATCAGAAATTTAACCATGACATACACAGTAAAGCTCACACATTCAGTGTAGGTGACACAGTATACGTGCAACATTTTGGCAGTGGACCCTGCTGGGCCCCGGGAGCCATTGTTTCAGAGACTGGTCCGTTATCTTTCCAAGTACAAATGGGAGAGAGAATCATCCATAAGCACATAGATCACATCCGCGCCAGAAAGACATTCCAACAATTAACTGATCAATCTGTGATTAACATTGGACTGTCAACTTCTAAGGTGTGGGATCGACCTAGAACAGACATTCCAGATGTTTCAGAAGAGTTGCCAAACCCTGAACTGCCCAGTTCCAATGATGTGCCTCATTGTGCAGCTCCAGATCCTGTCGATCCTGTTCAGGAATCTCCAGTGGTGGAGCTACACTACTCTAGCCATATAAGAAGAGCACCCCAGAGACTTGATTTATAATCACCTGAAATTGTATATATGTTTGTTGGATTGTTTAAATGTTTTTCCGTAAAGAGTAATTGTAAAAAAACTAAAGGGGGAGAAAATGTGGCAACTGGATGTATAGTCTGTCCCTCCTGCCAATCCTGGGTCATGTGATGTACAGTGTGGGCTCCAACCAGTGAGCTCTTGGTGTGGGAAATTCGCAGGGTGGGGCTTTTCCGATGTGAGACCTGGTCGAGCGTGCAAGCACTAAAAATGTCTCTGTAATAAACTTTAACTTTCTTGACTCCATAGAGTCATCACAACAATGGAAGAAGACTGTGGTTTTTGGAAGCCAATCATCTCAGGCCCAGGACATCGTTGTAGGTATTCCTCAGGGCAGTATCCTGGCCCAACACCTTCAGCTGCTTCATCAATGACACTGCCTCCCTCATAAGGTCGGAAGTAAAGATGTTCGATTATGGTTGCACAGTGTCTAGTTTGCAACTCCTTAGATACTGAAGTAGTCCATGCCGGCACACAGCAGGATGTGAATAACATTCAGGCTTGGACTGATAAGTGGCAAGTAACATTCACACCACACAAGTACCAATCAACGACCCACCTTCAACAAGAGAGAATCTAACCATCTTCCCTTGATGTTTTATAGCATTACCACTACTGAATCCCCTGCCATCAACATCCTGGGGGCTTACCATGGATCAGAAACTTAACTGAATCACACATATAAATACTGTGGTCCTTCTGCGACCGGTGTGCTCTACAGGGGCCGGAGTGTATCGTCACCCCCCAAAATGATATTTTAATTTGATTTGATAAGTTTCTGTTAAAGTTTTTGTTTCAAGTTACAGTAAAATTATAGTACCCCTTTAAAGGAGGTGATCACTAGTTAATTTGTTTATTGGTCAATTGGTACCCAAAGATACAAGAGCAGATCAAAGACTGGGAATTCTGTGGCAAGTAACACATCTCCTGACTCCCCAAAGCCAGTCCACAAGTCAGGAGTGTGATGAAATACTCTCCACTTGCCTGGATACGTGCACCTTCAACAACACTCAGGAAGCTCAACACTATCCGGGACAAAGAGCCTGTTTGAACAGCACCCCATCCACCACAATAAACATTAATTCCCTCTACCACTGACACACAGTAACAGCAGTTTGTATCATCTACAAGATGCACTACTGCAACTCGCAAAGGCTCCTTCAGTAGCCCCGTTCAAACCACCTTGAAGAACAGGGCAGCAGACACATGGGAACACTACCACCTGCAAGTTCCCTTCCAAGTCACACACCATCCTGACTTGGAACTATATCGCTGTTCCTTCATCATCTTTGGGTCAAAATCCTGGAACTCCCTTGCTAACAGCACTGTGGGTGTACCTACATGGGCTGCAGTGGTTCAACAAGCCAGCTTGCCACCACCTTCTCAAGGGCAATTAGGGATAGGCAATAAATGCTGTCCTAGCCTGGAACATCCACATCCCATGAACGAATGCTTAGGCCAGATAATAATAGCAATTATTGTACTGTCTGATGCAGGAAATCCCATAGCGTCTATATACTAACGCTTAGAGTATGATTAAAGAGTTATTCTATGAGAATACAATCTCATTGCACAATCCTTCGATGACTCATCTGACATCAATGTGCTCAACTTAGCTCATGCAAATCAAACCAGTTGTTTTAACAAATTGGCCACAACAATTGTTTGAGCCCTGGGGCTTGAATTACTGGAGAAAGGTATGAAACCAAAGTTAGAATTCCAGATAATATTTGTCAGAAATAAAGTCAAAGCAAATTTAATTTTTAAAAAATTGAAAAGAAAGTAAATGGGGAAGACAGAGTAAGAAAAATTGACAAAAATGTGTGAATCTTTTTTAAAATTGCCTTATTTTAATTAAATATTTATTTGTATAGGTTTAACATTCAAGTAATATGAATATTTCTTCCATCCAAGGAACTTTATGACTGTAATATTAGGCTTTGTTTAGGTGTGAACTAAAAAATCTGGCTAGCCCAGAAAATTTAAGTTTCCTGAATGGTTAGCCTTCTGGGGGTTAAGTAAAGTTTACCATCTGATTTCTGTATTTACCGATCATTTCTTTCCTATCTGTGATTTAACCTCTTCAATGTTGGATGTTTAATATTCAATAATATAAAAGACTCTTTGATTGCCTCTCCCTTTGTATTCTGTCTCTACACACCCAGTTGGTAGTGCTCTCATTAAGATAAATAATTATGATAAATCATGAATTAATGTCCCCTCCTCTTTTCTGAGCAGTGGGGTTTATCCTTTCCCATTGAGTTGCCAAGAGAGGCTGCGGCTTCAGGTCTCTGGTACTGTTATTTGCATCAACCCTTTTCATATTTTATCCATTGCACAGTATTCACATTAATAATGCATCACACATAAACAGTTTTGTCACATTTAAGCCACTTCTGGGTTTATTCAATTCTCAATCCACTACCATAAATTTCCATTTGATCATACTCTTCACATGTTGTAAATAGTACTCCCTCAGTGATTTTACACTTAGATAAGATGAACAATTGTAACGACATCCATAAATATTTGTTACACTTCATTTGAATTTGATTCCTAATTGATTACTCTTTTCCTCTCTCTTGCAATGGCTAATGTTCCTTCTTTTTTCCTGTCTACTCCATTTTGTTTCCCTCTCTCTTTTCTCCACATATCTATTCCCCACTGTTTATTCCAATGTCATCATTCTTCCAGAATTCTATCTTTGTTTACTTACTATTTTTTTTATCCATTCCTTTGCAGAGGTCCCCTTGAATTTAAGAATTATTTATTCACATGACAGTTTCCTTTCATTATCTACTTAATTTAGTCCACTGACATTATACTTGTTGGACCAGATTGGACTGACATCACATAAAGATTCATTCCACGTTTGCTGCTTAAGATCTATTTGCATCATTAAGTGGCAGGACAAAATCCCAAACATAGAAGCCTTTGCAAGGTGCCGCGTGCCGGTTATCGAGAGCATGTTCATCAGAGCTCAGCTTCGGTGGGTCGGCCATGTGTTTCACCTGGAGGATTCCTGCATACCAAAGCTGGTTTTCTACAGCCAGCAGAGCACGGGAACCCGCGCCATAGGACATCCTAAACTCAGATACAAAGACATTCAGAAAGCTAATCTCAGAGCCTGTACATTGGGCCCCACTACATGGGGGAAAAAAACCCGGTGCAGATCCAAATGGAAAAGTCTCTGTCATTAATGACTCTCAATATTTGACAAGAACAGAGTCAGGTCCTTACAGGACAAGCAAGCACATTCCAAAGCCAGTGCCTTCACCCAACCTCCAACATATGCCATTTGCAATCGGATCTGCAAATCAAGATTTGGTTTAAGGTCACATATGAGACAGCGCCAACCTTGACAGTGAACAATTGATCTCCTTGCTGAACATTCATCCACCGAAGCAGTGGAAGAATCCTTCACCTGTATCTAATATTTCTCCTTTTCACTACCATTCCTGGTACATTCGTTTCTGCTTTCTATCAATGCTTGCATCCTGCTTTCATTTTCATCATTGAAAGATTCCGTTGTCTATTCTAACCTTGGCCTAAATTAAATTATACTAGCCCTTAGCATTTTGGAATCTCCACAATACTTTTGGACTACAAATTTTATAAAGATTTCATTACAATTGAATCAGATAGAATCACCCGTCTTATGATCAGAACGCCACCCACATTTCCTCTATCAATTGGGGGTTCAGCACCCGCCCATTTTTGATGGGGTGCATGCAAATGGGCTGCTAATGGTACGGTGAATGCTGTCTGTCTGTCTCCCTTAGGACCACTTCTGCCTCATTTGCACCAGTTCCTGTTCTCACTGTGTAGAGCCAGTTTTCAGAGGTGCAGTCCTGAAGGAAGAAGTGAAGTTAAGGAAGCCAGCAGCAATGTTTGGAACATTATCAACAAACGTTCTGGCTTCATACTGGTTCGCTCATTTCAGTGTTTTGCTACTGGCAATGGTTTCCCAATCCGCCCTTGTGGCATTTTCTGGGAGAGGATAAGGGGATTGCTCCCACTTTTTCCAACAATTTTAGACAGGCCGTCATGGGCTTCTCATGCAAATTCTTCTGTACCTGTACATTTTGGAGAAAGAAGATGGGAAGTAATGGTGAGATGGTAGGCAGCACTAAAAGTGCAGGGGACCCACCCAGCAGCACCCCCATATCAGAATATACAGACTCAGGTGCAGGTACTTCTGGTTCTCCCAGGGCAGGGTTTGCACAGACTGCACTTTAAAAAGGAAGCAGTCACTGAGTGCAATCCAATCTAAGATCCACTTCTAGCACAGGCACTGCACTGTTGCTGTTGGCTGTGAAGATCATAATGCCCTTTGTTTTTACACCACTGAGTTATTCCAAGCTCCTAGATTGCCACAGGGGAGATCACAAGCATTAGCCAATCAACCATGTACAGAGGCATTAGTCAAGTCGCAGTCGCATTGTTTTGTTTACACAAGTAATTTAATCTCCTTTTCCAGGGTAGCTGCATGGCAGGTCACTACAATTATTTTGAGAGGAAGCAGGATGTCACACATGGAACATTGCACACATAGCCATCCTTCCTTCTGACTACTGTCTATGCCAACAGGGAAGAAATCTACACTCTCAATTAATGTCCACCTTTCTCGAAACTTGCAGAACAGGCATCAGTACAAATATTCACTTGCCAGGAAACTGTCAAAAAACCTTCAGTTTAAGACAATTTTAGACCCAGAATAGCAAGTCTCTAGGTCACCTATGAGAGACTAAGGCTACCTTCTGCAATTGCAGCTGCAATCTCTATGTCTGATCTCTATGTCTAATGACACCAGCTGAGTGCCAGTGGAACGAGGGTCATGCATGCACCAGATTAATAATTGAGCACACCACTGGAATTTTGCAGGCATACTTCTGGTGCCTCAATTGAATTGAGGGCAATGTAGCCCCTCTTAGGTCTCAGGAGGCATGGTTGAGTACTACATGCTTCTCAAAGCGGGCTTTTCATGGAGGCCCCAGAGGTGGAAAGCACTCATGGACCACACGGGATCTGCAAGAAGGTCAGGAGGCTTAAAGAAGTGCAGAGGACAATCTGTTACTAACCATAAGATAAGTATGCGTTACACTCACAGGAGGTCTTCTCTTAACTATATCTTTCTGAAAAACCCATTAACAGCCGCCTGTGAATCTTCTCTCTTCCCTCCACAAATATAGCTTCATCCACAGATCTTCCATGCCACACAAAAGTTTAGCTAGCTACTAACCATTTTAGCATTTAAGATCAGCTTACATACCTATCCACAAACAAAAGCCGGCATGTGCAATTTTAGTGATTTGTTCTCAAAAATGGGAGGAGTTTGGCTAAGGTGGGAGGATAAAATGCTACAAATCCAAAGCAGGGATCCAACTTTTTTTTTATTTGTTCACGGGATGTGGGCATCGCTGGCTAGGCCAGCATTTGTTGCCCATCCCTAATTGCCCTTGAGAAATGAGTGGCTTGGTAGGCCATTTCAGAGGGCATTTAAAGATCAACCACATTGCAGTGGGTCTGGAGTCACATGTAGGCCAGACCAGATAAGGACAGCGGATTTCTTTCCTTAAAGGACATTAGTGAATCAGATGGGTTTTTATAACAATCGACAATGATTTCATAGTCATCATTAGACTTTTTAATTCAAGATTTTTTAATTGAATTCAAATTCCAGCACCTGCTGTGGCGAGATTCAAACCCAGGTCCCCAGAGCATTGCCCTGGGTCACTGGATTACTAGCCCAGTAACAATGCAACTAAGCTACTGCCTCCCCAACTCACCTCAACCTTGCCCACTCCCAGTTTCAGCTGAGGTGTGTCAGTTGTTAAGAAGATCATCTGCCTTCATTTTAACATGATTTCTATTTTTAACTCATGTTGGCCAGGCATCGGCTAACCTAGCAGGTAAAAGGAATTGAGAGGGACCAGATGCATCAGAGTGCCTTTACAGCATGGCTTGTGGGCTTGGAAGAGGAAGAGTCTTTCCTCTAGGCTCCTTAGGCTATCCTGTTAATAGCATTCTGCCACCCCCCAGCCCCACCACCTCCATTATGTCGCCCCACCCCCGACACATCCCCATCACTGACCATTGGCAATTCCAACCCCTGAATCCCCTATACTGCTGACTCTCTCCCAGTCTCTCCCTTCAATCTCCAAATCCCCACCAATCTCTCCCTGAGCTCCTCCCAACTGCTCCCCATTTCCTCTGGGCAGTTGCCCTGTGCTGCCTTAAAGGCAGCCAAGTCTGTCAATCAGATTGGCTTCTGGGTAGGGAATCTGTCTAAAAACACACACGACTTGGAGATAAAATATGCCCTCCCCAAGCAAATATAACCAAAGTCAAAGTAAAGGAAAACACTGCAGATGCTAGAATTCTAAAATAAAAACAGAAAATGCTGGAAGTGCTCAGCAAGTCTGGCAGCATCTGTGGGGAGGGAAATAGAGTTACCCTTTTAGGTCTGACAAAAGATCACCAACCTGAAACATTCATAGAATCATAGAATCACAGAATGTTTACATACAGAAGGAGGCCTTTTGGCCCATCAGGTCTATGCTGGCTCTCTGAAGGAGCAATTCACCTAGAACGGCTCCCCCAACTTCTCCCCGTAGTCCTGTGCAGTCTCCCTTTTTAGATAATAATCCCTCTTGAATACCTCGACTGAAACTGCCACCAACACACTCTTAGGCAGTGCGTTCCCGATCCCAACCACTCACTGCATGAAAAGGTTTCTCCTCATGTCACCATTGCCTCTTTTGCCAATTAAAGCTGTGTTCTCAGGTTCCTGGCCTTTCCACCAATGGGAACAGCTTCTCCCTATCTACTCTGTACAGACCCTTGTGATTTTGACTACCTTCGTCAAATTAACTCTCAGCCTTCTCTCCTTGAAGGAAAACAGTCCCAACATCTTCAATCTATCTCCATAACTGAAGTTTCTCATCCCTGGAACCATTCTCATGAATCTTTTCTGTACCCTTTCTAATGTCTTCATATCCTACATAAAGTGTGCTTTATGATGCAATACTCCAGTTGAAGCAGAACCAGTGTTTTATACAGGTTTAACATAACTTCCTTGATTTTGTAGCCTATGCCCCTATTGATAATTGATAAAGTTCAGGCTGCTGTATGCTTTATTAGCTGCCATTTCAACCTGTCCTGCCACCTTCAGTGACTTACAAACATTCCCATCTAGGTCCCTCTGCTCCTGCGCCCCCTTTAGAATTGTACCCTTGATTTTATATTGTCTTCCTGCATTCTTCCTCCCAAAATGAATCACTTCACACTTCTCGGCATTAAACTTAAACTGTCACTTGCCCACCCATTCCACCAAACTATGTCCTTTTGAAGTTCTACACTATCCTCCTCACGGTTCATAATATTTTCAAGGTTTGTGTTGTTGTAATGTTAACCCTGTTTCTATCTCCAAAGAAGCTGCCAGACTTGCTGAGTGTTTCTAGCATTTTCTGCTTTTATAATATTGTAAAATTCTTTATTTTCATATGAATGTGATAGAAATTCTAGACAGGTTAAAAGGGCTCAAAACAAACAAATCACGCAGATAGATAATATTTAAAGAGTATTGAAAAGAGATTAGGGGGGGAGATGTGAGAAGCAATGACAACATTTTGGATGTTGGGAAGGTGCCAGCTGACTGAAAACAGACCACTGTGGTGTTCGCATTCAAAAACAGTGACAAAGCAGACAGACAAAACAATTGACACATAACTCTCAGTTCCATTCCAATTAAAATAATGAAACCAATTATGAGGATTAAAGATAAGGGTTATCTGTACAACTCAGACATCCTGGAGCATGCTAATTTCATCAGCATACACTCATTGCTAAGCCAACGGCGTCTGTGTTTGCTCAGCTATGTCCAGCAGATGGATGGTGACCATATATCCAAAGACGGTGATTTGGCCACTGGCTCACAATCCCCTGAGCATCCATGCCTCCATTACAAGGGCACCTGCAAGTGAGATATGAAGATGGCAGACATTGACACTGACAATTCGGAGACATCCACTGGCTGCTGTGAACAGTGGAGGCTGACTATTTGGAAGCGCATTGGAAGAGGTGGGAAGAAATGAAAAGCTCAGCTGGCTGAGAAAAAGGCCCAGAGAAAACAGAAGCCAGAGAGTCCTGCACCTCCTCTGCCCACTGTCTTCCTCTGCAGCAAATGCAGAAACTGCCATGCCAGAGTGGTGCTCCTGGAGCCATGCCAGACGATGCCCAACACAGAGTTGACACCATAGTGCAAACAAGCATCTTCTGAGGCAGAAGAATGCCATCAAAAAAATAACCCAGCAAGCTCCAATCAACTTGGATTCAGAAGAGGAAGATCCTACTTGACTAGATCCTATTTTCCTGAGCTGAGGTTTCCCCTTGACTGTGTTTGACAGGGCCCACAACAGTGTCCGACCCATTTCCTGCAATTCTGTCCTCTCACCTTCCCCCCTCTTCCAAACCATGATAGGGTTCCCCTTGTCCTCGCTTTACACCTCACCAGCCTCCATAAGTCAAAGCATCCTCCGCCATTTTCACCAACTTCAGCAGGATTCCATCACCAAACACATCTTCCCCTCACCTCCCCCTGTCAGGATTCCATAGGGACCTGGTCCACTCCTCTATCACCCCCAACACCTCATCCCCTTCCCATGGCACCTTCCCATGCAATCACAGGAGGTGCAACATCTGCCCCTTTACCTCCTCCCTCGTCCAAGATCTCAAACACTCCTTCCAGGTGAAGCAGCGATTTACTTGCACTTCTTTCAATTTAGTCTACTGTATTCACTACTCACCATGCGGTCTTCTCTACACTGGGGAGACTAAATGCAGTGTGGGTGACCATTTTGCAGAACACCTTCGCTCAGTCCGCAATCATTACCTCCTGGACGCTTGCAATTTCAATTCATCATCCTGGTCTCATGCTCACATGTCCATCCTCACCCTGCTACAATGTTCCAGTGAAGCCCAACACAAACTGGAGGACACAGCACCTCATCTTCTGACTAGGCACTTTACAGCCTTCTGGACTCAACATTGAATCCAACAATTTCAGACCATGAACCCTGTCTTCATTAGATGTTTTTTTTCCACCCCTCTCCCCTCCCCCCACCTCCAACCAGCCCCCTCCACTCCCCACCACCAAGGGCCAGTCTGTAACTTGTTCTCATGTTTTGATTTTAGAAAGTGCTGACCCTTGTTCTGCTATCTGACCTTTATGCCACTATTAACACCTGCATTAGTCTTTAACACTATCATTACATTCCTGTTTTGTCTTATGTCCATGACATCTTTGTCACTTAATCTGTCCTGAACCCCAACTGATCCCTGAACTGCTACTTTGCTCCATCTGCTCCACTCCCTCTTATCAACAGTATAAAAAGAGACAGAACGCAAACTGGGCGACCGCTTTGCAGAACACCTGCGATCTGTCCGCAAGAAAGACCCAAACCTCCCTGTCGCTTGCCATTTTAACACTCCACCCTGTTCTCTTGCCCACATGTCTGTCCTTGGCTTGCTGCATTGTTCCAGTGAAGCCCAACGCAAACTGGAGGAACAGCACCTCATCTTCCGACTAGGCACTTTACAGCCTTCCGGGCTGAATATTGAATTCAACAACTTTAGAGCTTAAACTCCCCCTCCCCCCTGCCCCACCCCGTTTCTTCCCCCTCCCTTTTTTTTCAATAATTTATATAGATTCTTCTTTTCCCACCTATTTCCATTATTTTTAAATCTACAACTAATACTTTGTAGTCTTTCCACCCCACCCCCACTAGAGCTGTACCTTGAGTATCCTGCCATCCATTCTTAATTAGCACTTTTCTTAGATAATATCACCACCTTCAACACCTCTTTGATCCTTTTGTCTGTGACATCTTTTGATTATCTGCTCCTATTACTGCTTGCTTATCCCTACAACCACCCCACCCTCAACTTCTCTCTCCCCCCGCTCCCCCACCTTAGACCAGCTTATATTTCACCTCTCTCCTAACTATACTTCAGTTCTGCCGAAGGGTCATGAGGACTCGAAACGTCAACTGCTTTCTTCTCCACCGATGCTGCCAGACCTGCTGAGTTTTTCCAGGTAATTCTGTTTTTGTTTAGTATAAAATTCATCATGTTTCTACCTCTCTTTAGCTCTGAAGGAGAGTCATACAGGCTCTAAACGTTAACTCTGTTTTTCTCTGCTATGATGCTACCAGGCCTGCTGAGTTTTTTCAGCATTTCCTGTTTTTATTTCAGATTTCCAGCATCTGCAGTATTTTGCTTTTATCCTATTTGACCAAACTCCTTGATTTCTTGGAGTAGGTTACATCCCAAGTGGACTGTGGAAACTTTGATGGAGTGTTGCTTTTGGTTCTCCAATGAGGCTTGACAATTTGCCATTTGAGAAGTTGTTAGTTAAACTCAAAGTGGTGAGAATTCAGGATACCAAACTCACTGAAAATGAAAGCAAAGACAAGTACTCTCAATAGATGAGTAATTTCATGTTGGGGATAAGCACTGGGTGGGTGCCCATAGTTCTGTGTTGGAGTCAGTACTATTTCACCTATTTAAAACGAAGATGAGGTGAAATTTTTTCTCTCAGAGTGTCGTGAGTCTTTGGAACTCTCTTCCTGAAAAGGCGGTGGTTAGCAGGGGTAGGTGGGATGCAGATTGAAGTTACTATCAGATCAGCCATGATCTTACCAAATGGTGGAGCAGGCTTGAGGGGCTGAATGGCCTATTCCTGCTCCTTGTTCTTATGTTTGTATGTTACATACTGGATTTGAAAGCTCAATGAAAAGTGGTCAAATTTGTAGATGGCTTCAAACTGGGAGTGGCTTTAGCATTGGAAGAGGCCACACAAAATTACAAAATGAGCTGAACAAAATGAATATGTAGTCAGAAAATAGAGCAGGTGGTAGTGATACTGTCACTGGGCCAATAAAATATCTGCAATTAAGATTCTAAAGATAATCATGAAACCATTGTCAATTGTCGTAAAAATCTATCTGGTTCACAAATGTCCTTTAAGGAAGGAAATCTGCTGTCCTTACCTGGTCTGGCCTACATGTGACTCCAGACCCACAGCAATGTGGTTGACTCTTAAATGCCCTCTGAGATGGCAACTCAGTTGTATCAAATCGCTAAAAAGTCTAAAAGGAATGAAACCGGACGGACCACCCGGCATCGACCTAGGCACCGGAAATGACAACAGCAATCTCAGCCCTGTCGACCCTACAAATTCTTCCTTACTAACATCTGGGGCCTAGTGTCAAAATTGGGTGAACTGCCTCACAGACTAGTCAAGCAATAGCCTGACATTAATGCTCATGGAATCATACATTATGGACAATATCCCACACACTACCATCACAATACCTGGTTATGTTCTGTCCCAGCAGCAGGACAAACCCAGCAGAGGTGGTGACACAGTGGTATACGGTCGGGAGGGAGTTGCCCTGGGAGTCCTCATCATGACTCTGGACCCCATGAAGTCTCATGGCATCGGGTCAAACATGGACAAGGAAACCTGATTACCACCAACTGACCCCCAACCCTAACCAACCTCCACCCCATTCCCACCCCCGCTCAGCTAATAAATCAGTACTTCTCCATGTTAAACACCACTGGGAGGAAGCATTGAGGGTGGCAAGGATGCAGTATATACTCTGGTTGGGGGACTTCAATGTCCATCACCAAAAGTGGCTTCGTAGCATCACTAGAGACTGAGCTGGCTGAATCCTAAAGGGCATAGCTGCTAGACTGGATCTAAAGCAAGTGATAAGGGAAACAACAAGAGGGAAAAATACACCTGACCTCATCCTCACCAACCTGCCTGCCACAGGTGCATTTGTCACAAGCCACTGGAGGAGGAGGTTTGACAAATATCCCCATCTTCAATGGTGGAGGGTCCAGCACACCAGTGCAAGAGATGAGGCTGAAGCATTTGCAACAATCTTCAGCCAGAAGTGCCGAGTGGATGATCCATCTCAGCCTCCTCCAGAGGTCCCCAGCATCACAGATGCCAGTCTTCAGCCAATTCGATTCACTCCACGTGATATCAAGAAATGGCTGAAGGCACTGGATACTGCAATGGCTATGGGCCCTGACAATATTCCGGCAATAGTGCTGAAGACTTCTGCTCCAGAATTTGCTGTGCCCCTAGCCAAGCTGTTCCAGTACAGCTACAACACTGGCATCTAGCCGGCAATGTGGAAAATTGCCCAGGTATGTCCTGTATACAAAAAGCAGGACAAATCCAATCCGGCTAATTACCGCCCCATCAGCCTACTCTCAATCATCAGTAAAGTGTTTGAAGGGGTCATCAACAGTGCTAACAAGCAGCATTTGCTTAGCTGCTCACTGATGCTCAGTTTGTGTTCCACCAGGGCCACTCAGCTCCTGACCTCATTACAGCCTTGGGTCAAACGTGGACAAAAGAGCTGAACTGCCAAGTTGAGGCAACAGTGACTGCCCTTGACGTCAAGGCAGCATTTGACTCAGTATGGTATCACGGAGCCCTAGCAACACTGGAGTCAATGTGAATTGGGGAAAACTCTCCACTGGCTGGAGCCATACCTATCACAAAGATGGCAGTGGCTGTTGGAGGCCAATCACCTCAGTTCTAGGACATCACTGAGGAGTTCTTCAGGGTAGTGTTCTCAACCCAACCATCTTCAGCTGCTTCATCAATGACTATCCTTCCATTATAAGGTCAGAAGTGGGGATGCGCTGATGATCGTACAATGTTCAGCACCATTCCTGACTCCTTAGATACTGAAGCAGTCTATGTCCGAATGCAGCAAGACCTGGACAATATCCAGACCTGGCCTGACAAGCGGCAAGTAACATTCATGCCATACAAGTGCAAGGCAATGACCACCTCCAACATGAGAAAATCCAACCATCGCTTCATGATGCTCAATGGCATTACCATCACTGAATCCCCCACTATCAACACCTGGGGGTTACCATTGACCAGAAACTGAACTGGACTAGCCATATAAATACTATGGCTACAAGTGCAGATCAAAGGCCAGGAATCCTGCTGCAGATAACTCATCTCCTGACTCCCCAAAGCCTGTCCATCTTCTTGGCAATGTGTGCACAAGGCACAAGTCAGGAGTGTGATGGAATACTCTCCACTTGTCTGGATGAGTGCAGCTTCAAGAACATTCTAGAAGCTCAACACCATCCAGGACAAAGCAGCCCGCTTGATTGGCACCATATCCACAGACATACGCCCCTCTCCACCACCGATGCACAGTAGCAGCAGTGTGTACCATCTACAAGATGCACTGCAGGAATTCACCAAAGCTCCTTCAACAGCAGCTTCCAAACCCACGACCACTACCATCTAGAAGGACAATGGCAGTGGACACATGGAAACACCACCACCTGGAAGTTCCCAAACAAGCCACTCACCATCCTGACTTGGAAATATATCGCCGTTCCTTTACTGTCGCTGGGTCAAAATCCTGGAACTCCCTCCCTAACAGCACTATGGGTGTACATACACCACATGGATGCAGCGGCTCAAGTAAGCAGCTCACCACCACCTTCTCAAGGGCAATTAGGGATGGGCAATAAATGTTGGCCTAGCCAGTGACGCCCATGAATAAAATAAATAAATAAACAAAATTGGCAGATGAAATTTATTGTGGATAAATGCAATGTACTGTACCTAAGAAGGAGAAATAGGTGAGACTCATACTCTATTAATGGTGTTGAAATAGCTAACAATAAAGCTGAAAGGAGACGCATGAGTCCTAGTAGACGCTAAGAATGCCTACCCAATGTAGAGCAGTAATCAAGAAACTCAATACAACTTTGAACTAGAGTCAAAACAGCAGCATTTACATTAGATGAAGTGATCAAATTGTGCAGTGCTCAGTTCGACTGTACTTTGATTGCTACTCAATTCAGAACCCCAACAAAACGAATAAACCAGAAACAGGATAGAGACAGCCACATGGCTAATCTCCAATGTCAAAGAATTGAATTAAGAGGAAAAACTGGAGCAGTTTCAGTTTTTCAACCTGACAGGAGGCCCCTGAGCTGATCTAGAGGGAGATAAATTCAGAATATTAGTTTAAATTACACTGTGAGGTTAGAACAAGTGAACAATGGTTTAAACTAATGAAATGTAATTTGGGCCTGATATCAGGGAGATCTTCATACACAGAGCTAAATTGACATACATAAGAAACTTCTGGATCAAAGCAAAAGCCCCAGAGACATTTAAGAAACAATGATACCAGTGATGATATAGTGGGCGGAATTTTTGTGCTCGCTGCGCTGTGCAGTGGGTGTGATAGGTGGCGTGAGCAGACAATATGGTGCGATCGGTTTCACAGCAGCGGGAAGGCAGGTTGCAATTGTCCGCACAGCCCGCCAATGGTGGGCCATGTTTCCCGCCATCGGTCGTTGGGAACCTCATTGTAATACATCAGCATATCATTATCAGGCCACCCCACCAGGCTTTTGCACCCCCACTGGATCGCCCGTCCACATCAGCGGGAAAGCATGGCGACGTGTTTCACAACAGCACAGAAGCGACATGTATTTGGCGGCCTTCACTTTGGGTAAACTGGAGGTGAGAGCACAGCAATGTTCTGCAGAGCTCGCCAGGGTCACCTGTTGCTTTGCAGGCTTCAGGGGCACCGGCAGGGGTGGGGGGTGGGGGGGAGAGGGGAGGGGGGGAGGTGGGGGGGGAGGGGAGGGGTTAAGTGCTGCCCTGCCTCAGAGGCGAGTTTTGAGGGTGAGGGAGAGTGGAGCAAGGGCCTTGCCGTTGAGGTGACTTGTGGTGGGGAGGGTGGGGGGTGTGGAGCATGGGCAGCCCTGCTGTTGAATATAGCGCACAAGCATTCGGGTGGGGGGGGGTTAGGGTGGGTGAGGGAAGTGGCCACACATTCGGGAAACCTGTAGAAGGTGACCATTCCTCTGAGACAGTTCAGATGCAGCCACATTGATATGACTGGGATCGGGCTCCTAGCTTACCTGCCCACTCAAGCAAAGCAGAGGCATCTTTGTGCCACCGAGTTCTCCAGAGCTCCCCCTTCACCCCACCACCGCGCCCCCACCCACCCCCCCCAACCCCCCGCCACCCCCCATCCCCCCAACGTGTGCCCCCACCTGCACAGACTGCAAATTCATGAGTATTTTAGTGGGCTGCAGAGCAGTTGGACTGCACACGTTATACAATTTCCTCGCTAAAGCTGGCCTCACTACTGGAGGTGAGCCCCTTGCAATGCCAGCATCCCAGTTTGGACCAGTCTCTCCTGTGATTCAAGCTAACAGCAGCCATGGCCATCTCTGGCCATCCAAGTGATGGCCAGCACTCTCTGGGAAGCATTAAGGGGTCGTCACACTTAACCCGGACAGGTTCTTAGTACACCCATGCTAACCACGTGTCTCTCTCTTTCATCCTGCAGGAGGAGTACATCAGGATCATGGAGCCTGGTGAACTAGCTGTATGCCTGATGGCCTACAGAGCGTGAAGATGACAGAGGAGAGAGCGACTGAGGTGTCTGGCTGCGCAGAGGCAGAAGCAGCAACTTCAGGAAGAAGGAGCGGCTGGGGCTCCCACACACGCCACCCAAGAGCCACAGTGAGCCGTCGCTGGTCAGCGTCTAGCGATACCCAGGGTCTTTAAACGCCGCCTTTCATTCCTGCAGGTGACCAAGAATCAGTGTCACCGAAGACAGCACATGTCTAAGGAGCTGGTCACTCATATCTGCCAGTTACTGCAGGATTTGGCGCCATAGGGACAGGGAGGGCATCCACTGCCAGTGGCTGTAAAAGTGACCATGGCACTCAATCCCTATGCCAGTGTCTCCTTTCATCACAAGCCTCCACCCACAAATGTATCCATGAGATCACAGATGCCATCTTCACGAGGTCACACAACTTTGTGCATTTCGTCCGGGACCAGGACAGCCAAGATGGAAGAACGATTGGATTCACCCAGATCTCGGGATTCCCACAGGTACAGGGTGCGATTGACTACACTCATGTGGCGCTCAGATCTCTGTAAACAACACACGATGGACTACATCAACCGCAAGGGCTTCCATTCGCTTAATGTGCAGCTGGTGTGCTACCACCAGAAACTCATCTTGCAGGTGGGCACAAAGTTTCCAGGGAGTGTGCATGATGCCTACATCCTCAATTGGTCACAGATCCCTGGAGTCTTCCAGGGTCCACAGAATCTGCTGGGAGGGCTCATCGGGGACAAGGGCTACGCAGAGGCCGTGGCTGATGACACCCATGCGGCGGCCTCAGACTGCAGCAGAGCGATGGTATAATGAGGCTCATGCAGCAGCTTGCAATTTGGTGGAGCAGACCTTCGGGATGCTAAAGATGAGGTTCCAGTGCCTGGACCGGTCTGGTGGAGCCCTGCAACACAGTCCGCAGAGGGTGTCATGCATCATCATTGTCTGCTGCGACCTTTACAACCTGGCTCTCCAACAGGGAGATGAGCTGGCTGAGGAGGAGGCTGCACGTCTCCTCCGATTAGGAGGACGCCGACGGAAATGAGGCTGAGGAAGTCCTCGGAGGTGACGATGATGGGGATGAGGCCCTCGAACTGACTAGACAAGGCAGGTGCACTCAGGAGGCTCTCATAGCTGCTACCTTTGTGGAGAATGATGTCAACATATAGTGAGGTGACCCCATAGATCCTCACATCACATTTGTGAATGTTTGACTCCAGTCTGGCTTATGGCAGCGCGAATACCCTCTGTGAGAATGCTCCTGTCATGGAGACGTAGTGGAGGCCCTAATAGTCACTATTGATGATGATGATGATGATGACATACATTGAGGACACTCCATAAATCTTCATATAGTCTCTGAGGATGTCTGACTCCTGTCTGGCGAGGGCAGCTTGCTTGTGCTCTGTGATCAGGGTCATATCATAGAGATGCAGCCATGAAACTTTAGAAGCATCTGATGCTTTCGGCACCAGAGCCCTTCAAGAGCTGAAGAACAGCATTAGTGGTCACAGATGTTGGTGTGATGGGGGCCATGAGAGTGTCTGTGGATCAGACAGTGCGATGTGCTCACCAGATTGTGATCCCGAGGCTACTCAAAACCTAGGTCCCACCGAGATGTGTGTCTCTGCGCTGGTGAAGAGTGTCGGTGAGTGCTTTGACGGGACTTCAGGGAGGGTGCCTTCAGATTCCTCTTCAGAGGTTTCTTCGGAGCTTGATTGGAGGCCCTGGGTCAAGGACTCTGTCGGCTATTTGGCAGATGTGCCTGTGGAAGCAAGGTGAGATAATTAGTGCATGGCAGTGGCCTGTGAAAGAGGACACATCACTCACAGCATGGTTGTCTGATGGATGTTGCACTGCTGGATCTTCACTTGGTAAAGAAGCACCGACCTCACCGTCAGCACAGGACCGGTCCCGGTCATCGCCAGCCAGCTGGATGGCTCTGTTTTCAGTCTGTGAGGACCTTGATTTCGGGCATTTCCCTATCGGTCTGCAACCTCTCTCTCTTGTTGTGTGCCAACTTGTCTTGCATGAATAGAGATGGGGAGAGTGTAAGCAGGATGCCTGCCAGGCCAGATGATAAGTATGCCTGGCCTGTGTGGGTGTTACCCTGCCCCAATGATCGGGATGAGGACAATGATGGTGAGTGTGAGAGAGTAAATGGTGATGTCCCTTAAACCGACAGTGAGTGCGGATCCTGTGGATGTGTGATGGGTTTGTGAGTGTGTGGGTTGAGTGATGAGAAGAGTGACTTACCCTGGCAGAACAGAGGATCCTCTTGCGGCACTAGGTGGCTGTGCGCTTTTTCAGGGCGTTGACACTGACAACTGGTGCCACCACCTCCCAAGCCAGGTTAGTGCCGTTGCCAGAACGGGAGTAGAGGACATCCTGGCGAGCCTCCACGGCATCCAAAAGTCGCTCGAGGGACACGTCGCTGAACCGGGGGACTGCAGTCTACTTCAGTTTCAGGGCCATGTCTCCTGTGCAGCAGTGGTGAGCTGGAAGCACAGGGATGTGTGCTTTGCGCCCGGCATGACGCAGCGGCAGGTTAATGGCCAGTGAGTGAATGAGAGCCCGCCCACCATGGAAACAGCGTGTTTCCTGGGAGTGCATAAATAATGAGGTGGGTTCGGGACAATGCAGCATGAAAATCTGCCATTGCGGCAAGCTGGTAAAACACTTTTACCTGCCCGCTACAGCACTTAGTGCAAATTTGGGAAAATTCCGCCCAATGGTAAGAGTTTAGAATTTTTCTGCATGAATGAATTCAGACGGGAAAAAGATGGGTAGATCCATAACTATTCTGCAAGCATTCTTAAAACTGACTTCCTCTTTCTCCTAGGTATTACCTGAATTGCAGGAGTTCATAAGTCTGGCATCTGTATTCCAATTGTAAACCGTATCCTTTTGCAGATAAGTCCTGAAATGAACCTGCTGGAGGCTGATTCACCTGTGCTGCTGCATGGATAAGTCGATTTTCGTTTTTCTCTGCGTGTGGCAGCTTTGGTGGAGTCTGACAGGAGGCCCCACATGTTATGATACCCTGAAAGACAGTGTCATTGTCTGTGTGCATTCCTAGCACTTGCACTAGCACTAGACAATGACTCAGTTTGGCCACTAACGTGTGGGAAAATAGACTAAATGGTACCAAGGAGTGCAACTCAGCTCTGCATGATAGCTGCCTGTAATCAGTTGCCAAGACTGTCAAAGCATACACTGGGAGTCGGAGTTGGTTATCAAAAGTCAGCACAGACTGGACTGCTCACGAGCTCCTTGTATTCAAAGTCAGACTTGTTGTTATGCTGCGCCAGATCCTCCTCTACACCCAGCACTAATGACAGGGTTTGTTACAGGCAAAAACTCATATTCATGTTGCATTTCCTCTCTACACTATACCAGGGTCAGAGTTCCCATCATTAGCACGATAAGTAAAGTTTAGAGAGGACCCCATATGGTATGTTAACAGCTGAACGTAGCTATAAGAGGGACTGAGCAGACAGTGGGGAATGGTTGGCAATAAAAGGTAGCAAATAAATGGCAATGAAAAAGGAAATTTGAGAAAGTGGAAGGCAATGACAGGAGCAAATGAATAGCAATGAAAGGGGAAATAGATGGAAAATGAAGGGAAGCGGGAAGAAGGCAACTGAAGCTGTACAGGAAAGTGGGGACTGCATGACAGTGAAGGGGAAAGGAAAGGAAGCAGAAGTGAGTAATGTTGCTTTGAAGAGGAGGAGAGGAGAAGCTGGAAGCAGCACATTGGAGAGGCAGAATAACAGGGAGTTCCTGTATTAACTTGGATGGCGAATATGGGTGTGAAATGTAGAGGAGTGAAAAAAAGTAACAGCTTAACAAGGTTGGAGGGGAAAGAAGAATATAAAGAATTAATTGAAAAGGAGAGAGACAGAAGTGCCAGTTTTTACCTTGCATTACCAAGCAGGGAGAGTGTTTTATTTTCTGGTATTGAGTGGCTGAATATTAGGTGTTGGAGTGAGAGCTCATGCCCTAGTTTCTTTTATCTACTGCATTGGAATAGATCTCTTTGGGCACCTACACTACTGCATTTCAAACAAGACTTCCCTAATTTGTGGGACTTCCTCCAGCAGTACTTCCATGTCTGTATACCAGAAGCTGGGGCTGTTTTTATTATAGTTAAGTAGATATTGGGCAGCATGAGTCAGCTCCAGCTTGTAATGTGAGTCCAATAAAGTGTGCAACTGATGGCACTGAAACTGAAAATACATCCATTGCACATCTAAATTTGTAGTCTGGAAAAACTCAGCAGGTCTGGCAGCATCTGCGGAGAGGAACACAGTTAACGTTTCGAGTCCATATGACTCTTCAGCAGCTCTGCTGAGTTTTTCCAGGTATTTTTATTTTTGTTTTGGATTTCCAGCATCTGCAGTTTTTTGCTTTTAAATTTGTAGTCTTTCCTATTACATAAAATTACAGCACAGAACAAGCCATTCCCCCAACTCGTCTTGTTTATGCTCTACATGAATTTCCTCTCACTCTACAATATCTAAGTCTACCAACATGTCCTTCTATTCTCTTTTCCTCCATGTATCTATCTAGCTTCCTCTTAAATATACCTATGTTACTCACCTCAATTACTCCTTGTGGTAGTGAGTTCCACATTCTAACCACTTACTGGGTGAAGATGTTTCTCCTAAGTTCTCTATTGGGTTTATTAGTGACTATCATATAGTTATGGCCCATAGTTTTATTAATCTCACATAGGAGGCTTTGTTGAATGCTTTTGAAAATCTGAGTAAAAGTTATGTACTGAATTACTTTGTTCTTAGATAAGTTTCCTTTGCATCACAAATTTTCATTACCTGATGAGAGATATTGAATTGGGATACAATTGTAGTGTGCAAACATACAAAACAAAAATGGTTTGCCTGCATTACAACATTGACTACAACCTAAAAGTATTGTCATTAGCAGTGAAGCACTTTGGGACATCCTGAGGATGTGAAAGGTACATATGAAGATAGGAATTAGGAGCAGGAGTAGGCCATTCAGCCCGCGAGCCTGCGACCATTCAATAAGATTATGGCTGGCCTGATTGTGGCCTCATCTCCACATGCTGCTTAACCCTGATATCCTTAAACTCCCTTCTTAGTCAAGAATCTATCTACTTCTGCCTTAAAAATATTCATTGACCCTGTCTCCAACGCTCTGTGGGGAAGAGAGTTCAAAAGATTCAACATCCTCTGAGAGAGAAAAATTCTTCTTATACCTGACTTAAATGGGAGACCCCTTATTTTTAAACTGTCCCCCCTAGTTCTATTCTCTCCCACAAGGGGAAACATTCTTTCAGCACCCACCCTGTCAATTCCCCTCAGGATCTTATATGTTTCAATAAGATAAAGGTGCTCTGTATATGCAAGTTCTTTCTTTGGAAAATATCAGAAAAGACTTGTGATAAAGATATCAGAAAGAGAAGGTTAGGTAAATGGCTTGAATGCAACTCTTCCACACAACCAATCATGGAATCACTTGCTGGTTCTCCTTTTCCTTTTCCCTCGGAATTGTCTGCAATGTGGAGGAAAAAAAAAACCTTCCAATGCAATCTGATTGCATAATTCTAAAATAAAAGAAGTTGGTCAAAATTGTCCAAAACTGAAAATTCTGGCAGCTCGAGTTTGTTCACGAGATCCACCAAGATGACACATGAAGGGTAGACACCAGAAAGATCAGCCTGGGTTTTGGGGTAGGCAGCAAAGGAGCAGCATTCTCCCATTTATTACAGACTTTTGAATTGTTACTGGAGATTCTTTTTGGCACGTGCCTCATACAGGGATCTGTGGAGTATGTGAATAGGGAAAGCAACAATCTATCTGTTCAAAGAACCCTGACTGAGACACACAGGGGTACAAATTCATCACAGACAGTGGCTCCAAATGGGCAAAGTTGGATCAACCACACCATTATTCTTATTGTAAACTCCAAGCCAATCATTTGTCTCTTCTCTTTACATAAGAGCATGGAATAAGAAATAGAGCCTTTGAGGCGTCCAACATTCAATAAGGTCATGGTTGATCTTCTACCTTAAATCTACATTTCATCCACTTCCTCATATCCTTTTATTCCCTTTGTACCAAAGATCTAACAGCCTCTGTCTTGAATCTAACCAATGACTGAACATCCACAGCTCTCTGGGGCAGAAATCTCTAAAGATTCACAATCCTTTCCAAGTGAAGAAATTTCTCCTCATTGCTAAGGTCCTGTTTAGTAATTCCAACATTTTCTAATTTTATTTCAGATTTTCTTTGTAAAATCCTTCTGATTGGCGTCTCATAGGCTCATAGACGTTTGCAGCACAGAAAGAGGCTATTCAGCCCATCGTGTCCATGCCGGTCAACAAAGATTTGACTACACTAATCCCATTTTCCAGCGTTTGGCCCATAGCCCTGGAGGCTATGGCAACACAAGTGAATATCTAAATACTTCTTAAATGTTACAAGAGTTTCTGACTCAACCACCCTTTCCGGCAGCGAGTTCCAGACTCCCACGACCCTCTGGGTGAAAAGATTTCTCCTCAACTCCCCTCTTAGCCTTCTACCTCTTACCTTAAATCTATGCCCCCTGGTTATCGACCCCCCACTAATGGAAAAAGTGCCTTCCTATCCACCCTATCTGTGCCCCTCATAATCTTATACACCTCTACCAGGTCCCCTCTCAACCTTCACTACTCCAAGGAAAAGAACCCCAGCCTATCCAATCTTTCCTCACAGCTCAGACCCTCCAGCCCAGGCAGCATCCTGGTAAATCTCCTCTGCACCCTCTCCAGTGCAATCGCATCCTTCCTATAATGGTGACCAGAACTGCACACAGTACTCCAGATGTGGCTTAACCAGTGTTTTATACAGTTCCAGCATAACCTCCCTGCTCTTATATTCTATGCCTCAGCTAATAATGGCAAGTATCCCATATGCCTTCTTAACCAATTTATCAACCTGCCCTGCTATCTTCAGGGATCTGTGGATATGCTTGCCAAGGTCCCTCAGATCTTTAGTACTTTCCAAGCTCCTACCATTCATAGTGTAATTCCCTTGCCTTGTTAGCCCTCCCCAAGTGCAATACCTCACACTTTTCCAGGTTGAATTTCATTTCCACTGCTCTGTCCACCTGACCAATCCATTGATATCCTCCTGCAGTTTACAGATATCCTCCTCACTATTTACCACCCTACCAATTGTTGTGTTATCCATGACCTTCTTGATCATACCCCCTACATTAAAGTCCAAATCATTTATGTACACCACAAACATCAAGCCCTGCGGAACCCCACTGGAAGCAGGCTTCCAGTCACAGAAACACCCCTCTGCCATCACCCTCTGCTTCCAGTCTCTCAGCCAATTTTGGATTCAACGTGCCACTTTGCCTTGGATCCCATGGGCTCCTACTTTCTTGACCAGTCTGCCATAACGGACCTTATCAAAAGCCTTGCCAAAGTCCATGTAGACCACATCAAATGCATTACCCTCATCAACACTTCTGGTTACCTCCTCAAAAAATTCAATCAAATTTGGCAAACACGACCTTCCCTTAACAAACTCATGCTGACTATCCCTGATTAATTCGTGTCTCTCCAAGTGTAGATTTATCCTGTCCCTCAGAATTCTTTCTGGTAACTTCCCCACCATCAAAGTTAGACTGAATGGCCTGTAATTTCCTGGTCTATCCCTTCCTCCCTTTTTTAATAATTTAATATTTAATTAGCAGTCCTCCAGTCCTCTGGCACCTCACCATTGGCTAGACAGGATTTAAAAATTACTGCCAGGGCCTCTGATATCTCTTCTCTTGCCTCCCTCAACAGCCCAGGATACATCTCATCCGGGCCTGCATCTTTAACCACTTTTTAGGCCGTTAAACCCGCTACTGCCTCCTCTCTCTATATGTTAATTTCCTCTAATATTTCACAGTCCTCCACCCTGATGTCTATACCTGCATTGTCCTTTTCCATTGTGAAGACTGACGCAAAGTATTCATTGAGGATTGTACCCATGTCTTCCGGGTCCACACACAGATTAACTCTACGTTCCCTAATTGGCCCTACTCTTTCCCTAGTTATTTTCTTGCTCTTTATATATTTTTTAAAAACCCTTTGGCTTTTCCTTTATTCTACCCACCAATGCTTTCTCATGCACTCTCTTAGCTTTCCTAATTTCCTTTTTAAGTTTCCCCCCTGCACTTTTTATACTCCTCTAGGAGCCTAATGGAGCGCTCAGTATTTGCAATAAGCTTCTATTTTTTTTAATCCTAACCTTTGTGTTCCTTGACATCCAGGGTTCTCTGGACTTGGTTCCCACCCCTTTGTCTTTACGGGAACATATTTGCCTTGAACTCTCACTATTTCCTCCTTGAATGCCTCTCACTGCTCTGACACAGTTTTATCTGCAAGTAGCTGCTCCCAGTCCACTTGGGCTAAATCGTATCTCATCTTAGTAAAATTAGCCTTTCCCCAGTTTAGAACTTTTATTCCCAGCCCAACCTTATCCTTTTCCATAACTATCCTAAATCCAACTGAGTTATGGTCACTACTTCCAAAATGCTGCCCTACTGATACACCTTCCACCTGCCCTGGCTCATTTCTGAATATTAGGTCCAGAACTGCCCCTTCCTTGTTGGGCTTTCAACGTACTGGCTAAAAATGTTTTCCTGGATGCAACTTAAGAAATTTGTGCCCTCCCTCCCTTGCACACCAAAACTATCCCAGTTAATATTTGGGTAGTTAAAATCTCCTACTATTACTGCCTTATTATTCTTACACTTCTCTGAAATTTAATTTCATATTTGTCATAGTCATAGAGTGCTAGAAGTCTTCAGTGCAGAAAAAGGCCCTTCGGCCCATCTAGTCTGCGCCGGTCAAACAAGTACCTAGCTATTCTAATCCCATCCAACACTAGGCCCATAGCCTTGTATGCGAAGGCATTGCGAGTGCACATCCATATACTTCTTAAATGTTATGATGGCTTCTACCTCTCTCACCCTTTCAGGTAGTGAGTTTCAGGTTCCCACTACCCTCTGACTGAAAAAATTCTTCCTTATATCTCCTCTAAACCTCCTACCCCTTACTTTAAATCTATGCCCCCTGGTTATTGACCCCTCCACCAAGGGGAAAAGTTCCTTCCTGTCTACCCTATCTATGCCCCTCATAATTTTATACACCTCAATCATGTCCCCCCTCAAACTCCTCTGCTCCAGGGAAAATAACCCCAGTCCATCCAATCTCTCCTCATAACTAAAACTTTCCAGCCCAGGCAACATCCTAGTAAATCTCCTCTGCACTTTCTAGTGCAATCACATCCTTCCTATAATGCGGATTCCAGAACTGCACACAATAATCCAGCTGTGGCCTAACCAGCGCTTTATACAGTTCCAGCATAACCTCCCTGCTCTTATATTCTATGCCTCGGCTAATAAAGGCAAGTGTCCTGTATGCCTTCTTAACCATCTTATCTACCTGCCCCGCTACCTTAAGGGACCGGTGGACATGCACACCAAGGTCCCTCTGATCCTCGGTTCTTCCCAGGGTCCTACCATTTATCGTGTATTCCCATGCCTTGTTTCTCCTGCCCAAGTGCATCACCTCACACTTATCTGGATAAATTCCATTTGCCATTGATCAGCCCATCTGACCAGCCTGTCTATATCCTCCTGTAATCTAAGGCTTTCTTCCTCACTATTTACCACCCCACCAATTTTCGTGTCATTCGCGAACTTACTGATCAACCCTCCTACATTCAAGTCTAAGTCGTTTATATATACCACAAACAGCAAGGGACCCAACACCATCCCTGCGGAACCCCACTGGACACAGGCATCCAGTCACAAAAACACCCCTCGACCATCACCCTCTGCTTCCTGCCACTCAGCCAATTCTGGATCCAATTTGCCAAGTTGCCTTGGATCCCATGGGCTCTTACCTTCATTATCAACCTCCCATGTGGGATATTATCAAAAGCCTTGCTGAAGTCCAAGTAGACTACATCAAATGCATTGCCCTCATCTACACATCTGGTCACCTCTTCGAAAAATTAAATCAAATTGGTCAGGCATGACCTCTCCTTAACAAAACCATGCTGACTGTCCTTGATTAATCCCTGCCTCTCCAAATGTAGATTAATTCTGTCTCTCAGAATTGCTTCCAATAGTTTCCCCACCACTGAGGTTAGACTGCCTGGCCTGTAGTTCCCTGGTTTATCCCTTCCTCCCTTCTTGAATAAGGGTACCATATTGGCTGTCCTCCAGTCCTCTGGCCAGAGAGGTATTGAAAATTATTGGCAGCACCCCTGCTATCTCCTCCCTTGCCTCACTCAACAGCCTGTATACATTTCATCCAGGGATTTATCTACTTTTAAGCCTGCCAGACCACTTACAACCTCCTCCCTTTCTATACTAATTTCTTTAATTATATCACAGCCCTTCTGCCTGATTTCCATACCCACGTCATCCCTCTCACTTGTGAACATTGATACAAAGTATTCATTTAGAATCCTACCTACATCTTCCACGCACAAATTACCATTATGGTCCTTACTCTTTCCTTAGTTATCCTCTTACTCTTAATGTACTTGTAAAATAACTTTGGATTTTCCTTTATTTTACCTGCCAATGTTTTTTCATGCTCCCTTTTTGCTCTCCTAATTTCCTTTTTAGGTTCCCCCCTACACATTCTATGCTCCTCTAGGGCTTCCACTCTTTTGAGCCCTCGGCATCTGCTATAAGCCTTCCCTTTTCTCTTTATCCAATCCTGTATATCCCTCAACATTCAGGGTTCCTTGGATTTGTTGGTCCCATCCTTTATCTTTACTGGAATATGTTGGCCCTGTACTCTCCCTATTTCCTTCTTGAATGAGTCCCACTGCTCTGTCACAGATTTATCTAAAAGTAGCTGCTCCCAGTCCACTCTGGCCAAATTGTATTTGATCTTATTAAAATCAGCCTTCCCCCAATTTAGAACTCTGATTTCTAGCCCATCCTTGTCCATTTCCTTAACAACCTTGAATCTAACTGAGTTATGATCACTATCTGCAAAATGCTCCCCCACTGATACCTCTGCCACTTGCCCAGCTTCAATCCCTAAAATTAAGTCCAGGACCACCCCCTGTCTTGTAGGGCCTCCTACGTACTGGCTTAAAAAGCTCTCCTGGATGTATTTTAAGAATTCTGCTCCCTCTAAACCTATCACACTATGGCTAACCCAGTTAATGTTGGGGAAGTTGAAATTCCCCACTATTACAACCCTATTATTTTTACATTTCTCTGAAATTTGCTTACATATCTGCTCTTCTATTTCTCTCTGACTGTTTGGGGGCCTATAGTACCCTCCCAGCAATGTGATCGTTCCTTTTTTGTTTTTAAGTTCTACCCATATGGCTTCATTTGAGAAGCCTTCTAAGATGTCATCCCTCCTTACTGCTGTAATTGATTCCTTGATCAATATTGCGATACCCCCCTCCTCTTTTACCTCCTTCCCTGTCTCACCTGAAGACCCTATATACTGGAATATTGAGTTGCCATTCCTGCTCCTCTCTCAACCATATCTCTGTGACAGCAATGACATCATACTTCCATGTGTTAATTTGTGCCCTCAACTCATCTGCCTTATTCGTCACACTCCTTGCATTAAAATAAATACCATCCAACTTTGCCAAACTCCCTTGTGCCTTAACAGGCCTATAATTTCTATGCCTTCCAGACTCACTTGCTCTCTCTTCTAATTTTGGCTGTGCATCTCTCCCTGCTGAACCTCCTCTCAGGATCCCATCCCCCTGCCAAGTTAGTTTAAACCCTCCCCAACAGCACTAGCAAACCTCCCCGCTAGGATGTTGTTCCCATTCCGGTTCAGGTGTAACCCATCTGCTTTGTACAGGTCCCACCACCCCCAGAAATGGTCCCAATGTCCCAGAAATCTAAAGCCCTCCCTCCTGCACCATCTCTCCAGCCATGCATTCACCTGCACTAATCTCCTATACTCACTAGCGCATGGCACTGGAAGTAATCCAGAGATTACTAGCTTTGAGGTCCTGTTTTTTAATTTGCTTCCTAGCTCCCTAAATTCTGCTTGCAGGACTTCATCCCTCTTTCTACCTATGTCATTGGTACTAATGTATACCACCATAAGACCATAAGACATATGAGCAGAAATTAGGCCATTCGGCCCATTGAGACTGCTCCGCCATTCAATCATGACTGATAAGTTTCTCAACCCCATTCTCCCGCCTTCTCCCCATAACCTTTGATCCCCTTTCCAATCAAGAACCTATCTATCACGGTCTTAAATACACTCAATGACCTGGCCTCCACAGCCTTCTGTGGCAATTATCTCTGTCTGTTTGCCCTTTCCCTTTAGAATGCCCTGTAGCCGTTCAGTGACATCCTTGACCCTGGCACCAGGGAGACAACATACCAACCTGGAGTCACGTCTACGGCCACAGAAACGCCTGTCTGTTCCCCTTACTATCGAGTCTCCTACGACTATTGCTCTTCCCCTCTTTTTCCTCCCCCACCCCCGTGCAGCTGAGCCACTCATAGTGCCACGAGCGTGGCTGCACTCCCCAGAGGAACCGTCACTCTCACCATTTACAACACAAAAAAACAGTTCTCGAGCGAGATGTACCCTGAGGATTTCTTGACTACCTGCCTGACACCCTTCTTCTGACTGATGGTCACCCATTCCCTCTCTGTCTGCACTTCCATAAGCTGTGGAGTGACCACGTCTAAAAACGTAGTGTCCATGAAACTCTCAGCCTCGCGGATGCACCTCAGTGCCTCCAACTGCTGCTCAAGCTTCAAAACATGGAGCTCAAGTAGCTGCAGCTGGTGGTACTTCCTGCACACGTGGTCAGTCAAAGTGCAAGAAGCACCTAGGACTTCCCATATGTTGCACGTGATACATAACACAGGACTGAGCTGCCCTGCCATGCCTCTAGTTGAAAAAAACCTTTATTTTAAGTTAAATACTGTAAAAAAAAGTTAAATTATTTACATACTTTAAATAAAAACTAGGACTCTTACCTTTCCTCAGCTTAATCTATTTTAAATGGAGAAAAACTAAAGAAAAACCTAGAGAAAAACACTTACCCTCTTCTCATCAATCAGCTCTCACCTTTGTGTTGACGTCACTTTTTGAAGCTTCCCCGCACTCGCGCTGGTTCTGATCTCTCCGCCGCTCTCTCGCGCTGTCTTGTGATGTCACTCTTGTTATTTTCAACAAGATCTGACTGCAGAAAACTCTTCTCGGACTGCTTCACCACGATGCTGACTGCAGGACACTCTTCCCAGACTCTGATCCTCTATCTCTCCCTGATTGTTTGGGGGCCTAAAGTACACACCCAACAGTAACGGTGTGTTTGCCCCTTTTGTGTTTTCTACTCATACCCTTGTGGCCTCATTTGATGATCATTCCAGGATATCATCCCTCCTCACTGCTATAATTGATTCCTCAATCAATATTAAGAACCCACCTCCTCTTCTAACCCCCTCTATATCTCATTGGAATACCCTATAACCAGGAATGTTGAGATGCCAATCCTGCCTTTCTTTTAGCCAAGTCTCGGTCATAGCTATGATATCATACTCCCATGTGCCTATCTGTGCCCTCAGCTCACCTGTCTTGTTCCTCAGGTTCCTTGCATTAAAATATATTCCATTTAGCCTTGCTAAACTCATTTACTAGTGTTTTAACTTCTAATTCCATCTCAGCTTCTCTCCCCTCTGAACTACTTTCCAGGATCCCATACCCCTGCCAATTTAGTTTAAATCCACCCCAACAGCATTAGCAAACCTCCCCGCGAGGATGTTGGTCCCTTTCCTGTTCAGATATAACCCGGCCAACTTGTACAGGTCCCACCTCCCCCAGAAACGATCACAATGCCCCAGGAATCTGGAATGCTTTCAAAGCTAAAGTCCTTTTATATTATGTATTGAAAAGATGAAAAAAAATCACAATAGGTGTTAGAAATGAGGCACGCTGATTAACATTGAAATTAAAGGTCGGATGCATCTTCATTCATGCCATTGCAATAAATTTAGGTACTTTTGGCAGTTTGCAACTACCCAGAGCTTCCCCATACACCCAGTAGTTACTAATATTTAACCAGTGTGCTAACCCTGTTGTCCTTCTCCCTTGCTTTCTGTCTGTGCACATCGCTATCCTTTCATTCATGCTATTACCTCTGTATGGCCATAGTTTAGTCGGAATCCGAATTGTCCTGTAAGGATTCTTGCACCTTGTAATATTAGACGCTGACCTTTTAAAAAATGTTTTGCTATTGCAAATTGTGAAGGCAGTTTTAATTATGGAAGGAATTGCACCCACAGGGAACTAGTTTATCTTACTCGCCTAAGCTAATTATATTTGAAGCCCAGTGCATCTGTTAAAGATAGAGGGGATTCTCACCCCATCTGTCTGAGTTGGATTTAAATCCCGGTCCCTGAGGTAAATGGACGGTCTCCTAATCCGTGGCGCCGGCTGGTACCTTTGGGTTAGAATGGAAACGACTGAGAATTAACAACAACAAAAAAATGTTTCATGGATATTTTTGTGAAGCAGGGACAGCCACACAGCAAAAGTTTCCCTACAGTTACGGGCAATGCTGTTCTGCGTTCTGCAGCGCAACTGGACGATATGAGACTGGCCCCTCTCTCCCGAGGTGCACGGTGCAATGAGATGGTCCAACAAGCACAGTTATGGCTGAATAAACTTTTCCGGTGGTGACAGGTAGATACTGACAGGCAACCCCTGGGATTTCAACCTAGAACCATCTGGATAGGAGCCCCGTGCCGGAACTATTAGATTGCTGTCTTTTCAAAAAGAGATTTATAATGGAAGCATTCATCCATCATTATTATGAACTTTACAAAGTGACAACTTTAAAAAGGTTTTGATCTAAGAGAAAGCTTCTGAATTTCTGTAATGACCGCTTCCAGGTATTGCTTCACGCTCTTTTTTACCATGTCAATTTTTTTGACTCCACTGTCACTCCGGCAATAAATCAAATTAACCCCCCTGTCATGTGATAACCTCGAAAGTAATGCAGTGCAGGATAAAGTTGGCAAAAATCGCCTGACATACACAACACAGAATGGCATAGAGAATGCTACTCCAATTTGGGGGATAGTATTTAAATGGTTAACTAAAGAAGCTTACTGCCCAGTTCAGCTTTGATCAAATTCACTAAACGATTGAGCTCATTACAGTTCAACCTTAACACTACATAGCTTTGCTATGGCTGCATTCCTCTAAATTTAGAAATAAGTGTTTTCACCAATGTATGCCATTAATTTTATGGCTAATAAAATGCTGATAGAAGTAATATTTTCTAAGTAATGTCTAAAAAATGATCATCAAATCCTGAACTGAACATTGGGGAATGCCAACACCGCCCTGATCCAATAAGGAAAGCATTCATGCAGTTTGCCTTAATACTGCAGCGGGATAGTTTTATAGCAGAATGTTGGGAGGCAGTGCAGCTAAGAATCACAACATGTGTCATCCGACCTTCTAGTTGCCTGGCATTTTAATTCTCTGCCCAATCCCACTTTGCCCATATTTTTTAAGACAGTAGCTCTTGCAATTCCCATTTATACTTCCTCCAGGTCCATCTATTGTTTCTTTACTTGTCCCATTACCATCTCCTTTTGCCATGTACTATCATCATTTATCCTGCCTTGCATTTTTTCACAGACCTTCCCTTTATTCTTTTCACCTCTCCTCCTTTCACTGCCTCTTGTACTTGCTTAAAATCTGTTGCATCCCTAATTTTTTCCAGCTTTGATAAAGTGACATTCACTTAAAACATTGGCCTGAATCTTAAGCTCTGTAAACGGGGCCATTTCCCGCTTCGCGTGTGAAGGGAAAAAGATTAGCAAAGACAAATGTAGGTCCCTTCCAGTCAGAAACGGGGGAAATTATAATGGGGAACAAAGAAATGGCAGAAGAATTGAACATATAGTTTGGTTCTGTCTTCACAAAAGAGGGCACAAATCATTTCCCAGAAAAATTAGGGAACCAAGGGTCTAGTGAGAGGGAGGAATTGAAGAAAATCAGTATTAGTAAAAAAAAACGTTGCTGGAGAAAGTAATGGGGTTAAAAGTTGAAAAATCCCCAGAGCCTGATAATCCACACCCCAGAGTACAAAAGGAAGGGGCACTGGAAATATTGGGTGCATTGGAGGTCATCTTTCAAAATTATATAGACTCTGGAGCAGTTCCTACAGATTGGAGGGTGGCAGATGTAACCCCACTATTTAAAAAAGGAAGGAAAGAAAAAACAGAGAATTACAGACCGGTTAGCCTAACATCAGTAGTGGGGGAAATGATAGAGTCTATTATAAATGATGTGGTAACAGAACACTCGGAAAGCATTAACAGGATTAGACAAAGTCAGCATAGGTTTATGGAAGGGGAATCATGCTTAACTAATCTACTGGAGTTTTTTGAGGATGTAATTAGTGGAATAGATAAGGGAGAACCAGTGGACATGGTGCATTGAGATTTCAAGAAGGCTTTTGATGAGTTCCCGCATAAGAGACTAGTGGGCAAAATTAAAGCACATGGGATCAGGGGTAATATACTGGCATGGATTGATAATTGTTTGACAGACCAGAAACAGAGAGTGGGAATAAATGGGTCTTTTTCTGGGTGGCAGGCGGTGACTAGTGGTGTACTACAGGGATCAGTGCTTGGGCCCCAGCTATTCACGATATATATAAATTACTTGAATGGGGGAACCAAATGCAATATTTCCAACTTTGGTGACGACACAAAACTGGGTGGGGTTGTGATTTGTGAGGTATATGCAAGGAGGCTTCAGGGTGATTTGACAAGTTGTGTTTGTGGGTAAACATATGGCAGCTGCAGTATAACGAGGATAAATGTGAAGTTATGTGCTTCAGTGTGAAAAACAGAAAGGCAGAGTATTATTTAAATGGTGATATGTTGAGAAAAGTGGATGTACAAGGGGATCTGGGTGTCCATGAAAGTAAACAGGCAGGTACAGCAAGCAATTAGGAGGGCAAATGGTACATTGCCCTCCATTGCAAGAGGATTTGAGTTCAGAAGTAGGGATGTCTGCAATTATACAGGGCCTTGGTGAGACCATACCTGGGGTATTGCATGCAGTTTTGTCTCCCTACCTAAGAAAGGATATACTTGCCATTGAGGGAGTGCAGCGAAGGTTTACTAGGCTGATACCAGGGATAGCAGGACTGTCGTATGAGGAGAGATTGGTTTGACTGGGCCTGTATTCACTAGAGTTTAGAACAATGAGTGGGGATCTGATTTAAATGTATAAAATTCCAACAGGGCTAGACAGACTAGATATAGGGAGGATGTTTCCCCTGGTTGAGGAGTCTAGAACCAGGGGCCCCAGTCTCAGGATACGTGGCAGGCCATTTAGGACTGAGATGAGGAAAACTTTCTTCACTCAGAGGGTGCTCAACCTGTAGAAGTCTCTACCACAGAAGGCTGTGGAGGCTGGGTCACTGAGTATATGTAAGAAAGAAATTGATATTTTTTTGGATATTAAGAGCATCAGGGGGTATGGATGTTTCTAAGCAATATCGGGCATGGTGATGTCGAGCGGCATTCCCAGCATCATCACGCTCGTTTTAGATAATACCATGCGTGGGCAGGTTGTAAACTGGGAACGCACCCACATTATTTATATGTCCATTTAATGCCTATTGAGGCAATTAACAAGCACGCAGAGAGCAATAATATGTGCAGAAGGCAATAAAATGCCTCCAAGGTCTGAATCATGTCAGATGTAAAACTTGTTTTTTTAAGAGCAGGCTTGTTAGGGTGGGTTTTAAACTGCAGCTGAGAACAGAGCCTCAGCCTTGCAGTTCAGAAGGCTCTGATTGCAGGGAGTGCTCATTTGACTGGATCCTGCAAAATTTTGGATTACAATTCTGTAGAAGGACTGTCTTCTCATTGGGAGGGGTCTCCAGAAACTTCAATTTCGCCTTCAACCCGGGGTGAGCATTGTAAACTCTTCTACACGGATGGAGGTTATGGTGTCAGTCGGAGGCACAACCTCCAGTGAGGAAGAGAGGAAGATTAGGAGGATAGAAGGAGGAGCACAACTCCTTTGTCTGCACAGGAATGCTGTGTTTGGCTGCAGTAGAGAGCTTCATTTGGAGATTGGTGACTGAGTGAGTTTAAGGGTTAAATTAAGGGTTAAATTCTATCTAAAGTCTAGTCTTTCTTTAATTTAGCAATTAACTAAAAGTTGCTGTCAGGGTTGGAAGAACGTGAGTTTTAAACTGGAGAGGAGAGGCCAGCGAAAGCAGTATAAAAGGGCACAATAAACAGAGGCTGAGGCTGGAGAGGATAGGCATACCCTCAGGACCTTCAGGCGGTGGAGTTCGAAGTGACGACACGAGTCAAAAAGTGGCGCGACACAGCGGAATCAGCTGGTTGGTAAGTAGGGTCAGGTGAGTACTTCTACTTCTACTTTTTCTACTACTCAAACTGCTGCAGTCCTTTAGTTTAAACAAAATAAGGTGATAACTTTGGACTGTAGTGGGAGTGTTTAGAGTGGAATAAGGCCCCTAGCGTAGTTAGTATTCTTTAAAGGGAGCAACTAACCAGCTTAATCTAAAGGGAAGTCATGGCAGCAGTGCTTGCATCTGTGATATGCTCCTCCTGTGCTATGTGGGAAGTCATGGACACTTCAAGTATCCCTGGCGACCATGTGTGCAGGAAGTGTGTCCAGCTACAGTTATTGGCTAACCACATTTCAGAGCTGGAGCTGCGGGTAGATTCATTGTGGAACATCAGTGATGCTGAGATTGTTGTGGATAGCACATTCAGTGAGGTAGTCACACTGCAGATGAAGACGGAACAGGCGGAAAGGGAATGGGTGACCACCAGGAAGAGTAGAGGAAAGCAGGTAGTGCAGGAGTCCCCTGGGGCCCTCCCCCTCTCTAACAGATATAGCATTTTGGATGCTGTTAGGGGAGACGACTTCTCAGGGGAAAGCAGTAGGAGCCAAGTCCATGGCACCATGGGTGGCTCTGCTGCACAAGAGGGGAGGAATAAGAGTGGCAGGGCTATAGTGATAGGGGATTCAATAGTAAGGGGAACAGGCAGGCATTTCTGTGGCCGCACAAGAGACTCCAGGATGGCATGTTGCCTCCCTGGTGCCAGGGTCAAGGATGTCTCGGAGAGGCTGCAGGGCAGTCTGAATGGGGAGGGCGAACAGCCAGTGGTCCTGGTACATATTGGTACCAGCGACATAGGTTAAAAAAAGGGATGAGGTCCTACCAGCTGAATGTAGGGAGTTACAAGGAATTAACAAGGATAGAAACGAAAGACAGAAAAGTAAGAAGCAAAAGTAGAAGGCAGAAAAAACAAGGGTGATAAACAAATGGGGTCATGGTAAAATAAAGCTAAGATGACTAACAAGGTTAAAAAGTCAAGCCTAAAGGCATTGTATCTTAATGTGTGGAGCGTTCACAATAAGGTAGATGAATTAACAGCGCAAATAGATATAAACGGTTATAATATAGTTGCAATTATGGAGACATCGCTGCAGGGTGACCAAGGATGGGAACTGAACATCAATATTCAATATTTAGGAAGGACAGATAATTAGGGAAAGGAGATGGGGTAGCACTGTTAGTAAAGGAAGAATTCAATGCAACAGTGAGGAAGGATATTGGCTTGGAAAATCATGATGTAGAATCTGTTTGGGTGGAGATAAGAAACAACAAGGGGCAGAAAACATTGGTGGGGGTTGTCTATAGGCCCCTAAACAGTAACAGAGATTTAAGGGAAGGCATTAAACAGGAAACTAGAGACTCATGCAATAAGGGTATGGGTGACTTTAATCTACATATAGATTGGACAAGCCAAACTAGCAATAATACTATGGAGGAGGACTTCCTGGAGTGTGTATGTGAAGGATCTTTAGACCAATATGCTAAGGAACCAACTAGAGAGCAGGCTATCCTAGAATGGGTATTGTACAATGAGAAAGGATTAATTAACAATCCTGTTGCGCAGGGTCCCTTGGGGAAGAGCAACCATAAAATGATAGAATTGTCCATTAAGATGGAGAGTGAAGAAGTTGAATCCGAAACTAGGGTCCTGAATCTAAATATGAGGATATGAGGTGGAGTTGGCAATAACGGATTGGTGGACCTTCCTAAAAGGGTTGACAGTGGATAGGCAACAGCTAATAGTTAAGGAACATAAATATTGAATTACAACAATTATTCATTCCTGTCTGACGCAAAAATAAAACAGGAAAGGTTGCACAACCATGGATTACAAAAGAAATTAGGGAGAGTATTAGATCTAAAGAGGAGAAATATAAAATTGCCAGAAAAAGCAGCAAGCCTGAGCATTGGGTGCAGTTTACGATTCAGGAGAAGTGGACAAAAAGATTGGTCAAGAAGGGGAAAAAGTAGTATGAGCGTATACTTGCAGGGAATATAAAAACTGACTGTAAAAGCTTCTACAGGTATGTGAAGAGAAAAAGATTAGCAAAGACAAATGTAGGTCCCTTACAGTCATAAACGGGGGAATTTATAATGAGGAACAAAGAAATGTCAGAAGAATTGAACACATAGTTTGGTTCTGTCTTCACAAAAGAGGGCACAAATAATTTCCCAGAAAAGTTAGGGAACTAAGGGTCTAGTGAGAGGGAGCAATTGAAGAAAATCAGTATTAGTGAAAAAAATGGTGCTAGAGAAATTAATGGAATTAAAGGCTGAAAAATCCCCAGGGCCTAATAGACTACACCCCAGAGTACTAAAGGAAATGGCAATATTGGGTGCATTGGTGGTCATCTTTCAAAATTATATAGACTCTGGAGCAATTCCTACAGATTGGAGGGTGGCAAATGTAACCCCACTATTTAAAAAAGGGAGAGGAAAAACAGAGAATTACAGACCAGTTAGTGGGGAAAATGATAGAGTCTATTATAAAAGAAGTGGTAACAGAACACTTGGAAAGCATTAACGGGATTAGACAAAGTCAGCATAGGTTTATGAAAGGAAAATCATGCTTATCTAATCTACTGGAGTTTTTTGAGGATGTAACTAGTAAAATAGATAAGGGAGAGCCATTGGACGTGGCGCATTTGGATTTCAAGAAGACTTTTGATAAGATCCCACATAAGAGGCTAGTGGGCAAAATTAAAGCACATGGGATTTGGGATAATATGGATTGAGAATTGTTTGACAGACCAGAAACAGAGATTGGGAATAAATGGGTCTTTTTCCGGGTGGCAGGAGGTGACTAGTGGTGTACCGCAGGGATCAGTGCTTGGGCCCCAGCTATTCACAATATATATAAATGACTTGGATGAGGAAACCAAGTGCAATATTTCCAAGTTTGGTGACGACACAAAACTGGGCGGGGTTGTGAGTTGTGAGGAGGATGTAAGGAGGCTTCAGGGCGACTTAGACAAGTTGTGTGTGTGGGCAAACACATGACAGATACAGTATAACGTGGATAAATGTGAAGTTATACGTTTCAGTGTGAAGAACAAAAAGACTGAGTATTATTTAAATGGTGATATATTGGGAAAAGTGGATGTACAAAGGGATCTGCGTGTCCTGTACACTAGTCAATGAAAGTAAACAGGCAGGTGCAGCAAGCAATTAGGAAGGCAAATGGTATGTTGGCCTTCATTGAAAGAGGATTTGAGTTCAGAAGTAGGGATGTCTTACTGCAGTTATGCAAGGCCTTGGTGAGACCATACCTTGAGTATTACATGCATCTTTGGTCTCCCTACCTAAGAAAGGATATACATGCCATAGAGGGAGTGCAACAAAAGTTCACTAGGTTCACACTGGGGATGGCAGGATTGTCGTATGAGGAGAGATTGGTTCGACTGGGCCTGTATTCACTAGATTTTAGAAGAATGGGAGGGAATCTGATAGAAATGTATAAAATTCTAACAGGACTAGACAGACTAGATGAGGGAAGATGTTTTCCCTGGTTGAGGAGTCTAGAACCAGGGGCCACAGTCTCAGGATACGTGGCAGGCCATTTAGGACTGAGATGAGGAAAACTTTCTTCACTCAGAGGGTGCTCAACCTGTAGAAGTCTCTACCACAGAAGGCTGTGGAGGCCGGGTCACTGAGTATATGTAAGAAAGAAATTGATAATTTTTTGGATATTAGGGCCATCAAGGGGTATGGAGAGAAAGCGGGAATATGGCATTGAGATAGAGGACCAGCCATGATCATATTGAATGGTGAAGCTGGCTCGAAGGGCTGAATGGCCTAAACCTGCATCTAGTTTCTATGTTGCTATGTTTCTAAGCCCTCAGAAGCCACACTTCTTCAATAACCCACAAGAATATACATTTTCTTCAGCTCTCCCTCAAATTTGGAAATCCTGCTGTCACCCACAGGCATGAGTCACACATCTTCCATCTATGAAAAAGAACACATGGATGAGGAAATATGACTTTACAGTTTAATGAGAATGACTAACAAATAAAAATCATTGACAGTGAGAGATCTCACCCCTGTGCCCCTCATTGTGAGTAATGTGAATAATGACAGAAACGTTTACGTGTGCTCCAGTGCAGTGTTCTGCCTTTGCTTGCAGCTACACTGGAGACAGGTAGCTGATCTGCCATATCCCTTGCCCAGGATGACTTTGGCGGGCGTCCTCTGTGTGGCTCAGGCCTTAAGGTGCCAGCCACTTCAGGAGACTCTTGCACAGATGCAGATGAGTCTTCGGTCACCATGGCACTGGTCTAGGCCTGTGTCAATAGCCACTGGGCAGAGGAGATGCTGCCCCCCTCACAAGTGCCAGGAGAGGGACTCCCAGGAAGAGGTTGCAGTTGCTCATCCCTCACCATTAGAACAGGTCGGTCCTCACTGCCAGCCGGTGAAGTTCCAGGAGCTGGGTGGGCAACCAAGCTCCCAGTTCCCCTGTCACCCTGGGCCTGAGCCCCTGAGCTCAGAGCCAGGGCAATGGTTTACAGGTCAAAGCACATCCCAGCAATCGCATCGGCAATGTGCCTGGTTTGCCTCTCCAGGATAGTCGCCAGTCTGTCCATGGTGAAGGCTTGGTGCTCTGAAGTGGCGGTCGCAGTGCACATGGCCTGGATGGACACCTCCACAGTCCGGGCCAGAGCACACAACCCCTCTGGTATACCAGCCATATCTTCACGGACCTCACGCTGCACATCCAGCATCTGCTACCTTACGGATGACTCAAGAGGCTCATCATCCAACTCCGAATCAGACTCTATCTCACCCTCTGGCACTCCTCCGACTGCTTGGGGACTGCTCCACCACATTCTCCAGGAGTCGCACTTGCAACTGTAAAATGCCCTCACCACCAGTGCATAAATTACCCCTGTCCGACATGCTGATCCCTGCCGAAGTGCCAGTATCTGCGATGGTGCGGATGCCAAGAGAGGATGTGACAGTGCACCCTCTGAGGGTTGCTCCTCAGGGGAGTGTGGAGGTTCTTCAATATTACCTGATGGAGGCTGCACTGAAGAGGCTTCTCCTGTAAGGTACAGAATTAATTCAGGGGGGTCATCGGATATCACATTAACGAAAGAGTCACATCTAAATCTTAACTCAGATACACTTTCAGCTGGCTAGACATGCAGCAATTAACTCCACAAAAACTATGATCCCATGAATGAGGACTTGTACCCTCTGATGACACTTGCCAACAGTCACAGGTGTGAAACCCCAGCACCAAACACCCTGCATTTCACTGATACACCTTCAAATCACAGTGATCATTTCATCCTAACACCCAGTATGATGCCTCAGTCATCTCACCAGAACTAGGCTGCCCTCCAATCTCGTCAATGTCTATAAGCCTTGACCCCTGTGTGTCTGTGAGGGACAGCACTTGTACTTCAAATGTGCTGAGGATCTCGAGCTTTACGACTGCCACTGGTGCGGGAGCGCTCGCTGGTGTTCTTAGCTCGTTTCTCCTGAAAACATTAGACATAGAGTTGGCGTTAACACTCTCAAGTACGCAAATGTCTCAACAACATTATCAGATAAATGCATGGCCAGCTGAAGCCTGTTCTCAGTCGGGTGAATGTCATTGTGCCAACCAACAACCGTCCAAAATGAGAAAAGAATTATCCACAGGGAATGCTGGCAGAAGTCATCAGGCCTGGCATCATCTGTGGAGTGAGAGAGGCCGAGTGAAACTTTCGAGCATATATGACTCCTTTTCACAGCTCAGAGGAATTGACCATCACTGCAAACGTCTCCCTATGTTTCCCTCTTCACACATGATGCCAGGCCTGTTGACTTCTACCAGCATTCTCTGTTTTTTGTTCTGGCTTTGCTGCTTGGACAGTTTTTGGGCTGCCTAATTCATAACTGGTTGGAATGATCCATGGCACAATTAAAGAAAGCTGCGTTGCAACTGTGGATGAGCTGGTACCTGGTACACCCGTTGGATTTGCTTTCTATGCGTGCCTCACACTGGAAACTTCTTGTCCATCCTGATGTCATGCTCGCCCTTGCCAACCTCACGAGGTTATTGAGTCTCTTCTGGCACTGACTCCAGCTCTGCCTGACCACATCTACACTCAAGATGTGCTTGGCCACCTCCTCCCACGCAGATCGAGTCTGCCTGTGGTTCTTGCCCCCTCTCGGGATGAGGCGATCAGCTAGAGCCTCCACTGCAAGGCGGAGCGCACCGAGCACCATCTCTGTGAACCTGGGGGCAGCTTTGCTCCTTCTGGAGCTGCTCTCCCCTTGCTCCAATGGGGCAAACATCTATGAATGGAAAGATAACATAAATGCACAAATCCTCAATGTCTGCAGCTGGCAGACTTGCTGAAATATTCAATTATAGTTCTTTGTGAGGCTGCAGACAGACATAAGTAATCATTAACATGAACTTTCCTTCATACAGCGCAAAGGAATATAATCCTCTCTGGTCCACACTTCCTTTCCCTTCAGGATTCCTTTAGGGCTCACCTGACAGTGCCTGCTGACCGGGCACCCTTTAAAGGTCTCACCTGACTTGGTTCCAGGTCATGGCAGAGAGTCTCAGGGCCTAACTCCCACCTTCTGGACCACATTGGGCGGGTTGACTGTCTGTCACCTGCCCTTGCCGCTAATTGGCGACAATTAACGCATTATCGCGTGTGCTCGCACAGCGAAATCGAAAGTTGGGACACCACTGACTTCCGAGCACTCGACCTGCCATCGGTGCGTGAATGTAAAATTCAGCCCATTATCTCTGTTTCTTTCTCCACAAATGCTGCCTGACCTGCTGAGTATTTCCAGCATTTTCTGTTTTTATTTCAGATTTCTAGCATCTGCGGTAGTTTAATTTTGCTGTAGTTAGCAGGATAATTTTGTAGAGAAGAGCTGATCATTGTCAGATTGTTTCCAAGGGGGTAATTGGGATGTATCCTTGAGCCATACTGTACTAAAGCTGAGGTATAAATGTGGGCCTGTAAGTCTGTAGTAAAGATGAGATCCACACTTTGGCATTTCTGAAGTAAGACTGAGTACAGAGTTTGTTGTTTCTATAGTACAGTTGAAGTACACAGTTGGGTTTGGTAGTGGAGAATTAAGGTCCATCGTGAGTTGATTCTGCAGAGAGTTGAAGCATACTCTCCTCTCTAATTACTTTTATTTGTTAATAGTATTTTTAAAAATCAAAGTGATTTTCTTTTAATTAATTGACCTGTTTATAATGATTAGAGGTGAACCATCTCAAATCTGTTACTATAATCAAAGTCCAGAGTCTTATTCTAACATTTAAAACTGTTGTCTAGATTTAATATTGTCAAATACATTATTGAGGATTGAACTATGGTATTGAATGTTAACTTTATATCACATCAAACCCTTTCTATATAAAGACTTACTGATCCGCATCTTGCTGAAACCCTGGATTACACCAAAGATCCTGATACAGCACTTTCCTTGTGGATTGCTTCCCTTCACTATCTGTTTTGATGCTCTTGTGTGTATGGAAACATAAAAATCAAGTTATCTTTTGTCCTGAGGGATTTGGATGAAAACGCTTCAGATGAAAAAGATTTTGCTGGAGACAGCTACTATTTACACTACAATGTATAACATTTTCTCTTCTGTTCTCATTTTCAAATGTCAGTTCCGCACGACACAAAGTCTGGCTTACAGCGGGAATGTTCCTTCAGGGCTGACTTTAACGTTTTAATCACAGAGAGAAGGAGATTATTCAAACCTCATCTTAAATACATTACTCTGTGAATTAATGGTAACAATTAGGCTTTTACAAAAAGTATAGTGAACTTCGATCATAGTCATCCATTGGGAAGGCTTGTATTTGATTATTACAGTTTACTTGTCACTAGACCAGAAGAATCCATTGCTAATACTTCATGATGTTATAACTAGAATGACAACAAATGAAAGAACATAAGTGGTTTTAAAATATTGTAATATTGTAGTTTCATTCACTAATACAAGCTGTGCCACAATAATATATTGCTGTGTTTAGCAGTAAATCATATACTATACACAATTACAACATTCCCCATTAATTTATTTTCCATAAGCCTGTAAATTTAACTTGAAAGTCTGAGAGCTATTTTTCTCTCTGTGGCTTCTGTAGAATGATGAACAAACTTCTGTAGATGGTAAAATGAGCACCAGCTGGCTTTGTCAATGGGCTGCTTCCCAATTGGCATCATCACGATCTCTTGCAGAATGTCAGCATCCCTCGAGCCCCACCTGCCGTGTTGTACTCCACACACAGCAGGTGAGGAGAGAAATAAGAAGCTGGATAAAACAGTTAAAGCCCATTGTGAGTCGATTGTAAGCTGATTATAGTTTAAAGAGCTGTAATATTCTTCACAAGATCACAAGATAACTATGCATGAGGAAGACCATTCAATCCACATTAGTTCATCCATCCGGAAGCATTAGACGGTTCCCCATTGCAATATCTAATTGTTTCTTAAATGATTCAAAGGTGTTTTGCTCCAGCACTCTGCCCAGAAGTCTGTTCCAAATGTTCATCACTCCCAGTGACAAAGAACTGCCTCATATCCATCCTGAAGTTACCTATTATTAATCTGAACCCATGTTGCCTTATTCCATTTTCACAAGTTAAAGTATTATTCAGATTTTATCCTTTCTGCACTGTTCACTATTTTACATATCTGTGGTAAAGTGAGGCACCCTGTATCTTTACAAGAATGCAAGTGTACTGATCATGTGACAGCACTGACAAATGCCTTACAGCGTAGGCAACTGGGGACTGTAAGTCTAGTTCTGGAAGGTTTCTGAGTGAGCACGTATGATCTGGTTCTTTGCCCTACATCTCAATAAACCATCACTGTTTATTCTTACATTAGTCTCTCTCCATTATTGATTGCAAGCAGCAATTGATTGAGAATATAAGAAGGCATGCAGTTAGAGCTTGGTTGGCTAACAAACTCATTTACCCAATACATAAAAGTGGCGATGAGGATAAAAACCTTGCAAGACCCCTGAGTGAGAATCCACAGGATGGGTGAGCAAATCATTGGAAAGAGCATCTGTACTTAGCTTGTAAAATAGCCGACAGCCAGCAATCGGAGAAAAAAGCTGTGCTGCAATTTAAAGTTTAAAAAAACCCTGCAGAATCATGATCGTGGGGATCCCACCAAAACTCAAAAAGAGCGCGAAGCCCAGCAGAGAAAAACCAACAGCTGCAGAGACAGAGGTCAAAAAAAGTGACTGCTCTTAAAGCAGCAATACATTTAAAAGGGTAAATACATGAAAAATGGATATGGACAGAAAATTATAAGAGACCCCAGACAGAGGGTGACTCTGCAGTAAGCCAAACAGCTAAATTTGTCATTACCTGGAAAGCCTTTCGGAAGTGCAGTGCCCTTGCAGTCGTTCACAGTGCCGCAGTTCAGACGTATCGATCCATTTGACCCCATTGCTGATGACTGGCCTCAGTATGTTGAATGCCTAGTGTTCTTTTTTACCGCTAACGACATTGCGGGGGAGGGGAAGAAGAGGGCGATTCTTTGTCCTTATGCGGGAGCAAAATGTACAGGCTGATCCGCAGCCTTACATCACTTAGCGGCCCAGACTCAAAGACTTTCGACAAGTTAATAAAAATTGTATAGAGCCACCTGAGACTAAAGCCCTCAGTTCCTATGCAGTGCTTCAAGTTTAATTCAAGGAACAGGCTTCGAGAGGAGATAATAACTGGCTATGTAGCCGTTTTGAAGGCATTAACTGAGCATTGAGAATTTGGAACGTCCATTAGTGATATGTTGAAGAGGCCAGCTGAAATGCGGGATTGGAGATGATACTATCCAAAAGTGCTTGCTAGCCAAACCTAGTCTAGACTTCAATAAGGCATTAGAATTATCCACCATGATGGAGAGTGCTGTTAGAAATTCCGAAGTTATAAAAGATACACAAAATGGCGCCGTCCATCTGGTCGAGCAGGACAATCCAGTAACAAAGTGCATGAAATCTTCAGACTCCACGGAAAGGCGGGAAACGCTCTCTAGCTCCAGATCATTGAAAAACAATGGTACTGCAGTGAAAACCCACCAAATGAATGAGAGAAATACATCCAGGCCTCCAGTGAGAGAACGACAACTCAAGTAAGTCGAGTGCTTTTTCTGCCACCGCTATGGCCACATAAGGCGGCACTGCAGAGAAAGGCTAAAACAACACTATAAAGGCAGAAGGAAAAATAGTGAAATATGCCTCATGGAAGAGCCAGAAAAAATCGAATTAGCCATCCATTCATTATTTAACCTTAAAGTGGGTAGAACCGAACCTATCCAAGTAGTCATTACAGTTAAAGGATAACCCATTAAGATGGAAGTTGATATGGGAGCGTCCGTCATTGGAGACCATACATTTAGATATCTGAGTAAAGGAACCCATCCGTTGAAGTTAGAAGTTTCGGACACAAAGCTGAGGACAAACACGGTTGAAGAAATAAGACCGAAAGGGTTATGTCAGGTGTCGGTGAAGTATGGAGATCAATCTGAAAGATTGCCCGTACTAGTGGTAGCCGGAGAGGGATCCAGCTTAATAGGCTGCCACTGGCTCAAAAAGATTAAATTGAAATGGGCCGAAATTTTTCAAATTGCTACGAGAGGTTTACAAGGCTTATTGCAAAGATACTCTTCTGTTTTTAACGACGAATTAGGGAAGATTCAAGGGCTACAGGCCCGAATCCATGTAGACCCAAATGCAAGCCCCAGGTTTTTAAGAGCCAGACCAGTCCCTTACGCTTTGTGGAATAAGTTAGAAGCCGAGTTGAACAGACTGGAGCCAGTGTAGCTTGCTGAGTGGGAAGCACCCATTGTACATGTGCTAAAGCCAGACCAAAGCTTACGTTTGTGCGGTGACTACAAACTAACTGTAAATAAAGTGGCCAGACTGGATAGACACCCAAGATTGAGGAGTTATATTCAAAGTTGGCAGGGGGCACCACATATTCAAAATTAGATATGAGCCATCCCTACCAGCAGGTAGAGTTGGAAAAGGACTATAGAGAATTTGTCACCATTAATACGCATCGGGGATTGTATCAGTGCACAAGATTGCCCTTTGGAGTCTACTATGCGTGTGCTATTTTTCAGGGGACTATGGAAAACCTGCTTCAAGATTTACCCCATTTTGTCGTTTACTTGGACGATGTTTTGGTCACTGGACTAACCAACGAGGAGCACTTAACAAATCTGGAGGAGGTGCTCAAACGATTCATCCAAGCAGGGGTGTGCTTAAAGAAGGAAAATTGCTTGTTTCAAGCCAGAGAGCTAATTTACTTGGGCCACAAGGTTGATGCACAGGGCCTGCATCCTGTGGAAGAAAAAGTCCAGGCCCTTTGTGAGGTGCCTGCCCTGAGAAATACCACTGAGCTTAAGGCCTTCTTAGGCATGTTAAACTACTATGGCCAATTCCTCCCAAATCTTTCGACCATCCTGGCCACATTGTACGGCCTCCTTAAGAAGAACTAAAAATGGAGTTGGCAAGCCCCACACCAGGATGCCTTCCTGAAAGCTAAGGGACTGTTGAGATCATTGGCCCTGTTGGTCCACTTTGACCCCAAAAAGGAATTAATTTTAACATGTGACCCATCCCCTATTGGCATAGGGGCTGTTCTTTCACATAGGATGGCAGATGGATCAGATAGACCCATCGGTTATACATCTCGCACTCTCAGTGTCTCAGAGCAGCAGTATTCCCAAATTGAAAAAGATGGGCTATCTATTGTGTTTGGCATCTTTAAATTTCACCAATATCTCCATGGTCGCCATTTCCATATAGTCTCTGATCATAAACCCCTGCTGGGATTATTTGGGGAAGACAAATCAATACCCCCCATCACATTGGCTCACATGCAGAGATGGGCATTCATATTAGCTGTCTATGAATACACTTTTGTTCATCAATCAAGTACTCAAATCGCACATGCCGACATATTAAGCCGCCTTCCCCTGCCAGCCAAAAATGGGGAACCCCCAATTCCTCAAGAATTCCTCTTAGTGCTAAATTTTCTGGACTCCTCCCCTATTCAAACCAGAAAAATTCAGGAGTTGGGCAAGCCAGGACCCATTACTGTCAAACATCCATGAGAATGTCCTGTACGGCTGGTCTAGTGGATCTGACTCTGAGGGGAGGAAACCCTATTATGATCGTAAGTATGAACTATCCTGTCAGGACGGCATATTGCTATGTGGAGCAAGGGTTGTCACACCCCTGAGGGTGCGAAGGCTGTTATTAGCCGAGCTACATAGTGCCCACCTGGGCATTAGCAGAATGAAGATGATCACTTGCAGCTCAATGTGGTGGTCTGGCACGGACGCAGACATTGAAACTCTGGTCAAGAGCTGTCCTCAATGCCAGCAAGTGCAAAAGCTCCCCACCCCCCAGCTCCATTGCACCCGTGGGAATGTCCGGGAAATGGCCATGTGTACGCCTCCACATTAATTATGTGGGACCCTTCTTGGGTACAATGTTTCTTTTGCTGATTGACTCCCACTCCAAGTGGATGGACATTAATGAAGTCCGGTCACCCACATCGGCTGCTACTATAGATCAGTTGCGGCAGAGCTTTGCCATACACGGGTTGTTGGAGGTCCTTGTTTCCGACAACGGGACCACATTTACCAGTGCAGAGTTCAACAAGTTCATAACCCTGAACGGCACTACCCATATCAGAACCTGCCCCTACCACCCAGCGTCCAATGGCATGGCTGAGCAAGCTGTCCAAACATTTAAAGTCGGGATGAAAAAGGTGGAAGGGGATTCCAGCCGTACAAGATTGTTCCGATTCTTATTCGCATACTGGACCACGCCACACACAACGACTGGCGTTGCCCTGGCAGAACCCCTCATGAAGAGACATCTCCACGCCCACCTGACTCTGATCCAGCCGAACTTAGGGGGGCGGGTGGAGAAAAGCCAAGAGGCGCAGAAGACCAGGCATGATGGACATGGGCGCTAAAGGATTTTCACAGTAGGAGATGGGGTCCTTGCGAGGAACTTTGGTAATGAGCCAAATGGTTTGTTAGGCGAGTTCAGCACTGTAATTGGACCCCTCTCCTATAGTACATTGGTAAATGGCCAAGTAATTTGATGACACATGGATCATCTCCGCCGAAGAACGCCAATCCCACAAGGTGAAATGCGGTCGTCACCTATCTGTGAGTCAACTCTGCGGGTAGAGGGAAGGCTATACAACTCAGAAGTATTGGTGAGGCCTGCAGGGCCCCAGGGAGTTGGAGAGTTCAACCTGCCAGTGCCCACTGAGGGGCTAGTAGGTTATTGGGCTACGACGCTCAACCAGTCAAAGAAGACCTCCTGAGAGACTTGACCTGTAAATGGTTATTGTGTAAATAGTTACTGTGTTTTAAGTTTGTTAGCTGTACTTTTAAGTAAAGAGGGAGGGATATGATAAAGTGAGGTACCCTGTACCTTTAAGAGAATGCAAGTGTACTGATCATGTTACAGCACTGACAAGTCACTGTACACCGCGGGCATCTGAGAACTGTAAGTCTAGTTCTGGTACCATTAGTAAGAGAGATTAGGACCCGAGGGCACAGCCTCAGAGTAAAGGGAAGACCTTTTAGAACAGAGATGAGGAGAAACTTCTTTAGCCACAGAGTGGTGAATCTATGGAATTCATTGCCACAGGAGGCTGTGGAGGCCATGTCATTGAGTGTATTTAAGATGGAGATAGATAGGTTCTTGATTGGTAAGGGGAGTAAAGGTTACGGGGAGAAAGTGGGAGAATGGGGTTGAGAAACTTATCAGCCATGATTGAATGGCGGAGCAGACTCGATGGGCCGAATGGCCTAATTTCTGCTCCTATGTCTTTTGGTCTTATGGAGGTTTCTGAGTGAGCACGTATGATCTGGTGCTCTGCCCTATGTGTCAATAAATCATCACCGTTTATTCTTACTTGAGTCTCTCCCTATTATTGATTGCAAGCAGCAATTGATGAGAACATAGGAAGACGTGCAGTTAGAGTTCAGTTGGTCAACGAACTCATTTACCCAAGACATAAAAACATCTTTCTAAGATGGCCTCTCAGACACCTTGAGGTATAGACTTTGACTTTGTGTGATGGTGTAAGATGCTGTGATGGCGAATTGGAAAGTCCATTTTACACTAGTGCACAAAGGCAAAATCAACCACCAACTTTCTAGGCAGAAAACCTCTAGCTTTTCCTCATGTCTCAGACTCCTGACACCAGACATCAGCCTCAGGGTTCTTTTCACTGACTGAGTTATTGTTAATTTTAAATAATGTTTTATTTAATATGTGCTAAATTCTTAATGTGGAGCAAAATGTATTTCTGCCAACTTAAATGAGGCTGGTCACAATTATTTTTTAAATCAGTCAATCAAGATTACAAAGACAGGACTTGTCTGTTTTTTTAATGCAAAAACTCGTCAGTCTTACTGCGAGGGTCTAATTCAAACATATGAACATAAGAATTAGGCGCAGGAATAGGCCACTCAGCCCCCTGAGCCTGCTCCACCATTCAATAAGGTCACAGCTGGTCTGATTTCTCTACATCCCCGCCCACCCCTTATACCCTTTCACCCCCTTACTTATCAGTAACCTATCTATCTCTGCCTTAAAATTATACAATTTCTCTGCTTCCCCCACCTTTTGAGGAAAACAGTTCCAAAGACTCACTACCCTAAAAAGTTTCTCCTCATTTCTGTCTTAATTGGGCGAGCCCTTATTTTTAAACAGTGACCCCTGGTTCTAGATTCTCCAACAAGAGGAAACATCCTCTCCACCTCTGCCCTGTCAAGACCCCTCAGGATCCTATAGATATTCATAGGAATATAGGAAGGAACATAGCAACGTAGGAGCAGAAGTAGGCCATTCAGCCCCTCAAGCCTGCTGCGCCATTCAACTAGATCATGGCTGAAAGTCCAACTCAACACCATTTCCCGCACTATCCCCGTATCCCTTGATGTTATCTAGAAATCAATCGATCTCTGTCTTGAAATACTCAATGACTGAGCTTCCACAGCCCCTCTGGGTAGAGAACTTCAAAGATTCACTACCCTCTGAGTGAAGAAATTCGTCCTTATCTCAGTCCTAAATGGCTTGCCCATTATTCTGAGACTATGCCCCCATTTCTGGACCCCCAAGCCAGGGGAAACACATCTTTCTGCATCTACCCTGTCTAGCCCCTTAAGAATTTTGTAAGTTTCAATGAGATCACCTCTCATTCTTCTAAACTCAGGCCCAGGCTCCTGAATCGCTCCTCAACGGACAGTCCTAACACCCCAGCAATTAGTCTGGTGAATCCTCATTGCACTCCCTCTATCGCAAGTATATCCTTCTTTAGGTAAGGAGACCAAAACTGTACACAATGCTCCAGGTGCAGTCTAATCAAGGTTCTAAACAATTGAAGCAAGACCTCTTTACTCCTGTTCTCAAATCCTCTTGCAATAAAGGCCAACATGCCATTTGCCTTTCTAATTGCTTGCTGCACCTGCACATTATCTTTCAGTGACTTATGAACAGGGACATCCAGGTCCCTTTGGGCATTAACACTTCCCAATCTCTCGCCATTTAAGAAATACTCTGCATCTCCGTTCCTTCGACCAAAGTGGGCACTTATCCACATTATATTCCATCTGCCATGTTCTTGCCCACTCACTAAGCCTGTCCAAATCCCCTTAAAGCCTCTTTGCATCCTCACAACACACATTCCCACTTAATTTTGTGTCATCTGCAAACTTGGAAATATTTCATTTGGTCCCCCCACATCTGAATCATTGATATAGATTATGAACGGCTAGAGCCCAAGTGCTGACTCAATTAATTTTTACAATCACTTTTAATAATTATTCCATGAACATTTTACTGAAAAATCTGCATTGGGAATGTTCAATGTGAACTTATGTAATCAGTTGCAGTCACACCTACTCATAAAAGCTCACCACACAAAATACAAAACATTGATAAAGATAGCAAGCTAAATTCCTATATAATGCATTTAGGAGGAATAAGGCACAAGAAAACCAAGAAATATAGATAAGTATAGAAAGGAAGTATCAGGAATACTAAGAAGGAGCATGAAAGAACTGAGAATATCATTTTACCAGTGTTCCAGGGTCCAATTTTAACTCTGTGCAAGTGGATGAGTTTTGAACGAGTTACAATCTCGCCCTTGGTTTTACTGTACACATACTAGAGATCATGTTATGCACAGAAGTTATTGTCCTACTGTGATATTTAGCTTGAGATTTTCTCCTAAATTCATCACTAATGGTTTTCAACCACACATCCCATCCATTGATCTTGTTTCATAAAATGAAGCCATGTTAACATGTTACAGCCTTAAGTAACCTGCAGATCAAATCAAGTGAAGTCCAATGAGATAAAAATACCCATTCTTTGTTAGCTGCATAAATTCAATGTAAAATACATTTTATCAATCTCAACTCATGTTCATAAACCCATGCTCTGTTCCCCCAGTACAAGAAACTCCTTCATCCAGATATGTTCAGATTACTTGAAAGAACTTTCAGAAGGTGATATCAACATCAGCATATTTAATAAGGGGATCTTTCAGGATCATCGTTTTTATCAGTATATATAACTAGCATTTCTGGACTGTCTGATTTCCTGGAACTGGGGTATAATGGCAAATGATAATTATAAGCAGTTTACAAAGTTTGGTCCATGCTTGCAACGTTTGTGGAGCTATATAGGGTGTTCATTCCTAATATTCAGAACAATGTCCAATACAGTAGGACCACAAGGTCAGTAAATCAATCAATTGTGCTGAGAGACTGATGGAGCTTAATCAATGGAAAAAGGATGGAGGGGAACCTTATTCAAGAATTCTTTAATAAAGACACAGAAGAATTCTTTGTTCTGCACCTGGGAGATATGATTACAAATTAAGAGAACTTCAAGTTAAACAAAAGGAATAGACAATGAATATGGTAGCATAGTGGTTATGTTACTGGACTAGTACTCAAGAGGCCTGGATAAACAATCTACAGGCATGAATTCAAATCGCACCATGGCATCTGGGGATATTATGCATAATTAAATAAAATTTTGAATCAAAAGGTGAGTATTTCCAATGATAATCATGAAGCCATCCGGCTCACCTTTAGAGAAGGAAATTTGCTGTAGTTATCTGGTCTGACCCATGTATGTGTCTCCAGATCCACAACTATGTGATGGCTTCCGAAATGGCCTAGCAAGCCATTCAATGATGTTCAAGAAGCTGACTCAGCACCTTCTCAAGAGCAATTAGGGATGGGCAATAAATGTTGTCCTTTCCAGTGACGCTGATATTGCATGAAGAAGTTTTTAAAAAGTTCAAATCAAAAGTCATTAACATATGAAATTAGATAGCTACCAAGCACATTGAAAAATAAATAAATGATAGATCTCAAAGAGGAGGGAGGAATAGTCTGGTGTCAAGGGAGGAGGAAAATGAATTAAAATTTGTGCATGGACATAAGCAACCTGTGAACTAGTGTCCCATCTGCCTTTCTTTCATTTTTTATATCCCTATGTATTTGTAACACTTTTTTTGTTGATTGGATGTGTGATCTTCAGATACTGAAGCAGTCCATGTCCAAATTCAGCAAGATCTGGACAATATCCAGGCTTGGGTTGACAAGTGGCAAGTAACATTCGTGCCACACAAGTGCCAGGCAATAACCATCCCCAACAAGAGAGAAGCTAGCCATCGCCCCTTGACATTCAATGGCATTACCATCACTTAATCCCCCACTGTCAACATACTGGGGGTTACCATTGAACAGAAAATGAACTAGACTAGCCATATAAATTCAATGGTTACAAGAGCAGATCAGAGATTGGGAATCCGGCAGTGAGTAACTCACCACCTGACTTCCCAAAGCCTGCCCACCATCTACAAGTCACAACTCAGGAGTGTGATGGAATACTCCCCACTTGCCTGGATGAGTGAAGCTCCCATAACACTGCAGAACTTGACACCATTCAGGACAAAGCAGCCCATTGATTGGCGCCACATCCATTCACTCCTTTCACCACCGACACACAGTAGCAGCAGTGTGTACCATCTACAAGATGCACTGCAGGAATTCACCAAGGCTCCTTAGACTGCATCTTCCAAACCCATGACCAGTACCATCTAGAAGAACAAGGGCAACAGATAGATGGGAAAAACACCACCTGGAAGTTCCCCTCCAACTCACTTCTGACTTGGAAATATATCGCCGTTCTTTCACTGTCAATGGGTCAAAATCCTGGAACTCCCTTCCTAACAGCACTGTGGGTGTGCCTACACCACATAGACTGCAGCAGTTCAAGAAGGCTGCTCACCACCACCTTCTCAAGGACAACTAGGGACAGGCAATAAATACTGGCCCAACCAGCAAAGCCCACATCCCATAAATGAAATTTTAAAAATGAAGAAATCTATCACCATGTTTCATCAATCTCCAAAGTAAGCCACTGAAAAATCTATACCATGCAGAATTTCTGTTTACCCAAATCAGAGTTCTCACACTCCTCCAAAAGACTCCCTAATTGGTTAAACCCATAAGTAAACAACTTCTAGGTAATACTCCCTTATTGATGTTTAACTATAAAAAATCCAGCAATATTACCCAAGGCAAACTGTTGCAGCTTTACTAAAGGCATACCACACAACCTCTTAAAATCTCTTCCACTCTGCTGTGGAAATCCAAGACTTCAGAAAAAGACTGTTGCTTGCAGCCCAAGACTTTTCTAGCTTGGCTGGGTGGCTGATTCAAATTGCATCTTCTCCCAGCCTAGAGCTGTTTCCAGGAGATCTTCCTCATACAGCCAACAGCCAACTAACCTTTCCACAGTAACTCTAAAATACACTTTTCCCCCTTTTCATCTCAGGTTCCATCATTCCCACACCTCTTTGAAACTCAAATCCTTTCAAATATAAAATCTTTCATGTTTCTATTTTGTCTCTGCTTTCGGGTCAATAAAATGTAATATACCCTCTTCTGTTTATCCATGAATGTTTCTTGTTACCTCTGACTTCCCTTCGATATTCAAACAAACTCACAACTTATCTAAAATGCAAATGTTAGATCCAACCTATTTACTTGTACCTCAAACCACTATAATATCTCACTACAAATGCACACCTAATGCCTCTATCCTTTCATGTTTTAAACCTCCCAGACAACTGCCTCTAGTACTTTTATCCAGCTTAATTAACTCATTTAATCACACACACACACGCACATAGCCTTCTTCACAGAATAACACAATATCCCCCAAAAATATATTTTAAAAATGACATCCATTCTCACAAGGGTAACATTAGCAGCACCAACTTCCTTCTCCTCAGCCATATGCCCCACCACAAGGCAGAAGGGATGCAAGAACCAGCTGGAAAGACCCACTCAACACAAGGTCTACAGGCAGAGGATTAGCCCCCTCAAAATGTCTAAGCACCAGTGCTTTGGGAGACTTAAGTTTTCATGGCAAGTCACTGCTGATATCTGATATCCTGGAACAAGATCTCCTTCCCAGTGGACCAGATGGACACGCATTTCCAGCAGTGGTCAATAAGGTTCCTTTCGCTGGAGGGCCACTGTCCTCTCAGATCTCTGCCTCTCACCAAGTTTTACGGTCTCTCCCCCTGCAAGGGGAGAAAGCAGAGAGTTGTGAGTCTTCGTAATGGCTTGTGAGGAGAGGAGGGAAAGAGGAATTTGTGGGGGCCACTGAGAGACATGGGTGCAAGGGGCAATAGGCTGACTATGAGCATATATGTGAGCATTCAGATGGGATGTGAGGTGCTTACAGAGAGAGGAGTCATTGCAGCTGCAAGGTGTGCATATGTGCAGAGTGCTGGACAGGAGAATGCTGAGCAAGTCAGAGGGTGGGACTTGGCAGCTGAAAGTCTTATGCCACACATCTGTCAGGCCCTCCTGAGGTCCTGGACCCTCTTGTTGCACTGTTGCCAGCTTGGAGGGATGACACTCTGGCTGCTGAATCCCTCACTCACCTCCATCCAGGCCTGTTTGGTTAGAGATGCTACTTTCTTCCTCCCCCTTTGAGAGAGCTCACCTCAATGCAGCCCCTCAGATCCCACAACAAGACCCCCAGTTAAGAGTGTGGGACCCGGGAAGCAGCTTTCCCAGATTCCTCCATTGCTTTTCCCAGCGCTGCCATCTTTCATTTTGATGACTAGAAGTATTATTGTCACCCAAAAATCAATAGTTTTTCTTCAGCAGCAGGTTGAAAGTTATTGCTTCAGATTGGAATAGGTAAGTTTGCATCTTTGTTCATTGCAATATTCTTGGGTGAAGATGTTCTTATTCGAGTGGGTTTCTGACTGCACTCATCTACACACACCTAGGCCGGAATTTTTTGGCCCTGTTGGGGTCGGGCATTATGGCGGGTAGGGAGGAGATGGCCAAAATTCGGATTTACCCTGTCGTTTAACCAGTTTGTGATCTTCCGCTCCACCCGTCAATGGCGGGCCGTGTTTCCCGCCACCACATGTCGGGAACGCCATTTTAATACATTTACATCTAATTATAAGTCCTGCTTGCCGGAATCATTCCCCCACATCAAATTTATCGCCCATATTGGCGGCAGGCTAGTCAACACAGACAGACTGTAGGAAATACTCAAGCACATGCTGGTGGGGTCAGGGGAGGTGGGGGCTGAGGGAAGCAGCCACGCACTTGGAAAAACTTGTCAAAAGTGATCATCCTTCCACAGCTGAGACCATTCAGCTGCAGCTCCATTGATATACTTGGAGTCGGGCCTCTGAACATTTTTCACCCACTCAAGCAATGCAAAAGCATGAAAATGCCACCAAGTGCTCCAGACCCTTTCACCCCTCGGGCACAGACTGCAAATTAATGTGTGTTTTAGGGGCCAACATAGAAATTGACTGACTGGTCAAGTTGTACAATTCTCTTGGGAAAGGTGGCCATGGCACAGTCACTGGTGGAGGCACTCACAGCCCCTTGCAATGTCTTTATTCAGGTTTGGACCAGTCTCCCTCATGTTTCAAGCTAACAGCGCAGCCTTGCAGTGCGGGTTAGGAGAATGCCTGCACCTGAACTGAGAGCACGGCATGCAGTCCAATGGGCAAAGCTGCTGCTAATCGGTCAACTGGAGTGGGGCGGAGGTGGGTAGGGTTTCAGATAGCCGATGAGCGCAGTACACACTGGCCATCCAAGCAATGACCAGCATTCTCCTGCATGCTTGAAGGGAACTTCAGACTTACCCAAGATAGGTTCTTAGTACACCCATGCTAACCCACATGTCTCTCTCTTTGATCCTGCAGGAGGAGAACATCAGGATGATGGAGCCTGGTGATCTAGCTGTCTGCCTCATGGATTACGGAGAAAAAGAAGGAAAGAGCGGCGGAGGCGCCTGGCTCAGCAAAGGGAGGAGCACCTCCCTCAAGATGAAGGAGTGGCAGTGTCTACTGCACATGCAGCTGGAGATCCACAGAGAACCATCACTTGTAGGGTCTTTAGGTGGAGCCTGTTATTCCTGCAGATGACAGAGAACCAGTGTCGCTGAAGATTGCGCATGTCCAGGGAACTGGTCAGTCACATCTGCCACCTGCTGCAGGATTTGGCGCCACGGGGACATGGAGGGCATTCACTGCCAGTGGCCGTGAAAGCGACAGACACGCTCAATTTTTACACCAGTGGCTCCTTCTAGGGCTCCACAGCTGGCCTGTGCAGGATCTCACAAGCCTCCACGCACATGTGTATCCAGGAGGTCACGGAAGCTACCTTAGCAAAGGCAGAGAAATTTGTGCATTTCATCCGGGATCAGGAAAGCCTGGAAGATAGAGCACTGGGATTTGCGCAGATCTCAGGTTTTTCACAGATGCAGGGTGCTATCAACTGCAGTCATGTGGCACTTAGATCTCCATGGCAACGAGCAGTCAACTACGTCAACCAAAAGGGCTTTCACTCACTGAATGTTCAGCTGGTCTGCAACCACCACAAACACATCCTACAGGTCTATGCATGATTCCCTGGGATTGTCCACGGCTTGTGCATCCTTAGCAAGTGTCAGATCCCTGACATTCTCCAGGGTCCAGAGAGGCTGCAGGGTTGGCTCACCGGGGACAAGGGCTAGCCACAGAGGACGTGGCTGATGATGACTGTGATGACTGCCACTTTAAGATCAGTTCAACTGAGTAGGGGTCATGTAATTTGTTCAACCAATGTGTGGCTACCACAGTGGAAATAAATTCTAGGGAGGTGTTTACTAGGAAAAAATGGCTGCATGAAGGGCTGGCTGGATACAAGCAGCCACGCAAGCTCTCGTCTAAATAAAATTTGTTTTATTTGTCTAAGAAGCCTCCCAGAGTGTGTTACTGTGGCCTCAGACTGCAGCAGAGCAATGGTACAATGAGGCTCAAGCCGCAACCCGGAATTTGGTGGAGCAGGCTATAAGGGTTTTGTGAATGAGGTGCTGATGCCTCAACAGGCCCGGTGGAGCACTGCAATGCAGTACCCAGAGGGTGTCACACATCATCGTCGCTTGCTGCACGCTCCACAGCCTGGCACAGCAAAGGGGCGAGGACCTGGCTGAGGAGGAGATGGAGGAGCTGCACGTATCCTCCAATGAGGAAGACGTCGAAGGCGATGCTGGCGCTGAGACCATCACACTACCCAGACGAGGCAGGCGTGTTCTTGAGGCCCTCATAACCGCATGATTCATGGAGGATGATAATGAGATGCAGTGAGGACAGCCCTGACAACCTCAACTTGCATCTGTGAACATTTGACTCCTGTGTGGCTGAAGGCAGTACACGTACCCCCAGTGCTCAGGCTCATGTCACGGCGACGCAGCAGAGGCCCTAATAGTTGCTAGATTCCAGGAGGATGATGAAGGGCTGGCTGGATACAAGAGGATGATGATGACACGGCCCTGCCACACAGTGAGGACACTCTATAGATCTTCACATGGCCTCTGAGGATGTCTGACTCCTGTCTGGCTGAGGGCAGCTCACTTGTGCTCTGTGATCAGGGTCATATCATGGAGATGCAGCCGTGAAACTTAATATGCGCCTGATCCTTTGTCAGCCTTCAGCACCTGCCCCCTTCAGGAGCACAGCGTAACTGGTTACAGATGCTGAAGAGATGGGGGGTCAGCCCCACCTCAAAGGTGCTGAAAGCACATGGAGAGAATGACGGAACTCTGTGACACCTGCCCACAACATTCTGGCAGCAATGACCAGAACCATCGAGGTGCAGACGTCAGTAATGTGTCCAGTGAACATTAAACCAGACCATCACTGTGGTCTGAAGATTACACACTGCACAGGGAAGAGGGCCCTGGACTGAGACGCCTGCCTTTATCTTGTGCAGAAAGGTTTCACATCTCAGTGACATGAACACTGCTCATCAGAACAAGGAGCTATAGACAAGGAGACATTCTTGGGAGCTTATTTACAACAGTGAACATTAAGTACAAGTCATTAACACCTGTGCCCAGGTTGCGCAAATACATCTTAAACTGTCAACGCTGCCACTGAGTCTTGGTGCTCCCCCGACATCCTCAGTGGAGGTGGAGGCAGCCTGCTGACTGCTACACCCTGTCTGTGATGACCTTGGTGGGCATCCTCTGGAGGGCCGAGGCCTGGAAGGCACCAGCCTGCTTTCGGGGTGTTGCTGTGTGGCAGTGGCGCCCTCCTCAGCCTGTGGAGCTGGGGTCACAGGGAGAAGGGGCTCGGCTGCGATGGATACTCCCGGTGTCACATGGGTGGATGGCCCTGGAGTGTGCACCTGCTGATCCTCCTCCCCATGAATGCATGAGGGCCCTCAGATGACTCCCTGAGGAGAAAGAGTAGCTGGAGTGAGATCGAGCCGCACTCGAACCGCACTTCATGCCACTCACATTGACACAGTTGGAGGCCAATCATGGTGTTAGTGATGGAGTTCAGCCTGTGCAGCAGTGCAGGACCGATGTCCCGGACCAAGGTCTCCATGGCTGCCACCATCCTACCAATGTTTTTCCTCGGTGCGTTGCCATACAAGCGCTATTACCTCAGGCTGAAGGTGGACAGAGTCCTCCGTTGTGCCTTGCAATCTGAGGAGCGCCGCGGACATCCCTTCCTGATGTTCCCGAGCTTGCCTTTGCAGCTCCAGCAGCTGTGACATGACCGAGTCCAGAGGCTCGTCATCTGACTCAGACACAGCAAATTTCTGGCCTCCAGCAGTCCCCTGAGTGCCGGGGACCTGGGAAGTCCCTGCCGCCACCTGCTGAGAGTCAGACAGTGCGATGTACTCACCAGATTGTGACCTTGAGGCTACTCTAAAGCTAGGTCCCACTGAGGTGTGTGTTTCTACGGTGGTGGAGGGTGTGGGTGAGCGTTGTGATGGGTCCTCAATCAGGGCGTCCTCAGATTCTTCTTCTGAGGTTTCTTCGGGGCTTGAGACGAGGACTTGGGTCATGGATCCCCCTCGACTGCTTCCTAGATGTGCCTGCGAAAGCAAGGAGAGATAATTAGTGCATGGCAGGGGCTGGCAGAACAGGGGAACTGACTCACAGCATGGTAGTCTGATGGATGTTGCACTGCTGGATGAGTGCATTAGTTGAATGCCGCCAACCTCACCATCAGCACAGGAATGGTTCAGATCGTCGCCAGCCAGCTAGATGATTATTTGCAAAACCTGTGAGGACCTTGATGTCAGGCATTCCTCTACCAATCTGCGATATCTCCCTTTTGTTGTGTGCCAGCTTGTCCTGCGTGAAGACAGATGGAGAGAGTGTAAGCAGGGCACCTGCCAGGCCAGATGAGAAGGATGCCTGGCCTGTGTGGGTGGTGAGTGGTGCCATGGACAGGATGATGACACAATCTGCAGGGCAGATGAAGGTATGTGTGAGAGAGTGAATGGTAATGTTCCTTGAACTGGCAGTGAGTGAGATCCCTGTGTGATGGGTTTGTGAGAGTGTGAGTTGAGAGTGATGAGAAGAGTGACTTAACCTGGTGAAACAGAGGAGATTATTCATCCTCTTTTGGCACTGGGTGGCTGTCCTCTTTTGCAGGGCTTTAGCATTCCACCACTGCCACTGCCTCCCATGCTGGATTGGTGACCTTGTTTGCTGGTCTTCGCCCAGAGTGGGGTTAGAAGATATCACAGTGGGCCTCCACAGTGTCCAGTAGTTGCCTGAGGGAGGTGTCGCTAAACTTGGGGGCATCATGTTTCCTCCCTTTGGCCGCCATGACTTTCCAGCGGTTTCTAATCCCTTAGAGAGAGCTAGCTCTATACACGGACATTCTTTAAATAGGCCACCCAGATTACTGAAGGCCTAAAGAGATGGCGGGGCAGGCAACTCAGAGGCCACCCTGCCAGTGATCCAGCGTGTTTCCCGGGAATGCATTATTAATGAGGCAGGAAGGGCCGGAAATGGGACAATATGGCGCGTAAAGCCGCCATTGCGGCTGGCGGGTAAAGCATCCCTTTTCCTGCCCGCTACCTCATTTTGTGCAAATCTGGGACAATTCCACCCCTATTTTTAGCTATTCCCAGTTACAGAACATATTATTATATGGATAAAAGCTAAGTGTTCTATGCTTTCAAAGCAGTGAGGTTTCCTCATGAAATGATCTAGAATTGTTTTCTGAATAAACAGCAATAAATTGGATTAATTGATGATATTGTATGTATTTGTTGGTCTTTTTATAGCACTCTAAGTAAGGGTGCAGATGGCTGAAGGAACCTTGTTCGTTTGAAAATCCTAACAACATCGTTGGATGAACTGATCTTGTTAGGAATTACCTTGTCAACACAGTTTTGAAAATTAATGGGAACAATTATAGTGATAAATGGTTTTGCAAAGTCGTCCTGAAAGGGAAAGCATGAAAACTGAGATAAAGACAAAGAAAGTCTATATCTAATGTGATACCTGACAAGTGGTGTTTAAATGTTCATCATACACAAGACACGTCATCGTGTAAAAAATGTACTTTGGCCACACTTGTTATTTGTAAAAGAAGATTTACCCTCAGATTTTCTTAACAGTATAGTTAATGGCAACATATGCGTATACAGAACCCTTATTTATCCTTGATACTGCTATTTGAGAGTAAAGCACGTCATTATTACTTCCATCACTGCAATTTGTTCTAATCTGAGAGAAGGGTAATGCAGACAATCATGAATAATCAGCTAAAATATGCTGCATCGCATTCCACAGAGCATGTCATTCATTATCTCTGCCGACACCTTTTGTTGCTCCAACCTTGGACAGGTGTTTGAATATTTATTTCAGGGAGCAAAGCATAATTAATTTTAGGATTTCCACGCAAACAGCTGAATATTCGGGGATCAATTCTCAAAGGAATTAGCCACAGTAAAAGACTGAGGGAAAAAGAATTGCCTTGGGGGTAGGAGTTGTGGGTGGGTGGGTGGGGAGGTGAGGAAATTTGACAGTTTAATTCTGAAGCTCCTTGTTTTTGGGTCAGGGGAAGGCTGGGTAGTTCTGAGCCCACCCAGTTACACAGCTGAAACATTGTTTTCCCTCATTATTCTTCTACTGAGTTCTACAACCGCGTTCAAAAAATAGTTTAAGGATAAGCCCATCAACTACAGGGAAATCAGTTTAACCTTGATGGTGAAAAAGCTTTTGGAAATGATAACCCAGGGCCAAATTAATGATGGCTTGGAACAAGTGTCAATTAATTAAGGAAAACCAGCATAGATTTGTTAAAGGCCATGTTTGACTAAGTTGATAACTTTATTTGATAAGGTAACAGTGAAAGTTGATGAGAGTAATGCGGTGTACATGGACTTCTAAAAGGCATTTGATACGGTGCAAAAACAAAAATACCTGGAAAAACTCAGCAGGTCTGACAGCATCTGCGGAGAGGAATACAGTTAACGTTTCGAGTCCGAATGACCCTTCAACAGAACTAAGTAAAAATAGAAAAGATGTGAAATATAAGTTGGTTTAAGGGCGGGGAGGGGGTGGGTCAAGAAGAGCTGGATGGAGGGCCAGTGATAGGTGGAGATAACCAAAAGATGTCACAGACAAAAGGACAAAGAGGTGTTGAAGCTGGTGATGTTATCTATAGGAATGTGCTAAGTAAGGGTAGAAAGCAGGATGAGCAGGGTACAGATAGCCCTAGTGCGGGTGGGGTGGGGGGAAGGGATTGAAATAGGCTAAAAGATAGAGATAAAACAATGGATGGAAATACATTTAAAAATAATGGAAGTAGGCGGGAAAAGAAAAATCTATATAAATTACTGGAAAAAACAAAAAGGTGGGGGAAAATCGGGAAGGGGGTGGGGATGGAGGAGAGAGTTCATAATCTTAAATTGTTGAACTCAATATTCAGGCCGGAAGGCTGTAAAGTGCCTAGTCAGAAGATGAGGTGCTGTTCCTCCAGTTTGCGTTGAGCTTCACTGGAACAATGCAGCAAGCCAAGGACGGACATGTGGGCATGAGAGCAGGGTGGAGTGTTGAAATGGCCAGCGACAGCGAGGTCTGGGTAATGCTTGCACACAGACCGAAGGTGTTCTGCAAAGCGGTCACCCAGTCTGCGTTTGGTCTCTCCAATGTAGAGGAAACCGCATTGGGAGCAACGAATGCGGTAGACTAAGTTGAGGGAAGTGCAAGTGAAATGCCGCTTCACTTGAAAGGAATGTTTGGGCCCTTGGACAGTGAGAAGAGGGGAAGTAAAGGGGCAGGTGTTGCACCTTCTGCGGTTGCATGGGAAGGTGCCGTGGGAGGAGGTTGAGGTGTAGGGGGTGATGGAGGAGTGTACCAGGATGTCCCGGAGGGAATGATCCCTGCGGAATGCCGCCTGGGAGGATGAAGGGAAGATGTGTTTGGTGGTGGCATCATGCTGGAGTTGGCGGAAATGGCGGAGGATGATCCTTTGAATGCAGAGGCTGGTGGGGTGATAAGTGAGGACAAGGGGGACCCTATCATGTTTCTGGGAGGGAGAAGAAGGTGTGAGGGCGGATGCGCGGGAGATGGGCCGGACACGGTTGAGGGCCCTGTCAACCACCGTGTGTGGAAAACCTCGGTTAAGGAAGAAGGAGGACATGTCAGAGGAACTGTTTTTGGAAGTGGCATCATCAGAACAGATGCGACGGAGGTGAAGGAACTGAGAGAATCAGATGGAGTCCTTACAGGAAGCGGGGTGTGAGGAGCTGTAGTCGAGGTAGCTGTGGGAGTCGGTAGGCTTGTAATGGATATTTTTATTTTTTTTATTTATTTATTTTTTTGGTGGACAGTCTATCACCAGAAATTGAGACAGAGAGGTCAAGCAAGAGAAGGGAAGTGTCAGAGATGGACGTTGTGAAAATGATGGAGGGGTGGAAATTGGAAGCAAAATAAATAAATTTTTCGAGGTCCAGATGAGAGCATGAAGCAGCACCAAAGTAATCATCGATGTACCGGAGAAAGAGTTGTGGGAGGGGGCCGGAGTAGGACTGGAACAAGGAATGTTCCACATACCCCATAAAGAGACAGGCATAACTGGGGCCCATGCGGGTACCCATAGCCACACCTTTTATTTGGAGGAAGTGAGAGGAGTTTAAGGAGAAATTGTTCAATGTGAGAACAAGTTCAGCCAGACGGAGGAGAGTAGTGCTCGATGGGGATTGTTCGGGCCTCTGTTCGAGGAAGAAGCAGAGAGCCATCAGTCCATCCCGGTGGGGGATGGAGGTGTAGAGGGATTGGACGTCCAAGGTGAAGAGGAGGCGATTGGGGCCAGGGAACTGGAAATTGTTGATATGATGTAGGTTGTCAGAGGAATCACGGATGTAGGTGGGAAGGGACTGGACAAGGGGAGAGAGAATGGAGTCAAGATAGCAAGAAATGAGTTCTGTGGGACAGGAACAGGCTGACACGATCGGTCTGCCGGGACAGTCCTGTTTGTGGATTTTGGGTAGGAGGTAGAAGCGGGTCGTCCGAGGTTGGGAGACTATCAGGTTGGAAGCTGTGGAAGGAAGATCTCCAGAGGAGATGAGGTCAGTAACAGTCCTGGAAACAATGGCTTGATGTTCAGTGGTGGGGTCATGGTCCAGGGAGAGGTAGGAGGAAGTGTCTGCGAGTTGACGCTCAGGCTCTGCGATGTCAAGGTCAGTGCACCAGACAACAACAGCACCACCCTTGTCAGCGGGTTTGATGACAATGTCAGGGTTGGAACTGAGAGGACACCTTCTTCTCCCTCCCAGAAACATGATAGGGTCCCCCTTGTCCTCACTTATCACCCCACCAGCCTCCGCATTCAAAGGATCATCCTCCACCATTTCCGCCAACTCCAGCATGATGCCACCACGAAACACATCTTCCCTTCATCCCCCCAGGCGTCATTCCGCAGGGATCATTCCCGCCTGGACATCCTGGTCCACTCCTCCATCATCCCCATACACCTCAACCCCCTCCCACGGCACCTTCCCATGCAACCGCAGAAGGTGCAACACCTGCCCCTTTACTTTCCCTGTCCTTACCGTCCAAGGGCCCAAACACTCCTTTCAAGTGAAGCAGCATTTCACTTGCACTTCCCTCAACTTAGTCTACCGCATTCGTTGCTCCCAATGCGGTTTCCTCTACATTGGAGAGACCAAACGCAGACTGGGTGACCGCTTTGCAGAACACCTTCGGTCTGTGTGCAAGCATTACCCAGACCTCCCTGTCGCTGGCCATTTCAACACTCCACCCTGCTCTCATGCCCACATGTCCGTCCTTGGCTTGCTGCATTGTTCCAGTGAAGCTCAACGCAAACTGGAGGAACAGCACCTCATCTTCTGACTAGGCACTTTACAGCCTTCTGGACTGAATATTGAGTTCAACAATTTAAGATTATGAACTCTCTCCTCCATCCCCACCCCCTTTCCGATTTTCCCCCTCCTTTTTGTTTTTTCCAATAATTTACATAGATATTTCTTTTCCCACCTACTTCCATTATTTTAAAGTGTATTTCCATCCATTGTTTTATCTCTACCTTTTAGCCTATTTCGATCCCTTCCCCCTACCCCACCCACACTAGAGCTTTCTGTACCTTGCTCATCCTGCTTTCTACCCTTACTTAGCACATTCCTTTAGATAATATCACCACCTTCAACACCTCTTTGTCCTTTTGACTGTGACATCGTTTGGCAATCTCCACCTATCACTGGCCCTCTATCCAGCTCTACTTGTTCCCCCCCACCACCCTTAAACCAGCTTATATTTCACCTCTCTTCTACTTTTCCTTAGTTCTGTTGAAGAGTCATACGGAGTCGAAACGTTAACTATGTTCCTCTCCACAGATGCTGCCAGACCTGCTGAGTTTTTCCAGGTATTTTTGTTTTTGTTTTGGATTTCCAGCATCCGCAGTTTTTTGCTTTTATCTTTGATACGGTGCCACAGAATAAACTTGCCAGCAAGCTGAAGTCCATGAATAAAAAGGACAGTGGCAGCATGGGTATGAAAATGGATGAGTGGCAGGAGACAAAGTTGTTTTGTGGACTGGAGGAAGGTGTCCAGTGGGGTTTCCCAGGGGTCGGTACTAGGGCCACGGGTTCTCTTGATCTATATTAATGACCTAGGTCTGGGTGTACAGGGCACAGTTTCAACATTTGCAGGTGACACAAAACTTGCAAGTATTGTGAATTGTGAGGAGAAGAGTGAAACATTTTAAGAGCATGTAGACAGGCTGGTGGAATGGGGAAATAAGTGGCAGATGAAATTTAATGCAGAGAATTGTTAAGTGGTACATTTTGATAGGAAGAATGAGAAAAGACACTATAAAATAAAAGTCTAAGTAATGTGCAAGAATAGAGAGGGTTGGGGGTCTAGGTGCACAAGCTGTCAAAGGTGGCAGAGAAGGTTAAGAAGGTAGTTAAAAATACATAGGGGATCCTGGACTTGAGGCATAGAGTACAAAAGCAAGAAAGTTATAGTGAACCTTTATAAAATGCTGGTTCAGCCTCAACTAGAGTATTGTGTCAAATTTTGGGCACCACACTTTAGGAAAGATGTGAAGGCATTAAAGCAGGTGCATAAAGGATTCAGGAATGAGGAACTTTAGTTACATGGATACACTGGAGAAGCTGGATTGCTTTCCTAAGAGAAGAGAAGTTTGAGAGGAGATGGATATAAGTGTTCAAAAGCATGAGGGGTCGAAAGAGTAGAAAGAGAGAAACTGTTCTCATTGGCAGAAGGATCGAGAACCAGAGGACACCAATTTAAGCCGATTAGGAAAAGAACCAACAGCAACACGAGGAAAAACTTTTCTACGGTTTGAGTGCTTAGGATCTGCCATCCTCTGCCTGAGAGTGTAGTGGAGGCAAATTCGATCATGGCTTTCAAAAAGAAACTGGATAAATACGTGAAGAAAAAATTTACGCGGCTACAGGTAAAAGGAGGAAGGCAATCTGAGCTGCCCTTGCAGAGAACCTGCATGGACATGATGGGCTGAATAGCCTCCTTCTGTGCTGCTGACGGTAAAGATCCTATTATTCATTCATGAGATGTGGGCCTTGCCGGCAAGGCCAGCATTAATTATTACCCTTCCCTAATTGCCCTTGGGAAGGTGGTGGCGAACTGCTTTCTTGAACTGCTGTAGTTCCAAGGATTTTGACTTAGTGGTGATGAAGGAATAGCAATACTTTTCCCAGTCAGGATTGTATGTGTCTTGGCGACGTGGTGGTGTTCCCATGCACCTGCTGCCTTTCCCCTTCTAGATGATAAAGGTCATGGGTTTGACTATTGAAGAAGCCATACAAGTTCTTGCTGCAATTAACTGATTAACTTTTTCCCCTATTTTGTGATTTAATCTAAAATCAATTACAATTTATTAGTTAAATAAATTAGCTAAATCTGTTATTAGCATGAGCTACTGACATATTTTCCATGCGGCATTTAATATAAACCCTCCTGTTGTCATATACCTGTTTCAAATTCAAAAATACACATTACAACCTTCCAAATGTGCACACACAGTACAGCAGAATTAAGGTTCAGAAAAGGGATGGGAATGTCAGTGACTATAATATTCACAAAGATGGAACAGTGAATCTGATATTTTAGTACATCTTAATGTGTGTCAAAAATGTTGGCACTTAATGATGACTAGGAATGCCACAGAGTTTGGAGGCAGCAGGTTATTGTGCACCATCAACTATTAAATGGAGAACAGTCTCATTGACAGATTAGCCAAGCAAAAGGGGGAACCAAAAATAAAAGCTGGCAATGAAAGATCATCTAGAAAAAAGGAATAGCTTAATTGTACGTGTCTTCCCTTATCAAGTACACAAGTGGTGCAGACACTGCATGACTGATGAGCTTTTCAGGGACTACAGCTGCATTATGGGCAGCTCCATTCCAGCGTTTTAACAAGACAGCACATAGTGATGCCCAACGATCTTTGTTTGGTATAAAAACAAAAATGCTGGAAAAACTCAGCAGGTCTGGCAGCATCTGTGGAGAGAAAAACAGAGTTAACGTTTCAAGTCCATATGACTCTTCTTCAGATGCTGCCAGACCTGCTGAGTTTTTCCAGTATTTTTTGTTTTGATCTTCGTCTGGTGCGGTGTACATCATAAGCCTACTCGGCACCTGACAATAGAGAGCTCAGGTCACCAAAGGAAAGTGCACTTTGATCACACTGATCGCATTATCAACCAATGGAAAATGGAAACCTTACTTTATATGATTTCTCATTTGTTTGGTTTAAAGGCTATAAAACAAAGTGATGGGTTTGTACACTTGTCAGATAATCAGCTGATCCAATAGAAATCCTATTGTGCCTCTGCTGAAGAAAATTGCAGTGCAGAATCCAAATGGCTAGAATTAACAGTCATGCTCCTTAACATAATGAACAGTCCTGCACAATGCATTTACTCAAATGACACACAGGAGAAAACAGGAGCATGTTTGATAAAGTAGGTGAAATCACTCTATTTAAGAGTGTGGCTAAGAGCTGCTGCCATTTGACTTGTTCACTACGTGTTCTTTAAAGGAACTTCATTAATAGAGCATTTGAAAAAGTCTTAAAGTTTCATTTTTCTTGCAATGACACCATAAGAAAGTGAAAGGATGATGCATCGTGTTACAATTTACATGATGGCATCGGACAGAAATATTATGAATTTGCATTCCGGGTACAGAGCATCACACATCAGAAGCACGTATTGGGAATTCTGTCACCCTTTCCCCACAGGTTTTTTTCACCTCTTCATTTTAATTTTTATGTTTTTTTAACAATAGGCAAGGCTCGCCAAGAGTTATTCACAAAAGCATTACTCATTTCAGAATGCTAGTCTTTTTTTAATTTAGCAATTAACTGAAAGTTGCTGTTAGGATTGAAAGAAAGTGAGTTTTAGTCCAGCCTTAAAACAGGGCTCATACAGGCTCTGCCTGTAGCTGCAGCTAGTTAATTAGATAACTAGCTTAATCAGATTTTCAGAGGCTAAGTTCAGAGAGTGTAAAAGTAGGCTATCTTAGAGTGATGACTTTGTCTGCCCTGGAGTGCTGTTTTGGGCTGCAGTAGAGTGCTTCAATTGGAGTTTGGTAACTGAGGGAGTTCGGTGAGGAGGGAGGAGGTGCTCCTTTCCTTTTCTACCTTTCCTCAGAAAGAAGAGCAGCGGCCTTGGTAAGTAGGACCTGGTGAGTAAATTAGAAAAGTGTAATATTTTTAAACAGGTTGCTATATTTGGATTTAACTGAGAAGCGCCAGGAATAAGGGAAATTTAGTGCCGATATAATAAAGTAATATAAATAATCCAAAGTAGAGTTAAGATACGGCAGGGAAGCTCAGTGAAATGGAATATGTGTGCTGTAATATGTGCAAAGTCATGGGTGCTACCAGATGACCACAGGTGCAGAAAGTGCTGCCAGCTGCAAAAATTTGAGCTCCGGGTATGAGAGCTCGAGCAGGGCTGGAGTCACTGTGGTGAATCCGAGAGGCTGAGAGCTATGTGGATAGCACGTTCAGAGAGGTGGTCACACCGCAGCTTAAGGGCCTGGAGACAGAGAGGGAATGGATGACCAGGCAGTCCAAGAGAAGTAGGCAGGTAGTGCAGGAGTCCCCTGGGGTCCCGCTCACAAATCAGTTTTCCATTTTGGAAGCTGGTGAGGGCACTGGTTCCTCAGGGGAGTGCAGTCAGAGCCAAGTTTGTGGCAGCACGAGCGGCTCGGCTGTACAGGAGGGGAGGAAGAAGAAAGGAAGAGCAATAGTGGTAGGGGATTCATTGGTTAGAGGAACAGGCAGGCGTTTCTGTGGTCGTAGACGTACATCCGGGATGGTATGTTGCCTCCCTGGTGCCAGGGTCAAGGATGTCACAGGGCAGCTGCAGGATATTCTTCTGGGGTAGGATGATCAGCCAGAGGCCGTGGTCCGCATTGGTACCAATGACTTAGGTAGGAAGGGGGGTGTGGCCCTGCAATCAGAATTTAGGGAGCTAGGTAGAAAATTAGCAAGCAGGACCTCAAATGTAGTAATCTCCAGATTACTCCTAGTGCCACATGCCAGTGAGTACAGAAATGGGAGGATAAGGCAGATGAACACGTGGCTGGAAAGATCGTACAGGTGGAAGGGCTTTAGATTCCTGGGACACTGGGACTGGCTCTGGGGGAGATGGCACCTGTACAAGCCGGACGGGTTGCCTCTGAACAGAGCTGGGACTGAGTTCCTTGCTAGTTTTACTGGTGCTGTTGGGAAGACATTAAACTAACTCAGCAGGGGTGTGGGAACCAAGGGAACATGCTAGAGAGGAATACCAGGGTGCACAAAATACTGGGAGGGACAGATAGCACTAGTATAGAGAATAGTAAATTAATAGGTAAAGTAGGGTTGTGGGAGAAAGTAACAAAATCTAAAGCAGGGTTACTATGCATGTATGTGAATGCATGGAGTATAGTAAATAAGATTGGGGAGTGACAGGTGCAGATTGCCATGTGGAAATATGATGTTGTGGCGATAACAGAGATGTGGTTCAATGAAGGCAGAACTGGGTGTTAAATATTCCTGGGTACAAGGTGTTCAGAAAGATAGAAAAGGAAGGAAAGGAGGAGGGGTGGAGGTATTGGTTAAGGAGAGCATTGCAGTGCTGGAGAAAGAAGACATCCCAGAGGGTTCAAGGACAGAATCAGTTTGGCTAGAGCTAAGGAACAAGAAGGATGCAATCACATTGCTTGGTGTAGTCTATAGACCACCAAATAGTGAGAAGGACGTAGAAGAACAAATCTGCAGAGAAATTCTAGAGAGATGCAAGCATTATATAGTAGTTATAATGGGTGACTTTAATTACCTGAATATAGACTGGGACAGCGGTAGTGTAAAGGATGGAGAGGGGCAAAAGTTCCTAGACTGTGTTCAGGAGAATTTTCTACAGCAGTACGTGTCCAATCCAACAAGAAAAGATGCACTGTGGACCTGGTTCTTGGAAATGAGGTGGGTCAAGTAGATCAAGTGTCAGTAGGGGAACATTTAGGAGACAGTGATCATTGTATTGTATGTTTTAGGGTGATGATAGGAAAGGATGATAGGCAATCCGGAATAAGAATAATTAACTGGGTGAGAACCAACTTCGGTGGGGCAAGAACGGAGTTGGGCCAGACAGACTGGAACGAAAGATTGGCAGGAAAAACTGTAGCTGAGCAATGGTCTACCTTCAAAAAAGAATTGGTTCAGACACAATCAAGGTATATTCCATTGAAAGGGAAAGATAGGGCAAACAAATCCAGAGCTCTTTGGATGAAAAAGGAGATAAAAATTAAGATAAAGAAGAGAAAGTGTGCTTACCGTAGGTGTCAGGTAGAAAATACACTTGAGAACCAAGAGGAATACAGAAGGTTCAGAGGGGAGGTGAAAAAGCATATTAGAGAAGCGAAGAGGGATTATGAGAAAAGACTGGCAGCCAACATAAAGGGAAATCCCAACGTCTTCTGTGGGCATATGAATAGTAAGAGCGTGGTAAATGGAGGAGTAGAGCCAATTAGGGACCTAAAAGGAAATTTACACATGGACGAAGGGGCCATGGCTGAGGTATTAAATGAATACTTTGCATCTGTCCTTACCAGGAAGGTAGATGCTACCCAGGCCATGGTGACAGATGAGGAAACTCTGTCACTAGAAGGGTTCCAAATTGATAAGGAGGAAGTGTTGAATAGACAGTTGGTACTTAAAGTTGACAAGGCACAGGGACCGGACGAGATGCATCCAAGGATATTGAAGGAAGTGAGAGTAGAAATTGAAGGGGGACTGGCTATAATCTTTCAGTCTTCACTAGGCTCAGGGGTGGTGCCAGAGGACTAGAGAATTGCAAACATTATGCCCTTGTTCAAAAAAGGTTATAAGGATAAGCCCAACAATTACAGACCGGTCAGTTTAACTTCAATGTTGGGCAAGATTCTAGAAACAATTATGTGGGGTAGAATTAGTAGTCACATGGAAAAATATGGGTTGATAAGGAAGGGCCAGCATAGATTTATAAGGGGGAAATCATGTTTAACTAACTTGCTGGAGTTTTTGAAGAGGTAACAGAAAAGGTCGATGAGGGTAATGCTGTTGATGTGGTGTAAATGAACATTCAAAAGGCATTTGATACAGTGCCACACAATAGACTTGTGAGAAAAGTTATTGCTCATGGGATAAAAGGGACAGTAGCAACGTGGATATAAAATTGGCTAAAAAATAGGAAGCAGAGAGTAATGGTCAATGGATATTTTTCAGGCTGGAGGAAGGTTTGTAGTAGAGTTCCCCAGGGGTTGGTATTAGGACCTTTGCTTTTCCTGTTATATATTAATGATCTAGTTCTTATTGTGCAGGGGACAATTTTAAAGTTTGCAGATGATACAAAGCTTGTGAATGTTGTGAACTGCAAGGAGGACGGTGTGGAACTTCAGAAGGACATAGAAAAGTTGGTGGGGTGGGCAGAGAGGTGGCAGATGAAGTTGAATCCAGAGAAGTGTGAGGTGATGCATTTTGCTAGAAGGAACATGTACAGACAACATAAAATAATTGGTGAAATTTTGAAAGGGGTGCAGGGGCAGAAAGAGCTGGGTGTATATGTACATAAATCATTGAATATGGCAGGACAGGTGGAGAGAGCAGTTAATAAAACATATAGCATCCTGGGCTTTATTCATAGGGGCATAGTGTACAAGAGCAGGGGGATTATGCTGAATTCATATAAGACACTCATCAGACCTCAGCTGGCGTATTGTGTACAGATCTGGGCACAACACTATAGGAAAGATGTGAACACATTGGAGAGAGTACAGAAGAGGTTTACAAGAATGGTTCCAGGGATGAGAAAATTCAGCTATGAGGATAGATTGGAGGGGTTGGGACTGTTCTCCTTGGAAAGTAGAAGGCTAAGAGGAGATTTGATAGAGATGTTCAAAATCATGAGGGGGCTGGTCAGAGTAAATAGGGAGAAGCTGTTCCCACCTGTAAAAGGATCAAGAACGAGAGGGCACAGATTTAAAGTGATTTGCAAAAGAAGCAAATGTGACATGAGAAAAAACCTTTTCACCTAACAAGTAGTTTGGGTCTGAATGCACTGCCTGGAATTGGTAGAGGCAGGTTTAATCGAAGCATTCAAGAGGGCATTAGATTGTTTCTATTCAAATAATGTACAAGGTTATGGGGAAAAGACAGGGCAATGGCATTAGGTCATAATGCTTAGTTGGACAGCTGGTGCAGACACAATGAACCAAATGGCCTCCTTCTGTGCCCTTGACATTCACAGAATCACAGAATCACAGAATTTTTGTTTGCTGAAGGGACCACATATCCCTAAGCTCCTAACTTACTGTGAGAGGTATAATATCCAACAGCATACACCCAAGGCCAAAGTTTATGCAATTACTGTAACAGGAAAGGTGTGATTTGGTGCAGTAAGATCACTCATTCGAACCTGAATGCAACCTGTTAAATTTTTTTTCCCGCTGCAATGTATTGCAGAAACACTGCCAGCAAGCCTGGACTTCATAAGAGAGACATCCAAATGAAAATGATTGCACTTCTCAAGACACACTCGTCAAACTTGTCTCACTAAAGTGTCCCTGGAGGACTGAACGATTTCTTGATTTAAAAGCAAAAGAACAAAACATTCAGTGGTTTTGAGGTGAAGCGCTTGTTACAATTAACTTGAGTTACAAATAATGGCACTTGCAGTTCTCTTCGCAGATCTGGTGAAGCAAATTATTTTCTGTGGTAGTGTGCATTTTTTGATCCGTTGGTAAAAAATGTTTGAATTTGTTATTGATATAAGGTGGGAGTCTGCTTTGAGATTCATTATAAATTAGTTTGCATCGAGAGAAGGGAGACAGCCATCTCCATGAAACTCTCTGGGGTTCTCCTTTTGACAATAATGTATTGTATCAATATATTTAGGTTGCATATCCTAAATGAATAGTTAATAATGACAGTCTGCAACCACTGGAATTTCATATCCTTCTACTCTTTAATATTCTTACTAATCCATGATACTCTATCAATGTCATGCATCAAAAAATACAAGGCGCCTCGAGAAAAGATTATCACTTTTCATTAGCATAGTCAAATTTATAACACAATGAAAACTGCGGCAAAAATATTATGATATTTTATTTCAAATGCAAAGTGAAAAACTGAGTTTTTGTTTTAGCGTGGAGAAAAATCCAGTTGCATTCTTCTAATTTGCAGAATTACTGACCAGCATTGGCTTTTAATGGGGTCCTTGATCAATTTGAAATGAGTGCAGTGACCAACAGTTGCGGGGGAGGAGAATTAAACACTGACTGCCCATGGTTTTTATGCCTTTATTTTATTGTTGCTATAGTAACCAGGATATGGATATATTTTACGAGTTGGATGAGTGAGGGATGACCAATGACTTTATAACATCATTGTGTCACCACATGCATCTGTGGTACATTTTTGTCATGTTTTCTCCCTACAATTTCTCCTCTTCTGAAGGCGCTGACTTTTGCTGTATGAGAATTCCATGAACATCAGCAACCCTTCAGCCTCTTGGTTATTCTAAACAATAAGTAGCAGCAGACTTTACAGCGATGGAGCCATTAGAACTGATCTTGAATCTGTCTTTTCCTGATGTCCACACAAACCCATTTTCCATCAGTCAATGACTAGTACAGAACTGTTAAACCCGATTATAGCACATCATCCCAGTTTATTTTGGCCAGCTCAGGTAACCTGGGGCCCTTCTGATATGTATGGATTAATATCATCCAGTCAACACGCCTATCCACTGAGCTATAGCGATGCTAAAAATAATCGGGCAGATTATCCTTTGTTCTACTTGAGCGTAAGTAACAGTTTAGGTGGAGCCCAAAAAAATGAAGATAGGTCAGAGGGGATAATTTGCCCACAATGGAATAGGTCCAATTATTTAATATTAATGGGAAATCAGTCAATATTATTGGCATGCTACAACAACAACATCAACAACCAAAACTTGTATTTATATGGTGCAGTTAACATAAAACAATGTATCCCATCCAATTTTTCCCCATGTGCTCCACGTACGAGATTACCCAAAACTAAGCACAAAGAATCAAACTCCCCCACCCCGCCGCAATGTCTTTAAATAAAGTAAACTGATCCCCCACACCACATAAACAGAAAATTATGCCATATTGCTGAAAAAAAGAGACATGTCTAAGCTTTTCTTCTTACACTGTTCAGGACACTTGCAAGAATACTAATATAAGGGGGAAAACAACAACATATATTCTATGTGAAGAGAGTGATGATTGGCTGGCAAGTGGCATTGCCATCAAGAATGCGCCACTGATGGTGACTGCATTGTTTGAAATTTAAACCAGGCAGCTTGACCCTGATTGGTCAAGGCATTGGTCTGAGGAATGAGTCAGCAAATGGCTGTCACTTATTTTGTTTAGCTGAAACAGGCGCAGTGTATGTACATGTCCTTTCTGTCTGCAAAGAACAGGGCCCTGTGTATTAATACATGTAGCTTCCAGTACAGGCAAATGTCCCACACTGTGGGCCCGAATGACAATCTTAAGTCGATCGTCAGCGTAATTCTTAGCGCTTTGAGGATTATTTAGCAATTGTTGTCCAATCACATCTAATGTTGGACACTATATGTTTTTAGTTTTGCAAGCACGGGCTGGTTGAGTACAGTCTGTACCCTGCCCATTGTGAACAGCAGCTGGGACATGCTGTTTGATAAATTCCGCCAGTCTTTGGGATATACGGCCTGGCTTCACACTGGCACTGAAACTCATATACCACATTATTCATTTGTGTGATAGGCAGAATGTCTTTTTGGCTTGAGGGCAGCATCCTGTTAGTGGTGAATACCACTCGTGTTGCTGCTACATAGTAGCAGCGTGAAACAGCTAGCTTCACTTGTTGCTCAAATCTTTGAGATATCTTGCCCTTCCAGGGTAATCTGAGGTAGACTGGGCACTTTTCAGGGACAAAAGTGACAGCCTTAGTTCATGAGTTTGCATGATATACAGTGTGAAATGATCTGATCAGGGTAGCCATTATCCTGCAGGATGTCATTGATGCGCCTATTTCAGCATCAGGCTTGCATGGTGAGCAAATGGCTCAGGTCCTATTCACAAGGTTGCCAGAAAGACCAATCTTATAGCGTGTGGAACTGTAAGAATCCCAACACGTATACTGACCAGTGCAGACTGTGGTAGAGAATCCGCTGGCAGATTTCTCAACGAGTATGCCAAGGAAAGGGAGCTCATTTGACTGCTCCATTTCAAAGGTGAATTTGAGAGCAGGATGGAGCCCATTAAGACACGTAAAGAAATTTTTACATGCAGCTGCGGATTTAAATATAGCAAACGCATCATCCACATATCGGAGAAATGCGAGGGATAGGAGGTTAGGTGTCATTCCACCGAAGTCACGCTTCTCATGGAACCCAACAAAAATGTCTGTGAAAGCTGAGCCTAGCGGGGATCCCATGGCAACACCATATATTTGGGCATACATGGTGTCATTAAAATTGGACTCAACTGCATGAGTTGTCGAGTTCATAAGTTCAATAAATACTGATTCGCGCAATGGTGGGGGGTCTAGATCTCCATGATATAGTGCTGTAGTGCAAATATCTATGGCTTCCTGAAGTGGAACATTGATGAATAGGCTAGCAATATCAAATCAGCACATCAACACAGCTCTGATATCGATATGCAAGTCCTGTATGGTCTTCGCAAGTGTGAAGGAATCCTTCACCGTGTATGTGGAAAACTTGGTCAAAACTGGTTGTAACAATTCGCCCAACCATTTGTCCAATTCATGCTGTGCAGAACCAGTCGTAGATAAGATGGAGTGTAGCGGCACATCTCTTTTTTTGTGTCAGCCAATACATATGCGGACGTAGTGAACTGTCAGGACGAACCCTGTCATATATATCACACTGTAGCTCAACACTTACACAAATCCATCAAGTGTTTTTTTAGCTCACTTTCAAGCAAGGCTATGCGGTCATGTTGAGCAGCAGGTCCAATGGATACGAATTTGGACCAGTCATTAAGAATGGCGTGCATTTTGTTGATATAGTCACGCTTGTTAGGGTTGACTATTCCCGACGCTTTGCCAATTTTACTGAAGTAAATGTCCGGGTTGGTCTTAAGGCCTCGCAATGCTGTAAGACTTTCACGTTGCGTGTGAAATTTGTACAGGTCATTTGGAATTCCGCAATATGCATGCACTAGATCAGCCAGGAACCCTTTCAAGGATTCAAAGTCTTCAGTGGATGCTGGTTTGTGGCAGGATAGTTGGGAGTAGCGGTGTTCAAACTCAGCTAATACCCCTACCTGTTTGATTTGGGATGAAGGCACATCAAAATTGAAACCATGAGCAAGAACAAACTCCTCGCTTTCTGAGACACATGGTCAGAGAGATTTGTTACGTGTTTAGTGGCATAGTTAATTGTGTTGCCAAACTGCTTCTGCTTAATTGAGTTTATGGTGTGGACGTATTTCATACAGGTATTGTTTATGGTGTGGTCATCTATTAAAGCAATATAGTGGCATAAACTGATCAAATCAAAAAATGAAAGAACTTTGCACACATCAGGCCAAGTGCAGTGTAGGGCACAACATAAATTAGTAATCCCATTACCAATCTGTTCAATCTCATCTCGCATGAATGCTTGCTCCATCGTGGGGCTGTGTCTCACTTTAGCATTATCGATACGTTTGGAAATGAAATCTGGCACAACCTTGGGTTTAATACACGCTTGGAGAAATTCAATAGATAGCTTAGCTGTTCTTAATTTACCTGTAAGTGGCTCTATGTTTTTGATATCCCGAATTTGATCTTTATTTCTCAGGTATACAAATAGTCGTTTGGTAGTAGTGAACTTGAGTAATCCTGAAAAAAGAAACATCTCTAAGCTTTTCATCTTGCAGTCATCAGGACACTCGCAAGAATACCAATACAAGGGGGAAAACAACAATCTATACTGTATTTGAAGAGAGTGCTGATTGGGTGGCAAGTAGCATTGCCATGGAAAATGCACTACTGATGGTGACTGACATTACTCACAAATGAGTAATGTAGCATATGAATTTCAGTGCCAGTGTGATGCTAGGTATGTAGGTCGTACATCCCAAAAACTGGCGGATCATATCAAACAGCATGTGCCAGCTGCTGTTCGCAATGGGCAGGGTACAGACCGTACCCAACGAGCCCGTGCTTGCAAAACTCAAAACACAGTGTCCAACATTAGATGTGATTCCGCAATTGGACAACATTTGCTAAATAATCCTCAATGTGCTAAGAATTACACTGACAACCAATTTAAGATTGTCAGTCGGGTTTGCAATGTGGTGTATTTGCATGTACTGGAAGCTACATATATTAATACACAGAATCCTGTTCTTTGCTGACAAAAAAAACATGTACATATACACTTGTTTCAGCTAAACAAAATAAGTGACAGCCATTCACTGACTCATTCCTCAGAGTAATGCCTTGACCAATCAGGGTCAAGATGCCTGGTTTAAACTTCAATCAATGCTCGGCAGTTAACTGTCAGGCACCATCAGTTGTGCATTTCCCATGGCAATGTAACTTGTTAACCAATCATCACTCTCTTCACACACAGCATAAATTGTTGTTTTCCCCTTATAATGGTATTCTTGCGATTGTCCTGATGAGTGCAAGATGAAAAGCTTAGACATGTCTCTTTTTACAGCAATACTTAAACTCTGTACCACCAAATGACTAATTATGTCGTAATTTGACACTGCAACAACTTTCACAATAAGTCCTTCATATTTTTAAACACTCATGTTCTTCATTTGTTTTTTACCAAGATTAGGAGTTCTTTTCTGTGCATTATATTGTTCATTCGTTTGCACCATAGCCTTCTTGGGGCTATTGGCATCGTCTTGCTTCTTCTCTGGCTTTCTTCAATCTCCCTCAGTCCATGTCTCAATGTTATCCACCCATCTGATTTTTTTTCTTCCTCTTCTGTTTTTACTCTCAATTTCTCCTTCAATTGTTGCCAGGGCAAGGCTGTCGGATCTTTCCTTCCAATGTTTTTACTTGGCTATCTTTCTCTCTCTAACTGTACTTAGCAACCCTTTTGATTCTTGAACTTTTACCATTTTACCCATCAATTTGTCATTTTGTCCATGTAGCTGATTCTAAGCATCCCCCCGCCATACAAAAGCTGCTATCCTCCTCTCATCCTCTTTCTTCAGAGTTCAACTCTCACATCCACAGAATGCAACACTCCACACTGGTGATTGTACTAGACTCTTTTTCACTTCATGCTGTTGCTTTTGGACTTCCAGGCATTATTTATGTCACTGGTCATTCCTGTTGCATTGCTAGTCTATCCTGAAATTAATTCTTGGATGTAACTTTGGTGTTTATCATTGAGTCAAGGTACTTGAAATTGTCCATTGCCTCTATCTAATTGCTTCCAATCTTGACTTATCCATTGTAATTTAGGGCCACAATGTTAGTCTTTTCCTCATTTATGTTCAGTCCAAAAGACTTACTGGGGAGAATTTTCGGCTTGGCGAGCGGGGGCAGGGCCCACTCACCAAGGCGCAAAATGACTCGGGGTGATGTCGGGCGTGTGTTCTGACATCTCCGCATGTCATTTAGATTTTCAGTTCAGCGGGCGTGCAGCCAAGTCGTCTGCGTGCCCATTGAAACTCTTTCGAGTTTGAAACTCTTTCGAGTTGCGTGCCCATTGAACTGTCAAAGGCCTGTTAAGGCTATTAATTAACTAATTAAGACTATTGAGAAAGCTGCCCGTCCAGCTTAAGGTTGGCGGGCAGGTGAAGAGCCCAGGCGGCCTTCGCATTTTTCATGGAGCCTCATCCACGGGCGAGATGAGGCTTCATGAATGGTTTATAAATTAAATAAATTTTTTCATTAAAGTTCATTGACATGTCCCAGCTCATGTGACACTGTATTAAAATTTTTTTTTCTTTATTAAAATTTTTAAAACTTAAAGCTTATCTCCCTGAGGCACCTCAACTCAGGGAACTCCCTCCCGCCCACACAGGGAGCGCTCAGCGCTTCCGGGCGCATGTCATGCTGGGTGGGCCTTAATTGGCCCACCCATGTAAAATGGCGGTGCAGTCCCAATTGGGGGTGCCGATCGGTTACGCGCCTGCCCACGCCCGCCCCCGCACAACCCCCCCCCAAGAGGGGGAAAATTCTCTCCACTGTCTCTTAACTTGGCCTGCCATAGTCTCCAGCTCATCCTTTTTTGTATTCTTTCATGGGATGTAAGCATCGCTGGCTAGGCCAGTATTTATTGCCCATCCCTAATTACCCTTGAGAAGGTGGTGGTGAGCTGCCTTTTTGAACCGCTGCAGTCCATGTGGTGTAGGTACACCCACAGTGCTGTTAGGAAGGGAGTTCCAGGATTTTGACCCAGCGACAGTGACGGAATAGCGATATATTTCCAAGTCAGGATGGTGAGTGGCAATGAATGTGGTGTCACCTGCATACCTGAGATTCCATATGCCTCGACCTCCTATGATGCAGCCACATTTCTCAGGTAACTCTTCACCTCATTATCTTCTCTATCACAGCATTAAACAGCTTGGATGACTAAAGACACCCCTACTGGACTCCATCCTCAAACTGAATTGGTTTGTATGCTCATCATAAACTCCAATGACTCCTGAAAAATTTCTGTATGATGCTATATTAACCACACAAGATGTTTGGGTACATCAAAGTCTATAAGTGTCTTCCATAGAACAACATACTGGTCAGCGTCAAAAGCTTTGGCGTAGTCTATGAGCATGAGCCAAAATTGGGCTCCCTGCTTCTTTTTACATTTCTCCACAAGCTTTCAGTTGTACCCTTTCCAGGAATGAAGCCAAACTGTCATTTCTCTGTTCACACAGGGGTTGCTTCACTGATGCCTGATGACATCAAGTAGTACTTTAGATGGGGGACTGATGAGACTTAGCATGCGATGTTTTGGACAGTCCTGTGTGCCTGCTATCTTAGGAATTGTGACCATCTCAGATATAGCCCACTCGCAAGGGTTGTCCATATCTCATCAATAATCTCTTTCAATGTATCTACTACTGTTCCACCTTCCAATTTTAGTGCCTCAGCTGGCAGTTGACTTTGTTCTTCTATCTTTCCACTCTTGATCTTCTTTAAAGCTTTTCTTATCCCATTTTTCATTACCTCAGGTTCCGTTTCTTCTAATTTACAATCTTTGTTGTTTATCTTTTCAGGTTTTTCTTCAAACAGTTTCTTGCAATAATTTTCCCATCTCAGCCTGATCTTGTCCTTATTGTATAACAAGTCCCTGTTTTCTCCTTGATACCTGTTCCTGGATTTACACACTTCTTTCCAGGCGGGCACGAGCTTGTGCCGGAGCCATGCCCGCCATTAATTAAGAGGCCAGTTAAGGCCATTAAAAAGTCAATTGATGCCAGTTTTTTTGTTGCCCATGTGATTTTGCGCCCGTTGCATGGGCAAAATGGGCAGTCGGCCAGCCAACAATTTCAAAACCTCACCCAAGGGAAGGAGAAAATGAGTCAGCAGCATTGCCAGTGTGAGTAGTGAGGAGTTTGGTAGATAGGTTGCCGCTGGTGACTTATTGATATATGACAGCTTCATCTCGGTTTGAGGCTTCAATGTTAGCATTTCCAGGCTTCATTTCAAGTTTCCTTGGCGTCTCCAAGAACCCTGGAGGGTTCAGACTGTGTGGACCTTTCCTGGTAATGGGGATCGTTGTCTCTGCTGGTGGCACCTCCTCTGAGGAGAGATAGAGGGGCAGAAGGGGGAGGAAGCCAGGTGTCCCTATGCAGCTTCCAGGGGAGGGACCTGTGGGAAGAGTGGCGCAGGCACAAGGGGCGCAGGGCCAACAGGAAGTCCAAAGCAGAAGGGGCTGCAGAAGACGCCACTACCCTGCTGCCAGGATTTACAGGTGGCGATGCAGCTACCTCAATATGTCCAAGGTGCAATGCCAAAGGAGGCTCCGCATCTCAAGGGAGACTATGGCCGCCACCTGTCAAAAGATTGGGCCTGAGATCAGCTCCAAGTGTGTGGGTGGACGCCAGATGCCAGTGGCTCTGAAGGTCACAGTGGCCCTCAACTTTTATGCATCTGACTCTTTCCAGGGCTCAGTGGGGGATCTTTGTGGAGTCTCCCAATCAGCTGTCCACAGTTGCATCAAGCTGGTGACAGAAGCTCTGTTCAGATGGGTATTGACTTTCATTCATTTCCGTACGGACGAGGTCAGCCAGTCTGAGTGAGCCAGGGGGCTTTGCAGTGGTTGCTGGGTTCCCCTGCGTCCAGAGTGCTATAGACTGCACACATGTGGCCATCAAGGCGCCAGCGGGTGAGCCCAGTGCCTTTGTCAACAGGTAGGGATTCCACTCCATGAACGTGCAGATAGTGTGTGATCACAATATGCAGATTCTGCAAATCTGTGCAAGGTACCCTGGCAGATCCCATGATGCTTACTTACTCAGACACTTTCAGATGCAGAGACCATTCAGTGCTCCAGCCCAACTGGATGGATGGCTGCTGGGTGACAAGGGCTATCCATTGAAAAAGTGTTTTAGGATGCCTCTCTGTCACCCAAGAGCAGAGGCAGAGCAGCAGTATAACAGGAGCCACACCCCGACAAGGGCGGTGATAGAAAGGGCCATAGGCCTTCAGAAGATACGCTTCTGATGCCTGGACCGTTCAGGGGGAGCTCTACAATACTCCCCAGAGCGGGTGTCTCTGATAGTGGTCATCTGCTGCACTCTCCACAATCTGGCACTGGCAAGGGGGGACCACTGGAGGAAGAGGATCTTGATGCAGCTCCACAGGCCACAAATGATGAATCCAGTAATGAGTCAGAAGAGGAGTACGGTGAGGAGAACAGTGAGGGCATGGAGGCTGACCTCTGTATCCTTCAGGGAGGCAGGGACACCAGGGTCGCCTTGGTCCAACACTCCTTCAGCTAGGCTGCCAAATAAGCGCCGCTACCTCATGCCAGGGCTGCCACCTCCATACCAGATGTCTGAAATGACCCTTTCCTTTGACCCAAAGTCCACTCAGCGCCTGTGCAATAAAGTTTCGAGCCACCCACGTCCAGCATTACATACTGGCATACCCTGCACCAAATTAAATTAAAAAAGGTGATGCATACTCAGATCATTACAATAAAAGAAAATTTATCTCATGTTGACAGTCAAAACAAATTAACAGAACCTTCTCTGGTCTTCAACTCCAGACCAGTTAAAATAAACAAAACATTGTGCAACAAGAGATCACCCATGATCAGTCCTTGTTGTGCTCATGGTGCCTTAAACTTACGCTTGTGAGTGTTACATCTTTATGCTCCCCCCTCACTGGCAGTGGCATTGGAGACAGCCTGCTGACTCTGCTGTCTGGTTGTCCTTGGTGACCTTGGCGGTCGTGCTCTGGCCAGTGGAGCCTTTGCTGGCCCCGCCTGTGAGGGAGAATCCAGTTCTACAGCTGGCATCTCCCCAGTCACCGCAGCCTCATCAGATGTCACAATCACTGGCAGGGGAGTGGAGAAGCTGCTGCCGTCATCCAGAGTACCCTGAGAGGAGCCCACAGAGATCACAGGCAGCTCGTGCGCCTATGTGAGGCTGCTCTGGACCTCCCTGCTCCCCATTGATGGACAGGCACCTAGCTGGGATACTGGATGCCTCATCCATCTCCCACACGGACACTGACCACCTGAGGTCAGTGCCTGTGTGAGGGCTTGCAGATCCGAGCCCAGCCCCAGGAAGCCCTCATTCTTTTCCATGAGAGTCACCACTCTTTCAATGGAGGAGTCTGTGCACTCGGCCATGAGGGTCAACACAGTGCTCATGCTCTGCATGGACTCCTCCATCACGGAGACCATGGCATGCAGACCCTCATGGATCTCCACCAGACCCTCATGGATCTCCACCAGACCCTAACGGACCTCCACCAGATCCTCCTGCACATCTTGTTGGACATCCAGCATCTGACACCTAATGGACGACTCCAGAGGTTCATCATCTGCCTTCGACTCAGCATTGCCCTGGTCTCCAGCTGTCCTCCAACTGCAGGCGTCCTGGTCATTCTCTGCCTCCGCCTGCACCTCAAGTGAGTGTGAAGTGCCCTCAATGCTGTGCACTGACATTCTAGCCGAGGACCGAATGCCCACCGAGGTGCTGGTATCTGCGCCGGTGCCTGGTTCAGGGAGCGGCTATGACGCAGGTGTTTCTGGAGCCTGGTGGTCCTCCAGCATCAGGGGTGGGTCTTTTGGGTCCTGCGATTGGGTGCGTGGTGGAAAACCTAAGGGAGAACAATGACATGTCATTAGTTTCAGTCATCATCACTGTGCATGCCAGGCACTCTGGTGAGACAATGGAGATCTGCATCATGGTACCCTCGTCTTTCAATGTTCAATAGGGAGCCCAGTTTTGAGGCTCCCATCAATGAAGAGACTACACAAGAATGTTTGCACCATCTGAAACTGTCACCTCTGTGCACTGCACCCTTACCTTCATCTGACACCCCAGCCTCTCCGCGGCTGGTTGATTGAGGCTCTCCAGCTCAGGGGCATCCTGCTCGTATCTGGTTAGGGTTAGAAAGTTTCGGGGGCCTCTGCCTGTCCGTAATCTCTCAATGTTGTTATGGGCCGTCTTCTCCTGAAAGGACAGAGGAGCATTGATTAGCCCACTCACTAGCTGCAGCACCATTGCAACCTGGCCAACCCCAGCTGAGGAACACCTTGCAGGGCACATCCAAGTCGTGGCCCTTGAGCCGCAAGACACTCAGTCCAAGCAGCCAGGGATCACCCCCTTGGCCAACTCCGGCATCATTGACAGTTGACACTCAGACTCTAAAACCCCTGAGCTCCACAGGGGAACGGCCAACCCTTAACAGTTGAACACACTGATCCATGCCAACTCGGTACTCACTTTCCTTAGTGCAGCAGGTAGTTAAACCTCTTACGGCACTGGACCCAGGTGTGCTGCATCACATCATGGCTGCTGACCAGCACTGTCACCTCCTCCCAAGCTCTTTGTGTTAGGCGCGGTGGCCTCCTCCTTCCATCCCTGGAGACAAGGGTGTCTATCCTGGCAGCCACATACCCCAGGGGAACTGCGAGGCACTTTTAAGAAAAACGGGGGGGCTGAGTGCCCACCCAAAATGCCCTCCTACCTGGCCTCCGCATCCGCATTTGTATCCATAATTTTTACTCTTCTGCTGTCCACACCAAAGATGTCTTTGTCACCGGCAGCCTTCCAAGGCCTGACTGTGCTGGTTTTAAACCGGCCACTGGGTTTGCCATTGGACCCAGCAGCTGACAGGCCCCTACCCGCTCCTTCCTGACCACTGGGGAGCTGCCATTCACACTCAGCAGGCCTTAATTGGCCATCCAGTGTGAAATTGTGGTTGGGGGCTGATAGCAGGCGGCAGACTGCTTCCCAGTCACTCCCAGGCCCACCGACCTCAAAATCCTGGCCCAAAGTTTGTATCATCCACAAATTTTGAAATTGTGCCCTTGCTTTGTACACCAAGGTCTAGGACATTAATATTTATCAGGAAGACCAGGGGTCCTGATAATAACCCCTGGGGAACTTTACTACAAACCTCCCTCCAGCCCATAAAACATCCATTGACTACTAATCTCTATTTCCTGTCAATCAGCCAATTTCATATCAATGTTGCTACTTTTTTCCATGGGCTGTAACTTTGCTCACAAGACTGTTATGCAGCACTTATCAAATGCCTGTTTGAAGTCCATGTACAGCACATCAATTGAATTACCCTCATCCTCTCTCATTGTTACCTCTTCAAAAAACTCAAAATCGTTAGCCTTCAAATTGTTGACACCTTTGTGTAAGTAATAGGGCTTAAATTATCAAATTGTACTGTACGTAAGCTTAGAAAAGGTTTAGTTTGTCGCAATTATTTGACTGTTGTGGAGAAGTCTTTAAGCTGGCATCTCTTTAAGTGCCAAAATAATGTAACATAGCTTTCAGGAGGAACATGTGGAGTTATAGCTAGGGCATTAGCAGTAAACAGAACCCAAGGCTGCTATTCTAATTGGCTAGAAGAATGGCCTGCGGGCCAGAATTTAAGTAAAGGTACAAGTTAAGGTTGGTTTGTTGTAGGGAAGCCAAAAGAACTCTTTGCATTGGTCAAAAATTACAAATATTTGGTTGGAAGTTATTAGTTGTGTTGACACAGACATAGACTTGGGCCGAATGTTGCAAAAACTGCCTGCAAAAAGCATATAAAAATAGGAGAGCATCACTAGGGTCTTTGCACTTGCTAAGGGGTAGCATTTGTCATAAAGAACTTACCTCCCAGCAAGTGTCCTGTCAGGAGAGAAGAGTTAGTAGAAGAGCACTTGTTAGGAAGTTAGCATTTGCTGAGGACATTGCCAGTCAATGGGTAATTGTCACAGGGTAGGGGTTACTGTAAGAATCCAGATCAGTGTCAGAATCTAGTATTAGGGCTAAGGGTAATTGCCTTAAGAGAACATGACTAGTGTTTGTTAAAAAAATGTCTCCACCAGGGACAGAGAGAGTGAAAAGGAACCACTGGAGTCGAAGTCTTAAAAGGGGTTTGTATGATGTTAGAATTAAGTTGACACATTAAAATATCACAGGACATCATGAGTCAAGAGACCAGGTTCAAGGAACCAAGAAGAAGAGAATACCCCAGAAGTTCCAGAATCCATACATGTTGAACTTGTGTATCATGTCATGCCTCCACTAGTGGAATGTTAACTATTAATCTTTGTTTTTCAATCAACCTTGTTTGTGTGCGTTCTGAATTGGGGATTGTCCTTTTTGCCAATAATGTTATTCCTCAACAAGAATTTTCTTACTCTGGAGTTTAGTATAGAGTCCAAATCCCTACATAAGTTAGCTAAATTTGATTTGTCCTTAACAAATCCATGCTGACTGTCCTTAATTAGCCTGCATTTACCAAGTGACTATTAATGTTGCCCCTAATTACTGTTCCTCAAAGCTTTTGCACCGCCGAGGTTAAACTGACTGGTCTATAGCTGTTGGGCTTATCTTTACATCCTTTTTGAATAAGAGTGTAACTTTTGCAATTCTCCAATCATCTGGCACCACCCCTGAGTCCAAGGAAGACTGGAAAATTATGGCTAGTGCCTCTGCAAGTTCCACTGTCACTTCACACAGTATTCTTGGATGCATCTCACCCAGTCCTGGGCCTTATCAAATTTAACTACAGATAGTCTATCCTATACCTCCCCCTTACCAGTTTTAAGCCCTTCAAGTGTCCGAACTACCTCCTCTGTCACCATAACCTGCGCAGCATCCTTTTCCTTGGTAAAGACAGATGCAAAGTGTTCATTTAATGCATTAGCCATGCCCCTTGCCTCCATGTGCAAATCCCCTTTTTGGTCTCTAACTGGCCCCACTCTTCCTTTTACCATCCTTTTACCAATTATTTGCCTATAGAAGACTTTTGGATTCCCTTGTACCGTAGCTGCAAGAGACTTCTCATACTCTCTCTTTGCTTTTTTCAATTCCACTCTGAACCTTCTATATTCAGCTTGGTTCTTGGATGTATTATCCACCTGACATCTGTCATAAGCACAAGTTTTCTTCTTCATTTCAACCTCTTTCTCCTCTCTCATCCAAGGTGTTCTGATTGGTTTGCCCTCCCTTTCCCCTTCATGGGAATATACATTGCCTGTGCCCAAACTATCTCTTCTTTAAAGGCCATTGTTCACTTACAGTCTTGCCTACCAATCTTTGATTTCAATTGGTCTGGGTCAGATCCATTCTTACCCTCTTGAAGTTGGCGGTCCCCAGTTAATTATTCTTACTCTGGATTGTTCCTTGTCTTTTTCCATTGAAAACCTAAATCTTAGGATACAATGGTGACTGTGCCCGAAATGTTTCCCCACTGACACTTGATCCACTTGGCCCACTTCATTCCCAAGAACCAGGCCAAACAGTGCCTCCTTTCTTGTTGGACTGGAAACATACTACTGTAGAAAATCCTCCTGAATACACTCCAGGAACTCTTGCACCTCTCTTTCCTTCTACTATGATCCCAGTCCATATTTGGATAATTAAAGTCCCCCATTATAACTACCCTTTAACTATTGCACCTCTATGCAATTTCTTTGCAAATTTGCTCCTTTAAATCTTCCCCACTAGTTGGTGGCCTATAGAGTACACCAAGTAATTAAGGGGAGGCGGTGGCGTAGTGGTATTCTCACTAGGCAGGTAACCCAGAGACCCAGGGTAATGCTCTGGGGATCCAGGTTTGAAGCCCACCACAGCAAATGGTGGAATTTGAACTCAATAAAAGTCTGGAATTAAAAGTTTTAACGATAACCATGAAACCATTGTCAATTGTTGTAAAAACCCACCTGGTTCACTAATGCCCTTTAGAGATATCTACATGTGACTCCAGACCCACAGCAATGTGGATGACTCTGAAATGGCCTATCAAGCCACTCAGCTCTATGCACCCAAATGGACCACCAGAAATGACAAAGGCAAACTGAGCACAGTCGATCCTCCAAAGTCCTCCTTACTAGCATCTGGGGAGAGCTGTCTCACAGACTAGTCAAGCAACAGCCTGACAGAGTTATACTCACGGAATCATATCTTACAGGTAATGTCCCAGACTCCATCTCCATCCATGGGCATGTCCTGTCCCAGCATCAGGACAGGCACAGTGGTATACAATTGGGGGGGAGTTGCCCTGGGAATTCTCAACATTGACTCCGGCCCCCATGAAGTCTCATGGCATCAGGTCAAACATGGGCAAGGAAACCTCCTGCTGATTACCGTGTACCACCCTCCCTCAGCTGATAAATCAGTGCTCCTCCATGTTGAAAACCACTTGAAGGAAGTATTGAGGGTGGCAAGGGAGCAGAATGTACTCTGGGTGGGGGACTTCAATCTCCATCACCAAGAGTGGTTTGGTAGCAAAACCACAGACCAAGCTGGCCGAGCCCTAAAGGACATAGCTGCTACTCTCGATCATCAGTAATGGAAGGGGTCATCAACAGTACTATCAAGCGACACTTACTTAGCAATAACCTGCCCAATGACCCCCAGTTTGGCGTCCACCAGGGTCACTCAGCTTCTGACCTCATTACAGCCTTGGTTCAAACATGAACCAAACAGCAAACTTCCAAGGTGAGGTGAGAGTGACTGCCCTTGACATCAAGGCAGCATTTGACTGAATGTAGCATCAAGGAGCCCTAGCAAAACTGGAGTCAATGTGAATCAGGGGGAAAACTCTCCGCTGGTTGGGATCATGCCTAGCACAAAGTGAGATGGTTGTGGTTGTTGGAGGTCAATCATCTCAGTTCCAGGACATCACTGCAGGAGTTCCACAGGGTAGTGTTCTAGGTCCAAGAGCTGCTTCATCAATGACCTTCCTTACATCATAAGGTCAGAAGTGGGGATGTTCGCTGATGATTGCACAATATTCAGCACCATTCGTGACTCCTCAGAAACTGAAGCAACCCATGTCCAAATTCAGCAAGACCTGAAAAATATCCAGGCTTGATCTGACAAGTGGGAAGTAACATTCATGCCACACAATTGTCAGGCAATGACCATCTCCAACAAGAGAGAATCCAACCACCCCCCCTTGATGTTCAATGGCATTAACCAATCCCAAATCCCCCACTATCAACATCCTAGGGGTGACCATTGACCAGAAACTGAACTGGACCAGCCATATAAGTACTTTGGCTACAAGAGCAGGTCAGAGGCTAGGAATCCTGTGGTGAGTAACGCACCCCCTGACTCCGCAAAGCCTGTCCACCATCTACAAGGTACAAGTCAGAAGTGTGATGGAATACTCCCCACTTGCCTGGATGAGGGCAGCTCTAAACACACTCTAGAAGCTTGACAACATCCAGGACAAAGCAGCCCGCCTGATTGGCACCCCTTCCACAAATGCTTCCTCCCTCCACCACCGACTCACAGTAGCAACAGTAGCACCATCTACAAGATGCACCGCAGGAACTCACAAAGGCTCTTTAGGCAACACATCCCAAACCCACGACTGCTACCATCTAGAAGGGCAAGGGCAGCAGATACATGGGAACACCACCACCTGGAAGTTCCCCTCCAAGTCACTCACCATCCTGACTTGGAAATATATCACCGTTCCTTCTCTGTCGCTGGGTCAAAATCCTGGAGCTCCCTCCCTAACAGCACGGTGGGTATGCCTACATCACACGGACTGCGATAGTTCAAGAAAGCAGCTCACCATCACCTTCTCAAGGGCAATTATGGATGGGCAATAAATGCTGGCCTAGCCAGCGACACCCACATCCCATACATGAATTTTTAAAAATTGCACATTTTTTGTTCCTCAGCTCTAGCCAGATAGATTCTGTCCTTCAGCCCTCTGGGGCACCCTATCTCTCTCCAGCACTGCAATGTTCTCATTCACCTATACCACCAGCCCTCCCCTTTTCCTTCCTTTCCTATCTTTCCTGAACACCTTGCATTCAGGAGGATTTAATACCATGTCCTGTCCTTCTTTGAGCCAGGACTCCATTATAGCCACAACACCATATTCCCACATGCCTATCTGTGCCTACAGCTCACCAATATTATTTGCCACGTTCTATGCATTCACAGAAACCCTAGTTTAGACTTTATTGTTTTCCCCCTTACTCTAAAATCACCTAATAACTTATCATTTCCTACTCTAGAACAATCTGTCTGTCCCAGTATTCTGTCCACCTTGGTATTCCCCATATTACCTCCTGGCTCCCACATCCCTCCCAATAGCACTAGCAAGTTGCACCACGAGGAAATTGGGATGGAATTTCATGCATAGAAGTGTGAAATGATTTGTTTTGACAGAAAGAATGCAGAGTAACGGAAACAAGAGAGAGTGTGAGAAGTGTCATGCCCAGTAAAAGACATGTCATATTCATAACTTTAAACATCGACTGTGCTCCTATGGAAGCTTCTGGAACTGCCTTTATTTATTTTAAAATGGACACTGATGAATTATTAAGGTGGCTGCCAAGGGGGTCAGGTGACCTTTGCAACTTCAACCCACACTATCAGGCTTTCGGAAAGTTCTGAATTGAATCATACTGGGTGAAGATCAACAGTAATACCGTTACATCTGATTCCAGCTTTTTCCTCTCAAATTGCAGGATAAATTCTATCATATTATGGTCACTTCCTCCTAAGGGTTCCTTCACCTTAAGCTCCCTTATCAAATCTGCCTCATTACACATCACTAAATCTAGAATTGCCTGTTCCCTAGTGGGTTCCACCACAAGCTGCTCCAAAAAGCCATCTCGTAGACATTCCCCAAATTCCTTTTCTTGGGATCCACTACTAACCTGATTTTCCTTGTCTACCTGCATATTGAAATCCCCCATGATCACTGTAACCTTGCCTTTCTTACACACCTTTTCTATCTCCTGGTGTATCTTGTGCCCCACATCCTGACTACTGTTCGGAGGCCTGTACATAACTCCCATTATGGTTTTTTTACCTCTGCGGTTCCTCAACTCTACCCACACAGATTCTACATCATCTGACCCTACATCATTTCTTGCTATCGATTTAATTTCATTTCTTACTAACAAAGCAACCCCACCCCCTCTGCCAATGTGCCTATCTTTTCGATAGGATGTATATCCTTGGATATTTAGCTCCCAGTCCTGATCCCCTTGCAGCCATGTCTCCGTAATGCCCACCACATCATACCTGCCAATTTCAATCTGCGCCACGAACTCATTTACCTTATTTCGTATACTGCGTGCATTCAGACAACACCCTCTGTCCTGTATTTCCCGTCCCCTTTTTCATTGTCGTCCCTTTATCTGATGTGCTTGAAGTTAGATTCCTAGCCCTTTCCAAACACACAGTCCTATTTTGTGTTCTGGAGACTTTAATAGCCTCCCCTGGGCTCTCCTTTCTTTTCAGTTTTTTCATAATTTTCCATGAAGTTGAATCCACCCCCACACACTAACCTGCTGCTTTGTTTCCCATTAGTCATACTTCTTGGAGTTTTACCCTTCCCTACTCCCCCCCACTTTCTAGTTTAAAGTCCTGTTGACCACCCTATTTACCCTTTTCGCTAGAACATTGGTCCCAGATCGGTTCAGGTGGAGACCATCCCAACGGTACAGATCCCTCCTGTTCCAATACTGATGCCAGTGCCCCACGAAATGGAACCCCTCTTTCCCGCACCACTCCTTTAGCCACGTGTTTACTTCCCTTATTCTCGCGTCTCTATGCCAATTTGCACGTGGCTCGGGTAGTAATCCAGAGATTATAACCCTTGAGGATCTGTTCTTTAATTTAGTTCCTAGTTCCTGATAATCCCCAAACAGGTCCTCTTTTCTAGTCTTACCTATGTTATTTGTCCCGACGTGGACCACAACAACTGGATCCTCCCCCTCCCTCTCCAATATCCTTTCAAGCCGGTCAGAGATGTCCCTCACCCTGTCACCGGGTAGGCAACATACCATGTGGGACTCTCGATTCTGCTTACAAAGGAAGCTATCAATTCCCCTAATTATAGAATCCCCTACAACTATCACTTGTCTTTTTGCTCCCCCCTCTTGAATAGCCTCCTGTGCCACGGTGCCGTGGTCAGCTGGCTCATTGTCCCTACAGCCCTCTTCCTCATCCACACAGAGAGCAAGTACCTCGTACCTGTTGGACAAGGTCAAGAGCTGAGGCTCCTCTGTTCCTGAACACAAGATCCCTCTGACATCCTCAAAGTTCAAGAGAGTCAGGGGGCAGAGGTGAGTATGGTGGCCATTACCAAGGAGAAGGTGCTAGGAAAACTGAAAGGTCTGAAGGTGGATGAATCACCTGGACCAGATGGATTACACCCCAGAGTTCTGAAGGAAATAGCTGAAGAGATAGTGGAGGTGTTAGTGGTGATCTTTCAGGAATCACTGGAGTCAGGGAGGGTCCCAGAGGACTGGAAAATTGCTAATGTAACCCCCTTGTTTAAGAAGGGAGTGAGGCAAAAGACGGGAAATTACAGGCCGATTAGCCTGACCTCGGTCGTTGGTAAGATTTTAGAGTCCATTATTAAGGATGAAATTTCAGAATACTTGGAAGTGCATGGTAAAATCGGGCAAAGTCAGCATGGTTTCATCAAGGGGAGGTCATGCCTGACAAATCTGTTAGAATGCTTTGAGGAGGTAACGAGTAGGTTAGACAAAGGAGAGCCAATGGATGTTATCTACTTGGACTTCCAGAAGGCCTTTGACAAGGTGCCGCACAGGAGGCTGCTCAGTAAGATAAGAGCCCATGGCGTTAGAGGCAAGGTACTAGCATGGATAGAAGATTGGCTGTCTGGCAGTAGGCAGAGAGTGGGGATAAGGGGTTCCTTCTCAGGATGGCGGCCAGTGACTAGTGGGGTTCCGCAGGGGTCAGTGTTGGGACCACAACTTTTCACTTTTTACATTAATGATCTAGATGAAGGAACTGAGGGCATCCTGGCTAAGTTTGCAGATGATACAAAGGTAGGTGGAGGGACAGGTAGTATTGAGGAGGTGGGGAGGCTGCAGAAGGATTTGGACAGGTTAGGAGAATGGGCAAAGAAGTGGCAGATGGAATACAACATGGGGAAGTGTGAGGTCGTGCACTTTGATAGGAAGAATAGAGGCACAGACTATTTTCTAAATGGGGAGAGAATTCAGAAATCTGGAGTGCAAAGGGACTTGGGAGTCCTAGTCCAGGATTCTCCTAAGGTTAACTTGCAGGTTGAGTCGGTAGTTAGGAAGGCAAATGCAATGTTGGCATTTATTTCGAGAGGACTAGAATATAAAAGCAGGGATGTGCTGCTGAGGCTTTATAAGGCTCTGGTCAGACCACATTTAGAATATTGTGAGCAATTTTGGGCCCCATATCTCAGGAAGGATGTGCTGGCCCTGGAGAGGGTCCAGAGGAGGTTCACGAGAATGATCCCAGGAATGAAAGGCTTAATATATGAGGAACGTTTGAGGACTCTGGGTCTATACTCGATGGAGTTTAGAAGGATGAGGGGGGATCTGATTGAAACTTACAGAATACTGAAAGGCCTGGATAGAGTGGACGTGAGGAAGACGTTTCCATTAGTAGGAGAGACTAGGACCCGAGGGCACAGCCTCAGAGTAAGGGGAAGACCTTTTAGAACAGAGATGAGGAGAAACTTCATTAGCCAGAGAGTGGTGAATCTATGGAATTCATTGCCACAGAAGGCTGTGGAGGCCAGGTCATTGAGTGTATTTAAGACCGAGATAGATAGGTTCTTGATTGGTAAAGGGATCAAAGGTTATGGGGAGAAGGCGGGAGAATGGGGTTGAGAAACTTATCAGCCATGATTGAATGGCGGAGCAGACTCGATGGGCCGATTGGCCTAATTTCTAATCCTATGTCTTATGGTCTTATGGTCTAAGATCCCCTCTTTGAATGGACATGCCTAGACAATATTTTAATGTGCTGCTCATTCACTGAGTAAAAGAGGAATCTAGAACCAATCTTTCCTTAACATAGGTTTATTCACAAAACACCAAGAACACCGGCAGACTTCGTTTTCCTTCCACCACCAGTTCTTATGTATACTTAAGAATAATGCCCTAATTTTCCTCCATTTAGTAACAGCTGTTTTCACAACTAGAGCATGCACTTTATTGTAATGGGATTGCAATATTAACAGACAACATTCCTTTGTGGAATTCATGTCTGCTATTTTTCAAAGCTTTCTCCAAAACACAGAGTCAATAGGCTCCTAGATGTATATCTCCGGGTTTGCAATTTCCCAAAGGAAAGCTGATGAGGCTGGTTATCTATGAGTTAAGTGTGAAAGAACATCAACTACCTTCTGCTGTGTATCAATGGTCATTGACCATGTGACTGAAACTGGTTCTCTGATACCGAAATCCTTTTATCCCAAAACTCAGAAGAGACCTGGGGCAGAATAACACCAACAAGAGAACAGCTGCAGAAAAAGGCTGTGCCACCTTTGCCTTTTATGAACCAAGAGGCTTGAAAGTATTTTAAAATGCCTCCAAGCCTAAATCCAAAGCTCTGAGTCACCTGTAAAGAATTTAGATCCCCTGATATGACAGCCACAAGTGCCTGACTTCATGATCTGCTGAACCTTCTCTTTTAAGTAATCCTGATGTCCGTCACCCAGCCATCTGAACTTCCCTGACCTATAATTCAAGAATGGGAAAAGCTTCTTTCTTATCTGGACTCATAAAGACATGTGAACTGTTAACTATTCTTTTGGTTTATACTTGTAGAAGTGTACTATCTTCTTTAATTGTATCTTTCTGGAGCAGGTGGTACATGAACGAGTTTAGATCTTTTGCAGTGTGTGAATAAATAATTCTCTTTGTTTAAACCCACAAAAGTCTGCTGCTGGTATTTTAAATTGACCACACACTAACGGGGGTTTCAGAAACACACAGATCTACTTTTTCAAAAATAAACCACACTGATTACGGACAAAAGGGAAGGAAATTAGGTCTTTCAGTTTATCTCTCCTCCCCTGTCTGTAACAGAAGAGACTGACAGCTAACATAAAAGTGAATCTAAAAGTCTTCTATAGGCAAATAAATGGTAAATGATGCAACCTGTCCAGCCTGTAGCAGTCCCATCTCCTCCAGAGCTGGTCTCAATGTTCTGGGAATCTAAAGTCCTCCCCACTGCACCATCTTTCCAGCCGCACATTCATCTGTTTTATTCTCCTACTTTTCTGCTCACTTGCTCGTGGTACCGGGAGTAATACAGAAATTACTACTTTTGAGGTTCAGCTTGCTAATTTCCTACTTAGCTCCCTAAATTTAGCTCCCTAAACTGCAGGGCCACATCCTTCTTTCTACATATATCATTGGTACCATCATGGTCCACAACTGCTGGCTGTTCAACCTCCTTCCTAAGATTGCTGTGCAGCCATTCAGTGACATCCTTGATCCTGGCACCAAGGAGGCAACATACCGTCCTGGTGTCACATTTGCGATCATAGAAGTGCCTGTTATGCTCAAATTTCCTGAAAATCTCACTAGAAGATGCTTGAATGTAAAATAGTTGCAAATCAGCATAGACAATTGGGATCAAAGGAACACACACCCCATATAGTTCTCCTTTCAGCATGGAAATTTAAGTGGCAACTCATTTAACCATCACCCATGCACACCAGCCACAGCTTGTTTAGGAACCTGCAACTGAGGAAGCTTTTCAAAATTTAATGTGACTGACACTAACACCTTAAAATACATTAAAAAAAAACATAAAATATAGTTCAGCCGCATTGAGGATAACTTTTCCTAACAACACTCCAGAAAATTGCAAGAAAATACCAGCGAAATGATTTATGGGCTGAATGTTCCCAGCCCAGGAGATGGGAGGGCTGGTTAAATGGCTGGGGAAGGCATCAGGAGGAGAACTCAACAAATTCCTGTCACCAGAGCATATTGCCAGTGGCAAATCCTCAGCAGTGCAGCCACCCAGCAGGTGGCCAATTTAGCAACTTAAGGGGCCAACTGAGGACCACTTCCCGCCTGCCGACCTTTTGCCTGGGTCGAGAGGGTCCACTGCTGCACGGGGACGCCACCAGGTAAACCCTGGCGGCTTCCCAAGGTGGAAGTGGGGCCCTCCTTAAAAGCCACTACATGGCCCACAGAGGGGCCCCAGGCAGCATTAGCCTCTCTGTGTTTAAGGCACTGCCGCTGCATTATAAGCCCACACACCCATCCACCAACCCCCACCCTCCCCCCCATCAATCCACTGATCGTCAGGACCTCCCTACCTGGTCCCGGCTTGTTCAAACAAACATACAGTCTCTTCCAGGATGCCTCGGAACTGAAGGTGTCTTCTCCGTCAAGCTGCAGCCTCAGTCCTGGCCACCTACAATGGTGGCACCGCTAAGCTGCCGGTCCTCTGATTGGGCAGGCAGCTTGGGGAGCTGTGCTGCTGCCCTCGTCTGGACGGCGGCCCCAGCAGCAGCCTGATAACAGGCTGTCGCCACCAAAATGCCATCCCAGGGTCCCACCACCTGCTGAAGTGGGGTCGGCTCTGTTTTCGGTCCTGTTCAGACCCGACACGGGGACTTCTTTGGTGCTGCACCTTCCCGCTGCACCTCATAAACTGGTTATAAAATGGAGGGAGATCTGATTAAGATAGTGTTAAACTTGCATAAAAGGCTCTATAACTTGGGGCAGGGCCATTATTAATTGCGGATATGCATTCTGGCAAAGGGATTGATAGATGATCATTAAAGACTAATGAAATTTGCGCATACTTAATTTGCACATGTAACTCACATGCCTAAAATTCTGTCGTCTTTTAGGCTGTTTATTTGACCTGCGCCCTGATTGCGCCTGTGTATGGGTGAAAAACGTGCAAGAAACTCCAGACCAACCTAGGGTCAAGCAAGTGTTAAAGGTACTTACTTCATCACAAAATACATTTAAATCATGTGGCTTTAGAAATTGAGAATGACAGAAATCATTATTATAATTTTAGTACGGCTGATTCTCCCCAGGCCAGGAAAACAAGTTGTAGCATTGATCTATTTAAGTCACATTTGAAGTAAACATGTCCAATTACACGTATTGAATAAACCATAATGAGATTTCTATTGCAAATACAAGCTGCCAGCAGTCTAGGCTCTCCATTGGTAGCTTGGACTTGCAAGATAACCCAATGTCACCTCCTGAAGAAGTGTTCAATTGCTACAAAAGGAGAGCTGTATCCAAATTGCCATTGCATTCTGTTACACTGAAGGATCTCTACACTTAAATTTAATATTGCTTAGTCATCCCTTGTGTGCTTTACTTTTAAAATGCTGGCCTGATGTTAACTTTGCTTGCGAGCTAGCATTACATTATGAGCAGGAGAAAGTATGTGGTTCTTCTTGGTGCTGGATTCACTCATTGTATGTTCCAGTAATCAAAGCAATCTTCCTATCGAAGATAATGTCAATGATAATAATGCAAATGCTGAAGATATTTTTGCAGTATAGTATCATGCAGAAGAAAGAGCAGCTTGTTCTGGTCAGGAGGAATTAAATTGATAATTTGAACTAGAGAGCCCTGTGGGAATTGACAAAGTCAGGAACCACTGCACAGCCAGCAGCCAAAACAGACACAAGCAGAGATAGAATAAAGACAGAGGAGTCATGGCGTAAAATGGGTGCTGTTGGTTATTGCTGAGGCAAGTTGACCATGTTTTCGCCTCTTTGTGCATTTCCCAGAAGTGGCATAATTTTTGATTTACATCAGACAAAAGCAAAATACTGCAGATGCTGGAAATCAGAAATACAAGCAGAAAATGCTGGAAGTGCTCAGTAGGTCAGGCAGCATCTATGGAGAGAGGAGCAGAGTGAATGGGCTGAATTTTCCCAGCACTGCGGAGGTGACTTTGGAGGTGGGAGGATGTGCAAAATGCAGTAGTCTCTTTTCGGCCCACCTCAGTAACACCTTTTGCCTCCGTGTGCATTTCCCAGAGGTGGGATACCAACACCAGTAGCCAATTTGGGCACTTAATGGGGCAATTAGCCCCTACTGTGGAATTAAATCGCAGGCAACTGGAAATTGAATGAAGGCATCTTCACAGCGGGTGTCCTAATCATGAACCACGTGAGGCCTTTTATTAAGTTATTAAAATTGTAATGCTCAAATCTCCCCAAGCAGAAGGCATGTCATTGCAGCCAATTCATGGAGATTTATGTCTCTGTTAATGTAGCTCTTGATGCAATAGCAGCCATTGCCCTTGGACTGAAGGCTCCTTCATGGAGCTAGCACCACAGAGCTGTACTGTGAGGACAGCCGGTGGCCCAATCCTTGGGCAGTTCCAAACGGACTGTCTGCCGTGGGAAACCAGCCACCGTCTTTAATTATGGCACTCTGGGCTGTGGCTTCCTGCCACAGCTACTTTTGGGTTCCCAACCTGGAATTGAGGCCAGTGCCAGGATCACAACCCACCTGGGGAAATTCAGCCCAATATTTCAAGTCGAGGTAAAGGCAAAATACGGCGGCTATTGGAAATCTGAAACAAAAACAAAAAATGCTGGCAAAACTCAGCAGGTCTGACAGCATCTGTGGAGAGCTCTGAAGAAGAGTCATAGGGACTCGAAACATTAACTCTGTCTTTCTCTCCACAGATGCTGTCAGACCTGCTGAGTTTTGCCAGCATTTTTTGTTTTTATTTCAAGTCGAGGACCTTTCACCAGGATGGGAAGAGGTTAGCGATAAATAGCTTTTAAGCAAGCTCAGAGTTGGCGGAAGGGCACAGGGAAAGAACAAATGGAAAGATCTGCTATAGAGTGGAGGGTAGGAAATGACAAAAGGAATGAAGAGATGGGTAGAGGTGATAAAATTGTGAGCAGTGAATACAATTACTAAGTTGAAATGAGTTCAAGTAAATTGGTGGTTCACCTGGAAGGATTGTTAGGGGCCCTGGATAGTGGGAAGGGAGGAGATGAAATGGCAGGCGTCACCTACACTTGCATGGGAAAGTGATGGCAGAACTGTTGGAGGGATGGAAATTAATGATGGAGCAACCCCTTCAGAATGCTGGAATAGGAGGAGAGGAAGGTGTGTTTGGTGGTGGCATAGGGACAGAGGTGGCAGAAATGGTGAAGCATGATCCGTTGAATGTGGAGCCGGTGGATGATAAGTGAGAACAAGGAGGACTCTATCATGGTTCTGGGGGGAGGAGGAGAAGGGGTGAGGGCTGAAATGTGGGAAATGGGCCAGACATGTTCAAGAACCCTGCCAACCAGGCTGGAGGGGAATCCTCAGCTGAGGAAAAAGGGAAGGCATTTTGAAAGCTCTGGTACGTGTGGAAGTTGAAATGTCAGAACAGATGTGACAGATACAGAGGAACTTGGAGAATGAAATAGAATCCTTACAGCTTTGAGAATCAGTGGACATTTGTGAACTATTCCCAGAAATGAAGCTAGCGAAGCTGAGGATGGGAACGGGAGAGTCAAAGATATGAATATAAGAAGGGTGGAAATCAGAAGCAAATTTGATTATTTTTTTCCAGTTCGGGGCGAGAGTAGAAAGGAGGGCCAACACAATCTTCAATGTACCTGAAAGTGAAGGAGAGGATCTGACTAGGACTGGAACAAGGAATGTTCTGCATATCACATCAACAGGTTGGGACCCATTGCGTTTCCCAAAGCATCACCTTTTGTTTGGAGGAAGTGTGAGAGGCAAAGTTGTGCAATGTGAGAAAAATTCAGCCAGATAGAGCAGGAGAATGGATGGGAGCTGGTGGGTTCAAGGAAGTAGCAAAGAGCCCCAGGCCATTCTGGTGGTTGGAATTGTAAAGGCACTGGTCATCCATAGCAAAAAGGAGCTAGCTAGGGCTAGGAACATAGAAATGTTTAAAGTAGCAGAGGGCGTCAAGAGAGCCCTGGGCAATGTTCCCTCTAAGCTGCATTGGTCTGTGGCAGCATAACAATCCGTAATGTACTGCACAGTGCATATAACAGGCCATGCATAACAAAGAAATATGAAAGGGAACAGTGATGCCAGAGGTAAGTTGGTAGAAACTGGACAAGATGAAAAGAACTAGAGTTGAAATAAGAAGAATTAAATTCCATGGGCAGGATTAGGCTGAAATGACAGGTCTTTGTGGATCTTTACCTGCAGGATATGAGAGATTGGAGAACTAATAGGTTGAAAGCTGCAAGGGATGGTGGGGTGGGGGAAGACCTCTTGAGGAGACGAGGTTGATGAAGATCTGGGAAATGATGGCATGATGTTTGAATGTGGGATTAGGGCTCGGGAGACCTAGGAGGAGCAGCCAAAGAGATGAGTTCAGCCTCTGCAAGATAAAGGCTTTATTGCCAAATAGAACAGTTGCTCCCATGTCAATAGATTTAATGACAATGTCAGAGTTGGAGCTGAGAGAATGGAGTGCTGCAGATTCTGAGGGAGATAGATTAGACTGAGTAAAGGGAGTAGAGATGTTATAAAATATGTGTTGGATTACCTTTATTTTTAACTTATTGATTTCTCTCAATGTGAAAAACTCTGAAAAACACGATTCCAGGAATAAGTAATCAAAGGGACTAATGCCTTTCAGACCTCTAAATTATCCAGTTCAACTTTGGAAAAGATATATTTGCCATGGAAGGAGTTTATTGATGTTTCAGCAGAATAATACTCGTGATAAAGAACTTATGATGAAAGATGGGAAAAATTTGGCTTATTGCCTTGGGATGAGTAGGTAATGATGTTTCATTAAGGTGTTAAAAAGGTAATGACCATGAATTTTGGCTCCATAGTGTCCAGTTTATCAGGTGTTGTTTTGCCTCCAAAATAGCATCCATGCTGTGTCTAAACATATCTGGTGCTGGCCACACCAGATACCATATCGGTGCAGGGGCAGAGTGCATCTGTCAGAAGTAGTCAGATATGATGTAATGTTGGAGCTCAATACTCCAGATAACACCCTCTTCTAACCTTGTACAGTTGAACACGTGCTACTTAAAGGGGTCAAGTTAGTCGCTGATTGATTTCTACTAGATCTTGCTGCAATTGTAGAAATGTTTAGTGTTTCCAGAGCTGTTTAAAGTTATTGAAGTCTACAGGGAGTGGTGTGGAATATGCTGAAGGACTTCGTTCTGATTTCATGGATTCTGCACAAACCAGTTGTCCCCAGACATAGATGCAGCAGTTTGCATTCCTCTTGGGCTACAGGGAAAGTGAGCAGAGGTCACAGAAAGCAGGGTAAGCTGCTGAAAGAGGGAGGAGGAGGGTGATGGGGAGAATGGCTCCCAGCAGGAGGCCATATCACCCAGGGTCTACAACCTCAGCAGGGAACACTGAGGGGAGTATTACTTATTTTATGCTTACTACATAATTTGCTTTACTCTGTGGAAGCAAAGGAGCTGATAGAGCATGGGGAAGCAGGGATTCGAAGGAGTTGGTGGCGCAAATGAGCTGAGAGGGAGATGGAGGAAATGCCTGGATAGGGGGATGCCAAACCCAGATCGGTATGATCCAGAGTTGGTGGGGGGATGCTGATCCTAGGGTCATAAGCTTGAGGTGGTCTTTCCTGGGATCAGATCCCGGGGGCCCAGGTTGGGGAGGTTGTAGGCATGGGGGGTTCGGAGGCATGCTGGGGTTGTGGTTGGAGGCCTGGTGGGAGGAGGCATGCTGGGGATTAGAGACTTCTATGGAGTTGGAGGACGTGAGATCAGAGGCCTTGGTGGGGAGAGTCGAGTGCGGAGGATTGAAGGACTCAGTGAGGGAGGTGGAGTCCAGAGACCTCATATGTGTGATTGGATATCAGAGGGGAGGTGGTGGCATAGTGGTACTATCACTGGACTAGTATTCCAGAGACCCAGAATAATGTTCTGGGGGCTTAGGTTCAAATCCCACCAAGGCAGATGGTGAAATTTAAACTCAATAAAAATCTGGAATTAAAAGTCTAATGGTGACCATGAAACCATTGTCAATAGTTGTAAAAACCTGCCTGGTTCACTAATGTCCTTTAGGGAAGGAAATCTGCCATCTTTACCTGGTCTGGCCTACATGTGATTCCAGACCCACAGCAATGTGGTTGACTCTTAAATGCCCTCTGAACGAGGGCAATTAGGGATGGGCAATAAATGCTGGCCCAGCCAGCGACACCCGCATCCCATGAATGAATTTTTAAAAATCAGAACGACGAGGGGGCTGTGTCTGATTGCTTTGGATGGGCAGACAAGCACGCTGGGCCCAGCAAGTAGGGTCCAGCCGTCCCTCGGAAAACCCAGGGCTAAATTTCAAATGGTGAATACAAATGAGGCAGGCAGCCTCGTTGTAATTGTTAAAGCGCCAACTCGATTCCTTTGAACAGGTTGTTGGATCGCCTCCATCCTGCCTCCCTTCAAACTGGAAGTGGGCAGGTTGTAGACAGGTTGGGGTCAGGATTCAGAATTTTAACACTTAAAGCCGCACCCATCCAACTGAAACTGACCAGTGTTTTAGGGTTAAAATCACCCCAGCATGTCTGCTGTCTCCCATTCATTAAGGATGTCCTTAGTAAAGCAGCCGCCTGCTGAAGCCACCAGAGTAGTAACAGAGCAGAGTGAGGATGACATTGCCAGCAGTTATGAAGCTAATCGTGGCCATGAACCTTTCTGCGCCTGGCTCCTTTCAGGCTGGAGCAGGCAATACCTCACAATTCACTGCTACATTAGGTTGGCCACTGATGATCTCTATTCAAGGAGAGCTAACTACATTTCATTCTTTCTTCCCAGAGAGGAGCAGGCAGAGCAAACACGCAGCTTTGTGAGGAATGCATTCATGGTGTGGGATAGCATTGTCTGCACATACATCACCTTCAGGGCATGTCGCTTCTGTGACGCACGTCAACCAAAAGGGGTTCCATTCACTCAACACTCAGCTGAAGTGTGACTATATGCAACACATCATACAGCACAATGTCCGGTATCCTGGCAGTAGTCATTCTGCCTCCATTCTGCAGTCATCCATTGTGCAATGTGCGTTTTTGCCACCATGGCAAACCTGAGTTAGCTACTGGGCTATCCTTTGATGATATGGCTCCTGAGTTCGGTGTGCAACTTACGCACACATGCGCAACATGCAAGTAATGAAAGCCATGGAATGTGATAGAGCAAACTATTGGCATACTGAAACAACACTCCGGCTGCCTGAGTCGCTCTAGAGGAGCCCTGCAGCACTCAGCACAGTGCTGTGGTCTGCTGCATGTTGTAAACCTCTCCATGCCACCAGCCAAATGATGACCAGCTGAGGAGGAGGAAGAGGATGAGGTGGAAGGGAGTAGGCAACCAATACTGCCCCTTTCTGGCCGGGCTGTCCATGAGCAACTCACCTAACCATAATATCATTAAACACAACCCCCAATCTGCATGCACAAACAGTCCCATACTTTACCTTTCTTCTGTTACTGACCATCACAGTATCCACTTGACTACACTGCAAAAGTACAAACCACCCCAAAATAAACATTCCAAACCAATTTATAAATCAAACCATATTGCATAAAGAAGTCAAATATTTAATCTTGTACATTCCCTTAGTGCCTGTCTTCCATGTGCCTTTCCTGTCCTAGTGCTCCTGCACCGTGCTACCCCCGTGACTGCAGTATGGTTAGTAGACTGTTGACTTTCACTGGAGGGGATGGCAGATTATCTTGCAGGACGAGTAGGTCTGGGCCTAAAAAGCCTGGCCTCAGACTGCACCATTGCAGCAAGGACACCAACAGTCTAGGCTGGTTAGCTGACAGGCAACAGCAAAGGCACTGGCAGACTTGGCAGTGATGATAGGGTTGAATGCTGTCTTCCTGAAAGAGGACAAGTTTGTGCTCCACAATACCACTGCCAATACCTCAGCAATCCTAGTAATGTGTTGCAAGCCAATCCCTTTTTTATTCTTACATGGGATTTGAGCATCACTGGTAAGGCCAGCATTTATTATTCCCCGAACTGCCCTTGAGAAGATGGTAGTGAGCTGCCTTCTTGACCTGTTGCAATCCAGCTGCCAAACTGTAGTGACACTTTGTGTATCCACAGCCATAATAGTGATAGTCTAAACTTACATTGTGGTACATCCCAGCTAATGTTAATACTGGACAAGTAAGATCCCAGAGTGAAACCTGGCTTGATAGATCCTAACTTTTTATTTAGAAGCTGCGGAGGAAAGTTGCTAAACAAATTCACAGGAGCCTGCTGATGAACTTTTAATACAAAGAATAAAATATTTATTAAAACAAGAAAAGTGAACTATATTACACCAGACACAAATACTGGAAAGATCTCAATATAAACACAAGAAGATTCTTCAAATTCACATTATTCCTTTACCAGGGCAATATATTTACAGACACGTAAACTAGTGAAGAGTTACCACTAGTTTGAGACAAAAAATTCTCGCTTGGGACTGGCACAGTTGCAAATGGTTTTCTTCCAGTGAATTCCTGAGCATTCACTTGATGCTTCTCACCCAACTCAAATCTCTTCCCAAGATACCCAAAAAATGCACTCTAAACTCACTGTTTCTTCAACTGCAGAGCAAACAAATGAGTTCCCTAAACACAGTCTTCCAGTAGCACCTCTGCTAAACTGATCACTTTACTGAGCCCTATACCTGATTATTCAGTAAACTACTGTCCCAATAGCCTTGTAGTTGTACTTTTCATAGAGGTTAAGCCCTGTCTTCTCTCTCTGACACACACTGAACTGAACTCCCTCTCTCCACTCTTGTCTTTTCTGTCTGTGACACTGGATCCTCATCGCTGGCAACAGTAAAGCTTTTTCTACTTTTTAAAATTTTGTTTCCCGAGCTACTAAACTTCCAACCCCTTTGAATCAATGTCTTTAATTTCAGGGGTTGTAAGGCCTCATTAAAAATGTATATATACAAACAAACCCAAAAGACCTGAAACCTTTTAGTCATCACCCAGGCACCAAGGTACATAAACCTAAATGAAACTGAAAGCATTTGTACCTTTCTTAACACACAAATATATATATATAAATTCAGCTTTAAATTATACATTGTTTATAACAATGACAGCAGTCTGAGCTTGCATGAAAGTAGACCCACCTTCCATGTCGGCAAGCTGAGCTTGCATGCCTTCAGTCAGATCTTCCACTGCAGCACCCAAATGTTGGATGCCTTCAGCTTGTGCTGCAGTGGAAGCTGAGACATCGACCATCAGAAGCTACATCATGATTGGGTCTGCAAGTATGCTAATAGAGTTGGCCACCACTTTACCGCTGGAAAGGATGGGTTCCAAATTCTGTACAAAGCTCTGTGCCAACTTGGTGCCAGACTCCTCCATGCACTTTGATATTGCCCACAAGTCTTTTGACAGGCCTGCCAAGACACTGAGCCTTCTTTGCTAGGTCTGCCTAATAAGATCTTCATCCAAGTCCTCTGCAGGAGAACTCAAGTGTGGCCTTGCCCTCCGACAAGCTGACACTTACACTACCCTTCTTCCCTGCCCTGGCTGCAGCCCAGTCATGCCTGGTGTACAGACCCCGCTATAAACTATACTCTAACTTATGTGCAGTGTCAGTCTCTGAGTTTGTGGCTGGGAGTGTGAGACCGAGCGACAGGGTTTCTTCCTCATCACTGTCTTCCTGCTCTTCTTCCACTGCTTGAGCTGGGTTGCATTTCTTGGATATCTGAAAGGAAAAAGGTCACAAGGCTAAGGCCATAGTGCAGGGAGTGAAAAATCAAAAGGTGCATGTTTGCACCACTTTAGGCTTGTAAATTAAAAGAGATTGTGGGATGGGGAGGATGATTAGTCACAAATGGGAGTATGAATATATCATCATCTTTGATAGTACCAGGCTCACCGCTGGCCAATGCCTCAGTCATGGCTCCTCCATAGGGGTAAAGTGATCCAAGGGCATCTGTCTCTCGCCAGTTAGGTGTTGCTGTCTTCAGTTATGTGCCATCTTGCCATTCAAGGGAGAGGAAAGTGTGTCATTGAGTATGATACAATGTATTAGGTGGTGTGGCTGTCATGGTTGAATAGCTGACATTGTGTGAGATATGGGTGTGAGGCTTTCAGCAGTGCTGTGTGTGTGAGGGTGAGATCAAGCTGTGAATGTGACGTATGAGCCATGATTGATAGAGAATATAGCTGGATGAATGCTGGGATGCATTCGGCAGTGTTTGAGACTAGTGGCACAGTTGGTGGGAATTGACATTTGAAAATGCATTCACTGGTCTTGACCATTTTTATGAGGTCATTGAACTTCTTTTGGCACTGCATCCAGATCCTCAGGGATAGACCCTCGGCATTACTGGGTAGCCAGGCCTATCTGATTCCATTGTCTTTGCAAAATTTGTCTGGAAGGCCTCCTGTGGATAGATAACACCTCTCTTCCTCTCTACTGCTTGTACTAAGACCACCAGCGCAGTGTGGGAAAATCCTGGACCTCGCTCTGTCCTGTTGTCCAATTAGTCATTCTTCTTGCAGGCCTGATTCTCTTCCCCCAGCCACATCCAACACCTGCTCCAGCCAGAATACACAGACTGGCTTCACTTAATACAGGCTAGCTTTAAGTGGTGCTCACCTCTCATGAACTTGAACTGCTGCCAAGGCATGCAGGCACTCACAGTATGTTTAGTGCTGGGCAGCACATTCCCCTCATTTAAACTAGCAAGCCGCATAAAGTTTGTGTGCTGCTTACATGGGAAGCACTGGGCGCAGGTGAATCACACATCGCAATCCCCGCATCCATTTTTGGGGGCTATCCAACTTTGCCGCCAATGAAGGGACTTGACGAGGTGGGCAGGAAATTACTCTTCTTTCTAAAGAGGGAGTCCCAAATAGTTCATATTTGAATTGAGCTGGTTAAGAGCGAATCCACAAATATTTCTTATATACGAGTTGAAAGCACTGCTCCAAAAGACCTTAGATGCAGTTTCACTTGAGGTGCCCCAAAAATAGAGAGAGGAAATCACTAGAAAATGAAAGATGTTAAGGGATGCAGAGAAAGGCAGGATATCAAAATTGAAAAGATAAAGATGGCTCATAAAATGGCAGAGGAGGCTCAATGTTCCAAATGCCTTACTCCTGTTATGTTCCTCGGCTGCTGTATTTTATGGCTACCAATCGTGGATCAAAAGCTACAGGGTTGATTCATAGCCAACCGCACCTTCTTTACATTGCCTCACTAAGATTCAGACTCTCTGCTCCAGGAGAGATTTCTGCCTAATATATTCATGCGTATGTGAAGCTCCACTCTGTTAAATCGACTGACAGCTTTTCAACTACAATAACATCTTGCATTTATATTTCTTTGACATAAGAAAACATCCCAAGGTGCTTCACAGAAGCATAATCAGGCAAAGATTGACACTGTGCCATAATAGGAGCTATTAGGTGGAGTGACTTCAAATCTTTATCAGATAGGTAAGGTTTTAGGAAATAAAGGTAGGGAGGCATGGCTGAAGGCATTTAACCAATAATGGAGTGAAAGGAATGGGAGCAGAGACCAACATTAGAGAAGAACAGAGTTGTTGGAGGGTTGTAGAGCTGGAGGAGGTTAGATAGATAGTGACGAGGCCATGAAATGATTTGAGCATGAGCATAAGAATTTTAAATTAGAGGTATTGGGGGAATCGAGAGTCATCATAGGTCAGTGAGCACTGCGGTGATGGTTAGAATAGTAAGAATTCTCAATGAGCTCATGTTTACAGGGAATGGAGAATGCTAAGCCAATAAGGAGAGCACGTCTGGTGATGACAAAGGCATGGAAAAGGATTTTTGGCAGCAAATGGGCTGAGATAGAGATGTCACAGAGCTGGAAGTCACCAGTCTTGGTGATGGAGAAGACAGGGCCAGAAGTTCAGCTCAGCGTCAAATGGAAAGCCAAGTTTGTAAACAGTCGGCTTCAACCTGAGACAGTAACCAAGAAAGAGTATGGAATGGAGAAGGAGATAAGGAGCTTGTGGTTGGAACTGAACACAATTAATGGCCTGAATTTTGTGATTATAGTGGCAGCAGAACTATAAGCATTCGGCATCATTATCCTGTGAAACTACTGCAATTTCTGGCATCTGTATATACAGTTAAACAGGAAAATCCACATGCTGATCTCAGAGGTACCCAGATGTTCCACAGGGTGTAGTATTTAATTACTCACTGATGGAGATCTTAGAAATTACTTGATTTGACACAACTTTCTACGTATTACGCGATTAGCCTCACTGTAAAAACCCTTGAAACAGCTACTCCTTGTTGAATGGGGTGTAACTAGGTTTTCAAAGGCTTATTGAGTCTTAATTATTAGTGAACAGCATCTCTGGCCCTGAAAATCTAATTTTATACTCGTGAAACGTCAAATATCTCCATTTTTATTTAAAGATTTTCTTCAGTTGTTTCATTAATGACCTTGCCTCCATCATAAGGTCAGGAGTGGGCTGTTCATGGATGATTGCACAATGCTCAGCACCATTCACAACTCTTCAGATACTGAAGATATGCAGCAAGATCTGGACAATATTCAGACTTGGGCTGATAAGTGGCAAGTAACATTTGTGCCACACAAGTGCCAGGCATTGATCATCTCCAACAAGACAGATTCTAACCATCTCCCCTTGACATTCAATTGCATTACCATCACTGAATGATTTCCAGAAGGCATTTGATAAACTGCCACAGCAAAGGTTATTGCAGAAAATAAAAGCTCATGGTGTAGGGAGTAACATAGCGGCATGGATGGAAGATTGGATAGCTAACAGGAAGCAGAGAGTTGACATAAATTGGTCTTTTTCTGGTTGGCAGGATGTGATGAGTGGTATGTCACAGGGATCAGTGCTGGGGCCTCAACTTTTAACAATTTATATAAATGACTTGGTTGAAGGGGCCGAAGAAATGGTTGTTAAAATTGCTGATAACACAAGGATAGTTAGGAAAGTAAATTATGAAGAGGATGTAAGGAGGCTACAAAGATAGGTTAAGTGACTGGGCAAAGATCTGGCAAATGGAGTAAAATGTGACCGAATGTAAAATCATTCATTTTGGCGGAAGAATAAAAAATAAGCCTATTATCTAAATGGTGAGAGATTGAGGAGCTCTGAGGTTCAAAGGGATCTGGGTGTCCTAGTGCATGGTCTCAAAAGGTTAGTATGCAGGTACAGCAGGTAATTAGGAAAGCTAATAGAATGTTATCATTTATTGTGAGGGGAATTGATTACAAAAGTAGGGAGGTTTTGTTTCAGTTGTACAGGGCATTGGTGAGACCACATCAGGAGTATTGTGTACAGTACTGGTCTCCTTATTTAAAGAAAGATGTAAATGCATTAGAAGCAGTTCAGAGAAGGTTTACTAGACTAATATCAGGAATGGGCGGGTTGTCTTATGAGGAAAGGCTGGGCAGGTTAGGCTTGTATCCGCTGGAATTTAGAAGAGTAAAAGGTGGCTTAATTGAAACCTTTAAGATCCTGAGGGGTCTTGTCAAGATGGATGTGGAGAGGATGTTGCCTCTTGTGGGAGAATCTAGAACTAGGGGTCACTGTTTAAAAATAAGGGGTCCCTCATTTAAGACAGAGGTGAGGAGAATTTTTTTCTCTCAGAGGGTTGAGTCTTTGGAACTCTCTTCCTCAAAAGGCAGTGGAAGCAGAGTCTTTGAATATTTTTAAGGCAGGGTTAGATAGATTCTTGATTAACAAGGGAGTGAAAGATTATCAGGGGTAGGCAGGAATGTGGGGTTGAGGTTACATTCAGATCAGCCATGATTTTATTGAATGGCGGAGCAGGCTTGAGGTGCTGAGTGGCTCCTAATTCGTATGAATCCTCCACTATCAACATCCTGGTGGTTACCAGTGACCAGAAACTGAACTGGACCAGCCATATAAATACTATGGCTACAAGAATAGGTCAGAGGCTAGGAATCCTGTGGCGAGTAACTCACCCCCTAACTCCACCAGTTACAAGGTACAAGTCAGGAGTGTGATGCAATATCCTTCATTTGCCTGGATGAGTGCAGCTCCAACAACAGTCAAGAAGCTCAACACCCTCCAGGACAAAGCAGCCCACTTGATTGGCACCACATCCACAAACATTCACTCCCTCCACCACCGATGCACAGTAACGGCAGTGTGTACCATCTACAAGATGCACTGCAGCAACTCACCAAGGCGCCTTCGACAGCACCTTCCAAACTTGCAACCTTTACCTCCTAGAAGGACAAGGACAGCAGGTGCATGGGAACACCACCACCTGGAAGTTCCCCTCCAAGTCACACACCATCCTGACTTGGAACTATATTGCCTTTCCTTCACTGTCGCAGGCTCAAAATCCTGGAACTCCTTTCCTAACTGTACTGTGGGTTTTCCTACAACACACAGTCTGCAACGGTTCGAGAAGGTAGCACACCATTGCATTCTCAAGGGCAATAAGGGATGGGCAATAAATGCTGGTCTATCCAGCGATGCCCACATCCCAGGACGAATGAAAAATAAGTGATAGTAAATTTTAAATTTATGATATTTCAGTTTCCACGTTAATCCTATATGCATGTCCCAATCTTAATTTTGCTGTCTGTAAAATAATTAAAAATAAAGGATAATTGTGTTTTTTACTTCTTGGCTTGTTGTGAAAATTCTTCAGTGTGATTGGCTGTTTAGTCTGCTTGATGATATCAATGCTGTTGCATGCCAGAGATCTCCTACAACTAGCACTGGAATTAAATTAATGTCGCCAAAGGTGAAATGCATGCCACAGAGATCACAATGTATTTGTAGGCAGATTTCTTTGAGGTCAGCGACTAGTCCATCACTTAACTACTGACCTCAAAAACCAGGCCAAAGTTTTAATTCCAGGAAACTAAAACTCATCCAGTACTGGATGTCGAACAAGCAGGTTGACAAGACAGAGGCAGTGGAGGGCTGGAGAATTGCAAACATTACACCCTTGTTCAAAAAAAGGTTATAAGGATAAGTCCAGCAATTACAGACCAGTCTGTTTAACTTCAGTGGTGGAGAAGCTTCTTGAAACAATTATTCGGGATAGAATTAGTAGTCATATGGAAAAATGTGGGTTGATTAGGAAGAGCCAGCATGGATTTCAAAAGAGGAGACCTTGTTTAACTAACCTGCTGCAGTTTTTTGAAGAGGTAACAGAGAGGGTGGATGAGGGCAATGTCGTTGACGTGGTGTATCTGGACTTCCAAAAGGCATTCGATACAGTGCCACACAACAAGCTTGTGAGAAAAGTTATAGCTCATGGAATACAAGGGACAGCAATGTGGATACAAAATTGGCTGAGTAATAGGAAACAGAGGGTCAATGGATATACTTCGGGCTGGAGGAAGGATTGTAGTGGAGTTCCCCAGGTTTCAGGAATGGAACCTTTGCTTTTCCTGATATATATTAATGATCTAGATCTTGATGTGCAGGGGACAATTTCAAAGTTTGCAGATGATATGAAACTTGGAAGCAAGCAAACTGTGAGGAGGACAGTAAAGCACTTCAAAAGGACATAGACAAGTTGGTGGAGTGGTCATATAGGCGGCAGATGAAGTTCAAAGTGGAGGAGTGTGAGATGATGCATTTTGGAAGGAAGAACATGGAGAGACAATATAAAATAAGGGGTACAATTTTTAAGGAGGTGCAAGAGCAGAGGAGCCTGGGTATATATGTGCGTAGGTCATTGAAGGTGGCAGGACAGGTGGAGAATGCAGTTAATAAAGCATATAGTATCCTGGGCTTTATTAATAGGGGCATAGAGTACAAGAGCAGGGAGATTATGCTGAGCTTATATAAGACACCAGCTCGACCTCAGCAGGAGTATTGTGTACAGTTCTGGGCGCCACACTATAGGAAGGATGTGAACACATTGGAGAGACTGCAGAAGAGGTTTACAAGAATGGTTCCAGGGATGAGAAACTTCAGTTATGAAGATGGATTGGAGAGGTTAGGACTGTTCTCCTTGGAGAGGAGATAGCTAAAAGGAGATTTGATAGAGGTGTTCAAAATCATGAGGGAACTGGATAGAGTAGATAAGGAGAAACTGTTCCCGCTCGTAAAAGGGGCGAGAACAAGAGGGCACAGAATTAAAGTGATTTGCAAAAGAAGCAAATGTGATGTGAGAAAAATCTTTTTCATACAGAGAGTGGTTCAAGTCTGGAATGCACTGCCTGGAAGTGTGGTGAAGGCAGGTTCATTCGAGGCATTCAAGAGGGAATTAGATGATTATTTGAATAGAAACAATGCGCAAGGGTACAGAGAAAGGGTGGGAGAATGGCACTAAGTCATAATGCTCATTTGGAGAGCTGATGCAGACACAACGGGCTAAGTGCATCCATCTGCACCATAACATTCTATGTTTTTGTGGTTCTGTGATTCTGTGAGGTAGTTAGTAAGTGGAGCTGAGTGTCTTCAGTGTCAACTGATGACATTGCTAAGGTGCAACAACTAAATGAATAAGAAGATCAGGATTAAAGGACTCAGGAGGTAACATTGCTGGGCAGGAAGAAAAGCCTTTGCTGGAGTTCCTGGCTACAATTGGATAGGTAAGGATGGAACCAAGTGAGGGCAATCCCACTGAGCTGGAAAATAGGTGAGAGGTAATGGAGGAAGACGGTGTGGTCAACAATGTCAAATGCTGAAAGAGGTGGAGAAGGATGAAAAAGATAGTGCCCATGGTCACAGTGACATTGGGTGTCATTTTTGACTTTGATTAAATTTGTTTCAGTGTTATGGTGAGGTGGAAACCTGATTGAAGATAATTGCCATGGAAAATGTGCATGAATTTAGGAGAAAACACATGTAGGACTTTGGAGAAGAAAGAGAGGTTGCAGACGGGCAATAGTTTACAAGGATTTGCAAAGACAGAGAGGTTGAAGATTTCTTTTGAAGTGGGAGTGGTGACCACAGTTTTGTAAGAAAGGGGGAGGCAGTACCTGGGAGGAGGTAACTATTTACAATGTCTGCTGAAATGGGTCCAAGGAGGATAGTTGGGTGATTGCCAGTTTAATTGGAATTTTTTTTTATTTATTCATGGGATGTGGGCTTCGCTGGCTGGGTCAGCATTTATTGCCCATCCCTAGTTGCCCTTGAGAAGGTGGTGGTGAGCTGCCTTCTTGAACCGCTGCAGTCCATGTGGTGTAGGTACACCCACAGTGATGTTAGGAAGGGAGTCCCAGGATTTTGACCCAGTAACAATGAAGGAATGGCGATATATTTCCAAGTCAGGATGTGAGTGACTTGGAGGGGAACTTTCCGGTGTTGAGTGAGCAGGGGGTGGGTCTCATGAACAAGATGAGTGGAGAAGGCAAGAGGGGAAATGATAGAGAGACTATCTTAACAAGGTTTCACTAAAAAAAAAATCTCTTGTGCTGGTATTGTAGACTGCCAGTGTTAACCAATCAGATTATTTGGAGGATGAAGTTAAAGACTATCAGATCCAGAGAGATTGGAAGACAGGACTGGAACCAATCAGATGTTTACTCAGGAAACTAGCATAGTGTATAAGGAAGGAAGGGAAACAAGCAGTAGTTTCATGGAACATATAGAGATTAAAGAGGAGGAGGTACTTGCTGCCTTACAGCGAATAAAGGTAGATAAATCCCCCGGGCCTGACATGATATTCCCTCGGACCTTGAGGGAGACTAGTGTAGAAATTGCAGGGGCCCTGGCAGAAATATTTAAAATGTCCTTAGCCACGGGTGAGGTGCCGGAGGATTGGAGGGTAGCTCATGTTGTTCCGTTGTTTAAAAAAGGCTCCAAAAGTAAACCAGGTAATTACAGGCCAGTGAGCCTGACGTCAGTAGTAGGTAAATTATTGGAAGGTGTTCTGAGAGATCGGATATATAATTATTTGGACAGCCAAGGGCTGATTAAGGATAGTCAGCATGGCTTTGTGCGTGGTAGGTTGTGTTTAACGAACCTTGTAGAATTTTTCGAGGAGGTTACCAAGAAAGTAGATGAAGGAAAGGCTGTGGATGTTGTCTACATGGACTTTAGTAAGGCCTTTGACAAAGTCCCACATGGGAGGTTAGTTCAGAAGGTTCAGACACTTGGTATCCATGGAGAGGTTGTAAACTTGATTCGAAATTGGCTGTGTGGGAGAAGACAGAGAGTGGTAGTGGATGATTGCTTCTCAGACTGGAGATCTGTGACTAGTGGTGTGCCTCAGGGATCTGTACTGGGACCATTGTTGTTTGTTGTCTATATCAATGATTTGGATGATAATGTGGTGAATTGGATCAGCAAATTTGCTGATGACACTAAGATTGGAGGCGTTGTGGACAGCGAGGAAGGCTTTCAAAGCTTGCAGAGAGATCTGGACCAACTGGAAAAATGGGCCAGAAAATGGCAGATGGAATTTAATGCGGAAAAGTGTGAGGTGCTACATTTTGGAAGGTCAAACCAAGGTAGGACATACACAGTAAATGGTAGGGCACTGAGGAGTGCGGAGGAACAAAGGGATCTGGGAGTTCAGATACATAATTCCCTGAAAGTGGCGTCACAGGTAGACAAGGTTGTAAAGAAAGCTTTTGGCATACTGACCTTCATAAATCAAAGTATTGAGTATAGGAGTTGGGATGTTATGGTGAGGTTGTATAAGACATTGGTGAGGCCAACTTTGGAGTATTGTGTGCAGTTCTGGTCGCCTAACTACAGGAAGGATATCAGTAAGATTGAGAGAGTGCAGAGAAGATTTACTAGGATGTTGCCGGGTCTTAAGGAGTTGAGTTACAGGGAAAGATTAAACAGGTTAGGACTTTATTCCTTGGAGCGTAGAAGAATGAGGGGAGATTTGATAGAAGTTTACAAAATTGTGAGGGGTATAGACAGAGTAAATGCGAGTAGGCTCTTTCCACTTAGATTAGGAGAAATAAACACGAGAGGACATGGCTTTAGGGTGAAAGGGGAAAGGTTTAGGGGGAACATTAGGGGGAACTTCTTCACTCAGAGAGTGGTGAGAGTGTGGAACGAGCTACCATCTGACGTGGTAAATGCGGGCTCACTCTTAATTTTTAAGGATAAATTAGATAGATACATGGATGGGAGAGGTCTGGAGGGTTATGGACTAGGTGCAGGTCAATGGGACTAGCGGAATAATATTTCTGCACAGACTAGAAGGGCCAAATGGCCTGTTTTCTGTGCTGTAGTGTTCTATGGTTCTTTGGTTCTATGGTTACTTTTCCTATTACGCATTACAGACAGACATAAGGCAGAAATATTAAAATGATTTGTTGGTGTAAGACCCAATTGCCAGTATATTTGTTTAATGTTTATCTCAAAAAAGTCATAAATAACAAATACATTGCTAAAATGAAGCTTCTGAAGACTCATCATTTTCCTCAAAAGTAACTCATTGAACATGCGTGGCTTAATTCACTTTAATTTTGAACACTCACTACAGCTGCTTCTTTGAGATAAGGTGGATGTTTCCTTACGTGGAGACAGTCACTGGGTTTTAATTGACAATTAGTCATCATATTTAAGACATTGACCAGATTTGCAAATAAAACAGAAGATGGTTGCAGTAATAACATATATTATTTAACTAAACCACATTACATTGAGATTCAACCCAGAGTGCCTCTAAATGTGCCAAAACAAGTGGCAAAATTAAGTATTTGATGGAAATACACACATAGAAAGGAATTTTAAGGCCGGAATTTTCCGTGCCTGCTGGCATCAGGCGTGTTCAGCAGTGTGAGCGGGCAACATGGCGAGAAGGCCAAAAATCGGTTTCACGATGTTGTGAAACCATTTTGTGATCATCTGCTCAGCCTACCGATTGTGGGCCGCATTTCCCACTGTTGGACGTTGGGAACCTCATTGTAATACATCTGCATTTCATTATAAGGCCAGCCCGCCGGAATTATCCACCCACTCTGAATCGTCCGCCCACATCAGCGTAATTGCACGCTAACGTGTTTCACAACAGCATATAAAAGGTGTGCATTTGGCGGGCTGCACTTTGAGGGGTAAATGGAGGTGTGTGCGCAGTAATGTTGCGCAGCGCTCGCCCAGGTCGCCTATTGGACTTCAAGGTTGAGTGGACTTGGTGAGGGGTGGTAAGGGCTGCCCTGCAGTTGAAGGTAGTGCACAAGCACATGCGAGGTGGGGGTGGAGGGAAGCGGCCATGCCTTAGGGAAACCTTGTATGAAGTGACCATTCCTCTGCAGGTGAGCCAGTTCAGAAGCAGCCACATTGACATGCATGGAGTCAGGCCTCTAGCTTATCTGCCCAATCAAACAACGCAGAGCCATGCAAGTGCCACCAAGTGCTCCAGAGCTTTTCCCCCCACAGGCACAGACTGCAAACTAATGAGTGTTTTAGTGGACTGCAGAACAGTTGGATCACTAGGCACGTTGTACAATCTCCTTACTAAAGCTGGCCATGGAGCAGTCACTGGTGGAGGCGCTTACAGCCCCTTGCAATGTCATCATTCAGGTTTGGACCAGTCTCCCCCATTGTTCAAGCTAACAGTGCCACCATGCAGTGTGGATTGGGAGAATGACTGCATCTGAGCTGGGAGCACAGTATGCAATCCAATGGGTAAAGCTGCCGCCAATCAGTTAGGTGGAGTGGGGCAGAGGTGGGTGGGGTTTCGGGCAGCCATGCAGCACACTAAACTCTGGCCATCCAAGTGGTGGCCAGCGCTCTCCGGGATGCGCTAGGGGGCCTTCAGACTTAACCAAGAAAGGTTCTTAGTACACCCAAGCTAACCCACGTGTTTCATCCTGCAAGAGGAGTACATCAGGATCATGGAACCAGGTGACCTAGCTGTCTGTCTCGTGGCGTACAGAGAGTGAATATGATGGAGAAGAGAGCGACTGAGGCGCCTGGATGCACAGAAGGAGGAACAGCACCTTTTGGAAGAAGGGCGGCTGGGGCTCCCACACACGCCACTGAAGAGCCACAGCGAGCCATCGCTGGTCAGCCCCTAGCTTGGCCCCAGGGTCTATAGATGCCCCCTGTCATTCGTGCAGATGACCAAGAACCAGTGCCGCCAAGGACTGCGCATGTCTAGGGAACTGTTCGTCACATCTGCCGGCTGCTGCAGGATTTGGCACCACAGGGACATGGCAGGCATCCACTGCCAGTGTCTGTGAAAGTGACCGCACCGCTTAATTTATACTCCAGTGGCTCCTTTCAGGGGTCCACAGGTGACCTCTGTGGGATCTCTCAAACCTCCACCCACAAATGTATCCATGAGGTCACAGATGCCATCTTTGTGAGGGCACACAACTTTGAGCATTTCGCCCGGGACCGGGACAGCCACGTTGCAAAGACGATTGGATTTTCCCAGATCTTGGGTTTCCCACAGGTGCAGGGTGAGATTGACTGCACTCATGTGGTGCTCAGATCTCCGTCACAACAAAGGGTCAACAATATCAACTGCAAGGGATTCCATTCGCTGAATGTGCAACTGGTGTGCGACCTCCAGAAACACATACTGCAGGTCTGCGCACAGTTTCCAGGGAGTGTGCACAACTCCTACATCCTCAGTAGGTCTCAGATCCCTGACATCTTCCAGGGTCCTCGGGGACAAGGGGCCATGGCTGATGACACCTGTGCAGCGGCCTCAGACTGCAGCAGAGGGACGCTATAATGAGGCTCATGCTGCAGCTCGCAACTTGGTGGAGCAGACCATCGGGATGCTGAAGATGAGCTTCCAGTGCAAGGGCCAGTCTGGTGGAGCCCTGCAAATCAGTCCGCAGAGGGTGTCATGCATTGTCAAGGAGAGTGGCGATGGGGATATAGGTGAGGATGTCCTCGAAGCGGATGCTAACAGCAATGAGGCCCTCACACTGACCAGACGAGGCAGGTGTACTCAAGAGGCCCTCGTAGCTGCTAGATTTGTGGAGGATGATGATGACATGCAGTGAGGAGACAGCATAGATCTTCACATTGCATCTGTGAATGTTTGACTCCTGTCTGGCTTATGGAAGCACACATACCCTCTGTGATAATGCTCCTGTCATCGAGACACAGTGGAGGCCCTAATAGTCGCTCGATTGCAGGAGGATGGTGACAACATTTAGTCAGGATACTCCATAGATCTTCACATTGCCTCTGAGAATGTCTGACTCCTGTCTGGCTGAGGGCAGCTCGCTTGTGCTTTGTGATCAGTGTCAAATCATGGAGATGCAGCCATGAAACTTTAAAAGCACCTGATCCTTTGTCAGCTTTCAGCACCTGCCCCCTTCAGGAGCACAGCGTTACTGGTCACATGCTGAAGATATGGGGCCCAGCCCCACCTTAAAGGTGCTGAGAGCACACAGAGAGAATGACAGAACTCTGCCTGCCCATAACATTCTGGCAACAATGACAAGTACCCTCGAGATACAGTCATCAGTAATGTGACCAGACAGTGTGAGGCTGGCCCATCACTTTGGTCTGAAGGCTGCACATAGCACAGGGAAGAGGCCCTGGACTGAGACTGAGCCTTTATCTTGTGCAGAAAGGTTTCACATCTGAGTGACACGAACACTGCTCATCAGAACAAGGAGCCATAGGCAGGGAGACATTCTTGGGAGTTTATCTACAATAGTGAACAATATGTACAAGTGATTAACACCCATGCCCAGGCTGTGCAACTACATCTTCTTAACTTTCCTAACACTGCTGCTACATCTTGATGCTCCCTGAACATCCACAGCGGAGGTGGAGGCAGCCTGCTGTCTGCTATGCCCTGTCTGTGATGATCTTGGCAGGCATCGTCTGGAGGGCCAAGACCTGGAGGGCCCCGGCCTGCGTTCGGGGTCCTGCTGCGTTACAGTGGCACCCTCCTTGACCTGTGGAGCTGGAGCTGCAGAGGTCACAGGAAGAGGAGATTCAGATGGGCTGTACACTGCTGGAGTCAACTGGGTGGATGGCCTTGGGAGTGTGCACCGCTGACCCTCCTCCCTATAGAGCCCAAGGGTCCCTGGCTGATTCCATGAGGAGAAAGGGAAGCTGGAGTGAGATCAAGTTGCCCCGCACCCCTCTTGCGTATATGCTATTGGAGGCTAAATATGGCATCAGCGATGGAGTTCAGCCCGCACAGCAGTGACATCCTGGACCAAGGTCTCCATGGCGGCTGCCATCCTACCTGTGTTGACCTATGTGCATTGGTATGCCGGCACTATCACCTCAGCCTGAAGGCAGATGGACTCCTTCATCGAGGAGCACGGTGGACATCCCTTCCTGATGTTCCTGAGCTTGCCTTTGCAGCTCCAGCAACTGTGACATGACCGAGTCCAGAGGCTGGTCATCTGACTTGGATTCAGTAACGTTCTGGCCTCCAGCAGTCCTCTGAGTGCCGGAAACCTGGGAAGCCCCTGACACCCCCTGCTGTGGATCAGACAGTGGGATGTGCTCACCAGATTGAGATTCTGAGGCTACTCTAAAGCTAGGTCCCACCGAGGTGTGTGTCTCTGCGCTGGTAGAGAGTGTGGGTTAGCACTGTGACAGGTCTTCGATGAAGATGCCTTCAGATTCCTCTTCAGAGGTTTCTTTGGGGCTTGATTGAAGGCCCTGGGTCGAGTTCTGCGTTGGCTGTTTCCCAGATGAGCCGGCAAGATGAGATAATTAGTGCATGGCAGTGGCCTGTGAAACAGGACACATCACTCATGGCATGGTTGTCTGATGGATGTTGCACTGCTGGATCCTCACTTGGTAGAGCAGCGCCGACCTCATCGTCAGCAGAGGACCGGTCCAGATCCTCACCGGCCAGCTGGGTGGCTCTGTTTTCAAAGTCCATGAGCACCTTGATTTCAGGCATTCTTCCATCGGCCTGCAATCTCTCCCTCTTGCTGTGTGCCAGCTTGTCCTGTACGAACAGAGATGGAGAAAGTATAAGCAGGACACCTGCCAGGACAGATGTATGCCTAGCGCAAGACCATAAGAGTTTATAAGATGTATGCCTGGTGTAAGACCATAAGAGTGTAAGGTGTAGGAGCAGAAGTAGGCCATTCAGCCCATCGAGTCTGCTCCGCCATTCAATGAGATCAGGGCTGATCTGATAATCCTCAACTCCACTTTCCTGCCTTTTCCCCATAGCCCTTGATTCCCTTACTGATTAAAAATCTGTCTATCTCAGCCTTGAATATACTTAATGACCCAGCCTCTACTGCCTTCTGCGGTAAAGAATTCCACAGATTCACCAACCTCTGAGAGAAGAAATTCCACCTCATCTCTGCCTTAAATGGATATCCCCTTACTCTGAGATTATGCCCTCTGGTCCTAGACTCTCCCACAAGGGGAAACAGCCTCTCAGCATCTACCCTGTCAAGCTCCCTAAGAATCTTATATGTGTGGGTGGTGAGTGGTCCCATGGACAGATTGAGGGCAATGAAGGTGTGTGTCAGAGAGTGAACGGTGATGTCACTTGAACTAGCAGTGAGTCAGGGCCCTGTGGATGTGTGAGTGTGTGAGTTGAGGGTGATGAGAAGAGTGATTTACCCTGGTGGAACGGAGGAGATCATTCATCCTTTTGAGGCATTGGGTGGCTGCCCTCTTTTGCAGGGCGTTGGCACTGACCACAGCTGCCACTGCCTCCCAAGCTGGATTGGTTATGTTGCTGCCCATCCTGCCACCAGGGCAGGGGTAGTGAACATCACGGCGGGCTTCCATGGCATCCAAAAGGTGCTTGGATGTTGCGTCATTAAACCTGGGGGCTGCAGTCATTTTGTCTTTCAGGGCCATGTCTTCCGTGCAGCAGCCATGGGTTGGGAGCATTGAGAGGTGTGTGAGCGCCTGCACCTTAAATATGGCATGATGAAATGGCGAGGTGATGGAATGAGAGCTCGCCCCCTCATCAAAATGGCATGTGTCCTGGGAATGCATAATTAATGCAGCGGGATTGGAACAATATGGCGTGAGAAGCTGCCATTTTGGCCGGCAAGTAAAACGTCATTTTTCCCGCCCGCTACTACACTTAGTGCAAATCTGGAATGATTCTGCCCTAAATCACCACTGCTGCAAACCATGCTTATCTGTACAACAATAGAAGTGATAGAGTGTTAGGTATTGATGCTGTAGAGATAATGACAAGCCCAAGTCCCACTGCACTTTCAGTCTAACCTCTTATTGTCACAAGTCTACATTTGAAGCTGTTTGTGAGCCGTCAGTTTTTTCACCATTTGTATCAGATTTTCTAAGGGCTGTGTCAGCTTTTTTGCAGCTGCTAACGCTGGTTTTCTAGGCTTTCTGGGCCGGGACGTATTTCCTCAGTGGTGTTAAATGTTAAAAATATAGAAAGCACAGGATGGATGCCTGAACTCTCAAAGTATCCATATAAATGTTAAACAAATCATGCTTCAGATATTTAACTGTCCAGATCCACTGATGGCTTTTGAAACTAGGCTTGGTGTCACACTGAGGTTACATTGTAGCATCAGGCAGTGACACTCACACTGCTTCTCACCAGAATCTGGTCCCAACACTTTTCTGGAGTTATACTCCAGATTGACTGGAGTCAGGTGATCTTTGCTGCAAAACACAAATGCTTCACAACCACACATAAGTGTCAGTGCAACTGTAGCCTGAGAGACAATGATAACTGTGAAGATCTCTCCCTCTATCACATTTAGGATCATAAGGTTATTCAAATGAATACATCTTCACTTTAATGATAAGAATACTGCTTTTTTAATGATTAGTTGCTACGTTATAACTAAGGGATCACAGCTAACACAATGGAAGACCTCTATAATTTCCATGTTGTAACCTCTTTTATGTGGGACTGGAAATTACTGGGGGTGATCCACCCTAATTAATTTACCCAACATGCTTTCCTATAATTCATCTGTGCCCCATGATTGCTCAGATCATGCTCACAGAAATATACTTAGGATAAAAGATTCCGTTTTAATACTAAAGTACCATCAGGAACTCAATTTGTTTCCAGACAAGCAAATGTGCAACAAACATAATAGAAACACTTTCAGAATAAAGTTATCTTTAATAATGAAATTGTGCCTTTTGAAATCTGTGCTCTTCATGAGAATTTCATCCATTTAAAAATGCTTTGTGCAAACATTACCTTGTAGTTACTATGACAACATGTACCTTAGCAACAATAGGTCATGGTGTAAATTGGTTAATGGTTTTCTTTTACAGTGCAATACTGCCCTACTCTAATTCCTAATGGCTTAAATTCTGTTGAAAATGGATCATTGGTACAAAAGTAATTTTCCCTTGATGTGGTCTAATGGGAAATTCTCTCTTTTTTTTCTCAATATTTGAGGTGTCAGGTTATGTACCAATTATGACAGATGAGTAAACAATCTGATCATAAGTATCCTACAACATCACTCTGAGCAACCAGTTAGAAGATGTTCCAAGGGAAACACCAGAATAATTCTCCCTCAGAGGCTGCATGACCTCTGTGTGACACTATGGGCTGGATTTTCATGGAGTTGTGAAGGTTGCAGATCTTGAAAAATGGTGAGCGGGACCCAGATTCTTAAGACGTGCTCCCATTTCCGACAGATCCCATTTTCGCTGGTAGAGGAAAGGGGGTGGGGTGTGACTTGTACATGAGGGAAACCCTAACTTAGCAGGGTCATTTGAACTCAGAGCTGAGTTCAAACAGCACTCATTTTTGCTGGAGCAAAGGCCTTAACCCACAGTGTGGGCATCGCAAACTGTTAGAGTACACGTAAATGCTCATGAAGAGTAGGTAAGGTCTGTAGAACTGTCACGCTGTGAAGCTATTTAAATCCCCAGCCTTTTAAAAATTTAACAAACAGCCTGCCTGTACCAGTGAAAGATAAAAGAAAATCTCAAGCTGTGGTTAGTTAAATCCCCAGCTCTTTAAATTTTTTTTAAAAATGATGACTGTTTTCACAACCTATAATTAAAGCGCCCTAAATTCACCATTTGATTGACAACTCAAAGAGATTATTAAGGGATTATCTGATGTGAGTTTATGAATACATCTATTTGTTTTTATGAGAGATTAAGTACTTAAGGAGAATTTTAATGAGCTTTAATGAATGGGACTTTTTTTTTAACTACAGTGAAGGCTGCAGTAGATATTTAGACCTTTATTTTATTTCACCTTAACATGACACCTGAGGTCTGCCCATGATGGATACTGGGTGAGTTTGAATTGAGGGTGTAAAGGCAAAGGTGGTGGGTGGAGACATGGGTTCGCATGAGTTGCCATTAAGTTGCTAAGGGGGCTATAAGAGGTCATGGGGATGGGCAGGAGGGCATGGGTTAGCATGAGTTGTGGAGGAAGTGGCATGCGGAGTGGGTGAGTGGATGATGGGGTATGAGGAGCGAGGGCTGGAGGGCCTAAAATTTAAGGAAACAACTGGGACGATGTCTCAGAGAATTGGTTGCTTCCAATCTGCGTCCAGGGCCCAACTCCAACCTGCACCCACCTCCCAGTTACGTAATTCAGGTCTGATGAGGCACTTTCTCCCAAGGTGGGTACGGCAAGCCAGGAAAATTCCTTACTCATACTACGGCCTTGAGAGCAAATACGTAGTCCTACCTTACAGTGATTGAGATGAGGAATTCAGGAACTCAACAGTGTGCCTGCTGGAGGTGGGGCAGGCATCAAATCTTCAGCCCAGAAGCCTGTCCCTTACTTGTACAAGGCTCCATTTTTAAATTCTAATATTAGCTCAATGCAAGTACATAATTTGAAACCTTGTGGAGTTCAGTTGTGTGGAGGAAATTAATCAATGTTCAGAGGTTATATATTTTACTGCCTTTCCAATATTTTGACTGAGAAAAATACTTCAAAGTAACTTTTGTAATAGCTTTATTGATGAGGTTCTTTTACTTGTTACACACAAATATGTTTCTAAAGCTGGGTCGGTGGTGTGATATTGATTTTCCTTTATATTTTAGCCTTTATTTGTTAAGCAGAGAGGTATGATTCTTAATATCTTAAAACAACTACAAGTATACAGTAATTGGGCAATGACTATGGTTTTTAGAATTAAGAATGGCCTTTATAACTTTAGAACATTCTATAATATAAAGTAACTACCATTTTACCAAAGAGAAATAGAGAAATTTAATTCATCAGAAGGAGGCCTTGAAGCCTTACTTGACATAAGCTGCTGTTTGAGAAAGACCACATTCTGGAACTGAAAAGTTAGGGAGTATGTTTCTTGTAGTGAAGTTAAGGAAGTCAGAAACAGAGATGTTCTGAAGATTGAGCTGTTTCCATACAAGTCAATCATCATAGCACAAATCTCTAGTTGCAAGTACAGAACATAATCAAATCAGTGTTGAAGGCATAAACAAATACACCTTTTGGTGTAACCATATACAGTAGAAATGTAAAAGAATTTGCGCGATGAACTTGAAAGAATTCATAAATAAAATCCATCTTCTACCAATTACTGTAACAGGGCTAAGACTTTCTATATTTTTATAAAATATATATATATGATTTTTTACGCTGTTCATGCAGGCACATGCCCGACCTGGAATCGCATGGCATGGCATGCGTCCCGATGTCATCGCGCTCGTGCGCAATATTACAGTTGGTGAGCCCATTAAGGGGGTAGTTGACAGTGATTTTACACGGCCCGTCCGCTTTTACGATCGGCGGACAGGCCAAATGGCCAGGCGGCCTTCACATTTTCACTACAAACTACATCCAGGGTGGAATGAAATATCCAGGGTTAAATATAAAATAAAACTAGACGTTTGAGGGATGATCTGCCATGTAGTCCACTGCCAGATGCTTGCATTTACAGTATTGTCATAGTTTGCAGCAGTTTATTGAGCTCATTTCATTTTTATATTACTGTAGCTCCCTGAGGCAGCTCCACAGCAGCCAACAGCCTTCAGGGAGCTTTTTCAACCTGCCCTGCCACCTTCAATGATTTGTGCACTTATACCCCCAGATCCCTCTGCTCCTGCACCCCTTTCAGAATCCTATCCTTTATTTTTTATTGCCTTTTTCCCATTCTTCCTACCAAAATGAATCGCTTCATACTTCCCTGCATTAAATTCTATCAGCCACTTTTCTGCCCTTTCCACCAACCTATGCGCTTTTGTAGTTTGACACTATCCTCCTCACAGTTCTGGGTCATCTGCAAATTTTGAAATAATGCCCTGTACACAAAAGTCTAGGGCTTTTAGCTCAGTTGGCTAGATGGCTAGCGTGTGGTTCAGAATACATGAACAGCATGGATTTGATTCGCATTCTGGCTGAGGTAGATTTGGGACCTGCCTCCTCTCCCTGCTCCTGAGAGTGGAAGGCAATGGCAAATCACCACTGACAAACACACCAAGAAAATGGCTCAGGATGGGGCATCAACAGACAATGAGCCAAGGGCCTGCCTTCTTTTCATTACACATGACATGAAGTTATATGACACCAAAGTCTAGGCCATTAATATATATCAAGAAGAACAGGGGTCCTAACACCGACCACTTGGAAACCCCACTATAATCCTTCCTCCAGCCCGAAAACAATCATTCACTACTACCCTCTGTTTCCTGCCACTCAGCCAATTTTGTATCCATGTTGCTACTGTCCCTTTTATTCCATAACTTTGCTGCAAGTCTTTTGTACAACACTTTGTCAAACGTCTTTTGAAAGTCCATGTACACCACAGCAATTGCAACCCCCTCATCAACCCTCTCTATTAACTCAATAAAAAATTCAAGCAAGTTATTTAAACAAATCCATGCTGGCTTTCCTTAATTAACCAGTATTTACCCAAGTAACTGTTAATTTTGTCCCAAATTATCGTTTCCAAAAAGCTTCCCCAGTACAAAGATTAAACTGTGTGGCCTGTAACTGTTGAGCTTACCCTAACACCCTTTTTTGAACAAGGGTGTAATATTTGTAATATTTGCAATTCTCAAGTTCTCTGGCATCACCCCTGTATCTAAGGAGAATTGGAAAATTATGGCCAGTACCTCCGCAACTTCCACCCTTATTTCTCTCAGTATCCTCGGATACGTCTGACCTGGTCCTTGTGACTTATCACCTTTAAGTACAGCCAGCCTATCAGCCAGCCTATCATCCAGCTCCTCCTCATCAATTTTAAATCCATCAAGAGTCTCAACTACCTCCATGACTTAGGTAGCATCTTCTTCATTAGTAAAGATAGATACAAAGTATTAATTTAGGACCTTAGCCATGACGCCTGACTTCACATGAAAAATCCCTTTTAGATCCATAATCGGCCCCACTCCTCCTTTTATTACCCTTTTACTATTTATATGCCTATCGAAGACTTTTTGATTCCCTTTTATGTTAGCTGCCAGTCTCTTCTCAGACTCTCTCTTTGGCTCCCTTATTTGTCTTTTCACTTCTCCTCTGAACCTTCTGTATTGAGTCTGATTATCAATTGTATTATCCACCTGACATCTGTCTTATGCTTCACATGCTTTTTCTGCTTCATCTCACTCACTATCTCTTTCAGCATCCAGGGAACTCCAAATTTCTTTGGCCTACTTCCCTCCTCACGAAAATGTATCTTTACTGTACCTGAGCTGTTCCCTCTTTAAAGGTAGCTCATTGTTCAGTTACAGTTTTGCCTGCCAATCTTTGATTCTAATTTATCTGGGCCAGATTTGTTCTCAGCCATCCTAAACCTCATGACACAATGATCACTGTCCCCTAAATGTTCTCCTACTGACCATTTATCCACTTGGCCCACCTCATTCCCAAGAGCCATGTCCGAGAATGGGCTGGATATTACATCCCATGGGTGGGTGCGCGCCCAACTCGATCAGGCATAAAATCACGTGAGAAGATGTTGCGCACTCATGCGATATTTCACTTGGCAGGCACACGCAAAGGTCGGAGGTGGCCCACAATTAAGCTTATTACTGGCTCAATTGTCTCCAATTTTTCGTGGCCTATCCAACCTTATGGTTGGCGGACAGGCGAATCAGCCAGACAACCTTTACATTTGTCATCAAACCTCCGTTTGAAATTTCCGTTATGAAATAAAATAAAAATAAATATCTGCGGACAGCATTTTTATCAGCTACATTTTCAGGTGATCGATTATGATGCACAGGCATTTTTGTCAGCTTTTTAAACCTTTATTTTAGCTTTCTCAGGTCTGCAGCTCCCTGAGGCAGTTGTCTGCCTTCAGGGAGCTTTCTCACAGCGCTCACCCGCGCCCGCGGGAAAGCCAACGCCCGCCCTCTTCCTGCCCCCACCCCGGCAGCATTGAGCTTCTCAGCGCACGTTTCACACTGGTTGGCCGTTAATTGGCCAGCCAGCGTGAAATCACGGTCGGGGCCGATTGTAGTCGGGGGCCCGTTTCCCAGCCGATCCCAGGCCCATTGATCGCACACACCCGCCAAAGGTAAAATTCAGGCCAGTGTCTCTTTTCTCATTAAACTGGAAAGGTACTGCTGTAGAAAGTTCTCCTGGACACACTCTAGGAATTCTTGCCCCTCTCTGCCCTTTACACCATTGCTATCCCAGTCTCTATTCGGATAACTAAAGTCTCCCATTACAACTACACTATAATTCTTGCATTCTCTGTAATCTCCTTGCAAATTTGTTCCTCAGCATCTTTCCCACTAGTTGGTGGCCTTTCGATTACACCGAGCAATGTAATGTCTGGTAGTCACCCGTTCCCTCTCTCCCTGTGAAACCTTAACTGCAGGATGACCACATCCATAACCGTGCTACCCACAAAGCTCTCAGCCTCATGGATGCACCACAATGATGCCAGCTGCTGCTCAAGTTCCAAAATCCAGAGCTCGAGCTGCTACAGTTGATGATACTTTACAGTTCTCCAGGGCACAAAAGGCGTCCTGGAGTTTCCATATGGAACAGGGCATGCTGGGTTTTTCATATACTTTTGGTGTTCTTTACCTCAGACTCATGCTGCCCCATTTCTAAATTGTGCTGTTCAGCATCATCAGTGAATCTTGCTCTTCGAATTTTAGAATGCACTATTACATGGTCTTGCAAGATGTAAAAAGGTTTTGTGCTCTCCACAGCTGGGTAAATTAAATGATAATCATTTGGACCAGTTCACTGCCCAGTTGGCAGCTTGAAAAGCCTGAAATGAGCATTATTATGTATCAGGATTGGCTGATTTTCTCCGAACAGCTGTTAATAACTTCACATTGCGTAAATCAGCTGTGGCAAAAATCATGGCCACTATCATTTTTATTAGTGGTCTTATGTTTTGGAGTTTTTAGCATATCAATTACTTTTAATGAGGCTATCCATGAACTATTACTTGTCTATGATTGAATCTGATTCAATACAGCCTTCGTAAAAAAACACCCAAGACTTAGGCTGGAATTTTCTGTTCCCATTGGCGGCAGGCGTCACAGCGGGCGTGAGCGGACAATATGGCGGGAAGGCCAAAAATTGATTTCATGACATTATGAAACCAGTTTGTGATCGTCTATTCCACCCGTCAATGATGGGTCGCATTTCTCGCCACCAGACATCAGGAATGTCATTTTAATATTTCTGCATATAATTATAATCCCTGCCTGCCTGAATCACCCCCACACACCCCACACCCCCCCACCCCCCACGCTGGATCATCCAAGCACATCAGCATGATTGCACACCGCCATGTTTCACAACTGTATATAAGTGACGTACACCTGGGGGTCTTCACTTAACTCGGGACTTTGAGGTTTGTTTGCCTTCCTTGCTTTGGGCAACACTCACGGTCATCAGCGCCAGGCTTCGCAGGAAGAACCACATCACTTTTAGAGTGGCTCACGGGCAGCTCTCCACCTACCAGACCAGCCGTAAGGCGGGGGTGGCTTTTCAATGGTTGCAGGGCTAGGGCTTGCTTTGGGGATGGGGGCGAAGAGGCCTCAGGCAAGGGAAGAAGCTGCAGGATGAGGGCTGTACTGGGGAAGTGTGGTAACCCAGGGTTTGTGTGGGGGCACGTGTTGATCTGTGCAAGTGGCCTCAAAATGGCGAGGGCTGAGGGGGCAGTCTCCAGAGGAGATGAGGCCAGATGGAGATGTGAGGGTGTGTGTGAGAGAGGGGGTGGTGATGTCGCTTGAGCTGGCAGTGAGTGAGATGTCAGTGAATGTGTGATGGCCTTGTGAATGTGTGAGTTCAGAGTGATGAGATGGTTGCCTTACTCTGGTGGCATGGATGAGATCATTCATGCTCTTTATGCACTGGATGGCCAACCTCTTCTGTGCAGCATTGGCATTGACCTTCAATGCCACCGCGCCCCCTTCCCCCAAGCTGGACCTCCTATGGCCACAGCAGGGGTGTAGCACATCACAGCGGGCCTCCAAAAAGCATTCCAATGACGGCTCACTGAACGTTTCTTGGCTTTCAGGGCCATGTCTTCACTGGAGCAGTCCTAGGCTGCAATCATTGAGAACTGTGTGTGTGGCTGCAGTTTAGGGGAGGTGGCATAGTGGTATTGTCACTGACTAGTTATTCCAGAGACCCAGGGTAATTCTCTGGGGACTGCATCATGGCAGATGGTGGAATTTGAATTCAATAAATATCTGGAATTAAAAGTCTGATGATGACCATGAAACCATTGCCGATTGTTGTCCTACTAATGTCCTTTAGGGAAGGAAATCTGCTGCCCTTACCTGGTCTGGCCTACATGTAACTTCAGACCCACAGCAATGTGGTTGATTCTTAAATGCTCTCTGAAGGACAATTAGGGATGGGCAATAAATGCTGGCCTAGCCAGTGACCCCCACATCCCATGAATGAATTTTTAAAAATGATATGATACCCCGGAGTGAGGAAGTGGTGTTGTAATGGCTTCAGAGGCCGCCCGCCAGCGAGATGGCATAGTTCCTAAGGCTGCATCATTAATGAGGTGGGAAGCAGGCAATCCCATGCGAAAAGCTGCCATTGTGGCCGGCGGGTAAAACATCCTTTATCCTGCCCGTTACCGTACTTAGTGCAAATCTGGGTAGATTCCACCCTTAGTTCCACACTTCTTTGAAGAAATCCCAAAATAAAACAAACTAAAAACTGCTGCGCAGTGATAGCATCCCTACCTCTGGGCCAGAAGGTCCAGGTTCAAGTTCCACTTCAGGACTTGATGGCCACAGAAGGTACAATCATAACGTGGCCAAACAGGTTGATTGTCAGCCTGTAAATCCTTCCAGTATACCTGATGGCAGATGGTAAGGGCAGGAGAGTTTGCTGGTCAGCCATACTGCATAAGGCAGTGGCAAACCACTGCAGTACTTTGCCAGGCATAATCATGGTCCAATCCAATGGTGGTCCATGTTCGCCAATACCCTCATAGGGCATGGTACCTGAAGAAGGAGGATGGGGCTTGTTACATATTAGGAGATGCTTGCAAAAAAGGGTAGATAACAATTTGGCCAGTTCATATGTTTAATGATGTCATTGCCCACTGCACATGCTCATAGCATATTAATTGCTTCCCTGTTGTTTTAAAAAAAGATTAGTGAGAGAGGGAATAGTTTATTTTAAAATAACTATAGAACTGCAATAGTGAAAAGAAAATGATCAAATCTTTGTGAATAAGCACACTTGACATGATTATAACTGACTTGTTTTTTCCTAAACTACAACTACAAATCAAGTTTAGTAACTGGTTTACTCTAATGAACTTGATGTACTGGCCAGGTTTCTTACTTAAAACAGATAATTATATTCCAGAGCTCTAGTAGAAGCTATATGCTTGAACCAGGTCCACAACTAAAAAGCTCTGCCCCTAAGATTACCCGCACTTAGGGCTCATTCGTCAGTACAATCACGTGACCCCTAAAGGCAGCAGGAAAGGTTATACCTACAATCACTACATTTCCTCCCTTTTTAGTTTTGTTTCATTTCCTATTTACAAAGAACATTTTAATCTGCAACATATACATATATACACAGGCCATGTGATTAAAGATTAAGTTTCTGAGGTGATTTTCTAATTCGGTTAGAGCAGCATAGCTCTACCACTTGAGATTCTCCCACTGGATCAACATGATCAAGAACTGCAGCATCAGGAACATCCTTAGACAGTGGCAGTTCAGAATTAGGTCATTCAACAGGGACATCAGGTATGTCTGTTCTAGGCCGATCTGTCACCTCATGGATTAAAGGTTCAACATGAATCGTATGCGGAATACCTGGTTGTTGGAATGCTTCTGTACTCCTTAGGTGATCTACATGTTTTCGAACAATCCAGTCTTCCACTTCCACTTGGAATGACAAGGGTCCAGTTTCAGAATCAATTATACCAGGAACTCAACTAGGTCCATTTCCAAAATTCCGGACGAAAACTGTATCTCCCGCAGTAAATCTTCAAGCTTTGCTAAGGTTATTGTGATTCGCTTTCTGACTACTCTGCTTCTTCTCTACCTTCCCCTCTAAGTTTGGAAACACCAGACTTAACCTTGTAGGAAGGAAGCATTTCATCAGTAATTCAGACGGTGTTGAACCCATAGTTACATGAGGAGTTGTGCGATGATTGAGAAGAAAAAATTAAAGTCGAGTTTCTAAAGCACTTTCAGATAACTTCTTCATTCCTGATTTGAAAGTTTGCACTGCTCTTTCCGTTAACCCATTTGATGAGGAATTATATGGTGCTGTCTTAATATGTTCTAATTCCATTTAAATTCATGAGTCTCTGAAATTCTGTACTAGCGAAGGCAGTACCACTATCCGAAACAATGGTTTCTGGTAGGCCATGTATACTAAAACATTGGCGCAGCTTTTCAATAGTTACACACGATGTCGGTGATCTAACTTCAAACACATCCAACCATTTAGAATGCACATCGATGATCAATAAAAGCATGGTACCTAAGAATGGACCTAGATAATCAATATATAGTCTAATCCAGGGTGGACCAGGCCACTCCCACAGATGCAGTGGAGCTGAAATGGGCAACTTCTGTTGTTGCTGACAATGGAGACACTGCTTGACCATGCTTTCAATGTCACTGTCTATGTCTGACCACCAGACATAGCTTCACGCAAGCATCTTCATCTCCGAAATGCCTAGATGCGCACTGTGGAGCTCTGTCAAGAATGGTTCTCTCCCTTGCGAAGGGACGATGACTCTTGATCCTCACAACAAGATTCCATCCTGACAACTTAACTCTGTTTTACAGGCATGGAATCGTTCTGTCTCTTCAGACACTGGTGAATCTGACCATCTTTGCAATACCTGATCTCAGACTTTTGACAAAATTAGATCCAAGTTTGTCCAATTCCTTATTTGCTTCACACAGACTGTCAAAGAGTCCAGCAAATTCAACACAAGCACGACTTCTTGTGGCACTGGAGCATGTACAATACTATCTGGTAATGGAAGGTGACTGAGCGTGTCTGCATTTGCAATATGCCCACCCGGGCAGTGCATAAAGATGTACTCATATGCCGATAATATCAAACCTCAACACTGAATTCTTGCTGAGGCTATTGGCCAAATAGCTTTTTCCTCACTTAATAAACCAATTCATGGTTTATGGTCCAACACTATGGTGAAATGTGGTCCATGCAGATGCTGATGGAATTTCTTCACTCCAAATATTACTGCTAACCTTCCTTTTCATGTTATGAATAACCCTTCTCAGATGCAGAAAGGGTTTTGGAGACATAGCCTTTCAGAAACATCTTCCAACCTGTGTGACAACACCGCTCCCACACCATAGGGAGCCGCATCACAGGCTAATATTAACTCTTCTGATGGATCATAATGTATGAGTGGACATGATGAGTGTAATAGCGTATTGACCTTTACGGAGGCTTATTCTTGTTATGCGTTCCATGACCAACAATAGTTCTTTTTCAATAATAAGTGTAAAAGGGCTAACACTGTTGACAAGTTTGGCAAGAAGCAACTATAATAATTTACTATGTCCAAAAACGTTCAGTTACATTGGAAGGAGAGGGTGCCTCCTTGATTGCCCTGGCTTTCTCATCTACTGGATGAAACCCCTGGGCATCCACTCGGTGACCTAAGTACATGAATTCAGTCGCTTGGAATGTACATTTCCCTTTCTTCAATCCTACACCAGCTTCCAAAAATCTTCTTAAAGCCTCTTCCAGTTTGGCTAACTGTTCGGCTTCCGTTGATCCTGTGATCAGGACATCATCCAGGTAAACTATTTCTCAGGGAAGTCCTTGTAATAGACTTTCCATGGTCCATTGGAAGATTGCACAGGCAGATGATGCACCAGATGACAGGCGTGTATATTGGTGCAGGCCCTTGTGAGTGTTGATTGTTACATACCCTCTAGACATGCTGTCCAGCTCTAGCTGTTGGTATGCATGGCTCATGTCCAGTTTGGTGTAGGATTTTCCTCCAGCTAGCTTATAGTACAAAACTTCTCACCTCGGGATAGGATATTTATCCAGTTTAGCAGCCTTGTTCACATTTAATTAGTAGTCTCCACAAATGTGAATAGCTTGATCTGGTTTCATCACAGGGACTATGGACATTGCCCATTCCAAAAATTGGACTGGCTGGATGATGTCTAGCTTCTCTAAGCGGCACAATTCTGCATCCACCTTCTCCTTTAGGGCATAAGGCACAGGTCTGGTCTTAATGAACTTGGGTGTCGCCTCCGAGTCTACATATTTTTTTGCTTGCAAGCCTTTTTTCTTTTCCAATTCGTCACGAAATACGCTGTCGTACCTCCTTAATAGCTCAAGGTGTTCTCACTTGAAATATTTCTGACCAGTTGAACTTAGTTCTTTGTAATCAATCACAACCCAGAAGACTAGGGCCAGGATCGGGCGGGCACAACAGGTGGGCCCAGGAGTGACCATAAAACCGACCACCGCCCACAATCGGGCCCCGACCGCAATTTCACGCTGGTGGGCCAATTAAGGCCTGCTCAGTGTGAAACACGGCTTGTCGCTGACCGGGAAGGGCTGAGCAGCGGTGGGGGCCTGCCCCACAGAGGCTGCCAGGGAAGGACATCTGGCTGCCTTTCTGAAGATGCACTCAGGTGTGGCAGCAAACGCCAGGCAGGAGGGCAGTCGGGTGGCACTTGGCACCCCCGCTTTTCGGATGAGTGCCTCCATGTCCTGCTGGAGGATGTGGCTGTCAGCAGGACACCCTTGTCCCCAGAGATGGGAGGAGGAGGCCACCGCATCTCGCCAAGAGGGCATGGGAGAAGGTGGCAGCGCTGGTGAGCAGCCATGATGTGGTGTAGCGCACATGGGTGCAGTGCCATAAGCATTTCAATGACTTTCTGCGCTCAGGAAGGGTGAGTACCATGTTCGTATGGGTCAGTGTGCAGAGGTGTTAGGGTGTGGCCATTCCTCTGTGGAGCTCAGGGGTGTTAGAGTCTGATGCCAACTGTCAATGACGCCGGAGCTGGCCAAGGGGGTGATCCCTGGCTGCTTGGACTGAGTGTCTTGCAGCTCGAGGGTTGTGACTCGGATGAGCCCTGCCAGGTGTTCCTCAGCTGGGGTTGGCAAGGATGCAATGGCGCTGCATGTACAGAGTGGACTAATCAATGCTCCTCTGTCCTTTCAGGAGAAGGTGAGCCATAACCAAGCCGAGAGGGCACATATAGGTGGAGGCCTGCCTAACTTGCTGATGCTCTCCCAGTTCGAGCAAGATGCCCTGGAGCTGGAGAGCAGGCATGATCCCCGTGCAACTGGGCATGGAGAGGTGGGGGTGCCAGATGAAGGTAAGAGCGCAGTGCAGACAGGTGACAGCTTCAGATTGTGCAACCATTCTAGTGCAGTCTCCTCATTGATGTGAGTCTCAAACCTGGAGTCCTCAATGATCATTGAAAGACGATGACACCATGATGCAGATCTCCATTGTCTCACCAGGGTGCCTGGCATGCACAGTGACAGGGTGATGACTTTAACTAATGACATGTCCTTCTTCTCCCTTTGAGGTTCACCAGCAGGTGCCCCATCTGGAGACCCCAAAGGTCCACCCCTGATGCCACAGGACCACCAGGTGTTACTGCCACCTGAGTCACACCCACTCCCTGAAGCAGGCACCAACGCAGATACCAGCACCATAGTGGGCATTAGATTGGCGGCTTGTATCTCGGTGCACATTGGTGAAGGCACTTCACACTCACTTGAGGAGCAGGCAGAGGCAGAGAATGCCCAGGGCTCAGGCAGTCAGAGGATTGCTGGGGACCAGAACGATGCTCAGTCAAAGGTTGATGATGAGCCTCTGGAGTTGTCCATTAGACAGCAGATGCTGGATGTCCAGCAAGATGTGCAGGAGGATCTGGCGGAGATCCATGAGGGTCTGAGTGCCATGGTCTCTATTATGGAGGAGTCCATGCGGAGCGTGACTGCTTCCTCCATTGAGAGAGTGGTGAATCTCATGGAGAGGCAGCTCCAAGGACAGATTGAGGGATTCCTGAGGTTGCACTCGGGCCTGCAAACCCTCACACAGGCACTGACCTCAGGTAGTCGGTGTCTGTGTGGGAGATGAGTGAGGCACCAATATCCCAGCTAGGTGTCCGCCCATCAATGGTGAGCAGGGAGGTCCACAGTGACCTCAGGTTGGTGCATGAGCTGCCTGTCATCTCTGCGGGCTCCTCTCAGGGTGCTCTGGATGATGGCAGTAGATCCTCTGCCCCTCTGCCACTGACCATGGCATCTGATGAGGCTGCGGCAACTGAGGAGATGCCAGCTGTGGCACTGGCTGCTCCCCCCCAGGCTGAGCCAGCACAGTCTCCACTGGCCAGAGGGCGACCGCCAAGGTCATCAAAGTCAACAAAGCAGCAGAGTCAGCAGCCTGCCTCCAAGGCCGCGCCAGTGAGGCGGGAGCACCTAGACTTAGCACTTGCAAGCGTAAGTTAAAGGCACCATGAGCACAAAAGGACAGGTCACATGTGATTTTATGTTCATTTGTGTTTAATTTATCTATACTGATCTGGGACTGAAGACCAGAGAAGTTGATGTAAATCGTCTGTAATTGTCAAATTGATATAAATTTTGTTTTTATTGTCAAGGCCTGAGTATGCTTCACCTTTTTATTGTATTGGTGCAGGTTACACCAGTATGTAATGCTTGACGTATGTAGCTCTGAGCTTTATTTCACAGACACTGAGTGTTCTTTGGGTTCAAATGAAAGGGTCAATTCAGACATCCGGGATGGAGGAGGCAGCCCTGGTGTGCGTTTGAAGCTGATCTTTGGCAGCCTAGCTGAAGGAGCATTGGATCAAGGTGTCCCTGCCTCCCTGGAGGTTATCGAGGTCTGCCTCAACACCCTCAGCATTCTCCTCACCGTGCTCCTCTCCTGACTCACTACTGGATTCATCCTCTGTGGCCTGTGCAGCTACGTCAAGATCCTCTTCCTCCAGGGGGTCCCCCCTTGCCAGTGCCAGATTGTGGAGAGCGCAGCATGAAACCACGATCAGTGATACCCGCTCTGGGGGGTATTATCGTGCTCCCCCTGAACGGTCCAGGTATCCGAAGCGCATCCTGAGAAGGCCTATGGTCCTCTCTATCATGCCCTTGTGGAGGCGTGGCTCATATTGTATTGCTTCTCTGCCTCTGTTCTTGGGTGGTGGAGAGGCGTCAGGAGCCACCTTTTCAACGGATAGCCCTTCTCACCCAGCAGCCACCCATCCAGCCAGGCTGGAGCACTGAAGAGCCTCTGCACCTGCGAGTGTCTCAGGATGTAAGCGTCATGGGAGCTGCCAGGGTACCTTGCACAGACTTGCAGGATCTGCATTCTGTAGTCACAAACTATCTGCACGTTCATGGAGTGGAAGCCCTTCCTGTTGATGAAGGCACCCAGCTGACCCACTGGTGCCTTGATGGCCACATGTGTGCAGGCTATAGCACCCTGGACGTGCGGGAACACAGCAATCGCTGCAAAGCCTCTGGCTTGCTCTGGCTGACTGGCCTCACCCATTCAGTAAAGAATAAAGATCAGTGCCCACCTGAACAGAGCTTCTGTCACCAGTTTGATGCAACTGTGGACAGCTGATTGGGAGACTCCACACAGATCCGCCACTGACACCTGGAAAGAGTCGGATGCATAGAATTTGAGGACCACTGTGACCTTCAGAGCCACTGGCATGGGGTGTCCACCCACACAGTTGGGGCTGATCTCAGGTCCAATCATCTGACAGATGGAGGTCACTTTCTCCCTTGAGAGGCAGAGCCTCCTTTGGCATTGCGCCTCAGACATACTGAGGTAGCTGCATCGCCACCTGTAAACCCTGGCAGCAGGATAGTGGCGCCTTCTGTGGCCTCTTTTGCCTTGGACTACCTTCTGGCCCTGTGCCCCTTGTGCCTGCACCTCTCCTCCCATAGGTCCCTCCACTGGAAGGGGCATTGGGACACTTGGCCTCCTCTGCCTTCTGTCCCTCTCTTCCTCCTCAGAGGAGGTGCCACCAATGGAGGCCACAATCCCCATTCCCAGGGTAAGGGAAGGTTGTCTGATACCTGGAGGGGCCCACATGGTCTGAATCCTCCGGAGGCCTGGCAGGCAGCAATGAGTACTGAATTGAGGGCTAGAAATGCTAAGAATGAAGCCCCGAACAGAGATGAAGCTGCCAAGTACTAATATGCAACCAGCTACAAACTATTCCAAAACTCCTCACTATTCACACTGGCAATGTTGCTGACCCTTTTTATCCCGCCCCTGGATGAGGTTTGTGAAAATGTCGGCTGGCTGCCTATCCTTTTTGCCCGTGTGATGAGCAGAAAATTGCACGGGCAATGCAAAATCACAGTCAATTGGATTGTTAATGGCCTTAAGAGGCCTGTTAATTAATGGTGGGCGCCGCTCCGGCACCCGCGCGTGGCTGCCGAGCGAAATATCGCGCACTATTTTACTCCTGTTTGGGTTGGGCATGGACCCACCCGCGGGACGCAAAATTCTGCCCTAGGTCCTCACCTGTTACAATGATCACTGGAAGCTGGGCTGTCTGTTGCCTATAGGACACAGGTACTGTGGCGATGCCTTTTACCTGTATGGACTCTCCAGTCTATGTCTTCAGCTGAGCCGTGGTTTGCTCCAGATTCAGTGGCTGTGTACCTTAATTTAGGTAGTTAAATGTGTGTTCTCCCACCACTGTGGTTGAGGCTCCCGTGTCTACCTCCATGACTAGAGGCTTCCCATTCACTTGAAGGGTGATGGTTATTGGCTCAGTTTTTACTGCTTTGACATTGTATAGTGGATAGATATCCATATCAGCAGCTTCTGGTTCTATTATATTGTGAACTTCAATCATCTCGCTCTGCTGGCTGATTGGCTGTCTCGATTTCACCCTGCAATGCTTTATTACACTCCCTTTTTTTGTGGCAGTAATGACATTCTACCTCCTTAAATCTGCAGGTTTCCGGTACATGGTTATTCCCACGTCAGTAACAGATTAATTTCTGAATCGCTGCTGAGATGCTTCCACGAAGCCTTTTTGTTTTTCGAGCAGCAGAGGCTGTCTCCCACTCCACGGTTGCCTCTCTGGTTTTCGCGCCATGGCCAGCGGTCGGTTCCTGCCCCAACTGAGGAATGACTCCATGTTGCACACTCTGTAAAGCCTGTGAGTCCCTTTCAGCACCCTCCATTGCTATTTCCATGGCAATTCAAATCAATATTAACTTCTGTAAGTAAGTAAGCTGAATGGCAGCATCGTGAATGCTACAAACCAACGGGTCCCTCAACATGTCATTGAGTGTGTCTCCAAAGTCACAGTGCTCAGTCAACTGCTTCAACCTCACTATATAAGTTGCGATGGACTCTCCCAGGGCCCTTACTCTGGAGTTAAACTTAAACCTCTGTATAATTACCGATGGCTTTGTCTGAAAATACATCTTCATGAGGTCTACCTATTCGTTAAAAGATTTAGAATTGGGCACATTCGGGGCCATCAGACCCTGGGTGAGGTTATATGTCTTGCTACCAGGCACTTGAAAGAATTGTTTTCTGCTTCTCCTCTGCTTTTATTACATTCGCCATGAAATAAAAACCTAAACACTCTATATACTGACTCCAGCCTCCCATGGACGAGCCATAAGGGTCGATTCTGCTGAAGAGTGGCCTGACTGGTGAGTATACTTTTCTTTCTTTCCTTAAGAATTGATGTACTCACATTCGCAAAACAAGGTGCGGCGTCGGAGCTATTTTACCCTCGTCGCCAAATGTAATGAACTTGATGTACCGGACAGGTTTATTACTTGAAACAGATAAATTTGTTACATAAGAACATAAGAAATAGGAGCAGGACTAGGCCATTCAGCCCCTCAAGCCTGCCCCGCCATTCAATAAGATCATGGCTGACCTGCCCCAGGCCTCAACTCCTCTTTCGTGCCAGCCCCTCATAGCCCTCAACTCCCTGATATTTCAAAAATCTATCTACCTCCTCTTTAAATACTTTCAGTGATCTAGCCTCCAGAACTCTCTGGGGTAGAGAATTCCGCCATTCACTACCCTCTGAGAGAAGAAATTCCTTCACATCTCAGTTTTCAATGAGTGTCCCCATATTCTGTAACTATTTCCCCTAGTTTGAGATTCCCCCACTAGTGGAAACATCTTCTCAACATCTACCCTGTCAAGCCCCCTCAGAATCAATAAGATCACCCCTCATTCTTCTAAACTCTAATGAATAATGGCCTAACCTGTTTAGCCGTTCTTGATAAGTCAACCCCTTCATGCTGGGAATCAGCCTTGTGAGTCTCTTTTGAACTGCCTCCAATGCCAGTATATCCTTTCTTAAATATGGGGTGCTCATTTTGCCTGAGACTGCATTCCCTTTTATTTGTGTCATACTGAGACTTTGGAATGAACTGTTTAGGTTCAACCTTAACAGTCAAGTTTGATTAAACCAGACTCAAGCGTGTCCTTAACCTTCTCTTCATCAAAAGCTCAGCAGGTGGATAGCCTTTGCTGAGTGTCTAGTTGTTCTATACTTCAGCAGGAAATTAGCCAGCCACTTTTTCATATTGAAATTTGAACAGCCATGCAGCATGTGTTTCTTGAGTGCTTCTTGTCCATCCCAATGGATCTTTCAGCTGCTCCATTTATTGCCAGATAGTAAGGAAGAGTGAGGAAATCTTTGATACCATTTCGTTTCATTCAATTTTGGAATGAAGCAGAATGAAATTGAGGGCGGTTATCTGAGTCAAACTCCTCCAGTGATCCATGACAAGCAAAACTAGACTGAACTCGACTATTGTTCGTTCAATATTAAAGGCAGAAAGTGCTAGAAAAACTCAGGTCTGGCAGCATCCACGGAGAAAGAAACAGAGTTAATGTTTTGAGTCTAATATGGCCCTTCTTCAGAGCTGAAGAGAGGTAGGGATGTGATGGGTTTTATGCTGTCAAGAAAGGGGAAGGGGCAGGTGGAACAAAAGAGGTCAGGGTTAGAGGGCGGGGGGATATTAAATGACGAAGATGTCTTAGAACACAAGGCAAAGGGAGTGGTAATGGTAGTATGATAAACATAAAGCATTAGTCCAGAGTAGGTGTTAATAGCAGAATAAAGGTCAGCGCTATCTGAAAGCAAAAACATGAGAACAAGATATTGACTGGCACTTAGGAGAAAAAAATTCAAAATGGAGGACAGAGTTCATGGTCTGAAGTTGTTGAACTCAATGTGGCTGTAAAGTGCCTCATTGGAAGATAAGGTGCTTTTCCTCCAATTTGCATTGGGCTTCACTGGAACATTGTATCAGGCCAAGGACAAAAATGCGAGCTTGAGAGCAAGATGGTGAATTGAAATGGTATGCGACAGGGAAGTCAGGGTCATGCTTGCAGACTGAGCAAAGCTGTTCTGCAAAGTGGTCACTCAGTCTGCGTTTGATCTCCCCAGGTTAGAGGAGACCACTTTGTGAGCAGCGAATACAGTAGACTCAATTGAAAGAAGTACAAGTGAATTGCTGTTTCACTTGGAAGGTGTGTTTGCAGCCTTGGACGGTGAGGAGCAAGGAAGTAAAATAACAGATGTTGCACTTCCTGTGATTGCACGGGAAGGTGCTGTGGGAAGGGGATGACGTGTTGGGGCTGATAGAGGATTGGACCAGGGTGTCACGGAGGGAACAGTCCCTTCAGAATACTGATAGGGGAGAGGAGGCGAAGATGCATTTGGTGCTGCCATTGTGCTGGATCTGGCGGAAATGATGGAGGAGGCTAATCCTTTGAATACAGAGGCTGGTGGGGTGGAAAGTGAGGATAAGGGGAACCCTATTGAGGTTCTGAGAGGGAGGGGAAGAGGTGAGGGCAGAACTGAGGTAAACGGGTTGGACACGGTTGGGGGCCCTGTCAACCACAGTGAGGGGGAATATTCGGCTGCGGCAAAAGGAAGACATGTCAGAAGTGCTGTTGTGGAAGGTAGTATCATCAGAACAGATGCAAAGGAGACAGAGAAACTGGAGAATGAGATGGAGTCCTTACAGGAAGCAGGTTGTGAGGAGATGTAGTTGAGGTAGCTGTGGGGGTTGGTGAGCTTGTAATGAATATTGGTTGACAGTCTATCATCAAAAATGGAAACACATAAATAAAGGAAAGGAAGGGAGATGTCAGAGATGAACAATATGAAGGTGAGGAAGGGGTGGAAATTGGAAGCAAAATTGATGAATTTTTCCAATTCCAGATGAGAGTACAAAGCGGCACCAAACAGTCATCAATGTAACAGAAAAAGAGATGAGGGAGGGAGCCTGAGTAGGACTGCAACAAGGAATGTTCCACGTACCCCCCAAAAGAACAGATAAAACTATGCCCCATGTGGGTACCCATAGCCACACCTTTTATTTGGAGGAAATGAGACAAGCGAAAAGAGAAATTGTTCAGTGAGAGAACAAGTTCAGCCAAATGGAGGAGAGTGTTGGTGGATGGGGATTGTTCAGGCCTCTGTTCAAGGAAGAAGCAGAGAACCCTCAGACCAGCCTGGTGAGGGATAGAGGTGTAGAGGGATTGGACGTCCATGGTGAAGAGAAGCCAATTGTTGAAATGATGTGGGATGTCAAAAGAATCATGAAACAAAAACAGAAAATGCTGGAAAAACTCAACAGGCCTAGCAGCACCTGTGGAGAGAGAAACAGAGTTAACGTTTCGAGTCCGTATGACCCTCATACGGACTCAAAAGGTTAATTCTGTTTCTCTCTCTACAGATGCTGCTGGACCTGCTGAGCTTTTCCAGCATTGTCTGTTTTTGTTTCGGATTTCCAGCATCCACAGTATTTTGCTTTTAACGAAAGAATCATGAATGTAGGTAGGAAGTGACTGGACAAGGGGAGAGAAAATAGAATCAAGATAGGAAGAGATAAGTTCGATGGGACAGGAACAGGCTAAAATGATAGTCTACCAGAACAATCCTGTTTGTGGATTTTGGGAAGGAGATAGAAGTGGACTGTTCGAGCTTGGGGACTATGAAGTTGGAGGCTGTGAAGGAAAGATCTGCACAGATGAGATGAGATCAGTGACAGTTCTGGAAACAATAACTTGATGTTCAGTGGTGGGGTCATGGTCCACGGGGACCATGGGGTCCAGGGGTTCATTCAATATTGGTCTTTTGGCCATGTGCTTTATTTCAATCCAATTTGAGTAACTATTAATGAGCACAAGAAATTGTCATTTACCTTTTCATAAAAATCTACACTGACTCTTTGAAATGGATGACTCAACCATGACCATAGTTGCAAAGGCATTTTTGGTGTGTTATTTCCACAATGTTGGCAGATAGTAAATTTGGTGACCAGTACTGTCTAGACCAGGTCAATAAACAAATCTTCTTGCTATGGATTGCATACTGACTGTTCCTGTGTGTTCAGTGTAGAGATACGCTAGAATCCTATCTCTCAAAGAACTAGGTACCATCATTCTGTGACCCCACTTGATGCAGCCCTGTTCACATGACAACTCCTTATGGTGATTGTGAAGCGGTTTCAGTTCCTCGTCTGTTCATCGGTCAAACTGCCAAACCATTCAATATCTGTTCATAGACTCTTTTCAACACTGAGTCTTTCCAAGTTTTGGCTGCAATTTCAGTTGCTGTGATTAAAGTCATCATCTACTATCCCCATTGTGAAGATTGCACCTTCACAGCCTACTACTGAGTCCACATGCAGCAAATGCAACAGTATATTAGTGATAGCTTTCTCTTTCGAACTGTGATGTTCAATGTTGTAGTTGTACTGTGAGAGATGTATGGCTCATTGTTGCTTCCTTGACACTGCCATCATTGGTATTGCAGACTTTGGTTCCGGAACAGCAACTAAGGGTTTATGATCTGTTACTAGCATGGAGCTTCTACAAACAAAAACTGGTGAAACTTCTTGATTCCGAAGATGATTCCAAGCACTACATTTTCTATCTACACATAATTGCATTCACACTTAGTGAGGGTAAGCAACATGAATGATATGGCACAAAAACAAAAATAGCTGGAAAAGCTCAGCAGGTCTGACAGCATCTGTGGAGAGGAAGACAGAGTTAATGTTTCGAGTCCATATGACTCTTCATCAGAACTAAAGAGAAATAGAAATGAGGTGAAATATAAGCTGTTTAAGGGGGCTGGGACAGGTGGAGCTGTATAGAAGGCCAGTGATAGGTGGAGGATATGGCCCTCTCTTGACCATCATCCATGGCATAACTGATCACTGGGTCATGCATTACTGGTCAAGCTTCTTTTACATGCATCATAAGCATCTTGTTGTGTTTTAGACCAATCCCATTTTACATCTTTCTTCAACAACTCATGTAGTGGAGTTAATGCCATTCCAAGGTCAGGTAGAAATTGTAGGTAATATTGGACCATGGCTAGAAAAGATCTAAGATCAGACATTTTTTTGGCTTTGGGCATTGACTGTAGCCTTTATCTTCTCTTTCACTGGCTGTATCTCTTTCCATTGAATTTCAGGCTAAGGTAGTCTACTTCCGATTGCACAAAAGTACACTTGTTCCTTTTCAACTTCACATTATGATCATTGAGCCTTTCTTAGCACTTCAATCAAGAGTCTCTTTCCTCAGTTGTGTTCACGGTCAACACATCATCCTGATTGCACAAACAATACAGTACGCCTTTCAAAATTGCGCCCATTGTAGCTTTGAAGGTTTTTGGAGAAGACTTCACGCCAAATGGCAGCTTCATCTAGGAGTATAACCCCATGTCTGTGTTTATCATGAGATACTGTTGTCCCACTTGATCCACATTGAGCTGTGCATAAGCGTAGGATACATCCAACTTCATCGATACCTTGGAACCCACTAACCCCACATACAAATCTTGGGAGGTCGGTACAGATACAGCTTATCATCTACTGCTTGGTTGATTGTGACTTTGCAGTTGACTTAGGCATTGCTACGCTTGGGGTTGCCCAATCACTGTGGTTAATTTTTACTCACACATCATTTCTTTTTAGCTTCTTCAGCTCCTCTTCGACCTAGGTTTTGAGAGCATAAGGAACCGGCCTCGCCTTGCAATGCCCTGGTCTTGCATCAGGCTTAGTTCCAGATGTACACTTCCAAACTGATTATGCTGTCATAACTGTCCTCGAAAATGTTGCCGTAGCTAGTCAATACCTTACAATAGCTAGTCAATTCCAATCTAACTTCAACATATAAAGCTAGTATTTGCCCATTAATGTTGGTTTGTTAACATATCTCACTACAAGAATGGGCAACTTGAGGGACTTGCCTTTATGTTGGACATATTTTGTACTCCATTTGTCCACACATTTCTAACACCTCACCAAAGTAGTCTTTCAACTGAACTGCGCTCTCAGAGGTATGTCGCTGAATTTGCTCCCGGAAGTGTCTCTACACATAATACAACAATTTACAGCTTTATCGATGTGCATGTTGACATACTGTTGATATACCCTAATAGAAAAGTCTTTGTCATTTGGGTAATTGTTAGTGGCATTGATATCACACAGCCCTAGCTTCTCTTCACTTCAGCACTCTGGATTCAGTTCAAGATTGTCAACTCCACCCTTGTGAAGTCACTGTTTTCCATTACCCCTGGACTCAGTTCCCTTTCCTGCTTTGGTCTTCACTTGGCAAGCAGTTACAATATGACCTATCTGTTGGCAATTTGACATTCTTGGACTAACATGCCTGTGCCACATGGTTGCAATTACAGTAATAACAAGTCACTAAGCTGCTATCACCAGCAATCTCCTGACCAGGCCTCTCCACTTTAGGCCTGCTGGAAGCATTTTGACTGTGAACAGAAGCTGCATTAATCACTTGCATAGGACGAAATTCATGAGTATTTTTAATGTCAGTTCCATGGTAAAAATAATCTTACACATTAGCTCAAATGTAGTTTTGTACATTTAGTAACTTCAGTTGGATTCTTTTGACCAACAAACCACACACAAATCTGTCTCATTACATGCAGTCTAAGCCTAAATTGCAATGTAATTATAGATTTTTCAGTGTGTTACAATTCCTGCATAGACCATTAACTTTAAACAAGAGATTTGAATTCCCAGTGACCAAATTAAAGGAATTGCACAACAAGATTTCAATTTAAAATTTTTACTGTAACAAACAAACTAAAAGTAACATCAATTAAACATGACCTAGTAGGCAACTAATACTCTAAACTACAGAAAAGAGAACCCTTATTAATGTCTTAACGTGACTGATAACCCCACATTGCATAGATATACATTACAGTACACTCTCCACAGGATTACAATCTTCATGGGAAACAGCCCACAGTCACTCCCAACTTTCAGTGGATTCACTTCATCAAGCCATTACATCAAGTGACTGTTGAAAGCCACTTCCTCCTGTTTTCAGAGAATTCCCGAACCCACTTTCAGGACTAAGGCCCACTGTGATGATTCCTTCTCCTGGCCACACCAGGATGAATCTTCCAGAGTCTTTATATTGCCATCGGATTCATCTCTTCGACCAGAGACCATGCTCACTCCCTCATTCTGCCTGGTTGCTCACAGAAGACCTGAAGCCTTCTCCTCTCCACACCAGCTGCAGTCTTTTGTCTTTGTGAGATCTATCTCTCTGTCTCTTTTTCTATCCAAAAACTCTGAGACAGTAAGTCTGCCCACAGTCAGCCCAGCTGCTCCTGCTTTTGTTTTCAGGTGTGAGAATTTTGCACACCTTGCTCTCACTAATTCTCAACCTGGGGCCCTGATCTCCATGGTAACCAAGCCAAACAGGCTTGTTGTCGGATGGAACTCACAGCAGATCACATAACCTTAAATTAAAGAGACAGCTTAAAACATAACAACCTTATAAAACCTCGTAACAGTTGCTACAATGTATTCACTAACTGATCTGCTACTTTTCTGGTTTCTGGTCCCAAATTTGTAGCTTTCACTACCTCTAGAAGTTTAGGGTTGAAATGTTCCTCCAAATTGGTGGTGATTGTTTTGAACGGCATTTTGTTTGCCTTATTAGGAGCAAAGGGGTTTGTTAGCATGCCATCCACTTCTGGACCAATCTCTGTTAACAAAATTGTTTTCTTGCACTCAAGAATTGTCTCATCCTGAGACTGGGCCTCTTCACTTTCACCATCAAGTTCGAAAATATTAGTTCTGAAAGACATGCCCGTCCTTTCAATGAATGATTATTGAGCTCTCTCATTTGTTCCTAGCCTTCCAATGTAACACATGGGTACAAGTGTATTGTCCCATTTCAAATGCGGCAGTGACACAGTAAACCATTACTGTGGCTCTTCATAACAGTGACACAGGGCTGGAATTAATGTTTCCCTACTGATGGGTTTAAAAATAAAATCCACTAGAAAATGCACTGTCAATGATACAAAAATAATCATCCTTGCATATTCCTATGCATTCTGTCATCCCGAGAGGGATCAGCAGGTTTCTGTTCCATGGAGCCACAACCACTTCCTCAGGTTAACGCCTCAGCAATCCTACTGATCCATTGGGGAACAGACTGATGGGCTGCTGTGACTCCCTTTTTGTGTTGTTGAAAATGTGATGGTCAGTGAAGAGGAGAGATATGGAGATATGGGACTCTTGGTGAATAGGCAGGTGTGGTTCAGGTTAGCCATATTTGATCACATAGAGCTCAGGTAGAAATAAGCTGTCTATGTTGTAATCTAACTTCCTCTTCCTGTTCCTCCACTTCCTGTTGCACTTTGTCCTCCTCCTCATGGAACAATGATATCCAGAGTTATGGCAGCAGCTGAGCTTGCAAGGCAGCAGTCTGAATTTTGTTGGAAAGGATGGGCTCCAAGCTCTGCTCAAAACCGTACTCCATGTTATTGCTGGATTCCTGCATATTCCTTGACATTATGTACAGGTTTTCTGATGGGTTTTCCAATGCATCAAGCTTTTGGTTATGTAAACACATCAGCCCACCGAAGTCCTCATCTGATACCCGTATAGCAAAATTACCATGTGCCTTTGCTCTCCAGCGAGGTGGTGCTTGCACTATCCTTTCCCTCAAAACTGCACACTCATTCCTTATGTCTCAGCACATCTGGATCCCACCTCTCTCCTACCCTTTAAGATGTACAGCGTCAATATCTGAGCTGAGAGTGGCTGAGAGTGTAAGATCTCAGTGACTGTGTGTCTTCATCAATTCTGTTGCCTTCCTCAGCTCATCTGACTGAGAAGCCTCTAGATTTCGGGTATCCAAAATGAGAATGGGGTGAGTGTTGGGTTGTGGAGAGGGGAGAGGAGAATGTAATGTGTGCACTTCCCCCATCTGAATCTTCTGGGTCAGGGAGATTGTGGGATACAGGAAAGGTAATGTGAGAGAAAGAGGATTAGATATACAGATGCTGCCATTATTGATCCCTCCATCCAGTGGTCACTGCCTCAGTGATGCCCTTTCCATGATGTTAACACTGTCTCTCCCATGGGGGTTACAGCATGCAGGTGGCTTGTCCTGCTCTAGTTCTTTGCTGCTGCCTGCTGTTACATGCTATCTTCTCCCTGCAAAAAATAAGTATGTCCATGAGTGTCATAGAATCATATAAATTTACAGTACAGAAGGAGGCCATTCAGCCTATCAACTCCACGCCAGCCAACAAGTAACCGGTGTGTTATTAGCCCTAAACACAAATGCACCAAACACTATGACAAGGATTAATATAAATGAAAGGTTCTTTGTTAAAGAATAACAGAATTCAAGGAGAACTCTTCATACATATGTTACCTGCAGATCAATACTGCTCCAATTACTATATCACATGTTAACTTGCATCACGTCCTTTACTTCCTATGAAATTATGTATACCAAACTATTTACATTTTTAAAAATTTTTCATTCATGGGATTTGGGCTTTTCTGGCTGGGCCAACATTTATTGCCCATCCCTAGTTGCCCTTGAGAAGGTGGTGGTGAGCTGCCTTCTTGTACCGCTGCAGTCCATGTGATGTAGGTACACTCACAGTGCTGTTAGGGAAGGATGCTGTAGGATTTTGACCCAGCGACAGTGAAGGAACGACGATATATGTCCAATTCCGGATAGTGAGTGACTTGGAGGGGGATATTCAGCAGTGTGTTAATCAATATGTTAAACTACATGCACTACAGAGCAATATTACAACAGTAACCATCAAACCTAATCCCACTTTCCAACTCTTGGTCCGAAGCCTCGTAGGTTAAAGCACTTCAAGTGCATATCCAAGAACATTTTAAATGTTATGATGGTTTCGGCTTCCATCATCCTTTCAAAAAGTGAGGTGTAGATCCCCAAAACCTTCTTAGTGAAAGAATTTCCCTCAAATCCCTCTAAACCCCCTATCCCTTTCCCTAAATCTATGCTCACTGCTTATGGGCCCTTCAATCAAGGGAGATAGTGCTTTACTATGTGAATCTAGGTTCCACATAATTCCGTGCACTTCAATTAGGACTCCCCTCAGCTTCCTCTATCCTGCAATACGTTTTGGTGACGTGGCTGGTTGAATAACTGCCTCTGTGTGAACTGTGAGTTGTGGGTGCAAGGTTATGCAGTCTAAGTATAAGTTTGAAGAGTATAAAGAAAGAAATACAGGCTTGAATTATATAGCGCTTGAATTATAATACGCCGTTCATCAGATGTCGCATAGCGCTTTACAGCTGATGAAGTACTTCTGAAGTGGTGTTGTCACTGTTGTAATGTAGGAAGCATAAGAATTGAAGGGTTGTGCACAGATTGTTGATAAGTGGGGGATGTGGTGTCATGAATGAGGCTAGCGGTGGAGTTGGTAGGATATGCATTTTGAAAATGAAATCACTCGCTGTGGTATAAGTGTCTGGCACATATGGGGTTAATGTAGGTCTGAGTACAGCACCACCCACACAATGATGTAACAGAGCACATGACCCACACCTAGGATCAGTCTAGTGTTGGACAGACCAACAAGCATGGAGACAGCTCAGAGCTTTTACCCTTTACTGTATATTTGTAAATAGCTCTAGGAGTCAATAAAGACTTACAGTTAACCTATGTATGACTACAAAGAATTTATTAAAACCTACCGAACTGTATCCAACACCCTACAACATGGTGGCAGCTTGTGGAAAAACCCAAAACCTTGCAGAAAATGCAGAGAAAAACTAAAATGCTAGAAGACAAGAAAAAATCAGCAAAGCAACTTGACCTGAAAAGAAGCTCCAGAAGCAGAGGCGCAGAGGAAAAATCACCAGGAAGAAGCTCCAAAGAAAGGCTTGGAAGCTGAAGGCAGAGATTTTAAAATTCCTCAGTGCAGCATAAGACACCAGGGGGTTTCTTGGAAATCCAGCTTCAAATGCCTGAGCACAGAGCCAGCTGTCCAAGCAGGGATGAGCTAAAACTTTTAAATTATAGGATACAGCAAGTCCCAAGAAACTTTTAAATAGCTTAGTGGTCAGACATTACTGCTTAAAAACTTAATCGGAAAAACCAGTTCCCCAAGTCGATGACTGAACACTCCATGCTCGCTCCAAAAAGAAAAAAATATTAATTAATAATTGACTCTGAAGAATCACAACTAAAGAATCAGCTTTAACGATCAGCAAAGGGCAGGATTCGTCACTTTGTGGCCCTAAAGCATGCTGCTGAAATGGAGAAGTCTACAGCCAGTCGGTCCAATCAGCCATTGTTTAGAAATTTTTTCAAGCTGAGCTCGATTGCCATTGTAGCAGATCCTGCCAAAACTGTCCAGTACGGGAAATACCTTTGTCTTCAAACTAACGGCAATGCCATTTTGCATTTCAGCAACTTCTTAAGGCAGAACCTACACTTCTAAAAATTTAACCATGGATCAAATTTCCACACTTCCAAATCAATTTGGACTAATCCAAGGCCCAGATCAATCACATAATTGGGGACTTTGGAGGAAAAGGTCCTTAAGACACAGCAACACTTCAGGTTTAGACAATAAGTCAGGAGCAGAGCAGATTAACACACTACTTCACTCGTAAGGCACAATTGAGGATGACATCATTGCAAGGCAGGGAATCAATGAATCATCTGCTAATTTTGATGAAGTACTAAAATCAGGCAATGTTCATTTTAGTCTAAGATGCAATAAAATACTTGAAAGAGCTAAATCTAATAAGTGAGTCGAGTAGTCCGGAGAACCTGCTGATTCATTCATCAATGATTTGTACAGGATGACAGAAGGTTGCTAATATGGAGACTTACAATCTAAATTCATCAGAGACAGAATAGTGGTAGGAGTAGTGGATGATGCATTCTCTGATCTCATACAACCAAAGGAAGATCTAACCCTGGAAAAGACCACCCAGATAGTTAGGAAGTCAGAACTCCATGAGCAGCACAGAACCATTTTAAGAGGAGATGATAAACCATGGTGCAGAGAACCCACAGTTCAGCTAGTAAAGCAACAAAGGCACAGGGACACTCTAGGCCAGAGAAAGCAATAGCCAAAGTGGCCAGCAGAGTGACCATGCCACCGCTGTGGAGCAAAGCACCCCCACAGGCAGGATCAATGTCCTGCAATTTCAGCCCAATGTTTACAGTGCAGCAAGATTGGACACTACAACAAACTGTGCAAGACAAAAACATTGAAATGCACAGAAGGCCCAAAGATAATACATGGGAAGGAGACTGCAAGCCTGGAAGATACACAACTGTGCTTCTTGGGTGAGGTCAAAGATCTTGGTTTCTTATTTTGGAATGCAGACATTTCAGTCAATGGTCATTTAACAAATTTTAAATTAGACACAAGAGCCAGCATCATAGTCCTGTTGGACAAAGAACCGTGGCTAAAAGACCTGACTTCGAACAACAGACACACTACTCCATGGGCCTGGAGGAATCTGACATCCAGTCATAGGCATGATTCATGAACCACTAAGGTATTGTGGCAAACAAATCTTCAAGTTGATGTGCATCATCCATAACCAGCCTTTCTCCCTCTTTAGCAGAGGTGTCTGTGTAGCTCTGGACCTCCTCAAATCAGCAGAAGATGTTAAGATAACCACTGTTGTTAATCATACAGAACTGCAAGTTCCTAAGTACTTAACAAAAAAAAGGGTATCCTGACTGGGACTTCAGCTCTGAACTGTCATCTTTCTTTGCAGACCAGGTTTGTCCATCCTCATTACAGGTGCTAACTTCTGACTGTCAGACCAGCCAACCACCCAGGTGGTAACCATGACACCTCCAATGGAGTAACATTCCTGGCATTAACTTCCATTGTTAGTTCTTCCCATAAGTCTGGAGGACCACCTGCCCCCCGTCCCTTCCCACCCCACTGCTGAGACAGAATGTCTCTCCTTCCCTCCACATCTTGCACCAAGATGTCCAGTGCATTGTCAGAAAACTTTGGTGCGTGCTCTCTCTCATGTTCAGCAATTCCTCAAAGCATCACAGCCCAGATTCACCTTTCAAAATAACTCCCACAGCTTCTTGCAGCCTTTAAAAGATGCAGACTCCCTTTAAGTGATGCTAGCCACTCATGACATCAGACTCGCCAACAAACTGCAAAATAGTGCTGGCTGCACACAGCAATCTTTTAAAAGAGCAGGCAACACAAAGTTGGCTGCAATGCAATGAACAGCTGT